>NC_138961.1:45120000-46320000 GCF_055761805.1 Camellia sinensis
CTGAGGTCTTTCATGCTTTAAACCAAGCATCATACTTTATGGATCCATATACACTTCTAAACCAAAGTGTTAATCTTTATATCTCAAAATTTAAAAATAACTGTAAGAGCTCATATAAGAGGAATACATACATAACAATTACCATTTATGTGTACACACATAACTATAAACAAAATATGAATAAACACATCAAACTTTATTAACTGCAATATACCATAGATAATATTCATGGGTCAAAAATTTTCTTAACCAAGCACATAAAAAACTGTAAAGTATCCATATGCCCAATATATTTAGCAAACTAAAATTTGGCCTAAGCCCTTTATTTAGAGAATTAACTAGTGTGTATTCTGTAACATATGCTCATAAAGAATATCATTTTTAACAACTCTCTAATTTTGAAGTACTTTAAATTTATATATTTAACACATCAGAGCTTTTATTATTCTTCATAGAAAAAAAAATTAAAAACATATATACATCTTTATAGGTTTGGAGGTGAAATTAATAATTCTAAGCTCTGAAATAATTTTTTTTTAATTATATATAACTCAAGTCGAACTCTAAAACATTTTTGCATAGTGAAAAGTTATAAGATATTTTATGCAATTCTTCCATGAAATAACACCTCATGCAAACATAAAAATATAACCAGTAATAGATATTATGTATCATTTGAGCAACTACCAAAGTCGACATTGTACAATCGATAACATTAAGATGATTAATTTGTTTTTATAGACAATCAAATAATCTTTAATTATCTATAAATATCATAGCACTTTATGTGTTCCAACTCAATAGTCAATGCTTAAATTAAAATAATACTTATCTAACAAACTAATGGCATATGCACCAAGTTTAATTCAAATTTCCTAATTCATTAAACTCCCACAACACTAGCATATAAGACATTCCTCATAAACTCTGTCTCAACATCATTTTATGAATAATGAATGTTACTTAATTAGTCTCAGTCACCAATAAGAGCAATATAAAATTTTCAATTCTTAAGAATGTGATATATGTATGCTCTTTGAAATGAGTTAAATAACCCTCTAAATTTATTTTCAAGTATCTTAGTGCCAAACACATAAAATATTTCACCAATATATTTTATATCAAAATTTATTATGACATTATCTTCGCATCAAGTATTAATTCAAAATTATTATTAGCGAATAAAATTTCATCAGTATAAAGAATTAAGAAAATAAATTACTCTCATTGACTTTGAGATATATGTATGAATCAACACAATTATTCATAAAGCCAAGTAATAATAATATTTTTTGAACCTTTAAATACCATTGCTTAGAAATTCGTATGAGACCATAAATAAATTTGTTTAATTTACAAATGAAATTTATTTTATTTGGTGAGGCGATAGATAAAAATGTCATAATAATGCTATAATCATTATAAAACTATCTCAATGACATTGATAAGTATAATACCTTTTTTTTTCAAATCACAGCCTTTTGCAACTAAAATAGTTTTGTATTTGCTTATTTATTTAAAAAAGAATACCCATTAGCCTTTAAACTTTTAAAAAGTTTAACATCATCTCATATTTAATTAATAATCTGTATCAATTCATTTACCATATTATAAATTGTCAATATTTTCATTATACGTAATCATCATCTCTTCAATCTCTCGATATTGCTCATTTAGAAAAATAATATAATCACAAGAATCTTTTAACTGTATGAGAATGTTTAGGAGGTTGTACGTGTTATGCATGTTCAAGTTATATCAACAGATTGAATAGGCACTTCAAGTTCTACTTGCACTCTCACTTTCTCTATGTGAGAATGAACATACCAGTTTATTACAATAGGCACAAGTATACAGGAAGATTTATATATTTGAGTTTTAAACTGTTCACCAATCTAAAAACTTCACATTTTAAACTTAAAATATTCTTATGTCAAAACTAAAATAATAGAACTATTGACAACTTACAAAGTAACAAGAAATAACTCTAGGTCCCAATTTAATTTTAGAAGCACCATAAAATTTTTACGTTTGTATAATCCCAAACTCAAAAATTATTTTAATTAAATTTTCTACTAGTCCACAACCCAAACAAAAAATATTTTAAAAATATTTTTAACTTGATACCATATTCAAAGTATACACCAGTCAGCATAGTAAATAAAAAGATTTTATCAAAAAGACTTGTACAATTTAAACATGTTAACGTATACCTCATCATTTTTATTAGAGTCCGATTACGATATTCAACCACTCCATTTTCTTCCGAAGTTGCAAACATGATATATTTAAATTGATTCCACAATTTTGTAAAAAATTACTAAAAGGTTATGTACATAAACCAAAATTATAATGTTCACTATAATATCCACCTTGAATTAATAATTTTGAAGTCTTTATCAATGTGTTTTTCAATATAAATAAGATAGACATATATGTACGGGGGTGAAATATCCTCTGCTTTCCGTACTCCTTGTACTCCAAGCTTCTCTTGACGGCGTCTACCTGGCAACACAGAAACGATGAGCTGCCTGGCGGTGGTGTGCCAGATAGACCCTCCGACGATCAAGTCAGTCCACTTGAGGAAGAAGAAGACTGTTAAAGAGAGAGTATTCTCTTTGGGGAAGAAGTTGCATACCTCTAACATTCACCTTCCTCCACTATTTCTAGGCTGGCCATGCACCCCCAAGATCGTGCGCGCACCACCTCTGTTGTCCTTCCCTGGACAAGTGGCAGTGCTTGCCCCTCACCACCTTACGCGTGTAAAGATTTTGTCCTCCAACCAGCACATGCAGAACTGCCAAACGGTATTGGTGCGTGCGTGGAGCAGATGTCCTCTCCCTCACGCCATTAGCCCAGGTGGCACACTTAACCGGAGTACCACGACCGGCCGGTTCCTTGTGGAGGCAATTCTCCACAAGCACACAACCGAGCTAATAAACGCCGACCTGCCACTTGGCAAAGGGGCCAAAGTGCTATGCTTATGACCGGGCTATTTATGATCGGTCCCACCTGACTGACCGGTCATGAAGCACGCTGGACTTCCACCGTTCTTCATTCTTGATCACATGAAGCCCGTCCATCTCGGCCGATCGGTTAGGCGCATGCCGGCGCTAATCGCATCTCAAGTCTAGTCCGGGCTCCTCTTAGCTTGGTCATCAGACACCGCTGCGCACTCAGCCGTGTCACAGCTCGGCCAGGCATTGGTTCGTGTCTGGTAGGTCGACCTCTCCGGCCGTGCAAGTTAGGCCGCTGGGCCGTGCAAGAGAGGAGTCTGCTCGGCGCCGTGCGGTTCGTCATGATCGGCGTTATCGTAGCTCGGCCGTACTAACGCGCAAATCTCCCCTCTCAATATGCATAACGTCAATACTCATTTATAAAATTAATAGAATAATTTCACACACACACTTTATGATAATTATCATCCAAGTCAAAATAAAAATCTATTTCAATTTTTAATATTTTTATTTTATTTATTACCGAAATTGAAAATAATAACCATGCTTATTTTGTTTTGACATTGAAATTAAATTTTATCTCATGGACAATAATATTTGTACTAAAATAATGACCAGAAAATAAAATTTTGAGTGACACATATGGATTTAAATAGTTTAACAAACAAATAAGGAGATTTCAAAAATGGGAAGAATGTCATAACTCACAAAAAATTCTAAAGAATTTTTCTTATTTGAGTTAATAATATATAAAGAGATTTGCTGAATATTTTGAAAAACCATTCAAGAGAGATGAACAATTTGTCAAATTTAATTTCAATCTTTCATACTATGTTGAGATGTTAATATAAAGGGTTAAAAAGGTGCACTCTCGGGTATGTCAATATATAAATTAGTTAGTCTTAAAACTAGCTCAATATTTTTTAACTGATTCATAATCAAAACGTTAATGGAGTAAATTTGATTATCATAAAAATATCTCCCTTCATTGCCTTCAATTCAATATAATATCAATCAATTATATATGCACAGTAATAATCTCATCACCACAATTAATATTCTCAAATATTTAAAATGTATCGCTCTTAGATTGAGTGTATAGAAAGTATTTTAATATCTCAAACTTTCAATCATACATAGGCAATTCTTATAATCCCACAAAATTATGCTGCGAATAAACTTTAGCAATATTTTCAGATATACCAGAATATATAATTATATAAACATCTTTGGGCTAAATATATAGGACACAATCAACATTTTTAAATTTCAGTATAATCTTAATTAATTATACATGGACAATAATTATAGTCTCACAACAATATGTTGCAAATAAACTTTAACAAAATTGTCAGATGTTTCAAAATGTATCATCATATGAAAACCTTTGGGCTAAACATATAAGACAGATTCTAACACCTATAAACAAGTCAACTAGCAATAATGATTTATCAAAAAACTACCTCCTTTGGGTAGATAATTTTTTCAAAATCAATAAAATTTCTCTTACTAGCGACTCACGCTACCTCTAAAATAAACACACATGATCAACCCCTTTTGGCTAGATAATTGAGTGATATAATATTAGATGAGCTTCCTAGAATCCATATTAGAAAATCATTTTAAATCTCAATAAGTTAATCACTTTGGCAGTATCACCTATATTGATTCAAAATCTTCCAAATGAGACTATATCGAATAATAAATATTTGTTCACCTTTAAAACTTTATTTGTGTATTAATAATAATACAATTATAAATCATCATGCAATATATAATGTTAATCCTTTACATACGATCACATTTATTCAGCATGATTTTATTTAAAATATTAAGTGTAAAATTTAATATATAAATAGAAATTATTTTTCAAATATGAACAATTTTTTTTTTTTTTTTTTGACATGAACAAGTTACAAAATCTGGACGAATACATTGTTAATTAAACAATTTATTATTCATTTACTTCCAACCATCCAAACCATTTAATTCTATCTGTGAGTTTGGTAACGAGGGAGAGAAAAAGAGAGGGACTGAAAGTTGGTGATATTATATTGCTTCAGTGTAATTACAAGAGAGTAAGCTCCCTCTCTTTATAGAGAGGAGAGGGAGACAATTAGCATCGGATGCTTGGAATTTACATTGAGAGAAGCTAAAGCTAAAGTGAAGTGCTCTTCTTTACAGCTACACATAGATGCAAGGTTACAGCTATACATGGTAGTGGAGGGTATATTATATGTTAACAGCCCCCCGCAAACTCAAGGAGGGTAGGCATCGACCAAGTTGAGTTTGGAAACAAGATCACGAAAGCGCCCAGGAGAATGAGCCTTGGTGAAGATATCAGCAGGTTGATCGGCAGAAGCAATTGGGAGAAGATGAACAGTACCACGTGTAACATGTTGTCGAATGAAATGGCAATCAATCTCAATATGCTTGGTGCGATCATGGAAAACATCATTGTGAGCAATCTGAATAGCACTCTGATTGTCACAATAAAGAGCGGTAGCGCCAGAAGAGGAAATACCCATATCAGTGAGGAGCCAGCGGAGCCAGAGAAGTTCCTGAGTAGTATCGGCAAGAGCTCGGTATTCAGCTTCGGTGCTAGAACGGGCAGTGAGGGATTGTTTTTTGCTACGCCAAGTAAGAAGAGAATCCCCTAAGAAGAAACAGAAGCCCGTGGTGGAGCGTCGATCCGTAGGATCCCCAGCCCAATCAGCATCAGAGAAGGCACGCAGTTCCAGAGATGAGGAAGCAGAGTAGTGAAGGCCATGGAACAGGGTGCCTTTGATGTACCGAAGGATGTGAAGGAGAGCAGTATAGTGGGGAGTGCGAGGAGCCGACATGTACTGACTAACAATGTGAACAGCATAGGCAATGTCAGGACGAGTTACTGTGAGATAGACAAGACTGCCGACGAGCTGACGATAGAGAGTAGCATCAGGGAGGAGAGCCCCGTCGAGAGGAGTGAGACGAATCTGAGGATCAACTGGAGTAGATGTAGTTTTGCAATCAGTAAGACCAGCACGAGCCAGAAGATCGGATGCATATTTTGCCTGAGATAAGTAAGAGCCAGTAGGATCATGAGAGACTTCAAGGCCTAAAAAGTAGTTGAGAGTACCAAGGTCCTTCATCTCAAACTGACGGTGGAGAAAGCGTTTGAGGTGGAGAATACCAGCTGCATCACTACCAGTGATAATCATATCATCCACATACAAAAGGAGAAGAGTGGTACCATGAGGAGTAGTCCGGATAAAAAGAGCAGAGTCATAGGAGCTGGAGGTGAACCCAAAGTCATGAATGGTAGAACTGAACTTAGCAAACCAGGCACGGGGTGCTTGCTTGAGGCCATAGAGGGCACGCTGTAGTTTGCAAACCTTATGAGGGGGAAAAGTAGACCCAGGGGGAGGTTGCATGTAGACCTCCTCAAGAAGATTACCATTGAGGAAGGCATTTTTGACATCCATTTGAAAAAGCTCCCAGTGGCGAGCAGCAGCAACAGCCAGTAAACTGCGAACAGAGGTAAGCCGAGCAACAGGAGCGAAGGTTTCCTCATAATCAATCCCATATTCCTGGTTGAAACCCTTGGCAACAAGACGAGCTTTGTAGCGTTCAATCGAGCCATCAGAATGAGTCTTGATTTTGTAAACCCATTTGCAGCCAATCGCAGTTTTGCCAGGAGGAAGGTCAACAAGATCCCAAGTATGAGTTTTGTCCAAAGCCTGAAGTTCATCAGTCATAGCTTGCTGCCAAAGAGGATTAGTACAAGCCTCACGATGGGAGGTAGGTTCATAAGTAGAAAATGCAGCAGACCCAACAATATAATCACGAAGGTGGATAGGAGGTTGAGTTACCCGGTGTGGTCGACCCGTAGGAGGATCGGTGGGAGGAAGAACCAGTGGAGAAGGAGGTGGTGCAGGGAGAGGTGGACCTTCAGGGAGAGCAGGCTGGTGGGGAGCAGGAGTGAGCAAGGGCGTCTCAATGACGGAGGGACCTACATGGATAGGGAGAGACCTGTAGGAGCAAAATTAGGTAAAACAGAGTGTACCAGTGAGTCCGGAAGGTCGAAAATAGCTAGGAAAGGTTGGCTGTGCAGGGATGATGTCAGCAGGGTGGAAAATGAGGTCAGCGGCGCACGTTAGCAGGAAGGGCGTGCGGCGCACGGTAGCAGAGGGGACTGGCAGCGTATGTTAGCAGAATGGCGCACGCGGGTGCACAATAGCGGAACGGCGCACGCGCGGTTCACGGTAGTCGAACGGCGCACGCTGGTGCACGGTAGCAGGTGCGGCGCACGACAGGGCAGGATGGAAGGCGCATGGCAGCGCGTGTGAGAGTGGCAACGGAAGCAGAGACGCGCCGAGAGAAGAAGCGGCGCGTGAGAGCGCGTGAAGGCTTGTTTGGTGATGGGCTTGGTGCCGTTGGGATCGTAGGGAAATTCCGAGCTGTTTGGTATAGTCCACTGTGTACGGAACTAAGATCTAAAATTGAGGGATGCCAGAATTGTGTTTCTAAGCTCTGATACCATGTGAGTTTGGTAACGAGGGAGAGAAAAAGAGAGGGACTGAAAGTTGGTGATATTATATTGCTTCAGTGTAATTACAAGAGAGTAAGCTCCCTCTCTTTATAGAGAGGAGAGGGAGACAATTAGCATCGGATGCTTGGAATTTACATTGAGAGAAGCTAAAGCTAAAGTGAAGTGCTCTTCTTTACAGCTACACATAGATGCAAGGTTACAGCTATACATGGTAGTGGAGGGTATATTATATGTTAACACTATCAAATAATAATCATATGTTCAATTTAATAAATATTACCCCATCAATATTTTTAGACTTATGAACAATATGCACCGCCAAAATATGCACCGCCAAAATATGCACCACCCATATCAAAAATAAAATAAAATAAAAATTACCATTGAAAAATCACGAATCATATAACAGTATCACCCGTTTACAATTCAAACTTGGGAACAAAACATAACGATAATATCATTATTATTAGTTTATTGTCTCATAGCAACATGTACAAAAGATAATAAAACCATGGCATCATATACGTAGCTGCATGATGAAGTTATATATCTCGTTTATATAACATTAAAAACATAAAATTTAGCACAACACACCACATTTAATGTGATTATTTCAAGTTAGGGAAACATAAGTCATTTTGCCAGGCATTCAAATAATATATATATATATATACATATTACAATAAATTGTATGAGATTCCTGAATCAAAATACAATTAATATGACTTTAATCTTTATGGATTTTAATTCTAATATAATTAGCTTTGATACCACATGTAAAATTTTCAAGATCTATATATCAGGATTTAAACATCATAATAATCTAATTAAACTAAACTTTAATACATTTAAATACGTGCCGTTTAATTTTGTCATCATCATGAGATAATGAGGAATGGTCTTCACAATTGAAAATTTTTAGTATCGGCTCTTCCCCTCATTCTCCTAATCTTTATGTTGTCGTTTTAATTGGGCTGACAACCCTTTGATTTACATATATATAAATATATACAAACCTAATAGGATAAGAGAGGGGATCGGGCCTAAATAAAACAATCATTGGGCCCTTCCATTAAGGAACCCAAATACTTTAAAACGGGCTTACACCACCATACCAAATATCCACATATAAAATAATATATACACTAAGATGGACCATAACTCAAAACCTTATGCATCACAATAATAATTTTGGGCTCATACCAATCAATCTGCCTGAATCACTTTCAACTCGTTTTTCACAAACCAAACAAAATATAGTCAATGACAGCTTAATGAAGAATAAATTCTTACAAACACAACACTCTTTTTTTACGGACTAAGATGCACTCCATTCCATAGTTGTAATAGAGAATGCCCATTTTGTGAAATAATCATAAAAATTTATTAATATTTTAAAGTTAGAAAGAATCGTTAAAAATCTTTATATAATGAAATGAAAATCTTCCATTATAATTTTGATTTGTCAAATTATACTGTTAGGCATTTCCTGTTTTCTATCCCTAGAATAATTACCTGTAGTTGTCAATACCTTCAATCATTGGTTTTGGATTGAACTTGTCCAAAATTAAGAAATTTTGAATTCTAGCCATTGAGGCGCCAAAATCGCTGAACAACATTAGATTACCACTAAACTTGGCATGTACGAACACCTAGTCACCAAGGGAGTTCTGGGAGAAGATGAGACTAAAATAGGTTTGAGAGTTGGAGCCAAATTCTGGTCCAGGCACACTTCTAGTCTTGCGAAACTTTGATTTGTTTTAATTGCCATGATTCTCTAGGATGACCTATTTTCAATTTTGCCAAGTTATTCCAAGTTTAATTAAGGAATAATGATTGATCATTCTTATTTGCTTGTTGTTGGAAAAATAATGATTTTTTGGTGACTTTAATGCAATATTAAAGTGGGTGTTAATCCTCAATTGAGGTGGAGTAAAGTGGTTTTAACTCCCAAGTATGGTTCTGCAAGATGGAGTCAATCTTACTTTTGATTGCTTCTTTCACAAAGGACTTTCAGGTGAAGTCATAACTTCATAGAAAGTTCGAGGTTCTCCCTCTAACATCTAAGTTAAGAAATCTGGACCAAAAGACTTTGCAGTCCTAGCCCTTTTACTCCTTCTTGGCTCATCTACATATTCAGCTTGATCATCTAACTGATCATCGGTTTGATCATTGTCACCTTCAACCTCTTCCATGGAACTCTGAATCCCTTCTTAGAGATGACACAGAAATACACAAGAAATCGATATGCATTGTTATTATGTACATATCTAATGAATACACAATCCACTGACCTTAGTCCTATTCGAACCCGCTTAGGTGTAGGCATCGCCACTTTTGCAAGACACCTTCACATTCGTAAGAATTTATAAGAAGGCTTGATGCCTTTTCGTAACTCGTATGGGGTCTTGTCCATCTTCTTCTAGGGTACTTTATTCAGAATGTAATTCGCAGAGAGAATTGCTTCCCCCCACATGTTCTGTGGCAATCCAGAACTTAGCAACATTGCATTCATCATCTCCTTTAGCGTCCTATTCTTCCGCTCAGTAATTCCATTTGACTGAGGAGAATAAGGCGCCGTGGTTTGGTGGATAATCTCGGATTAAGCACAAATCTCAATAAACGGTGATTCATACTCACCACCACGATCACTTCTTAAAGCCTTAATCTTGCTATCTAATTAATTCTCAACTTCATTCTTATAAAGAACAAACTTGTCAATAGCCTCATCTTTGCTTTTGAGCAAATACACATAACAATACTTAGTGCAATCATAAACAAAAGTGATGAAGTATTTATTGCTATCACGTGATTGTATAAACTTTTTATCACACATATCACTATGCACTAAGTCCAATGGCTCTGAACTTCTTTTAATAAAATGAAACAAAGATCTTGTCAACTTCGCTTCAACACAAGTTTTACACTTGTGTTTGGGATTAATCTTAAAAGATGATATGTGATTTAACTTGATTAATCTACGTAAAGATTCAAAGTTCACATGTCCTAGTCTACTATGCCACAAATTGGAAGACTCAAGCATGTAAGCAGAAGAAGATGCATCTTT
The DNA here is from genome assembly GCF_055761805.1 of Camellia sinensis. Classification (NCBI taxonomy): domain Eukaryota; kingdom Viridiplantae; phylum Streptophyta; class Magnoliopsida; order Ericales; family Theaceae; genus Camellia; species Camellia sinensis. Next base: position 45,130,556 of record NC_138961.1, read on the forward strand.
ATTCATCTTTGGGATAACAGTCATTAGAGAGTTTAAACATACCCCCAACATATAACCATTACCCACATACACTCCACTCTTGGTCAAAACGACCTTGCCGAACTCAAAGATCATGCAAAAACCATATTTGCTGAGAAAAGACCCCGAGACAAGATTCTTATGAATGTTCAGAACATACAAGACTTCGTTCAAGGTCAGCTCCTTTCCTGAAGTCAACTTCAGGACCACCTTTCCTTTCCCCTCAACAATTGAGGTAGCAGAATTAACTTCTTCTCACTGTTTGTAATCGGCTCAAAAGTTGTAAACAGCTTCTTCTCGGGGTAGATGTGGCATGTAGCCCCAGTATCAATCCACCATTCTCTTGGGTTTGAACCCACCAAATTCACCTCAAAGACAACGGCAGACAAGTGCATGCCATCCTCATCATGGGAGTGCTCTTGCATATTTGCCACGTGAGCACGAGGTTTGGTCTTGTGTAGCTTCTTCTATTTGTGGTAGTCACTAGCCTTATGCCCCTCGTTACCACAGTTGTAGCACTTCCCTAAGAACCGATAACCAGGTTCTTGCGGCTTGTATGCCAGCTTCTTTACAACACCACCCCTTGGCCCCAACTTTGAGCCCTTGTTCACAGGAGGCTTCTGCCTCACCCTAGAAGATTTGCCATGCTCAATGACATTGGCCTTCACAGAGGAGGTACTCCCTCCTTTCTTTCTATTATCCTCCTCAATTCGGAGTCGGACAATCAGGTCTTCAACTGACATTTCCTTGGCACTTGTGCTTCAAGTAGTTCTTGAAGTTCTTCCAACCATTGGGAAGTTTCTCAATGATCAGAGCAACTTGGAATGACTCGTTCAAAGGCATCCTCTCAGCATGAATTTCATGCAAGATCACTTGGAACTCCTAGACTTAACTTATCACAATTTTTGAATCTACCATTTTAAGGTCCAGGAACCGGCCAACGACAAATTTCTTTGCCCCGACGTCCTCAATCCTATATTTCTTGTCCAGAGATTCCCATAACTCCTTTGCTGAGCTCTTAGCACAAAACACACTATAGAGTGAGTCTGCCAAGCTGTTGAACACATTGTTCCGGCAAAGACAATATGTCTGCTTCCATGTGTCAAGTGCCATGACTTTCTGCTTGTCTGGTTCATTTACTGCCATGGTCGGAGGATCCTCGCTCAAAACCTTTGCAAGGCTCAGCGTGGTCAAGTAGAACAGCATCTTTTGCTACCATCTCTTGAAGTTCACGCCAGCAAACTTCTCTGGGCGTTCATGGTGACTGAGTAGTCCTCTTAAAACAGTTGGAGTAACACCAGGGTTGACCACAGAGGTCACAGTTGGGGTTGGCAAGTCAGTTGCCCCAGGGTTCAGATCCCCACCAACATTAGCAGTAGTAGCATCATTGGTGACAGTTGCCATTTCTGAAAATTACAACAGAATATCACTTTCTGTGTTTTCAGAAATTAAACTTTAACACTAGAAAATTTCACAGTTGGAAAGTTAATTCAAAACTAGTCTTACCACTAAACCTAGAATCGAACATGGTCAAAAATATTCCCAAGAAAACTGGAGGGGTCACATCGGTCTCACTTAAAACTCAGTTAACCTTTTGACAAAACTTTCAAGAGCATGTTGACCCCCAGTCCGTGATAAGCAATTTTAAGAATTAAATTTTCCAAGAGATGAACTAGGTTAAAACAAACCAGTTCCAAACTTACAAGCAATATAAAAATTGGTACAACAGTACAAGCATATAAAATGCTTTAATATGCCAAGCAAACAACCTTGCTTTTTTGTACAACCCAAATCTATTCATTTGGTTTTGGTTTTGATTTTTTTTTTTTTTAATATTCCCTTTCGCATAGGTATTTTTGTAAAAAAGGTTACCAGAAAACCATTACAAAACACAAACAAATAATCTAAGCAAAAAGTTAATATAATGTAAAAAATGCAATGTATAAAAAGAAATAGAGAAATGTATTATTGATTGATTGTATTGTGTTGATTTATTATATTACAAAACAGAGTAGCTCATTATATAGGAGAGGGTTTGGGTAGTAGGTGAGGAGTAGGTGAGGGTAAATTGGTGGTAGGTGTAGTAGGTGTGGTAGTAGGTGGTGGTAGTATTGTGTTGATTTATTATATTACAAAGCAGAGTAGCTCATTATATAGGAGAGGGTTTGGGTAGTAGGTGAGGAGTAGGTGAGGGTAAATTGGTGGTAGGTGTAGTAGGTGTGGTAGTAGGTGGTGGTAGGTGTAGGTAAATTCTAACAGCCCCCGCAAACTCAAGGAGGATAGAAACTAACCAACTTGAGTTTGGAGAGAAAAATAATGTATTATTGATTGATATTGATGTATTACAAGATTGATAAATTACAATTCCTATACAATCTATATATAGAAGAAAATGTGGTAGTAGGTGTAGTGGAGGTGATAGTGGGTTAGGTGAAGTGGAGTGTGTGGTGAAGTGGAGGTAGGTGAAGTGGAGTGTGTAGTGGAGTAGGTGAAGGTAAAGATGGGAAATTCTAACAGCCCCCCGCAAACTCAAGGAGGAGAGAAACTAACCAACTTGAGTTTGGAGAGAGTAACAAAACAAGAAAATACATAAAAATAAAAAAGGATAGGAGACACTGTATGGTCGTGTCAGACCGTTGGTGAAGACACTGTATGGGGTGTCATAACGTCGGTGAAGACAGTTCATGTCAGACCGTTGTAGAAGACAGTTTGGTGACAGTGGTTGTGACAGTTTACGGAGTCTTGCTGGACCCTTGTAGAAACTAACCGGAATCAATGTCGGGACAGTTTACAGAGTCTTGTCGGACCCTTGTAGAAACTAACCGGAATCTATGTCGGGACAGTTTACAGAGTCTTGTCGGACCCATAAAGGAGCTAACCGAAATTAATGTCGGGACAGTTTACAGAGTCTTGTCGGACCCATAAAGGAGCTAACCGGAATCAATGTCGGGACAGTTTACAGAGTCTTGTCGGACCCATAAAGGAGCTAACCGGAATCAATGTCGGGACAGTTTACAGAGTCTTGTCGGACCCTTGAAGGAGCTAACCGTTGTGAAAGTTGCACCCTCAAAAGGTGTGCCATCAAAAGGCGTGCCCAATTCATCAAAAGGTGTGCCGAACATGATGGTGAGGCACGTGGGCGCCTTGGCGTGCGTGCCCGTTTGTCGGCTGTCGGCAAGTGGCGCGCGATGCGCGGATCGGCCCTGGCTATTTAACCAAGGGTGAGGCAGAGGCTATGCAAACCAGTTTGAAACCTCTGAATTTTGGCAGTCTGAAACACTCTGTAAACCCTGCTCTGAAACACTTAGCAACCCAAAATATGGCCTCTTCTTCCCGTCCAGCTACCCAGAACCTGCTCACGCTCTTTCCAGAATTGAACGAGCCCACAGGAGAAATAACTGGTGCGGTGGCCAGTGAACCTCAACCAAACACCTCTGGTTTTGCTCCATTGAACTTTCCGATGCGGTCGGTGGAGCAAAAAATGGCGGTGCAAACTGATATTGAGGCTAATCAGTATACTCTGAAGTCATGCGTGGAAACCATGACGGCGGTCACAAATTTGTCGAACCGGCTGCAGAGTAGGACAAATGAGGTGCAGCATTTAAACGCCCAGCTGGCTCTGCTCCAACGCATGTATAAGGATGCGCGAGCAGAGATAAGCGTGCTAAGGGCAGAAAACAAGGAGCTGAAGCGGAAGGCCACCGTGATGTTTCGATTTGGAGGTCCACCATATGCTGCAGTGGAGGAGTATGGGGGAGTGAACGTGCTCGGTGGACAAGGAAGTACTGAGGGAGCACCGTCAAGAGCCGCCCAGGATGGAGGCAAAAAGAAGAGACCTGCAGTAGAGTAGAGAAGGGAAAAGAAAAATCCCACTGTGCCGATTTGTGTTGTTTTTCTTTTTTTTTTTTTATGTTGAAAAGAATAATAATAATAAAAATGTATTAATGGGGAAGATTCAAGTTTGATTTTCCTGCTGGTTGGAGTGTATGGGGGTTTTGAATACCATGGGCCGTTGTAGTTAACAAAATATTTATATAATATCTTATATTTGTTTGTGGAAGTGTGCAACAGCAGCTGGGCCACTTTCCTGATGGGTTTCACGTGGGAATGTTTGGCTATCAAAATATTTTAATGAGAGTGAGAGGAAGTGGAATGATTAAAAAAAGAATTGTGAGGGTACGAGTGGAAAGATAAGAGAGAGAGAAATCTCGCCCCTTTTTGCCTCTGCGTAATCTGGACGAGATCACAAATGATGCGGTGGCGGTGGAGAGAGATCTGCCATCGATGACAAAGCTCTGGTTCGAGAGAGGAGTAGTAGCGGCACGGCTGGAGAAGGATGGGAGGGAGAGACGATGGCATGGAAGAGAGGGAGAGAGAGAAAGAAGCGGCCTGTAATGGAGTTTCTGTCTCTATCCTCATCACCGCCGTCCACGGCGGCACTGGCGGTTCCTTCGTCGTTAACCACCACCTCTCCGCCGCTCAGCCATTCCCGAAGGCCATTGTCTCCTGCTCTCGCTCTCCGACGGCGGCGATTGGAAATAACGTGTAGTCTTCGGAGGTCGCAGGTCGTGTGTATGGCGCCCGGAGAAGAGAAGATGATTCGCCGGTCTCCTCTTGATTTCCCCATCGAATGGGAAAGGCCGAAGCCTGGGCGGAGACCAGATATTCTCCCCCAATTCAGCCCAATGAAAACACCATTACCACCGCCGTTGCCAGTTGATCCTCCTGATCCGATGCGAGAGACGGACAATGTAGAAGGGCGAGTTGTGAGCAGAATCTGATGAAGGTTGTAATTGCCCTGAGACCTTAGGACCGCATAAATGTTGGCCAGACACTGGTGTTCCACGAGGGGTTTTGGGGTTGTTCCGGCAAAGTGGTGAAGAAGAATTTCAAGGTATGTGTAGAGGTCCGGCGGACGGCCAAGGCGAGGCTGCCGCCCGCCGGTGAAGCAGAATTTTTAGATTTTAAACCTGCTCTGATACCATGTAAAAAATGCAATGTATAAAAAGAAATAGAGAAATGTATTATTGATTGATTGTATTGTGTTGATTTATTATATTACAAAGCAGAGTAGCTCATTATATAGGAGAGGGTTTGGGTAGTAGGTGAGGAGTAGGTGAGGGTAAATTGGTGGTAGGTGTAGTAGGTGTGGTAGTAGGTGGTGGTAGTATTGTGTTGATTTATTATATTACAAAGCAGAGTAGCTCATTATATAGGAGAGGGTTTGGGTAGTAGGTGAGGAGTAGGTGAGGGTAAATTGGTGGTAGGTGTAGTAGGTGTGGTAGTAGGTGGTGGTAGTATTGTGTTGATTTATTATATTACAAAGCAGAGTAGCTCATTTTATAGGAGAGGGTTTGGGTAGTAGGTGAGGAGTAGGTGAGGGTAAATTGGTGGTAGGTGTAGTAGGTGTGGTAGTAGGTGGTGGTAGTATTGTGTTGATTTATTATATTACAAAGCAGAGTAGCTCATTATATAGGAGAGGGTTTGGGTAGTAGGTGAGGAGTAGGTGAGGGTAAATTGGTGGTAGGTGTAGTAGGTGTGGTAGTAGGTGGTGGTAGGTGTAGGTAAATTCTAACATATAATAAATTAATTGAAACCATCTAGCCAACTATTGAATAATAGAATTAACAAATGAATTAAAATGCTAGATAAGTTGCCAAAACAAAATACAATTTGTAACTTCACAATTAAATTAAAACTTTAAAATAATATTTGTAACTCCAAAATTAAATTACAACTTTAAAATAAAATTTGTAACTCCGAATAAATAAATTAAATTTAAAATTTAATTCACCCAATTAAATTACACAATATTCATGTACATAAATTTAGACAAGTTACAAAACTCTATAACTCCAAAACCTTGAATTAAAATTTTAAACACCAAGAGTTATGTAAAATTGTTACAAAACAATGATCATGTAATAATTCTAGCAATTAAATCATGAAGGGAAAAAAAATTAAAAGTTAGAAAATAATTAACATGCCAAACTTGCTGTGTGGGTAAAAATCTGACCACACTGCCTGCTTAGTGATCAACTGGAGAGCACAGGCAGAATAGATGGCTTCAGCAACCTGAATATGAAAGAAAAAGCTCCGGCGGTGGTTCTTCCACCCGGGGGCACTCCGACGATCAAGTCAGTATATCTCTCAAAGATAATCAAGTGCAGAACTTAATACTCAAAACATAAATTGCATACCTTAGACCCACGGGGGTGCCTCTCTTTTATAATATACTCAATCCAAGTCCCACTTGAAGTATGACTTCTATGAACTCCAATTTTAGTGCTTACTTTGGACTCTTTAAGAGATAAAGATAAACTCGCTAAGAGCTTTATCCTTATCTTGGTTAAGTCCCCTCTTTGCCTTAGGACTCTTGTCCCTTATCTGCTTATCTCGAATTCCGATATCTTCGGGAATAACCTCGGCAACTCCGATATCTTCTCGGCTTAACTACCACAACACGTGGCACCTCGGCTGACACGTCGGCGTCACCATGCCACGTGTTGGTATTCTGAAAATATATCCTCACAACTGCCCCCTAGGTTCTATTACCTCGGCATTCTGAGGTGATGGAACCTATACCGATATTTCAACATTTCTTTTCTGAGTAATGGCTCAAAAACTGTTTAGCCGAGATAATCCTCTTCCAGCCGACGTGTTCTCTTCGGAGAACAAGGTTTCGATCGTACTTTTCCACGCGCATGAGCTGTCATGCATTTCTAACCGTTCCTTTTCACGTGTTTTGTTTTCATTGGAGCGTGTCTGTGACGCGCCTGAAAGCTGTCTGTCATTTGTCTGCGCCGTCTGACGCCTGCGTTGCTCTAGGCGTAATAATTGCCCTAATTTTGCCGCCGTTTCAAATTTTTTGACAAAACTCTTCTTTGCCTCTATTTTTCCTTCACTTTTTCATTCTGACTTCTTCCTCTTTCTCTCTCTGAAAGCTCTTTCCTCTTCGGATCTGCCATTGCTTCGATCTCCCTTCTGGAACTGTTCTTAATCTCCCATTCTTGCGAAGCTTTCTCCACTGTTGCGACCGATTTCTGGGTTCGGCGAACATTGCCTCGGCTTCATTTGTTCTGGTAAGATTCTTTCCTTTCACTCTAAAATTTTTTCATGAGCTTTCGTCTGTCTGTTGTCATTGTTGCTTTTGTTCGAAGCCTTGGATTTTACTTGTATCCTGGATTGTGGCTATATTTCGAACTTTTGTACTATTTTACCATTTTTCTTGCCACTGTTCTTGATTCTGAAACTATGTCTCTATTTTCTGTTTTTCGTATCTGTCCCAGATCTGTGCCTTCGATTTTGTTCTTTATAGTTCCTTAGCTTGGGATTTGTGTGTAGAACCTTCAATTTTTTAGGGAAAACTGAAACAAGCCTTATCAGTCCATTCCTAGTTCTTTGCCGAGGTTCTTGCAACCCTTCTCTAAACGCCCATCTTCTGAAACACATTCTTCTTTTGTTAAGTTGACGTGATGGGTATGTGCAGGCATAGGGTAAATACCCCAACAAAACTAGAATACTTTAGGCAGGAATTCTCTATCCCAGCCGATGTTCACCTTAAGCTAGCTGGGGATAGCGACACTATCATGCCCACAGATCATACAATGCCTTTTCCTATAGTAGCTTTCACCGAATGTGGACTTCGGCTTCCACTTGATCCCCTGTTTCGCGAAGTTCTTCATTTCTACAAGCTGAACCCCATGCAACTTACTATCAATTCCTATAGGGTGATTAACGGTATCATAGCCCTAGCTAGGCAGGAAAACCTCAGAATCACCCTAGCCGACCTTCAATATTGTTATACCATGTGCCCTCTCGACCTGAAGGATAGGGGTTTTGTCTATTACCTTAAGCCGAGATCTACTCAATACAAAATTGTAGCCGACCTCCCAAACTCCAACAAGGGGGCTGGAGATGATTTTGTCATTGCTTCTGGAAATTGGGAATTTGGCCCAGATGAAGATGTCCACCTCTACCCTCTTCCTCGAACAATTACAGAGGGCAAGAGTAAGAGCCCTGAGTCAACACTTAGTTGTTTTTATTTAAGTCTTTAATATTTTTTGTTTCTGATGTCTGTTTCTCTGTCCTGCAGATCTTCATCAGCCACCGAAAAATTTTCGTCAATCCTTCTTCCCAGGAACAGATCTGAAAACACTCCTTAACCTTCCAATCCATAAACGAAAAGCCCCACTGTTACTAAACTTCATCCCTACATATAAATCCACTTTACCCGACGTCCCAAGAAAAAGGAAAAAGAGCCTTTCTCCACCCACGGCTACAACTTTAACTGCTTCTACATCCCGAACAGATCAAGAGTCCACATCTGACCCAGCCGATCTTCCATCAACTTTGGCCCCCTACTTAATACCAATTCCAGAACGTAAACGTCGACGAAGGCTTGTAAAGACTGCCGAGATGGTTCGTCCAAGGCCTGTCGTTCAAGACCTTCTCACCGACCTTCCAACTGACGCCGAAGCTGCGCCAACGCAATCAATGCTCCCACCAAAGCCAAAGAGAGTTAAGAAGGCTCAGCCCAAGGCCAAGGCTACAGATGCCGAAGCTGAGGATGCTTTGCCTATTTCTAAGCTGGCAGAAAGCAGAAAATCAACCTCTGCTTCCACCAAGAGGTCAGCTGAGGGCCAACCCTCAGGGTCTACACAATCAAAGAGGCCAAGGTCATCGTCTGCGACGACCTCGGCGTCAAAGAAGCCCGATGTTCCATGGGCTCCTGAACTAACTCTGGAGGATAGGCCTATCATGGCCAGTGAAAGTGCCGACGATATTAACGTTGGTGTCGCCCTCAGCACTGCTCTTCTGCTTCCAAATGATTTGGAGCGAAATGCTAAGCTTAGTGAGTATGAGAATTATGCTCTCATGCTCCAACATTCTGTTCAGGTAGGCATTTCTGTTTGTATTTGTGTTTTTTCCTTCTGTTTCTTACTGAGAAAATTTTCTGACACTTCTGTTTTCTTTCAGGCTATCCAACACGCCCATTCATTTTCAATGCAATCCTTTGAAAATCGTCAAAGATTGGTTGATATGAAGAGGGAGGCGTCTTCTCTGAAGAGGGAGATAAAGTCTCTTGAATCAAAAATGAAAAAATTGGAGGATCAGGCCGAGGCTGCCACTAAAGCCCAAACTTTAGCTCTTGAGAAGGCCGAATCCGCTGAGGCCGTTAAAAAAGTTACTGAAGCTGAGAAAAGAGAGGCCGAGGCTAAGAGGGCCCAAGCGGAGAAAGAACTCCAGCAAGCTCTGGCCACCAAGGAGGCCGAAGTCAAAGAGGCCGATGAAAAGGCCTATGCCCAAGGTATGGCCGACGTCGCAGAAGATTATAAGCTTCAAGTCAGGCAGGCATGCAACAGGGGATTTTCCCTTGGTTGGATGTCCCTGATAAAGAAGCTTGATCTCCCTGTTGACTCGCCCCTTCGGAATGCTGATGCCATCCCCTTACCATTTCCTCCTCCAAGTCAGGCTGAAAACGAATCAGAGACTGAGGCCGATATCGAGGATGAGGATGGAGAAAAAAATGAAGATGAAGCCTTGGTGAGGAGACCCAAGGATGCTGTTGAAGCCAAGTCCCTTCCTCCTGCTGAGCAAGTTATGGATCTAACCCTGGATGAGGAGGGTGATGAGGTTGGGGAGGCACCTAAGGAGATTGCCATCGGGCAACTATCATCCGACCTTCTTTTGGCCGAAAGAAATGTGGATAATACGCTGGCTGAGATTGATGCTGAGATTGAAGCAGAAAGGGTTGCCGAGGAGGTTCCTCCCGAATCGTCCGAGGTCCCAGTCCTAGCAGCGGCTAATACTGAAGAATCTTGAAAAAATGTCTTTTGTGCCTTTTTCCTTCTTTTTCTGTTTTTTGCATTTTGTACTCTTTTAATTTCTGGATAATGCAAAACTCCTTCTTATGGCCGACGTGGCTTTTTCAATATGTAACTGCAACTGTTCTTCCTTTGGATGTTTTAATCTTGTGATGTTCTGTTGACTGCTTCTGCATAGTCTGGTACTTAGAATTTTTTTTTTTTTTTTTTTTTTTTTTTTTTTTTTTTGCATGCTTCTTCATGTTGCTTCCTTTGTGCAATCTTCTCGGGGTTTCATACCTCGGGTATAATTACAAAACTTTTACTTCGGCAAGATACTGATCTCAGTGGGTGATCATATGTCGGCTTAACATGAACTTGTAAATTGCTACAAATTTCAACAAGTGTTAAGTATTTTCCTTAGGGTTAAGCAACCCACATATTGCTATGAGAATTTAAGCAATAACCTCGGCTTAACTTCAACTTGTAAAATGCTACAAATTTTAACAAGTGAAGATAAGGAATCAGCTTAATTCCAACTTGTAAATTGCTACAAATTTCAACAAGTGAATTAAGGAATAATCTCGGCTTAACTTCAACTTGTAAATTGCTACAAATTTCAACAAGTGAAGATAAGGAATCAACTTAATTCCAACTTGTAAATTGCTACAAATTTCAACAAGTGAATTAAGGAATAATTTCGGCTTAACTTCAACTTGTAAATTGCTACAAATTTCAACAAGTGAAGATAAGGAATCAGCTTAATTCCAACTTGTAAATTGCTACAAATTTCAACAAGTGAATTAAGGAATAATCTCGGCTTAACTTCAACTTGTAAATTGCTACAAATTTCAACAAGTGAAGATAAGGAATCAGCTTAATTCCAACTTGTAAATTGCTACAAATTTCAACAAGTGAATTAAGGAATAATCTCGGTTTATTCTTTGCCCCCAATATGAACTTGAGTTTGACTTGGGTTCACATTAATTACGTTTTCAATAAACAACAATGCATAACTTTATTAATCATATGTGTTGAAAGAATTCTGAAGAGACTTTATTGATGACGTCGGTCAAAAAATGATGCACATCTTAATGATAGAAATATTTCAAATTACAAGTATTCCAAGGTCTGGGTAGTGCTTTGCCCTCATTATCCTCAAGCCAATAAGCTCCATTGCCTAATACTGAAGTAATTCTGTAGGGTCCTTCCCAGTTTGGGCCAAGCTTGCCTTCCCTGGGATCCTTCTTGTTCCCGACGACTTTCCTTAATACTAGGTCGCCGACTTGAAAATCTCTTGAATTAACCTTCTTGTTGTAAGTTCTGGCAAGCTGTTGCTGGTATACTGCAAGTTGAATTGCAGCTTTCTCTCTTCGTTCTTCCAACAAATCCAGATCTCGGGCTAAAAGTATGTCATTAGTGCCATTTTCTACTCCCTGGGTTCTGATCCCTGGGATGCCGATTTCCAATGGGATGACTGCTTCTGTGCCATAAGCCATGGCAAAGGGGATTCTCCCGTTGATCTTCTCGGCGTAGTCCGATATGCCCAAAGTACGTTGGGCAACTCGTCTACCCACTTTCCTTTTGCTGTCTGCAGCCTCTTCTTTATTCCGTCCAGGATTACTTTGTTGGATGCCTCTGCTTGCCCATTGCTTTGAGGAAAACTTGGTGTTGAGAAATAATTCTTGATCTTGAATTTTGCACAAAAGTTCTTGATGAGCTTGCTGTCAAACTGTGTTTCGTTGTCAGCAACTATTGCTCTTGGAATCCCAAATCTGGTGATGATGTTTCTCCATATGAAATTCTTGACGTCCACATCTCGGATTTTTACAAGAGGTTCTGCCTCTATCCATTTTGTAAAGTAGTCTGTTGCTACCAGCAAGTATTTTCTCTGCCCAGTTGCCTGGGGAAGTTGTCCAACCAGATCCATGCCCCATTGGGCAAACGGCCAAGGGCTAGATACTGGGTTCAGGTCAGCAGCTGGCTGATGTATCAAAGGTGCAAACCTTTGGCATTGTTCACACTTCTTTACATAGGTTTCGGCATCCTTTTGCATGTAGGGCCACCAATACCCCTGGGTAATTGCCCTGTGGGCTAATGATCTGCCCCCAGTATGGCTTCCACAGATTCCTTCATGAATTTCGTAGAGAAAATCTTCAACCTGCAAAGGATGTACGCACCTTAAGAGCGGTCCCGTGAAGGACCTCCTGTAGAGATGGCCTTCTGCTGTTAGACTGTATCTGGCCGACTTCAGTCTAATTTTATGTGCTTCCTTATGGTCTTCTGGCAGCTTCACCTCTTTTAGGAATGCAATGATTGCATCCATCCAGCTTGGTCCCAAGTCCACGCACATTGCTTCTTGTTCAGTGCTCTGTTTATCTATGCTTGGGACCGACATGTAGTCGATCATAATTGTCCTTGTTTTTCCAGTTTGAATTGAACTGGCCAGGTTAGCCAACGCGTCGGCGTGGGTGTTGTCATCTCGGCCAACTTGGAGTAATCTGCAGTTCTGAAATAGGGCTGCCAGTCTAATGACTTCCTTTGCATATGCCGACATTCTTTCGTCCCTGGCTACAAATTCTCCTGTTGACTGGTTAACAATGAGTTGTGAATCACAAAAAACAATTACCTCATCTGCTTCTGCTGCTGCTGCCAGCTTTAGCCCTGCGATTAATGCTTCATATTCTGCTTCATTGTTTGAGGCTTTGAATCCCAAACGAATGGACTATTCTACTATTTCTCCATCTGGAGATATCAGCAGTACTCCTGCCCCTGCTCCCTGGCGGTTTGAACTTCCATCGACAAATAGTCTGAATGAATCGCCGATGTAGATGCTGCAGGGTCTGAGCTTCTCTTTCTCTTGTTTTTTATTCTTTGGCTGGGATTCTTTTTGCTTGTTGGGATAATGCTCATCTTGGCTCGACGGAGCCCGATGTGTGATGGCTTCAGGTGTGAGTTCTGCGACGAAGTCGGCCAAAACTTGGCCCTTTATTGCTGTTCTCGGCCTAAACTCCAGGTCAAACTGGCCCAGGGTTACTGCCCATTTTGCTATCCTTCCTGTTAAGTCTCCTTGTTGCAACAAGGACTTCAGTGGGTGTTCTGTTAGGACCACAATCTTGTGTGCCTGAAAGTAACGGCTCAATTTCTTTGAAGCCATTACTAAGGCCAGTATTAATTTTTCCAGTGGTAGGTATCTTGTTTCTGCGTCGGCCAGAGTTTTACTTACATAATAGACAGCCTTTTGCTCCCCCTTTTCCTCTCGGATTAGTACTGCACTGACTGCGTGTTCTGAGACTGCTAAGTACAAAAACAACTCCTCTCCTGGAACTGGGTTGGAAAGAACCGGAGTTGAGGTCAAGTACTTTTTTAGGTCGGTTAAGGCATCTTCACATTCTTCTGTCCATAGGAACTCTGTGGCTTTTTTTACCAGGTTAAAGAAGGGTCTGCACTTATTTGAGCTTCTGCTGATGAATCTGTTTAGGGCTGCGGCCCTTCCAGTAAACATTTGAACTTGTTTTGCCGATGTCGGGCTCTGTAGTTCTAGGATGGCCTTGATTTGGTCTGGGCTGGCCTCAGTGCCCTTTCTTGTTACCAGATACCCTAAAAATTTGTCCGATCCAACTCCGAAGGCGCACTTCGAGGCGTTGAGTCGGAGCCGATATCTTTTGAGTATGTCGAAGACCTCTTTTAGGTCGGCAAGATGACCCTTTGATTCCTTGGTCTTTACGACCATGTCATCGATGTAAACTTCTACTGTTTTACCAATTAGGTGCTTAAACATCTTTGTTACTAACCTCTGATAGGTTGCTCCTGCGTTTTTCAACCCAAAAGGCATTACCTTGTAACAGTACAAGCCTTTAGGGGTGATGAACGCGGTCTTCTCCTCGTCTGGAGGGTACATGGCAATCTGGTGGTACCCTCTGTATGCATCTAGAAAACTCATCATTTCATGTCCTGAAGTAGCATCTACCAGTTGGTCGATCTTTGGTAGGGGAAAGCTGTCTTTGGGACAGGCTTTGTTGAGGCTGGTAAAGTCTACACAAACCCTCCATTTGCCATTCTTCTTTTTTACTACTACTGTGTTGGACAGCCATGTTGGGTACTGAACTTCTCGGATGGCCCTGGCCTCCAGGAGTCTGTCTACCTCTTCTTCTACTGCTTCGACGTGCATCAACGTCGGTCTTCTGGCTCGTTGAATCACAGGTTTTGCCGATCTGTCGACATTCAGTCTGTGGCAAATGACCTCGGGGTCGATGCCTCGCATTTCATAAGGTGTCCAGGCGAACACCTCTATGTTTGCCCTTAAAAAATCTTCCAGTTCTTTCTCTTCTTCTCTACTTAATCCTGAGCCGAGAAGAAAGAAACGCTCTTCGTCGTCCTCTTGGACGAAAACTTTTTTTAGCGCCTCTTCGCTCTTTTCGGCTGGTTCCTTCCCAACGTCTTCTAGGACTTCCATGTCCTCATCTTCAACTTCTTCTTTCTTTGGCTCCCGTATACTACAGGTGGACTTTGTTGCTACCATGGAGCAATTTTTGGCTTGTAGTTGATCCCCTCTGACTTCTTCAATTCCATGCTCTGTTGGGAACCGCAGTAGTTGATGCAACGTTGAGGGGACTGCCCCCATTGCATGCAACCACGGCCTTCCCAAGATGATGTTGTATGGTGAGGGTGTGTCAATTACTAGAATTCCGTCCGGATCTTCTTAGTGCCGGCTTGTACCTCCAAGCTTGTTGCGCCCAGTGGCCATGTCGGCGTTCCATTAAAGCCGACTATCGGGCCGCTAATTGTTCTAAGTCATCAGGGTGAAGGCCCAGCTCTTTGTAACATCTGACATACATGATGTCACAGGAGCTGCCTTGATCTATTAGGATGCGTTTCACTTGGCATTCCCCAACCTGGAGGGATACTACCAAGGCATCATTATGCAGATGTTGGACCCATTCCAGGTCGGCTTCAGTAAAGGCTATCATCGGGCCTTGGCATTCTTCTGGCCGATGTCTCTTCTCCCCGACTTGGTAGATTTGCAGCAAATGTCTTACCCTCTGGGTTTCTCCTCTGACTTCGTTTTCATTGACCCTTGAGTGGATCACATTAACCACCCTCGGTCCTCCTGCTTGTGGTAGTTGTGCTGGGGGAGGCGGTGCTGCTGGTGCTTGAGGCAACCTTGCCTGTTCTTCCCTTGTCCTGGCCTCATCGACCAGGTCCCTCAGAAGGCCTTGTCTTACCAGGTCCTCCAAGTGTGCTTTCAAGGCTCTGCAGCCTTGAGTTGGGTGCCCTTCTTCATTGTGGTAGGCACAACGTCTACCAACGTTCCTTCCCATGAATTCCCCTGGTGCTTTTGCCGGAGCCCTGAAATAAGGTTGATTTCGAATCTGATCTAAGACTTTATGGATTGGGATCCGGAATACCGTCATTACCGTTTGTTTATTTCTTAATTCTGTTTCTTGTTTGGTCGGCCCATTGTTGACTCGGCCTCGCTTTGGCGAGCCGTTTCCCTTTTCTTGCTTTACCTCTTTGTTTCCTGATGTATCTTCTTCGGCCCTGGCGTATTTCTCAATTCTTGCCATGAGTTCTTCCATGCTTTTTGGCAATGTTTTTGCCAAAGACTTCCGTAGTGGGCAGTCATCTTTCAGGCCGTTCTTGAAAGACACAACAGCTACTTCCTGGTTGCATTCGGGTATTCGGTTGAACACCTCGTACTCTTCGCATAGGCCCTAAGGCCTTCTTCCTTGGTGATTCTTAGAGCCATCAAAGCATCAACCCTCAGGGGTTGCAGCTTGTTGGTCACGAACCTGGCCACAAACATCTCGGCCAAGCCTTCCCATGTCTTTATGCTTCCTTTTGGTAACTTATGGAACCAATCAGATGCAATTTCCCCAAAGGATGAGGGGAATACTTTGCAGAGCAACAGCTCATTTCCGCTATATAATGCCATTGAATTCAGGTATAGCCCAACATGAAAGTTTGGATCTGACTTACCATCATAGATTTGAAACCTCGGCATACTGAATCTTTTGGGTGGTTCGAATTTGTCCAGTTCTATCGAAAAGGCTGTCTTCGGTTTTACTGGGGAGTTTACCTCGGCTTCAGCATTCTGCTGCCTCCTTTTGAGGTAGTCCCTCAGGTCTTCTTTGCTCCTCCTTGGAGCTCGGCTGTCTTTGGATTTTAATCTTTTTGGTACACTGCTTTCGGCCTCGTGGTGGGTCCGTTTGGATCTTTCTTCATGGGTTTCGTCAAAGTGGAGTACCTGCCCCTGAACATGTCGATGTTCTTTGGGCTCTGGATTCTTCATGTGGTGCGTCCTTCGGGACTCTTCTTGCCTCGGCTTTTCCTGTCCAACTTCCCTGGAAGGCCGGTGAGAATGCCTTCCACTCCTGGTATGCTGAAGGACCTCGGGGATTGTTTTTCTTCCGCCCTTTTGGGTGTTGGTTGCTGGCATCGGCGTATCTTGCAGCGGGTATAGTGGCTGCATAACATTATTCTGCATCATGAAGTTGACGACTGACTGAAGGTCTGCCAACTTGTTCGCCAATTCTTTTACTTCCTCATCCCTCCGTAGGCACCTGTCCCTCCATACTTGGAGGTTATCTTCATTGTAGTACTTTCCTTGGTTTGTTCTTTTTGACGTGTCGCCTTCCGGGATGACGTCGTTCTCTCTGTGACCCTGGTCACGGGCTTCTGTATTGTGGTTGTCTCCTTCAATGTCAAGGTCAATTGGTCTGCCACTCCCAGTGGGAGCGTCTTCCCCAATATTTTCCTGCTGTCCGTTACTGGCCATCTATTCTTCCTTCTTTCCCACAGACGGCGCCAAATTGTGTGGGTAAAAATCTGACCACACTGCCTGCTTAGTGATCAACTGGAGAGCACAGGCAGAATAGATGGCTTCAGCAACCTGAATATGAAAGAAAAAGCTCCGGCGGTGGTTCTTCCACCCGGGGGCACTCCGACGATCAAATCAGTATATCTCTCAAAAATAATCAAGTGCAGAACTTAATACTCAAAACATAAATTGCATACCTTAGACCCACGAGGGTGCCTCTCTTTTATAATATACTCAATCCAAGTCCCACTTGAAGTATGACTTCTATGAACTCCAATTTTAGTGCTTACTTTGGACTCTTTAAGAGATAAAGATAAACTCCCTAAGAGCTTTATCCTTATCTTGGTTAAGTCCCCTCTTTGCCTTAGGACTCTTGTCCCTTATCTGCTTATCTCGGATTCCGATATCTTCGGGAATAACCTCGGCAACTCCGATATCTTCTCGGCTTAACTACCACAACACGTGGCACCTCGGCTGACACGTCGGCGTCACCATGCCACGTGTTGGTATTCTGAAAATATATCCTCACACTTGCATAATCTACAATCATTGAATTTCCAAGAAAGAAAAAAAAGCAGTGGACTTATAGGCATGCGAATTATAGCACAGTGGCAGAAAGGAGCATGCAGACATTGGCCTTTGTTAATTTATTTATTTGTTTATTTTTTCCTTCCAATAAATAGAAACAGTGTACCAAAATATTATTTCCAGACAATAATGTAGGCCAAAGCTCTATGCTACAGGCGGTTTGGTTGTTAGGAATAAACAATATATATATATATATATTCTATGCAACAGTGGGTTACAAATCCTAATCATGGATTTTCATATAACATGAAATAGTAGGATAGTTTAATCAAAGAACAAAACCAATATACAGATCAACACTGTAGGCTGCCCAAAAAATCATTTTGGTAAGTTACTGACAAAAATAAAACAGTGTTCCTGACATATAATTACAACCAATGAACCAAACGAAGCAGTGTACGGTTTATTTATTTATTTTTTTCCATGGAGCACTAGTTCTACTCATGCACTGTATATAAAATAAATAGAGCCTATTATATGCCAATGAGCACAGTAGCAAGCAAATAACTTACATCATGAATTCTATATAAAACGAGTGATTATACATATGCGCCATTTGCAACAGTACTAACTCCATTTCATCTAATACATATGAATCTATTTATCTAATATCATGAAAACATATATAATCTGTTTTAAGTTTGTTGTACCAATTATATGATAACATAAAACAAATAAATTCATATTGAACAAACAAATAGAATTTCAAAACAAGAACATTCTTGAATTTACAAAAATTCATAATAAAATAAAACTAGCAAGGGGAAGCAAACCAAATCCTACACTAGACAGTGTCCTTAAAACGGATTCATCGTCTCACCGGTTGGGTGTTGGAGGTTGTACGACGTCTGTCTCCTAGGATACAACGGTTGGACTAGCTATACAATGCACCGGCTGAATAGCTTCGGCGAACAGAACTTTACAGCACTCTCTCACAGGAAGAAAATAATAAAATTGGAAAACTTTTGAAAGACTGGAATAACAATAATATCTGGTGTAGAAAGCTGAAGGAGAATGCCTCATTTTATATACATGAAGGGAAAGGGGAAGAGGCTCCCTTGCAACAAATGCAGGAATTAATTATGCATTAATCCTGAATTAATTCTGCAAAACTGATGGGTTTAATTCCAACATCAATAGAGGAGACTAGGTTTTGAGTACATATTCCTGTAGCCCACTCATCTGACTTGACCCAAAATGATTAAGATGGGTGGGCCAAACCCAACCCCCATACTCAATCTATTCTAGCAAGCCCAAGCCCAAACCCAAGCCCAAGCCCAAGCCCAAGTTCCAAGATCCACGACCCACGGATCATGAACCATGGACCCAGCCCTGGCTCGACCCAGTCCAGGCAAGCGGGCGGCGCGCGTGCGTGTGACAATTTTTGCATAACCAACTTGGACCATAGTCTTGGCCCAAGTCCATCCTTTCAGCATCCATAACTCCTTTCCTTTGGAAAATTTGGATGCTCCAAAGGGCTTACATCCTCATGCAAAAAATGAGTTTTAAACACCCATTAATGTTGTCCTCTATAATCAATGTGGGATGCAAGGTTTTACACCTTTCCTAACACCTTTTTCATGAGGCCAACTTAATGAGTCAATTTCTCATTCAAACTTTTGCAAAACTAATGGGTTTAATTGATAAGTATAAAACTAGACTAGTTATCAAAGGATACAGGCAGCGCAGAGGTTTGGATTACCTTGTTACGTATTCACCTGTGAGAAAGATTACATCCATTCGCATGGTGATTGCGATAGCAGCTTTATGTAGTCTGGAGATACATCAGATGGATGTAAAGACAGCTTTCTTAAATGGAAATTTAGATGAAGAAATCTACATAGAGCAACCCGAGGGGTTCTCAGCTCCAGGACAAAAAAAGAAAGTCTGTAAGCTTGTCAAATCATTGTATGGTTTGAAGCAAGCTCCCAAGCAATGACATGAGAAGTTTGACAATGCCATGTTGTCAAATGGGTTCAAAATCAACGAGTGTGACAAATGCGTATATGTCAAAGACACTAACAGATGTTATGTCATTTTGTGTCTATACGTAGATGACATACTTATTATTGGTAGTAATGATGAAATGATTAGAACTACCAAGATGTAAAAATATATGTATTATTGATTGATATTAATTGATTTTCTATCTATTACAAATGGTTCCTTATATAGATGTAGGTGTAGTGGATGGTGTGTAGTGGATGGTGATAGTGGTGTAGTGGGTTAGGTTTAGTGGAGTAGGTGAGGTGGTAGTGGTGTAGTGGGTTAGGTTTAGTGGAGTAGGTGAGGTGGTAGTGGTGGTAGGTGATGGTAAATTCTAACAGCCCCCCGCAAACTCAAGGAGGATAGAAACTAACCAACTTGAGTTTGAAGAGAGGAACAAAACAAGAAAATACATAAAAATAAAAAAGGATAGGAGACACTGTATGGTCGTGTCAGACCGTTGGTGAAGACACTGTATGGTGGTGTCATAACGTTGTAGAGGACACTGGATGGTTGTGTCAGACCGATGTAGAAGACAGTTTATGGGGTCATGTCGGACCGTTGTAGAAGACAGTTTATTTGGGTCATGTCGGACCGCTGTAGAAGACAGTTTATTTGGGTCATGTCGGACCGGTGTAGAAGACAGTTTACGGGGTCATGTCGGACCGTTGTAGAAGACAGTTTATTTGGGTCATGTCGGACCGGTGTAGAAGACAGTTTATTTGGGTCATGTCGGACCGCTGTAGAAGACAGTTTATTTGGGTCATGTCGGACCGTTGTAGAAGACAGTTTATTTGGGTCATGTCGGACCGGTGTAGAAGACAATGTTGTGACAGTAGTTGTGACAGTTTACGGAGTCTTGTTGGACCCTTGTAGAAACTAACCGGAATCAATGTCGGGACAGTTTACAGAGTCTTGTCGGACCTATAAAGGAGCTAACCGGAATCAATGTCGGGACAGTTTACAGAGTCTTGTCGGACCCCTAAAAAGTCGCACCCTCAAAAGGTGTGCCCAATTTTTCAAAAAAGGCGTGCCATCAAAAGGCGTGCCCAATCCATAAAAAGGTGTGCCATCAAAAGGCGCGCCCACTTCATCAAAAGACGTGCCCGACAGAAAGCGTCGCGCCATCAAAAGGAGCGCCTGACACGCGGCGATGCACGTGATTGACAGAGCGCGTGTCGGCCTCGTCGTCTCTGTCTTTATAAACCAAAGCGAAGTCTGAGGCTGAGGCAGAAGTTGAGACAAAAAAACTGAGAGAAACCTTTGAAAAAACTCTTCCTTTGCTGAGAGAGAAACTCTGTAAGACGCTGTAACCAACCCGTCTCTGAAACACTCAGCAACATGGCCTCTTCTTCCCGTCCAGCTACCCAGAACATGGCCTCCTCTTCCCGTGGTCTGCTCACGCTCTTTCCAGAACTGAACGAGTCCACAAGAGAAATAACTAGTGCGGTGGCCAGTGAACCTCAACCAAACACCTCTGTGTTTGCTCCGTTGAACTTTCCGATGCGGTCGGTGGAGCAAAAAATGGCGGTGCAAACTGATATTGAGGCCAATCAGTATACTCTGAAGTCCTGTGTGGAGACGATGACGGCTGTCACAAATTTGTCAAACCGGCTGCAGAGTAGGACAAATGAGGTGCAGCATTTAAACGCCCAACTGGCTCTGCTCCAACGCATGTATAAGGATGCGCGAGCAGAGATAAGTGTGCTGAAAGCAGAAAATAAGGAGCTGAAGCGGAAGGCCACCGTGATGTTCCGATTTGGAGGTCCACCATATGCTGTAGTGGAGGAGCAGGGAGGAGGCAACTTGCTTGGTGGTCTAGGAAGCACGGAGGCTACACCGTCAAGGGCCGCCCAGGACGGAGGCAAGAAGAAAAGACCGGCGGCAGAGTAGAGAAAAAATCCCACTGTGGGTGTGGTTGTTGTGTTGGTGGTTTTTTTTATTTTTTTTTTATTTTTTTATTTTTTTTTTATTTTTTTTTTTTATGATGTAAAATTGTGATCGGTGAAAAGAATAAAAGATGGTTTGGTGTGCAAAGCTATATGGATATGAATGGAATTGAAAAAAGATTAAAAATAATGTGAAAGAAAAATAAAGAAAGAAATAATAAAAATAGATTTGAATAATGAAAAATATATTAAAAAATATATATATACAATAACGAAAGTGGGGAACAAGGAGTGCACCATAAATTTTATAAAAAAAAAGTTTGGGCGGTGGATGCAAAGTGAGGAGAGAGAGTGTTGGGCTGTGTGGGTGGAGAATAAGGAAAAGAATCATACAGCTGTGTGTGTATTGTATGGCAGACAAAACTGAAATTCAGTCCACCAATGTAGAAAACCAGCCACCATATTGATCTGCCCCACGTGCTAATCGGCTCAAGTTTAAAACAAAACAATAAATAACCTCTTGGAGACACTAGCAACTGTGGGCCCATGTGTTTGAAAACACATACATAATATATAAATATAAGAAACTCATATATATATATATATATATAAAAAACAAACCAGCCCATGTGCATAAACTTTGAACCACGCTGTCAATCATATCAAAACTTAACCCAATTTTTGAGTTTCCCTCCATGCTACTACCATGTGCCGAACCAAAAAAAAAACTGCACAAGTACCAAACAACCCCTCCTGCAGTAGCCAGCTCTACAAAGACTTGAATGGTACACTCAACCAAACCTCAAAACCAGCCCACGGTTTACTACGAAACCACCCACAACTCAGATTAAAATAATTAAGAGAAGTGGGGACTGGAGGCCGGCTGGAAATCTGGCTCAGGAGTTCCTGAAGCAAAAGCTTGATGAAAATGATGAAAGCTATGCAAAACCTGTGCTTGAAACAGAAGTGGCCAGCAAGCAAGAGGTTTATGCAGGAGCAAGCAAGCGGGCACTCCCTGAAAATGGCATTTTGATTAGTGGCTGCCAAACCGATCAAACTTCTGCTGATGCTAGCCCATCTGGCAATGCTGATGAAGCTTACGGAGCTCTCAGCAATGCAATTCAGATGATAATTGCTGAAACAGATGGTACTGTTAACAATCAGGAGCTTGTATTGAGGGCCCGGGAATTGCTGAAAAGTCAGACATTTCTGCTGCTGCTGCTGGAGCACAAGTGGATGAGAAAGAGAAAGAGATTGACGAGACTGGGGTGGAGCCACGTGACATTGATTTGGTGATGACACAGGTAGGTGTATCAAGGGGTCAAGCTGTCAAGGCTCTCAAGACTCACAATGGAGACATAGTCTGAAAGTATTTGGGCAATGATGGGAAGGTATGTGTAGAAAATAAACGGAATAGGTTGAGGTCCGGCGGGCGGCCAAAGTGAGGCTGCCACCCGCCGGTGAAGCGGAATTACTAGGTTATCAACCTTGCTCTGATACCATGTAAAAAATATATGTATTATTGATTGATATTAATTGATTTTCTATCTATTACAAATGGTTCCTTATATAGATGTAGGTGTAGTGGATGGTGTGTAGTGGATGGTGATAGTGGTGTAGTGGGTTAGGTTTAGTGGAGTAGGTGAGGTGGTAGTGGTGTAGTGGGTTAGGTTTAGTGGAGTAGGTGAGGTGGTAGTGGTGGTAGGTGATGGTAAATTCTAACACAAGATATTGTTAAACTCCAAGCTTGACATGAAAGATATGGGCCTTGCAGATGTAATTCTAGCTGTTAAGATTACCAAAATATCTGATGGTATTGTACTTTCTCAATCTCACTATGTTGAGAAGATACTTGAGAAATTTGACAAATCAGATACAAGTGTGTCTAAAAGACCGGTAGATGTGAGTCTACATTTAACCAAGAATAATGATGAGAGTGTTTCTCAGCTAGAATATACTCGAGTCATTGGAAGTTTGATGTATCTGATGAGCTGTACAAGGCCGAATATAGCCTACTCTGTTAGCAGACTTAGTAGATACACGAGCAATCCAAATGCTACTCATTAGAGGGGCATTATGTGGGTGTTAGGTTATCTACGCTACACTCAGGGTTGTGGGTTGCATTATACCAGATACCCAGTGGTACTAGAAGGGTATAGTGATGCTAATTGGATATCAGATATAAAAGACTCCAAATCCACTAGTGGTTATGTGTTTACTCTCGGAGAGGCAGCCGTGTCTTGGAAATATTCCAAACAAACATGTATATCGAGATCAACGATGAAATCTGACTTTATTGCTTTGGATAAAGCAGCTGAAGAAGCTGAATGGTTTCGCCAGTTCGTTGAGGATATTCCATGTTGGTCGAGACCTGTGCCAGCCATATGTATTCATTGTGATAGCCAATCGGCGATTGGATGGGCACAGAGTAATATGTATGATGAAAAGTCTAGACATATTTGCCGTAGACATAATTTCATACGGCAATTAGTCTCGAATGGTGTTGTCACTTTAGACTATGTAAAGTCTCAGGACAATATTGCGGATCCGCTAACCAAAGGGTTAAATCGAGTATTAGTAGAAAAGTCGTCAGAAGGAATGGGGTTAAGGCCTTTAGTGTAAGGTGTTACTAGAATGGAAACCCAACCTAGTTGACTGGAGATTCCAAGATCTAGGCTCAATAGGACAACCTAATTGCGTGTAACGGTGGTATGTCACTGAGGAGGTTAAACATCTAGCCATTCCTTTTATCAGTGATACTTGTAAGTGTAGAAGTTAAGCTGAGCTTTTAATGACTCTAATGTGTTAAGAAGGTGAGCTGAGTATAGTAGGATACTCAAGTAGAGTCACTTATGTGAGTTTGAAGTGGGGTTGCTTCTATAAGAATTGACAGGGCCTAATTTTTTAAATCACTCACTGAACCAGGCTAGTGTTCTAGGGTCAAACTAGACACAACAGTGAGAGCAAAATGATGGTTGGAGTAATTCCTGTGTGAGGTTCGTTGTCTTGGTTTACATAAACGGTAGAACAGTTCAAGACTTTGTATTCACTGGGCAGTCAGTAAATCCGATAGACTTCACTAGGAGGGGTTCAAAGCCAAAAGCTACCTTTTCCGATGTCGGGGTTATTCCATTGCACTCTCTCTGAGTATTTGTTGTTAAGCATTGTCCGTTTGTTGTTATTCGGTCAATTTTTATTCATGTGGGGGATTGTTGGAAAAATAATGATTTTTTGGTGACTTTAATGCAATATTGAAGTGAGTGTCAATTCTCAATTGAGGCAGAGTAAAGTGGGTTTAAATTCTTTGTAATGAAATTTTTACATCACAAAAAGAATAACCAAAAACCGTTAAGGTTTGAATGAGAAATTGACTCATTAAGTTGGTCTCATGAAAGAGGCGTTGGGAAATGTGTAAAACCTTGTATCTCACATTGATTGTAGAAGAGAACATTGATGGGTATTTAAAACCCATTTTTTGCATAAAGGTATAAGCCCTTTGGGGTATCCAAATTTTCCGAAAGAAATGAATTATGGATGCTTCAAGGATGGACTTGGGCCAAGACTATGGACCAAGTTGGTTATGCAAAAATTGCCACACACGCGCGGCGCCCGGACCGGGCCGGGTCCTGGTTTGTGATCCGTGGATCGTGGATCTTGGGCTTGGCCTTGGAATGGATTGAGCGTGAGGGTTGTACTTGGCCCACCCATCTTAATTTTTTTGGGCCAAGTTAGATGAGTGGTCTGCAGGAATATGTACACAAAACCTAGTCTCCTCGATTGATGATGGAATTAATTAAACCCATCAATTTTGCAGAATTAATTCAGGATTAATGCAGAATTAATTCCTGCATTTGTTGTAGGGGAGCCTTTTCCCCTCTCCCTCCATGTGTATAAAATGAGGCCTTCTCCTTCAGCTTTCTACACCAGAAATTACTGTTATTCTAGTCTTTCAAAAATTTTCCAATTTTATTATTTTCTTTCTGTGAGAGAGTGATGCAAAATTTTGTTCACCGAAGCTATTCAGTAGGTGCATTGCGTAGCTGGGCCAACCGTCGTATCCTGGGAGACAGACGTCGAACAACCTCCAGCACCCAACCGGTGAGGCGACAAATCTGTTTTAAAGACACTGCCTAGTGCAGGTTTCGGTTTGCTTCCTTTTGCTAGTTTTATTTTATTATGAATTTTTGTAAATTCAAGCATGTTCTTGTTTTGAAATTCTATTTGCTTGGTCAATATAAATCTATTTGTTTTATGTTATCATACAATTGGTACAACACTTGTCATGCATTGTTTCTACTACTAACTTAGTTTTGGGTCATCTCATATCCTAAATGTCGCTGTTAATTTCCTGACAAACCCTAGACTTCCAAAAATCTTCATCATTGTTTTTTTTGTTAATGCCCTATTTGGGTTAGTTATTTGCCTTGCATGTATGTAGAGTAAATAATAAAGGTAAAATAGACCCCCTCCCATCTGCACCAGTCTTCTACTTCTAGTGCAAGAATAGATTAGTTTAGCAATCCATGTGGTTTGACCTTTGTGTCATTTTGATTCTTGTACTTTCTATTTGTGTACATAAATCAGTGGCATTTCATTTTTCCAGCAATGTGGTCCTATTGTCCAGCTTGTTTGAAATCGTATCAAGAAAATGTTCGTTTCCATTCCTTTATATGCATGAATGGAAAGTGTAGGGAACAAAGTGACATAAAAATCTAATTAGAGGGACTGTGAGATTGGCATTTAAATTCACAGATGGTTTGCATGCTAGTAGGAAATTCTACTAGAGAACTTATGAACTGTTACTAATATTGGGTTGATTGTGAAGTATTTTCTTTTTCAATCTATTTTGGCAAATTGGATTTTTAACAAAAAAAAGTCAAAAAAGCACTAAAAAAAGTCATACAAAAAAGTCCAGGGAAATAACATGAAGGTGGGAGCAGGAGAAAAAAATTACTAACACACGGGGGGTGCAAGTGTCAAGGGGGGACTACATGAAGGTATGAGTAAGAAAAAAAAAATACTAAGACATAAGGGGTGCAAGCAATCTTTCGTTTGTACCCCACCACAGACACACTTGCGCCCCCATGGATTGATAAATTTTTTTCTCCTTCTCTCACATGCACATGCATGTAATTTCCCCAAAAGTCAAAGATGCCTTCCCATTTTCTCTATTTTTTATACTTTTTTTCATATAAAACTAAAAAGTCATTTTCAAATACTTTAATTTTTTTCACCTCATATTTTAGCCAAAAAGACACTAAAAAAATCACTTCCCAAACCAGTTCCTTCTAAATTATTCCTAAATATGGGGTGGTAACACTAGTTTCTTATTTCTCAAATCTGTTTTAAAAATCAAATAGATTGCAAACATCAACTTAATTATTAATATAGAAAAAAATTTATATTATAAAAGTCCAACTCAAGCAAATTAATGATCCTTTTTGTCACATGTGAAATGCTCCATATGCTGCACCCATGAAACATATTTGCATCCTATGCTATCATTTATGCCAGATTATGGTGCCTCTTTATATAGCTTCACTTCATTCTTATGTGATATTATCTTTTCTGATGATACAGGCGGGCATATTGTTGCGAGGATACTATGGTTGGAACTCAAGATGTGCTATCTAGGTTCTTGACCATATTTTTCCAAAGGTATAATTTTTTTTTTCTTCCTGTCAATAAAATCTGCCATGAAAACATTTTTTGCAACCTTATCTTTGAAAGAGCCACGTGCGGGGTGCACAGCAGTGGTGTTGGTTACTTCTATTTCTGTTATTGGAAAACGTCACAGGCTAACAAATAGTCTTTGAAATGGGTTTGCTGTGTCGGAATTTAGCCTTAATTAGTTCCTTTACATTATGAAGGAATAAATTTAACAAAGCTTATTTTTATTTTTATTTTTATTTTTATTTTTGTTATCATATAATGTTCCTCTTCAGAAGTTTCTTCTGACCACTTGTGAATTTTTCACATATAGCACGAACTGCATTTGATTTGGTAAATGCTTTGAGAGTGGTTTTGCTATAGCAAACTTGGTAACTTGATTGTGCTCCTAACTTATGCTCAATATATTTTGTATTTAAAAGTGAGGATGACTTGCTTCACCTGATATGAGAATGTGTCGTGTATAGGTAGAGCTTATCTGTATAAGTTGTTAAGGTAATTTCCCCTTAGACAGAGCTGGCTTTGATATGGGAATGTGTGCTGTTGATCGTAGGATGCAGCTGCTCAGCCTTCTCTGGTGATCGTTTACTTTGGTGGGACTGATTCAATGGGGCCTCCTCACTTATCTGGTTTAGGTCCTCACGTTCCACTTCCTGAATCTATTGAAAATATGAGAAAGATTGCACTTCATCTAAAGGTACCTATTTGCATATAAAGTCTTTCATAGTATTTTAGGTGATGCTTTTGTCCTGTGGGTAGAACCAAAAGGGAGTTTACATGACTAATGGAGGGGGTGCACCAACCTTAGACTAATTTGGCAGCTCCTTTTTCTAATTGAGGATAATGTTTGACGCACATTCTAACCCTATATCTGCATGTCAGAGCCTTGTTGTCCACCTGTCAACAAGGCCAAAATTCGAGCAAACACAAGGTGCTTAATGCATATCTGTCTTGTTTCTTGGTTCTCATTTGAGGATTATCTTATAATTTAGTTTTATTACCTTTAGAAACAGTAAAATTTTTAGTGAGCTAGTCTGAACAAATGAATTATGCTGAAGTTATTCAGAAGCTTGCATAAAGTTGTGCCTGGAGATGATGAAGGTTGTTGATCTTTGGACTGCAATTCAGCGACAAGATGATTGGTTGACTGCTTGCTTTACGTAAGTTAAGCATATTTTCTTTCCCTTGTACATTGTTAAGTTCATCAAATTGGCCATACTTATTGAGAGGAATGAGGAGATATAAACTGCTTATTAAGATTTGTAAGCACTCAATGTTTATGAATTAGGTAAAATGAAAGGTGAAAATATGACATAACTCTAATTCATCGCTCATTCTTTCAGTCTATGTTCTATCAACTTCCTGCCAAATGAAGAAAATTACTCTTGAAAGTTTATTATAAGATACATTTGTGTATTTATCCATTTAATTTTCTATCCAGGGATAGGGTTCATTTATCTGCAGAGGGGAGCAAAGTAGTGGGGATATACTCAAGGTGCTCAAGGAAGCCGAATGGGACCCATGTCTATACTGGGGAATACAATGGGACTAGGCTGCAGTGAAATTTCTCGTTTGCGTGCCCCATTCCTTATGCAGAAGCCCATTCAATAGAAGTTTGAATTGTTCAATGCACAGTAAATGCACAAAGCAAATTAATCATCTCTGTATAGATGCGTAAATTCTTGTTAACTGCAATAATATTTATTATCACAAACTCGCAGTTGAATCATCATCATCATAATCATCATCATCTGGTTGAATTATCTGCTTTCTCTGCATTCATGTTCTCCTGCAAGTCTTATTGTGAATGGTTGTCTGAGACATCTTCAGTGTCTTTCACTAGTTTGGAAGTGTACACTACTTTCCTTGAGCGTGGATTTGATTTGGTATTGTTTTCGATAGATGCTATGCAAAAATACAAAATGTGTTGCGGGTAACAATCATGAATTATTCAATATTTTGACAGCATAGGATGAACACATGGCCCTAGTGTAGGCTATTTGCTCTCAATGGAGAGGATAATTCATAATTATTGCCTACAACCAAGGTTTTGAAAATTAGTTGCGGTCGTTATAACGGTGGCGGTGGCGCGGTTACAATTGCGAGGTGTAAAGGTTGTAACGTAACGGTTGCGGTAACCGAAAACGTAAATTTTTTTATTTTTCGCACAACTTGAAAAAAAAACTTACCGATACGCATATTTTTTTTTCCATAATCATATTTATTGGATTTTAAAATAAATATTGATCAATTTTTGTTAATTTTTAAGTATAATCTAATATATTTCATATTTTTAAATTACTATAAACTGAATTTTTTACATTTTATTTTAATAATTTATAACTTTATATGTCATAAATTTATATTATGCTTGTGGGGCAAAAACAAAATTTCTTGGACTTGGATGTATAAAATTATTTTTTTAATTATTATACTTGTGAAAGTATATGCAAATTTTAACTTAAATAGTTTCAAAAAATAAATTATACATGCTAATGTAATCATATAAAAATTAAAAAAAAATTATAAAGAATTTTTTTTTTTTTGGTTTGGATCACTTGAATATTCATTTTTTCTTTAGATAACCTGTAAATAAAAATAAAATAAAATAATCAAAAAAAATTGACATATATAAAATATGTATTAATATATAATTATAAATGTTATGTTTTCTAGATATTTTATAAAAAAATCAATCACTAATTATTATATATAAGATAAATAATGACAAAAGTAAGACAATAAATAAGAGCATAAATATATATATATATATATATTTTAATCAAGCCAAGTAAATAATGACCACACCTATTATTATTATTATTATTATTATTATTATTATTATTATTATTATTATTATTATTATTATTATTATTTTCAAACAATATATAGATAGACACACACAAACAAAATGATTGAGTAATAGCAGCTGAATAGAATAGCATAAGTCTAACAGCTTTAACAAATTAATAACATGTTCTTCATCTTCCTCTTCTCTCTCTCTATCTCTTCCCTCTTCGTCTTCCTTCTTCATCTTCCGTCTTCTCTCTCTCTCCATCTTCTCCCATTTCTACCTTTTTTTTTTATTATTATTTTTAAAAAAAACAGTTCGGAACTATTATGTAACGGTGCATAACAGGTTGTTACGGCACCGTTACGATCACTACGGCAGCCGCTACAGCCAACACACCTGTAAATCTCAATCACACTGTAAAAGTGATCAAAACGAGTGACAGTAACTACCACAACTATTATATAACGATGTTATGTAACGATTGCGATCGCTTTTTAAAATCTTACCTACTACGCATTTTATATTTTCTCAGTATTTTTGTGACTTTTCCTGCATTTAAAAACCACGGGGAAAACTCTTTTTTTTGTGTACTAGTGGGCCACTAGACATAATCATCCTCGATACTATCATGGCTTTACAACTCGGCCAATATTTTTTTGGTATTACTTGGCGAGAATTTTACCATTCTTGAATTGTGACTTTTAAGTGATGGATCTCCTCGAGCATAACAAAAATGCAAAGCATCCGCTCATAATCTCATCCTTGATTGCAGGTAACTCGGGATTGTTTGGAGTGTGTTAAATAAGTATATTTTTTATCTTTTTAGATTAAAAAGTTGAGGAAAAAAATATGAATGTTTGGGTTAACTTTTTGACTTTTTATAAAAAAAAAAAATGTGTATTAATAAGTGTATAGGAGAAGATAAGATAAAGAGATGGTACGGATTGGCAGTGGGCCGGCTAGGTGAGTAGATGAGGAAATATTGTCTACTTTGTGGTCTTTGATTGGATGGTGTTGTTTGGCCCGTAGGGTCCCATCATGGGTCCCGTTTTTCTAATCGGAACCGTTGAATGTGTAGAACTCGTCGAGTACTCTATACTAGTAAACAATCACATTGATTGGATATCAATAGGTATCTGATCGTGTTAGTTTTTTTTGTTAACTATCCTAAATAACACTATCCATTTTTATATAAAAATGATTTGATCATGTAGTTAGCGATATCCGATATAAGTGATTTTTTACAAGCATATAGTACTAGACGAGTTCTACATATTAACGGTTCAGATTATCAAAATGGGACCCGTGATGGGCCCCACGGATCCAATTTTACCATCTAATTTAGTTAATATTTTACTACAAATTTTTTTTTTCTCCGTCAACAACTGACAGCATCACGTCAACACATCATTTGGGCCAACTTTTTTATTTGTATTAATATTTATATATTAATTTTTTAATATATTTTTGGTGAATAGTGATAATTTTTTAACTTTTTGAATAACTTTTTGACTTAACTAGACAAGGTGAAGCAAATTGGTGCTAAAGTCGGGCTAAAATAAGAGTAGAATTCTTGAATTAAAATTTCATCAATAACTTTTGGGTGATGAATTTTCTTCACTTTTAGGCCTCGTTTGAGAATAAACTATTTTAGTAATTTTTTAATTTTTTTCAAAAAAATATGTAAAAAAATAAAAAGAGTGATTTAATAATTTATAATAACTTCTTAACTATAATATATAGTGGCCAAACGTGGTCTTACTCTCAATCCCCTATGAGAGGCTAAAGACAAGAAATAAGATACATTGATTCAAAGTGAAATGTGAATATTGGTATTAACTTTTTCACAGAGGTTAAAATTTATTTATCTATTTTGCAAAAATGATGAAATTATGTTACTACAGAGAAAGAGATTGCATTAAAAAAGTCGTTGTCCGTCGTCAAGAAGTAAGACGTGAAACTGGAGGTCTGCAAAATCAACTTCTAGCGTGGTTATCGTTTTGCAGAAAAGTCAAAATTCATTGATTTAAAAAAATTGGCGAATATAATTTAACATGACTAGAATATATTGATGGGTAATGTTATGAGATTTGTGGTGTTGGTTATTATTAAGGGTGAGCAGCGGATATATTAATTCGTCAAAATTGATCAAATCGAGCCGATCCGTCGTATTTTGGACGGATGCATGATGACGAGCGGACGGTTGTGGATTGATTTTTTTCAATCCGCCAATCTGGCGGACGGATGGCGGATTTGAGATTCCTTTGGCCGCAACCGAACCGCCAAACCGCGAACACCCCTAATAATTTATAAGACTTTGTGTTTTCAGTTTGTTTAAATATTATGTTTGTGTTTTCAATTAAAAAAAAGTTTAAATATTATGTTGAAAAAAAGTTTTCAATTTGAATATCTTTTTTGAATTGACAAAAATAAACGTATTATTTATCTATATTTTTTTAGTTTTTAAATCTATCTCTAAAAATAATAAATAGAAAATATGATATATGCTGGTTAGTTTTTGTTTTCAAAAATAGATATAAATGTAACAATATAGAGATATACAATCTCTACTACTGCTCTGTTCATGGCTTTGGTGGTTTGAATTGTTTTTATATTTTAAGAACCACAGATTGTAATACTTTATGTGGATAAGGCATGCTGCAATTGTATTATGTGGATGAGGCATACAGTGATTGTGATATTCTAAAGTTTCAAACTTTCTTGCTTTCGATGAGGCATGCAGTGATTGTAATATTTTTTTAAGTCATTAACTGTAATACTTTCTTTCTTTCTTTTTTTGAGGAAGTGTACAAGTTGAATTATGTTAAAAATTTATAAAATTTTAAACCGCCAAACCGATTCGCATCCATCCGCCAAACCGCCAATCCGCTCAATCCACATCCGTCGGATTGGCGAATGGATACGGGTTGATTTTCTCCAATCCGCCAGTTTGGCGGACGGATGGCGGATTAGAGTTTTCATGGCCGCAACCGACCCGCGCCCATCCCTAATTATTACAAATGTCATAATTTAATTGTAATTTTAAAAAAAAAAAAAAATTATAACTAACATTACATAAGGTATAATTAAAAAAAAATAGATCATAATCAAAATAATATTATAATTAAAATTGCAAAGATTGTAACTAGGGGTGTATGTGATACAACCCGAGTATGTACTATAAAATTTCCCTATATGAATAGAGCAATATTTTATGTACTGAAATTTTTATTAAAAATCTTATTAAAATACAAATCAATCATGTTAGCCTCTTATATCCTTAATAAAAATTTTAATATACCTGTTAATATCTATAAAGTTATTCATGTTGATAAGGAATTGATGATTAGGAATGGCAACGGGCCGGGACGGGGCGGGGCCGGGGACCATACTCTCCGTCTCCAATCCCCGATGGTAAAAATTCCTCTATCCCTAGCCTCGATCCTTGACGGAGAACCTATCGCTGTCCCTGCCCCCACCCCCTTTACGGGGATCGGGTTTCCCCGACCCCAAAAATTTCCCGGCCCAAAAAAAAAAAAAAAAAAACAAAGCAAAACAGCATCTGTTTTATCTCATCATCATCAACAACTATAGTCCGCAAAATCATCAGCAATGATCATCATCATCAATATCAACAATAACATGTATATTCATATCCATATCTATATCATCAACATCAACATCAACACCATGTATGTCTATATATATACCAGTAAGAGAAGAACAGTGGCGGTAGATCTAGAGACGAGGCAACAAACGGAGGTGTGAGAAAGAGAGAGAGAGAGAGAGTGATGGTGCTGTCGGTGACGGTAGTGCGATCAGCGGTGGGTGCAATCAGAAATGTTCATCACGAATTCGCAGCGATAGTGGTGCTCAGAAATGCTCTTCATCGCCGATCTCTCTCTAGACTTCTCTATTGCAGCTTAGATCTGGAAGGTGCTCATATCAGAAATGTCCATTTCTCTCACAGAGAGTTGAGGGAGAAGAACAATAGAGAGAGAGAGAGAGAGTTGAGATAGATAGGGGTGAGCATGGTCCGGATTGGATCGGATTGGGATAAAACCAGGACCAATCCGTTATTTACGGTTCCTGAAAAATTGGAACCAATCTAATCCATTTAAATCATGGAACCAATCTGAACCAATCCATTTAAATACGAATTGGATCGGTTTAGGACCACGGATTCACATAATTAAATAACAAAAATATATATATATATATATAACACTTGAATTTCATAAAAATATAAACATAACGCTATATTAGTTCCATAATAGCAATATTTTTTTCTATAATAACGACATACTATTCTAGAATTTAAACAACCATAAGAAAACTGGTTTCACCATAAGTATTTAGAGCATTGCAAATTAAAACTTAAAACTAACAAAC
Organism: Camellia sinensis; assembly: GCF_055761805.1. Taxonomy (NCBI): domain Eukaryota; kingdom Viridiplantae; phylum Streptophyta; class Magnoliopsida; order Ericales; family Theaceae; genus Camellia; species Camellia sinensis. The sequence continues at coordinate 45,164,519 of NC_138961.1, forward strand.
AAAAGTAATAAAAGAAGATATTATACGGTTTTCGGTTTGAGTTTAGATTTTACATAGAATAAGAGAAGATACTATGGGGGAGGATGTATAATAAAAATATAGACTATTTGTATACGGTTCGGATCGGTTCCAATCCGGAACCGTGAGATTCAATCCGGAACCAATCCGTGAACTACGGATTTTTAATTCTTCAATCCGGAACCGAACCACGGATTCAAAAAACCAATCTAAACCTATCGGATTGGACTGGACTGAATCGGATTACGGATTTCACGGATTCCTTGCTCAGCCCTAGAGATAGATAAAGTTGAGATGGATATTATATTAGATATAATATAATAAACATAAAGCTAAGTCATATTTAAAAGAAGAGTTGGTCAGATATTATATTATAATATAATAAAGCAATAAAGATATTATATTAGATATAATATAATAAAACAATAAAGTAATAAATCCTATATATATATATATATATATACGGGGGACTGTTCGGGGATTTTGGGATGGGATGCGACAGGGTAGGGAATCTATCACCGTCCCCGCCCCGCCCTGATAATCAACAGGGATTTAATTTTTAATACCATTCCCGGCCCTATGAGGATTATTTTCTGAGAAAATCCGTTCTAATCAGGGTCAGGGGATCGAGTTCCTGTCGGACCGAGTACAAATTACCATCCCTATTGATGATGTAAAATTAATAAGCATTAGTCTCTTGTTCCCGTATCAAAACTCATATTCATAACGTCATATCCATTTATATCATTTAAACAGGGTACGCGTACGTCATCCTCTCTTTTCAAAAAATTTTATTTTCCTATCTTCAAATATTATCAATCACTTAGTTGTCGTTTAGCAATTGATTTTTATAGTTTTTTTTTTTTTTTTTTTTTTGACTATTTTAATTTGAGATTAAAAATTTCTTTGATTTGATTTTTTTTAATTTTTGTAAGAAAAAAAATGAAATAATTATAATTTGGATGTGACATTTTATTTTATTAACTTATTTAACTTATTTTATCTTTTATGCTTTTTTTAATCAAAAAGCTAAAACCAAACAAACCCTTAATCAAATTTTGAGGTTATTACTTTCCAAAACAATAACGATACATGACTCTAATACTAGAGATGCTATCAGTTATCAATCCGTCCTGTGTAATATTCGCTCTATGCCTGACATTTGTCTCCCTAACAATCTGTTTTGGCAACATGCCAAAAAATCCAAAAGCCAACTATTAACCCATTTTGAGTCACATCACCTCTCACATAAAACTGTAAAAAAAAAATGGCAAAAAATTCAAAAAAATCAACTTGTAACCATCTTCCCAAAACATCTACAAAGGGCTATTTTGAAAAGTTGAAAAAAGCCTTTTAGAGAAAATTACACTGACTGACATGATAATCAGAAAAAAAATATTTATAAAAAAAATAATAAATATTAGTAATTATAATTATAATTTTTTCACCAATATCTAATAATTTTTTCAAAAAACTCATGAATAATAAATTTTGAAAACTTTTACCAAACATTTAGTGGGTATTTGGAAAGTTACTATTTTAGTAGGTTATTTTAGTTTTTGACTATTTTAGTAGGCTAAAATTTTTATATTTGGAAAGATGATTATATTTATTCTTTTTGTAGTTGGATGTGATATTTATGAGAGAAAAAATGAAATGATTATAAGTTTGATATGATATTTTGTCTTAACTATTTTAACCTATTTATTTTATAGGGTAAATTACAAATACATCCCCTGAGATTGGATTATAATACAAATCGCCCCCTATAGTTTTAAAAATTGCATTCCACTCCCTGAAGTTTCTAATTTCATAACAAATCGCTCATTTTATTAATAAATTATCAAGTCAATTAACTGTTATTAATAATGTTAAAAATATGTTTCGATTAATAATTTAGATAATTTTATTATTGTATAGGAGAGCAATTATGTGTCATGACCAGAACCCGCCCCTAAAAGTTTGGGTCATAACCGGCCGATAATCACTTGATTACCTTCGGCCTCAAACAAACATACAGAGTAATTATAGTAATGGGGCCAAAAACAGAAGTATATAACAAAAGAATGAGCCCATTGAGCTATACCAATATGAGCAAAATGTAACACATCCACATCATTTACATGCCCATGCAAAAAGACTATAAGTATCGAAAGAGATTTGTGCATAACGTTCCTAAGACCACATTAGCAAAACAAAGTAAAGTCAAAGTATGATGTGAGTCAAAGACAAAACTCCATCTCGGAGACATGACTCGATTGGGTCTCAAAAAGAGTGCTCCTGAAGCTGACTCTAAGGGTGTGCTCCATGTTGCAGATCACCTACATGTGCATACATAAAATTGGGTGAGCGAAACTCAATGAGTAAGAATACAGTAAAACAGTGTAAATAGATAGTCATAAGATTCTCACAATACCCAAAATCATATAAACAAAACGGCCTTAGGCCCAATCATACTTCAAAACGGTCTCGGGCCCAATCATATATCAAAATGGTCTCGAGCCCAACATATAACAAAACGACATCAGGCCCAACATATAACAAAACGGCATCGAGCCCAACGTTACACATGTCATATTGACGTTTCTCATTTCAAACAAATCACAATTTTGACACCAATCATCGTTCATGGTTCGAGGTACACAATAACAAACATATAAATATGGTATTATTACTCACAGTGATGATTGATCTTGCGGCGTTTCCTCCGGCACACAACCTACACCAAACAAGTTACACACGTATTCAATAAATAATTCACTTCAATTGTACTCTTTTCTTTCATTATTCATAACCTTCTTTAATGAGTTTCTATTCATCATTTTACTCCCAAAAGGGGGCAAAATAAGGTTGGGAATGCATTTCGAAGGCCGAGGGTAGCAAGGCAAAACAGCATAATTTTTTTTCCAGTTTGGCCGCATGTGCGGCCGGTCCAGCCGCTCGAGCAGTCTGGCTCCACACGTACGGAAATGGCCGCCGCTCGAGCGCACAGAGAGGAGTAGGTTTAGGCTTAAATCTTGGGCGCTCTTGCAGAGCCTGAGAGCGCACGAGCAGTTTGGGCTCACTCAGCCAATCCGAAAATAGCTCCAAGATGCAAACGTTTTCCTCTTATTCCCAAATCCAAATCCATGTAAAAACAACTCAAAAACATGATATATAAGCATGATATAAGTGTAATTCCTCATCAAACATATCAATCTTGCATCAACAACAAATTCATAGACTCATCACTTTCCCATATTCATACATTACATAAAATACATAAACCGTGAATAATCTTACAACAAATATTATTTTCATGAATCAAATAGGGTTTGTTTCATGGATCAAACACAAGAGTGAACTTAAATCAAACAAAGATGGAGAGATTAGGGTTCAAATTCATGTCTTTAGCTCAAGCCTCCAAACAACTCAAAACCGTAGCTCAAATTCCTAAGTTCTTCTTGATTTCATGACAAAGATGAGTTAGAGACAAAGATTGTAAGTAAATTAATATACCTCAACTCAAATCTAAGGTTTGCCCTTTGATTTTCTTTAAATCCTTAGTTTTCCCTTCCACTCTCTTTCTAACTCACTCTCTAGGGCTCTCAAGCAACAATAAAGAACAATAGGGCTAAACACACATATATGACCCAACTCATAAAACATGATTAAATCATCATTTCGAATCATAATTTTTCAAAATTTCACCATAAGCTCTATAAATCATGTTAATCATAGATATAAAGTTGGTTTTTGTTTATCGCACCTCTAAGGCCTTCAATTTCAGTTCAAAATCTCAATTGCAACAGATATTCTTACTTTCAACAGATATTTTTTCAAATTCACATACTTAAGTTTGGAAATTCATATCATCCACATATCACATGCATAATTAAGTATAGTACGGGTTGGGTTATCACAGTCTTCTCCTGTTTAGGGAGTTTGGTCCTCCAAACTTGTTTACCTCACGTTGAAAATAATTCTGGATATCGTTGCCTTTCTTCTTCCCGTTCCCAAGTGGCTTCGCTTCTATAATGTTCCCTCCATTCCACTTTTACCATTGGGATAGTCTTGTTCCTTAATTGTTTGACTTGCCAATCAAGGATTAGAAGGGGTTTCTCCTCATAAGCCATATCATCATCTAGCACAATTTGATGATAGTCAATAACATGAGAAAGGTCCCGAAAGTAGCCTTGTAACATTGATACGTGAAACATATTGTGCACTTGCTCCATGCCCAGTGGTAAAGCAATCCAATAGGCAACCGGACTCAATCTTTCCAAAATCTGAAATGGCCCTATGTACCGGGGTGATAATTTTCCTTTTTTCTCAAATCTTGTGTGCCCTTTCATTGGAGTGACTTTGACAAAAACATGATCCCCAACCTCAAACTCCAAGTCTCTCCTTCTTTAATCCGCATAGCTCTTTTGTCGACTTTGAGCAGTTTTCAATCTCTGTTGGATGATATGAATCTTTTCCGTAATAACTTGCACAATTTCAGGCCCAATCAACGACCTATCCCCAACTTCAGTCCAACAAATCAGAGTTCGACATTTTCTCCCATAGAAAGTTTCATATGGTGCCATTCCAATATGGAGTGGAAATTGTTGTTATAAGCAAATTTTGCCAAAGGAAAATGAGTTTCCCAACTTTCATGGAAATCCAAAACACACATTCGGAGCATGTCCTCTAACGTATGTATAGTTCTTTCAGATTGTCCATTGGTTCAGTACTAAACCTCAACTCTGTCCCTAGTGCTTTTTGTAAGCTTTGTCAAAACCTTGACACAAACTTAGAATCTCTATCCAACACAATGGAAACTGGAACACCGTGCAATCGAATAATCTCAGTAATGTACACAGTAGCTAGTTGATCAGCATTATAAACAGTCTTCACAGGAAAAAAGTGAGCAGACTTAGTCAATCTATCCACAACAACCCATATAGAATCCATACCTCGGGGTGTTTGGGGTAAGCCCACAATAAAATCCATAGTTATATGCTCCCACTTCCATTCCGGAATAGGGAGAAGCTGAAGTAACCCCGTCGGTCTTTGGTGCTCCGCTTTCACTTGTTGACATGCAGCTTGAAATGAATTCTGCAATTTCTCTCTTCATATTAGGCCACCAGAAAGCTTTCTTGAGATCTTGGTACATTTTTGGTATTCCCAGGATACATAGCAAACCTGGAATTGTGAGCTTCTTCCAAGACTCTTCCTTTAATTTTAGGGACATTAGGAACACACAATCTTCCTTTAAACTTCAACACTTAAGCTTCCAAAGAAAATCCCCGGTCTCGGTTTTGCTTCCAGCTCATTATACTTTCTTGAGGAATGCATCCTCCAACTGCCTTTGTTGAATTTCCTCAATAATAACCGGTTGTGCGGTCATTGTAACCAACATTCCATCTCGTTCATGTAGTCACAATTGCCACCTCCATTCTTTCCAAGTCAAGTAATAGTTCATTCCGCTCTGTAAGCAAACATGCTAAGTTTCCCGTTGACTTTCTACTAAGAGCATCTGTTATCGTGTTGGCTTTACCGGGATGATAATGAATCTGTAAGTCATAATCCTTGATGAGTTCTAACCATCATTTTTGTCGCTTATTAAGCTCTTTTTAAGTAAAAAAAAAAAAAAACTTGAGGCTCTTATGGTCAGTGTAGACTTCACATGTTGCTTCATAAAGATAATGCTGCCGAATCTTCAATGTAAACACCACAGCAGCTAATTCCCAATCATGCGTAGGGTAATTCTTTTCATGTGGCTTCAACTGTTGTGATGCATAAGCAATTACTCTTCCATTCTGCATAAGCACATACTCCAAACCCTTATGAGAAGCATCACTATAAATCACAAACCCTTCTGTACCCGACGGTAAGGCAAGGACCGGTGCTGTTGTAAGTTGTGTCTTTAATTCTTAGAAAACGGACTCCCTTTGTTCTGTCCACTCAAATGGAACACCTTTTTGAGTCAATTGGGTAAGCGGCACCGCAATCTTAGAGAAATTTTTAACAAATCTTCGGTAGTAACAGGCTAAACCCATAAAACTACGTACTTCTGTAACATTGGTATGAGCAAGCCAATTCACAATAGCTTCTATCTTTTGCGGATCAACAGACACACCATCCTTGTTAATTACATGCCCCAAAAACACAACTTTATTCAACCAAAATTTACATTTTTTCAATTTAGCATATAACTTCTTATCCCTAAGTGTTTGAAGAATTAATCTCAAGTGTCTTTCATGTTCCTCCATACTTTTCGAATAAATAAGAATGTCATCAATGAACACCACCACAAACTCATCCAAGTACGGTTTGAAAACCCGATTCATTAAATCTATAAAAGTTGTCGGTGCATTCATAACCCCAAATAGCATAAGTAAAAATTCGTAATGGTTGTACCTAGTTCGGAAGGCGGTCTTCTCAACATCCTATACTTTGACTTTCAACTGGTGGTACCCAGATCTCAAGTCGATTTTTCAAAACATTTATGCCCCCTATAATTGGCTAAACAAATCATCAATCTGTGGTAAAGGATATTTATTCTTCACCGTTGCCTTATTAAGTTCTCTATAATCAATACACAATCGAAGGGTCCCATCCTTCTCCTTCACAAACAAAACGGGTATGCCCCATGGCGATGTACTCGGTCAGATGAACCTTTTGTCAAATAATTCTTGCAACTGTATTTTCAATTCCTTCATTTCTGTCCGAGACATTCTGTGACGCCCTAAAAATTGGGAACATCATAGAATATATTAACAATTAAATACATGGTTTATCTAAGGTTACAAGAGTAGGAAACATCACTGATGAGTCCTTTGGCTAATAACCTAGCAAGATCCCAGAAAAGATTGGAGGAGTCAAACTAGCCTCCCTTCAAAGTCCATTCTCCTTAGATAGCAAAGCTACTCTTCTGACAGATCTTAACAAGATATTAACACAAGGTCTATATGAGTCGATGAAATATAAGGGATGGGTAATATAAAAGATATGTATAGATATATAATAGTTACAAAATCAAGTCTTAAATACAACATGGGATCTATCACTTACAATCTCAAAACACGTTTACAAACTAATTTCTAATCCTCCTAGGGTAGCATTCAGCCTTGCCTTCGACCGGTCTAATAGTCTTCAATACCTGGTATGAAACGCCATGAGCTTTGAATGCCCAATAAACGCACACACCCCCCATCCTTTTTTCCCAATCCAATACACTATCATATTTATAGCAAGCAAGTAGTGGCGCATGATATTTAAGTCAATAACAACAATTTCAATAATAGAGGAAAGGAATATGTCATTCAAATAGATAACAAAGGTTATAATGTTAACGGTTAGTATTCTAGAAATCCCCCAAAGAGATTTCATTCTCCCAACCGCAAGAATTGGACACCGGACTATTTGGAACTTCCCCTTTTGCTGCTTTGTTGCAGAACTAACCTTGGATGCCTACCAACAGTTATATACCGCGTAGCGCCAACCGCAAGGCCTCAAAAGGGACGGCGAAAAGAAAAAAGTTTTATCACCCTGAATCCAACCTTTTCCTTCCGAAAAAAGTTTTATCCTCTTGAATGTCCCATCCGAACCCAACCTTATCTCACCAATCAAACCATCGCAAAGAGTCCGAATACATCCGTTCCATTCTAGGGTTTACACGACAACTGCTTGCTCAAGACTTAACCTTCAATTAGGGAGCACATTCCATCAATCTAGACATAACACACTATCATCTCTTCAATATTCAAGTGATCAAAAACCCAATACCACCCCAATGAAGGTTTCCATTAAGTTAGATGTCTTAAATTAAAGTTAGAATAACTTAACAAGACAATAATATCCACATAAGCATGAGCATTACCAATTGAAGAAGATAAGGAACATGACCATAACACATTCAATATCATACCAAGACATGATCACGTACAAATAAGCATATTCATGAACACAAGAGCATAAAACACCCATGCAAAACTAAATTTCCAGATTCGTACCAATTAAAGATTAAAATCAAAAGGACTATTTCAGATTTTTCCCAAACTCGGCCTTCCTACGGTTCATAGAGAATTTAATCTAGTTTTCAGAACATGTTTTGCAAATGGAATAGCTTTTCCAAATAATTAATTATTTAAGAAACACTCTAGCGCTGTCTAGATTCGTTGACCGTTATGAAAATCGAATTTTCTTTCAAACCACTCACTCTTTTTCAATGAAACCAATTTTACTTGAAAGAAAACTCTTTAAGGAAGATGTTCATGTACAACTGAGGTCCAAAAGATTTTTCTACATTTTCCTAGAATTTTTGAAAGTTGGCTGTAAAATAGATTTTTCATGCACAATAATTAATGGTTACATGATATTTAGCTAACCAGTCCATTCCCAAACTTATGTCAAAGTGCACCATATCAAAAGGCATCAAATTAGCACACAATGGAATATCTCCAAGTAAAAACTCACATGCAGGATACATAGAAGCACATAACACATAATCCCCAGATGGGAGAGACACGCATAACACATAATAGATCTATTCAAATTAGAAGCAAATGTTTTCGAAACAAAAGAATGGGTGGAACCCGAATCAAGTAGCATATGAGCAGGTTGGCCATTGATGGAAAGCATACCTGAAACCACAACGTCTGAATTTTGGACATCACCCGGGACAATAGCAAAGACTCTCCCTTGCCTAACATTGTCTCTAGAAGTAGTAGGCCTTGCCGGGGTCTTTGTTACAGGAGTAGAACCGGCTGAACTAGCAGTTGTCCTATTCCCTTTTTGTTGCCTAAACATAGAACAATCTCTCACCATATACCCCGTCTTTCCACAATTAAAGCAAGCCCCTGATGCTCGATAACAAAACCCCCTCGTGCTTCTTTCCACACTACGGGCAAGTTGGTGACAAATCACGGATAGAACCCAAAGTGTTGGAAGTTCCCAAATTTTGCTTCTTACTTTGTGAGGACGCTGACCCTTTGTGCATATTGGAGCCTTGCCTTTTGCCCTTCCAATCTGAGTACCAGTTGCGGTTGGCTTGGTTACCTTCCGCTATGATGGCCTTATCCAATACATCCACATATTTCTATACCTGCAATACATTAATCTTCTCAAGAATGGAGTCTCAGAGACCTCCCTCACATTTCCTTGCCTTCTTGTAGTCTGTATTGACTATGTACGGTGCGAAACGGGCTAATTCGGTAAATTGCTCTTCACACTCCGCTACGGTCTTGTTCCCTTACTTCAAGTTTTCAAACTCCAACACCTTCATGTCTCAGATACTCTATGGGAAGTACTTCTCATAGAAGATCTCCAAAAATTAAGCCCAATTCATACTTAATGCTCTCCTCAACTAAGCATCCACCAATGGCGCGCCTCATCCTCTAGTGTAAAAGACTTTTTGTGCCTCCATGCATGGAAAAACTTCAAACAATTCTCGATACCAAGCAATGAGCACCCAAGCCTCCGCCTTTAATGGATCAATTCCTCCTTTGAACAAGGTGGTTTCATCTTCTTAAATTCTTTTGTGAGAGCAATAGTTCGGTCGTTGGCCTAGTGGTCTTGCACTATAGGTGGTGGCACAGGCATTGGTGGCGATGGTTGTTATTGTTGTTGTTGTTTAAAGGACTCTGCTATGTCCATAATCATTGCCTCTATCAAGTCGTGCGGAGGTTGAATCCTTTACATCCTTTGCCCTTGTTCTCACCACGATTTAGAGGGACACACATTATAACTTTCCCAAATAATAAACACATAAGTCACATTTACAAATGCACATTTTCATGTCATGCTTGATTATGGATGCATTATGGACGCAACTTAAACTCTTTCTAGACTTCTTATTGCTTGCATGGACTCGTATGTGAGATATTAACTCGTGCTCTGATACCACTCTGTCGTGACCCGAACCCGCCCCTAAAAGTTTGGGTCATAACCGGTCGGTAATCACTTGATTACCTTCGGCCTCAAACAAACATGCAGAGTAATTATAGTAATGGGCCCAAAAGTGGAAGTATACAACAAAAGAATGAGCCCATTGAGCTATACCAATATGATCAAAATATAACGCATCCACATCATTTACATGCCCATGCAAAAGAAATATAAGTATCGAAAGAAATTTGTGCATAACATTTACAAACCCAAGACCACATTAGCAAAACAAAGTAAAGTCAAAGTATGATGTGAGTCAAAGACAAAACTCCATCTCAGAGACATGAATCGATTGGGTCTTAAAAAGAATGGCTCTTGAAGCTAACTCTAGGGGTGTGCTCCATGCTGCAAATTACCTACATGTGCATACATAAAATTGGGTAAGCGAAACTCAATAAGTAATAATACAGTAAAACGGTGTAAACAAATAGTCATAAGATTCTCACAATACCCAAAATTGTATAAACAAAATGGCCTTAGGCCCAATCATACTTCAAAACGGCCTCGGGCCCAACATATAACAAAACGGCCTCGGACCCAATCATATATTAAAATAGCCTCGGGCCCAATGTATATCAAAACGGCCTCGGGCCCAATCATATTTCAAACAGCCTCGAGCCCAACATATAACAAAACGGCCTCGGGCCTAACGTTGCACATTGTGGCTTGCTTTTCGTGCTCCTTTTGGATACGACTAGCCCTACAGTTCGGACTCCCGTGGTTCTGAATCTGATTTCACAAATGCAATGTGAAACAGTAAAAACATAAAAAGAGTCTAAATTCGGCAATTCTTTTGGAAAATCGATGTTTGAATAAAATGCCAAAAATGGACTGCTTTGCCAGATTTCAGAGTCGCTACCTAAATGTTTTTTGAAAAATTTAGTAAACCCGTGACTCGTGCCAAAAGCCATTAGTCCGTTATCACCAAAGTGTCTCGGCTCAGGAACTTAGGTATGAGAGGGGAAGGTCATGAGTTGAGCACCTCCAGCACCCGATCAAAGATCGACCTCTACTAATCGTAGTGTGATTTTTATGTACATTATATGCTCTTGTTCCGATTATTTAGACTAACATTACTATGTGTTGCACGCAAGTATAGACTAATTTACAAAAATTGGAACGTTTTGATTTCATGTTTGTTTCAAAATTGTTTGAATACGCCACTTGAAAAGGTGAGTTCGTACATTAATCAATTTGTCATAATTTAAGCAATTAGCTTTCATCCATCGGTATTCAAACAAGTATATCATTTAAGCAAATAGACTCATGGAAAGAATGCTCGATATGGTAATAATCACACGCAATGCAAGATGCTAAAGCGAGAAACACTCACATAGTACTCCAAGGTAAGGCAAATAAAGCAAACTAATTAGAAAACATACATGTTCCCAAACAATGCAACATGACTAATGCAATGCACACATTTATACAAGCTTTATAGGCTCGGCTATGAGCATGGTATATGATCCAATTCAAGACATGTGATAAATCACGTATTCAAGCAATGAAATCGATTTTGACATTGGTTAATATGATGAGCCGAACCCAAATGTACATGAAACAAGTGTATGCGAACATGGGAATGCTAAGTAAACATGATGCTCTATACTACCATCATAAGCGAGTAAATAAAAGGGAGAAAGAAATGGGGGTTGGAAGACATACACCATTATTACATGTTCGCCCTCATGCAAGAGGGTGCGAATAAATGTCTGAGTGTCCGGATTAAGCTAACTATTACAAAATCAAATGAATGAACGAACTAATTGAACTAACTATCAACTAGTTTTCTAAGTTATTACAACAGAAGTACTACGATCATTACATCTATGTAATATGAACACCAATAATTACAAAAAATAATTACAACAAGAATAATTACAACAATGATATTTAGAAATTTAATCCAAGCAACCATGAGACACAATGATCGCATGCACAGTGCCTAAAAGCTGCTATGTCTGCCTAAACCGCTCTGTCTCACCTTCAGCCACTGCCTTCTGTTTCTGCAAAAAGCTCATTGTTTACCACACATTGGGAGCCAGCCGGCTCCAAATGAGATCTGGCTAGGCCCAAACAGTGCCGGCCGGCACCAAATTTTGTACCAAAAGGTGTTTTGTGCTTTGAGGTGAGAACAGTGCAAACAGAGCCTTTTTAGGCCCTGTTTGTCTCTTCTGCCCCTCTCTATCATAGGAAACTCAAGAGAATGACAAATTCGCATTCAAAACCATCAATTAGCACAAGTTGATGGCTTGATGATCTCGAGCATGTTCGGACAAAATTGGTAAATGTGATGAAAAACCACCATTTCCTCCTATCATAAAGGCTCAAAGAGGGGAATAGACACGCTCTAAGACTTATCAACGTATCATGAATTGATACGTGACAATTCACGGAACGATGGGCTCGGCATAACGTCCGGTCGGATCCAATCAACTCTACGCATTTTCTTTATGTCGGTTTAGTTCAATTTGAGCCGATTTTATTTGTCATTGCCATTCTTTAATCGATTTGTTCAAAGTGATGTTTAAGTCCACTAAATGAGAAGAAATGTCAAACGAGAAGTGATTCTTGGCATAAAAGAGAGCCTATGCCTTGACGATGAACCTCCATAAAGATTAAGCCATTGAGTATAGGTTTCTTTTCCATGCATTGAATAACTATCGATCGGTTGAAATGACTCATAAACAAAAGAAGAAAAGAAATGAGGGAGATTGCATAAATGAATACTAAATTGATTATTAAAATGGAGACTCTTGACATGAAAATTAACCAAATAAAAACTATCAAAGCATGGTTGACACAACACAACTAGCTAGATATGAAGCCTTATAACACAACAAGCTAAATATTCAAAGCATATAATTAAATAAATTACAACAGCCCTAAAACAGTCCTTTATATGCTTAAAACAGTCCCTTATATGCTAAAAACAGTGGCTAAAAATCATATTAAAGAGCATAAAAAATGTAGGAAAAAATAAGACAAAGCAAGGCTAGTGAATAAAAACAAAGAGAGGTGGCTAACCTCTCCATTTTTGAAACCTCAAACCATGTTTTTAGCCTTTTGAAAACTCTGAAAAATCAGTTTAATAGGCGAAGAAAAGTGGGTAGAATGAAGGTATAAGCTATGAAGTAGAGAGCAAGAAAGGGTGTTAACCCTCTCTACCCTTGGGTAGCCATTTAAACCCAAGTTTCAACACTTGAAATAAGATCAAAATAATACAAAAACACAAGAAATAAACAAAGAAAAATATAGATGAAAGCAATGCAAAGGTGATGAGCTTATACCTCTTGAAGAAGGTAAGCTCTTGTTTGTAAACCAAACTTGGTCTAAGCTCACTCTCAAACTTGAATTGTGACTTACAAAGCTCAAACAAGGTTCTAAGTTCCTGCTCTAAGGTTGGCTGGTTAAATATCTCAAAGGTAGCTTGCACAAGAAGAACGAGCTCTCAAGGGTTGTTTAATTTCTTTGAAATTTTTCCAACCTCTAACACTGAGATATATGTTCATATTTATAGAATTTTAGCAAAATAGGTCATAAATATCTTCAAAAATGGACAACTGGCCCATTCCCACCCAGAACAGTGTTTCTCGTTATCGAGAGCCGGCTGGCTTCCAATGTGGTACGGCTGGCTTCCAATATGTTCCCCTGTTCCACTATTTTAAACTCAATGTAGGGTGACACAATGATCAAAAATGAATTTATGGGGTAAACATAGTATAAATATGAAAGGTTTATGATTGGTTTTGGAGCGAGAGCTTACATTCCTTCATTGAGACTTCGAATCACACACAGCACAACTTCATCATCGAGTGCCGAGGACAAAGCGTCCAAGTCTTGCGAGCAGTCAAAAATAGGGTATCTACACACATGTCATATAATATTAATAAGGTTTCTCATTTCAAACAAATCACAATGTCAGCACCAATCACCCTTCATGGTTCGAAGTATACAATAACGAACATATAAATATGGTATTATTACTCACAGTGATGATTGATCTTGCAGCGATTCCTCCGACATACGACCTATACCAAACAGGTCACACACATATTCGATAAATAATTCACTTCAATTATACTCTTTTATTTCATTATTCACAATCTTTTTTAATGAGTTTCTATTCATCATTTCACTCCTAAAAGGGGTTAAATAAGGTTGGGAATGCATTCCAGAGGGCGGGGGTAGCAAAGTAAAACAACACAATTTTTTTCCTGTTTGGCCGCACGTACGGCCGGTCCAGCCGCTCAAGCGGTCTAGCTCCACACGTGCGAAAATGGCCGCCGCTTGAGCGCACAGAAAGGAGTGGGTTTAGGCTTAAATCTTGGGCGCTCGTCTGGAGCCTGAGGCCGCAAGAGTGGTTTGGGCTCATTCAGGCAGTCTGAAAATGGCTCCAAGATGCAAACGTTTTCCTCTCATTCCCAAGTCCAAATCCATGTAAAAACAACTCAAAAACATGATATATAAGCATGATACAAGTGTAATTCCTCATCAAACATATCAATCTTGCATTGTAACAACCCTCATACTGTTTACCGACTTATGACTGATTGATTACCGTTAAACTGAATTGATTACGACTGATAATTGAACTGATTAAAGTACGGAACTGACTGACTGAAATTTGGAAACCGAATTGATTGAGTATATGTTAGTTAAATTGCATTCTATCTGTTTGACTGGATGATTATCTGTTCATGCTTATATGTTTAAACTGCTAATTGAAGGCCATATCGGCGGCCGAATTAGAAACCGATTGATGTTCCATGATCCTCAGAATTAATGTGATTTTATGGTATATTTATCTGAAAATTGATTAGGTATGATTAAATTAGATTAAAATAAGTTAATTGCAATAGTTGCTCTATTTACCTTATTGCCATTGTTAGTGGGCCCTTATTATAACATGTTAGATCCTTGGTATGCTTGAATCAAACATTTTGCTCAGCTCATTTCTTGCTTTTGCCGACTAGAGGGAGAGAGTTAAAGGAGAGAGTTAGATTTCACCTCTTTTGGCTTGGTTTTGCTTGGAAATTGAAGAAATTGTTAAGGAGATTGCATATTTGAGCTCCCTTCTTGAACTACAAGACTAAAGGTAGCTCCATTGTCTTCTTGTTCATGTTTTGAGTTGATTGTTGCATGGTCCAGGTTAGATTGTAGAAGCTAAGTCATGTTTTGGGTCATTAATGTTGAATTGAAGCTTGATTGTTGCATACATGTTGCCATTCTTGAGTTTTGAGGTTGTAAGTTCATGTTTCCTCACATGCATGTCCATAATTTTGTAATGGTCCATGATTTCATCATGTTTTGGAAACAATTAGCTCCTTAGAGCATAAATTGGAGCTTTGAAATTGGTTTGAATTCATGCATGTTTGCATGTTCTTCATATTCTTGAAAATGGGTTTGAATATGGTTTTAATTGACTCACATTTGGGGCTTGAATTCATAAATTGAGCTTTGAAACTTGTTATACATTGAATTTAGTTGTGTTTTCCAGAATTTGGGCCCAAGAGGTCGAGTTTGGAGTGGTAGAATGCTTGGTTTGAGCTTGGGAGGCAGATCTGGAAATTCCAGATTTGGCTTCCTCGCTCGAGCGAAGGATTACCCGCTCGAGCGAGAACCGTTGTCCAGAGATCCGCTCGAGCGACCATCGAGCGACCATCGCGCGCAAAATCTCAGCATCCAGTATTTTTACTGTTTTGCCGACCGCTTGAGCGAAGGATTACTCGCTCGAGCGAAGCCTTTGATTTTGGACTTACGCTCGAGCGGAGAAAGTCCCGCTCGAGCGAGGCTCCTATTTTCAGCAAACTTTGCGAAATGTTTTCTAAGTGTATTTTTGCATCCTCATCCCACCCTAGGCATTCTTAGGCCTAGTTTAAGGCATCTTAATGAGGATATAGATGTAGAACACACCAAGGCAAATTAGGGATTAAGTTATGATATTTCCCAACTGTGTAGCTTAGTGTGTGTTCAACCTGTGAACTGTGTAGGGTTGGCAACTGGGGAGACACGCTCTAGCATACTGTAGCCCAGAACTCTGTGAGTAACAATTGTGTAAAGATATGTTCAACTGATTATCTTTTGGATACTGAACTAAACTGTTTACTGAACTGGTATTATTTACTGAATGAATGTATGTCCTTTATTTCTGAACTGTACTGTGGCATCCTTAGTACTTACTGTTTACTGTTACTGTTACTGCGACAGAATTCTCTGTCGGTTCCCTCGTGGAGCCACTACTGTTTACTGACTGATGGCCATCATTACTGTTCGGTCTTTTAAGACCTACTGTTACTGTTATGCTAATGGATGTACCACATATGACTGTTTACTGTACTGAACAACTGAAATACTGATTGAATTGAACTGTTTTCATTACCGTAAGGACATTCATTCTAAACCTCTTTACGCATTATGTTATTCACTGGGCTTTAGCTCACTGCTCATATATATATGTAGGTGTACAGGCACCAGATCGGAGCTAGGAGCGTCAGGGTAACTCCAGTTTTGTCAAGCCAGCCTTTGTGCCTCACTGCGAGGTTCCGAGTTGCCATGCTATGGCTTTGGGGTGTTTTGTTTGTTTCCCCCGTCTGTCTCCATACTGTTTGGATTACTGTATAGACTGTCTGTTGCTAACTGTACTGTTATCAAGGGATTAGGTCCCTGTACTGTGTGACTGTAAATTTTGTATAGACTGTACTGTTTGTGTATGTATGGATGCATGAAAAATCTTTTTGGCATACAGACTGTCACAGCTCAATGGACATTGTTTAATTACTGTTTTGGCTTCCGCCAGGCCCTGTACTCTGTTTTACTGTATTACTGTTAAGCAGGCCTTCGGTAATCTCGGATTACTGGCCGGTTACGGTGCTAAACCCATAGGGCCGGGTTTGGGTCGTGACATGCATCAACAACAAATTCATGGACTCATCTCTTTCACATATTCATATATTACATAAAGTACATAAACCGTGAATAATCTTACAACAAATATTGTTTTCATCAATCGCCTAGGGTTTGTTTCATGGTTCAAACACAAGAGTGAACTAAGATCAAACAAAGATGGAGAGATTGGGGCTCAAATTCATATATTTAGCTCAAGCCACCATTCTTCTTGATTTCATGACAAAGATGAGTTAGAGACAAAGATTGTAAGTAAATTAACATACCTCAACTCAAATCTAAGGTTTGCCCTTTGATTTTCTTCAAATCTTTAGCTTTCTCTTCCACTCTCTCTCTAACTCACTCTCTAGGGTTCTCAAACAACAATGAAGAGCAATAGGGCTAAACACACATATATAACCCAACACATAAAACCAAATTAAATCATTACGAATCATAATTTTCAAAATTTCACTGTAAACACTATAAATCATGCTAATCATACATATGAAGTCAGTTTTTGTTTATCGCACCTCTAAGGCCTTCAATGTCAGCTCAAAGTCTCAATTGCAATAGATATTCCTATTTTCTACAGATATTTTTTCAAATTCACATACTTAAATTTGGAAATTCATATCAACCGCATAATCACATACATAATTAAGTATAGTATGGGTTGGGTTATCACATTATGAATTTTATTTTTTTAGTTAATTCTATTAAATAAAAAATTCTAATAAGGGAGTATTTGTAATTTTTTAAACCACAAAGGACAATCTGTATTTTAAGCAATCTTCAGAGGGTGCATTTGTAATTTACCCTTATTTTTTTGTATAAATTATAAATACACCCCCTGAAATTTACTTAAATTATAAATTACCCCTGTGATTCAAAAAATTACATTATGGCCTCTAAGGTTTCTAATTTCATAATAAATAGGTTCTTTTATTAATAAATTATCAAGTTAATTAACAATTTTTAATAATATTAAAATTTTATTTCAATTAATAATTCAAATAATTTTATTATTATATAGGTGAACTGATAAAAATTTCACTTTTTCAATTAATTCTGTTAAATAAAAAAATTTAATAGAAAAATATTTGTAATTTTTTAAACCATAAAAAAATATTCATATTTTACGTAAATCTCAAGAAGTGTATTTATAATTTATTATTTTTTTATTTTATTTTATAAATTTTAACCTAAAGAAAGATTTAGGTTAAAATTTTTCTTCCCAACTAGGAATGGCAATGGGGGGCAATGGGGTGGATATTAATTCCCCATCCCCATTCCCCTATAATAAATTTTCCCCATTCCCCATTCCCCATTCCCCATGGGTACCACCCTCCCCATTTTTTAATGGGTATGGATTTTCCCCAACCCACTTTAATCCCCATTTTTATTTTTTATATTTAATGTTAACAACCACTTTTTTTTTTTTTTTTTTTTTTTAAGGTTCACAACAAAAACTAAATATACCTTCAATCTTTTTTCTTTCTTTTTAAATATATTTAATGTTAACAATTTTTTTTTTATTATTTTTTATTTTTTATTTTTTATTTTTTTTTAACAAAAAAAATATATTTAGCTTTGGTAAAAAAAAAATTTATATATTGGATGAGTTACCTACTCTTTAAAATATATATATTTAAATTATAACCAAAACTAAATATATATTTAATTTTTTTTTTTTTTAAAGATTCACAACCAAAACTAAATATATAAATTATAACAAAGTCAGAACCTTTAGCTCTTCCAACCATGTAGTTCCATGTATAATTGATAACCATCAATTAATTACCTTAAATATTGCAGCGATATGGCAAACGATTGGAAGTTGTTTTCTTTTCAGAATTTAAATTTTTTTTTTTTTAAAAAAGTATAAATGGAAATAAAGTTTCCACACATGGAGTATATAACAAAGTCAGAACCTTTATAAAAAAGTCAGAACCTTTAAATTTATATAACAAAGTCAGAACCTTTATAAAAAAAAATTAAATATATATTTAGCTTTGGTAAAAAAAAAATTAAATATATATTTAGCTTTGGTAAAAAAAAAAGAAAAAAAAATTAAATATATATTTAGCTTTGGTTGTGAATCTTAAAAAAAAAAAAATGGTTGTGAACCTTAAAAAAAATTAAAAAAAGGAAAAAAATTAAATGTATATTTAGCTTTTGTTGTGAATCTTAAAAATTAAAAAAAAAAATGGTTGTGAACCTTAAAAATAAAATAAAAAAATATTGGACGTATATTTAGCTTTGGTTGTGGATCTTAAAAAAAAAAAAAAAAAAAAAAAAAAAAAAAAAAAAATTGGTTGTGAACCTGAAAAAATAAATAAATAAAAAAAGAAAAAAGATTGAATGTATATTTAGTTTTAGTTGTGAATCTTAAAAAAAAAAAAAAAAAAAAAAAAAAAAAAAAAAAAAACATATGGGGAAATTAGTGGGTACCCATCCCCAACCCATCCCCTGTGGATATTTAAAGAATATCACCTACCCTACCCAATGGATAAGAAAAAGAGGGGAAAACCCATGTATTTGGGTTGGGTCTCCATGGATACCCACAGGGTAGGTTATCCATTGCCATCCCTATTCCCAACCACCCCCTCAATAAATAAAGGTTTCGTTTGAGAAGATGGTTTGGGTGGGTTTCGGACTAAAACAGTCACAAAAAATAAAATAAATTTTTTAATTTCATAAGACAAAATATCACATCAATTTATAATTATTATATTCTTTCTCTCACAAAAAAATTTTAAAAAAAAATCAAGAAAATCGACTCACTTCTCAAATCAAACTTTTTAACTCTAAATTAAAATAATTAAAAAAATTAAAAAACCAACCAACTTTTCAAACGAAGTCAAAGCGTGGTGTGGTGTGGTGTGGTGTGGTGTGGTGTGGTGGGGGGCTTAAATTTGATTGGTAGAATTTTTTATTTTTATTTTTATTTTTTTTTATTTATTCATAGTCGCGATAAGATATCTTTTCACTTTCAGTTTTAACATCCTCCAATCTCCAATCAAAGTCGACAATAAGATATTTTGTGACCGACCCAACTATTCCCACGCGCACAACACAGCGCGTGAAAACAAACAAATAGTAGATAGGAGCATCAACCTTCCTTCACAAATGCCTGCTGAAATAAAAAGTGATGGAATTATATTTCTTGTGTGAATGAATCACAAATCTCCCTCTATTCATCATCGAGCATGGCCGACAACAATCACCTCCATCTCCAAACCCTAACCAATTCCAATTCCAATTCCAATTCCAATTCCAATTCCCTCACCACCACCACAACCAACCACCACTCCCGCCGCCGCCGCCGTGATAAGGAAGACGAAGACAGCTTTGCCGCAGAGGGCGACGCCGCCGAGGTCTGGGGCACCTTCACCGAGAACTTTCGCCAAGTCCAGTCGGTTCTCGATCGGAACCGCGTACTGATTCAGCAAGTTAACGAGAACCACCAGTCGAAGATTCACGACAATATGATCAAGAACGTTGCTCTAATTCAGGAGATTAATGGAAACATATCGAAGGTCGTCTCTCTCTACTCCGACCTTTCAACCAATTTCTCCACTATGTTCCATCAACGAAACGAACCTCTTGATTCCAAGAGCAAGGACGATACTTCTCAGGCTTGAATTGAATCCATCGATTTTCAGTAAATTCAGTCCCCCTCTGTGTTTGTTTGTTTGAATTGATGTTAGTTTCAAGTTAATGGTGTGTGTGTGTGTGTGTTTAACTGTCTGAGCACTGGCTGTTGGAACCATAGGCGTGATAGATCTCTGTAGTGATGCTTATAAGTTGCGTTTCTCATGGTTTTATAAGGAGGAATCATGACTGCGGGACTTACCATCTTCCTCCTCAACTTGTTGACTTTAATGAGGTATTTATGTTCTGTTCGTTCGTTCATTATCTCTTGCTTTTTTGTTTTTGGTTCTGCATATAACATATGTTACATGAACTCGGGTACGAGTATCGAGTGCGGTTGTGGGTGTGCATTCAAGCGTCATACGTTTATAAACTTAAATCTTAAGATACATATACAAAATTAAATAGGATTCAAGAAAAATATGAAATTTCTAACTTTAATTCATATGAGAAGCTAGGAAATCTGAGTTTCTTCTTCATATATTGTAACAAATTAAAGAATCCGAGTTTCTAAATTGGGTACTTGTCATATCTGGTGAACAATGGCACTTTGGGAAAATAGAAGAGTCCGAATAACACAACATATAACTGATCTGATATGTTGAAGTTAGATTAAAATTTTGACTTGAGGATCATAGGTTTTTATTTATTGAACAGTGAATTCATTTTTTAAATTGGTGTATCTTGTGTGTGGATTTTTCCCTTTTTTCCATGGAGATTTTGGTAGGAAGAGAAACTAGCAGAGTTTAATTAATATGATGAACAATTGTTGTTGCGATGCGTCAATAAGGTCACAGGACCATCTAGTGAAAACGATATGAGGAAGTCATACAAAAATGTGTAAATTGAGTACCTTTCAAAATTGCAGCTTGAGTTTTTTGTTTTTTCAAGATTCTTGCAACTGAGATCTACACATTAAGGAATTTCTATTCTCTCAACCGTTTTTTGTACCTCCTACTCTTAATTAATGGTTAAAAACTAATACAAGAAAAGATTGCCTCATTTGAGTGGTTTAGTAAATGGTGTGCTCTTCTTTTGGGGTGGAGCATGCTAGTTTCAGCACATTGTTTACCATACCATACACACATCAGAGATTGGTCTCAAACAACACTAAAAATTTGGCTGCTCTTTCAAGTCCAAGGAGTTAACAGTGCTATCGTCAAATAGCGCTGTCATAAATTCATAAATCCGTATGTGAGAATTATGAAGAAACATATTGTCAAATATATCTGTTGCGTCGAATCTTGACTATAAGAAATTACATTTTGTATTGGACTGAGTAAGAACAAGGAACTGCAAGTTTTAATGGATACATGTATCTATGAAATGCTATTTTGATATTAAACAGAATGGAAATTGCTTTTCACATTCAAAATGCGGGCCCTTGAGAGATATGTTACTGCTGCAATAATAATATATATATAAAAATGTTACTGCTGCAATAATATGTCGTTTGATACAATATGTTTGAAGGTACACACTTCTTCATCTGCCTTAATGTTTGCTTCGACAACATCTCTCAAATTTGACCACCATTGTGGTTTTGGTGAATAGAAGTTGGTGAAAAGAATATAACAATGAAGGCAAGGAAGCCGAGGAAGGGGATGGTTTAGCTATTTAACTTTTTTTGAAATTTGTTTTTCCAAGGATTTGAGAAGTTTTAGACTCAAATCATACTATGATTGGCAAGATAGTGATGATCTTGTTGAAAATATCTTACTTATTTAGAAGATTAATGAATAGAAATTTAAGGTTTGCTTTGCCTTGGATCTTTATTTTGATCTCAAATATTTCAAGATCATGGAGCAACCACTTTGTGCTAATAATGCTAAATGGTAGGTTTATTCTTACCTCTCCCAGCACCCCTGATTAATGGGGCCTAACCATGGATAATGTCTTTTATCATGAAACAACTGCAAAAAGAAGAAAACATATGGCAAGGGAGAGAATATTGTGGAATCTTGTCTTGTTCATCTTTGATGTTTACATGGGTGATGCCTGACATGGTCAGGGATCTTCTGACTTCATGGATTAGAGGGTGTCCGAGAGGCAGACATAGGATACTTGGGTGACTACACCTTTATGTATTTTTGGTGCATTTGGCAGAAACAAATAGATCTTTTGAAAATGAGGAGAGTGCTATATTGCGTTTGAAAGGAAGACTCCTCACGTCTCTTTTCTTTCAGTTAAATGATCCCTTCTCTTTTGCTCTTGATTATTTTGTACAGTTTTTGGGCAAATTGTGTATTCATGTAAAGATATAGTTTTGATGTATATTTCATGGGTACAGAATTAGTGCCCTGGTTTTTTCGGCACCTTCAGAAGTCTTGAGACTCTAAATGCAGTCTGTATTGATCTTGTTATTCTTGACGGGTAATTCAATAGTTAGTTTTATTCCCTGACCAGCGGACCTTAAATATTATCAGATGGTTTCTAATTTTCACACTTGGTTCAACATCTCAATGAAGCCATTTTAACAAATGCTCGTTACTGTGGGCTTTAGGGTCTTAATATTGTTGTTATTGTGAGAACACTACTATACACTACTATTCTCCTTTTCCTTTTAAGATTAGGAATTAGTGTTAGTGTTCTATATCTAATAGCATTCTCTGTCAGTGGTGTATTTTGTTCAGGATTAGGATTTAGCATTCTATATACTTGAGTGATGTATTCTTTGTTCAACGTAATCTAATATACAGTTTTGTTTAGAAATCTTACATGGTATCAGAGCTAGGTTCGAAACCGTAGCTGCTTCGCTTGTCGCCATCGTGATTTGCTGGTCAAAGGGTCATCGATCTTGACCCCTCCTTGGTTCTTCTGGTTCATGATCAGCCCTAAGTGGTGACATTCTGGTTTGTCTGGGTCATCACCATCAGCCCTCTCTGGTTCGACTGGTTTGTCGCCATCGGAGTCGCGACTTTTCTCTCTCCATACTCGCGAAGGTTCGAAACCCTAGCCCTCTCTGGTTCGTCTCGCGAAGGCCTCTCTTTTCCTCGAGATCTCTGTCTGATTCGATTCACAGCCATCTACTTCATCTCTCTGGTTCGTCTACCTCTCTCTTCCTCACGATCTCTGTCTGATTCGCTTATCAGTCTCAGTCTCTCTCTCTGTGTCTTCAACTTGGCTATTTCTATTTAAAACCCTATTTCAGGATTATTGCGCTAAAACCCCATATTTGTCTGTTTATTACAAATTTTGTTTTATTATAATGTTAGATACTAAAATTCAAGCTATCAAATGTAAACTCACTGGTGGCAATTATGCCTATTGGGTCAGTGTCATGAAGAATTTTCTTCTTGGTCAAAAAAAATAGGACTATGTTTCTGGTTCTGTTCCTCGTCCATCGGACCAGAAGGTGGAAGGGTATCTGTCTTCCTGTGACACTTGAGATTGTGATAATGTCCAAGTTCTAACCTGGTTTCATAATTCTGTGGATGACCGTATTGGAATAATGTTTTCCAAGTACAGTACTGCCAAGGAAGTGTGGGATTATTTACTCGGTGTTTGTCAACAGTCCAACTTTGCCAAGCAGTATGAGTTGGAAACAACTATTCAGAGTGCTCGTCAGCGGGATTAGACTATTCAGGACTTTTATATTGAGATGACAGGTCTCTGGAATCAGTTGGCTCTTATGGAACCACCTAGTCTCAAGATACTAGACGCTTATATTGAGTTTCGGAAGCAGGGTCGTTTAGTCCAGTTCTTAACAGCTCTCTCCCCTCAGTATGAGACTATTCGAGATGGCATCCTTCACCGATCTCCTCTTCCCTCTGTGGATGCTATTGTTCGTGAACTCCTCTCCGAGGAAGCCCGTCTTAAAACGAACACTACTATACACCTTAGTTGCACGAAGCGGGAGCGGGAGCGGGGGCGGGGGCGGGAGCAGGAGCGGGAGCGGGAGCGGGGGAGCGTGAGCCGATAGAAGTTTCTTAGGTTGGGAGCGTCTCGGGGAGCGGTAATATATATATATATATATACTTTAATAGTTATTTTTAAAATATGTTTATTATATAAAGGTGATTTAAATAGTTATTTTTAAATATATTTATTATTTTTATCTTGGTATTATTTTTATTGATAATATTTTTAATTTATTTATATAATTATTTTTATTTTTAATTGATGTATATTATAAATAAAAAATATAACAAATAAAGAATAATAAAGTATGTTAAAGTAAATAAAAGTTAAAAATTAGATATTTATTTTATAGATTTGATTTGATATTTTTTATTATATTTGATTTAATTAGATTTATTCTTATATAAAAAATTATATTATTTATTATATTTATATTTATATAACAAATTATATTATTTATTATATTTATTATAACAAATTATATTATTTATTATATTTATTATACTCGACGAACAGAACATAAATCGAAGAAGGGAGAGAGAGAGAGAGAGAGAGAGAGAGAGAGAGAGAGAGAGAGAGGGGGGAGGGGAGGGGGGAGAGAGCAGAACATAAATGGCGATGGCGATGGCGAAGATCGAAGGCGAGGCAGATCGCGAGAGCAGATCGAAGGTCCAGGAGCAGATCGAAGGTCCAGGCAATGTCGAAGGTCGACATCGATGTTGAAGGAGAAGCGACAGCGAGTTCAGGTTTCTCTCTCTCTCTCTCTCTCTCTCTCCCCCTTGCGATCCCATCTTGGACTGGATCGCGTTTCTCTCTCCACAGAAACGCGATTCCTACACGTTTCTTTCTAGGAAGCGCGGAATCGCGTTTCTTAAGAAGATTCGTCACCTGTTAGGACGATTCCTGCAACTAAGCTATACACTACTATTCTCACAGTTATTATCTTGTGTTTGTTTTGATTTGTTATGAGAACGACAGCTGGAAAGAGCTTACCTTCTTGTTCAACACACAGGCCTGATGAGTATTTATATTTTGTCTGCTTTATTTTCATTCCTATGCTTTTTATTGTGAATAACTTCATCAGTTTTTACAAAGGTGGGTTTTCAAGTGTCAGATCTGATATCAAAGTAGTTGCAAACTACCAAACAAGTTCTACTGAAGGGTGCAAGGTTACAATTGTTGCCTCAAAGAACATGTTGATAGATACTATGGTTTTTGGTTTTAGTTTATTGGCTATGAGTAGGAATCTTTTTCTTATGAGTAGAAATCTTTTTCTTTTAGCTGGGTTAATATTCCTCAGATGGTTAAACAACTTTTACAGATAGAGAAGGATTTATTTGTAAGTGTCAGTTCTGGGATCAATGCTCAATTGGTAATATTATCTTGCTTGTTCTCTTTTATTCAAGTTTGATGATGGGTGAGCAGCGAATATACCGATCCGTCAAAACCGACCGAACCGAACCGAACCGATCCGCCGCATTTTGGACGGATGCGTGATAACGAGCGGACAGTTGCGGATTGATTTTCTCCAATCTGCCAATCTGACGGACAGATAGTGGATTTGAGATTCCTTTGGCTGCAACCGAACCGCCAAACCGCGAACACCCCTAGTAATTTATAAGACTTTGTGTTTTCAGTTTGTTTAAATATTCTGTTTGTGTTTTCAATTAAAAAAGAGTTTAAATATTCTGTTAAAAAAAAGTTTTCAACTTGAATGTCTTTTTTAAATTGAAAAAAATAAACGTATTATTTATCTATATTTTTTTATTTTTAAATCTATCTCTAAAAATAATAAATAAAAAATATGATATATGTTGGTTGGTTTTTGTTTTCAAAAACAGATATAAATGTAACAATACAGAGACATACAATCTCTACTACTGTTCTGTTCATGGTTTTGGTGGTTTGAATTATTTTTTTATTTTAAAAACTACAAATTGTAATACTTTATGTGGATGAGGCATGCAGTGATTGTGATATTCTAAAGTTTCAAACTTTCTTACTTTGGATGAGAAATTCAATGATTGTAATATTTTTTAAGTCATTAAATGTAATTTTTTTTTTTTTTTTTTTTTTGAGGAAGTGCACAAGTTGAATTATGTTGAAAATTTATAAAATTTTAAACCGCCAAACCAATTCGCATTCATCCGTCAAACCGCCAATCCGCTCAATCCACATATGCCGGATTGGCGGACGGATGCGGATTGATTTTCTCCAATCCATCAATCTAGCAGACGGATGGCGGATTGGAGATTCCGTGGCTGCAACCGACCCGCGTCCACCCTTAATGTCAGTTATAGTTAGCAGACTTAGGCCAAGTTTGGCATCCTCCAAAAAATCTAAAAAGTCAAAAAGTCACTATTCTATTTAAGTCACATCATTTTATTTAAGTCGCATCACCTCTCTAACACATCACTTCAAACCCAACCCAAATCCAACATATATTTCATAAAAAGTCAAAAAGTGCACTTATTTAGTCTTCCCAAACTTGGCCTAAGTAACAAGAAGAAGATGAGTAGAAGAAGAGAACTCGGGAGGTAATTGGGTTAGAAGGAATGTTGGTTCATTCACCATATGGCTGGATCTTACTCCCAAGTAGTATATTGGATCCAATTAGAAAGGTAAGAATTTCAAAGCCGTCCTGCACAAGAAACATGAGGGAATTGTGCTAAATTTGTGGACTTTATACTATTTTGAATGTGGGGCTGGTTTATGGTTACAATGTGTGATAACTGCAAAATGCTATCCAAATTTTAGTACAATGAATCAGAGTGAAGGGTTTTTCAGCTGAGGTTAGTATTTTAAATTTGGTCGCTGGACTGCCATTTATTTACTGGTGCTACAGAAAGAGGATTTTTGAAGCTTGCGATGTTGTCGTTTGTAAAATTGGATACAGGGCGGCTTTGGTCATGAAAGCTAAGTTTTTTGTTGAGACTCTGCATGACCCCTTGGTATTTGCAGTTGATCACCAACCCATCAGATATGTTTGGTTTGGGATAGTGAAATTGATTTCGATTCTTATGGAGTAGATTTAAACAAACTGGTGAAAAATCATGTTTCATTAGTACTTTATATTGTTTTCTTTCCACATTTTCAGATTGTTACCTTGTCGCCAGTTTTCCTATATTTAAAATTCTAATTTAAACGAGCATCTAGTGTTTTTTCCTAAACAAATAATTGCTAAATTTGATTGATTGAGGAAATATAATCAAAGCAAGACATGGAATTAGATTTAAATTTTCGGAACATTAAGGATTATAAGTTGTGGGGATGGTTTGGGAGTTTGAATACTGATGCTTTAACTACTAAAGAATATAATGATCAAGTGATTTTGAAATTTGCAGTACTCAACACTTTCTTTTTTTTTTTTTTTGTTCTGTGGGGGGCGTCATGACCTCCGCAGGCCCAGGTCCCGGGATAGTCAGTTGTCGGCCTGATTTAACCCAGTCCATAGGAAGGAACCTACCACCAAGGCACCAGTGGAACTCATCAACCGCACCAGCCCTGACCACGTGCGATCAGAGTACAGCGCGAGATCTTAAGAAAGAGTCCCTAAAAAATCCAGGATTTTCGCACCTCTCAGGAGTCGAACTTAACCCAAGGCTGTGGAAAGGCAATGCCTTCACCACTGGGCCACTACCCTCGGTGATTGCAGCACTCACACTGTGTCGTGAAATTATGAGCAATATCTCTAAGGAGCATGTGAGCACATGAAAACTTGATACGTCTTACCGTCCCAAAGTTTAAAGTCAACAAAAATCGTGCTTCTTTGTTTTGTTTTTTTTTTTTTTTTTGATTTGGTTTGGTTTTGTTTTTGTGGTTAGTGTAAAAGAAATTTATTTGAATTACCAAAGTTACATTTTGAGTTTAACTTTTCTCAAGTTATCATCTGAAAACTTAAGAGAGCGTTTGGACTTAGTAAATCTATTTTAAAATTAATTTTGGTAATTCGAACCCTTTTTTTAAACTTGGTGAATAAAATATTTGTACAAAAAATCAAATTGATTAAACATCCATTTTTTGTAATATAAATTTGATTTAAGCATATAATTATCAATATTTGATTATCTTGATTTTTGTATAAATATTCTACTCAACAAAATCGATTCCAAAACGAACCTATCAAATCTAAACATTCTCATTTGAAATGACCCAACATGAGAGAAATTTAGTATTTTCTTTTTTGGTGAAAACTTTTTCCTTCAGATATTACCGCCGCCGCCGCCGCAGCAATTACCAACACATTAGTTACAAGGTGATAATCAATCATATCAAAATATTTTTTGAAAGTTTTTCTCTGAGGCAAATATAAAGTTGTGAAAAATTTACTCCACACCCTTATTTTTTTTTTTAAGTAAAAAAAATCCTTATCCGCCTAAAAGGAAAATGATTTATTGTTGATGGTTTCCTCATTTTTTTTAGTGATGCTGGAAAAATTGGCTACACATATTGTCATCTTCAGTCCTGTGACAAGAGAAGCAGTCATCTTTGTAAAATGGTTTTCATTCTGCCATCATTTTGTGTCTCCCTTTCCCCACTTCTTAGGATACACCAGAATGCAAACTTTTGCCTCCCTCATGCATATACTCAACAATCAGCAAAGGTAGTTTTGTCGATGACATAACAATCAGCATTTCTATCCAACAAATATCAATCTTTGATTGGTAGCCTCTACCACTGTACCGTGCGTAAGAAAGTGAAAGAAAAATGTGCATTTGTCTTAAGACATAAACTAGTGTCGTACAGGCTGCGTGAGCATGCATTTCATGTGTTTGTGTGCGCGCGTGTGTGTGAGAGAGAGAGAGAGAGGTACCAGTAATTTACAATCATAATTCTTAACACAATTTATGAAAAGCGGCAGCATATTCAGGAATGTAATTCACCACTATCAGAAATAACAACTTCGCTTCTGGGATCCCCACTCTGTCTGCCCTCAGCTTCAATCTTGGAGACAACATCCATCCCAGAAAGCACTTTCCCAAACACAACATGATGCCCATCCAACCTGTACCCAAAATAAATAAAAATAAAAAACTGAAATTCAATGCAGTAGTTAAAAAATCTATCAGGCCACAAAATATTGACTTTAGTACCAGTAAATGCATTATATTGATAAACCAGTAGTGCAGAATCTACACACTGTACCCTTGTTTATGAACATACTACCTATCCAGCCTACTTGCTGGTGTTTTCGATGAAATATTTTCCCATTAGCCATAAGTATTTGACTGTACCGATGGCAAACCAACAATTATTTCACAAAGATCCTACCCATACACTGGCTTGCAACTTGAGGATGGCAAACACCATCCAGTACTAACTAGCTTGCAACTGGAGGATGGCGAACACCATCAGGACTAAGGGCATTAATGGGGCTGGGCTGGGGCCTATGCTAGAAAAAACAGAGAAATCTTGTGACCAAGTCCGGTCTGGCCAAACAACGATCATAAAAATCTATCTCAAGCTTGGTTCTAAAATTTCATTCCAATCCCAAGCCCACCTAATAAAACCCATTTATTAAACAAAAAATAAAAAATCAATAATGTCGTAATTAAGTTGCCATGAACATTTAGATTTTGTTCATTATATCCTGAGTTCAAAGCTTGATGAGTGTTTAGTGTATTTTTTTAACTTTAAACAAAAATAAAACTTAATAAATTGTATATAGTATTTATATAATATATAATTTATAAAAATATATATTGATAATCAGGCTGGCTCAAGAACTATTCCCAAGTGCAACCCATTTAATAAATGGGCTTAAAAAGTTCAGGCCAGCCTGGCCCAATAAGCTTAATTATCAATTCAAAGCCCTTAAAAATGTGGGCTAGATTAGGCAGGCCACCAAAACAGTGCTACCCCTATGCAGGATGCGTATTTCTCTAGTAAGTGCTGGAAAAGTTCCTATAGAGAGGAGTACATAGTTAATTACCAGCTAGTTGTCACAGTAGTAATGAAGAATTGTGATCCGTTGGTGTCTGCTCCTCCATTTGCCATGGATATTACTCCTGTAATAAGAAAGGGAAAAAAAAATTAAATCAAAATTCTTGTGGCAAACTTGAAAGCCTAGAGTTTAGATAAGGTACTTGCGAGGGGTTTTGTGCTTACCAGGGCCAGTGTGCTTCAGTTCAAAATTCTCATCGGCAAAGTTGTCACCATAGATTGATTCTCCACCCCGCCCATCACCAAGAGTAAAATCACCTCCCTGGATCATAAAACTGGGAATGATCCTATGGAATTTGCTCCCTTTGTAATGGAGAGGCTTCCCACCTTTTCCAGTTCCTTTCTCCCCTGAAATGAAAGGGATCACTGCAAATGTAAATATGTAAACAAAGTTCCAACGTAATTCTGGTGAGTAGTTTTAACATCAAATTGCGGGCCTCATCCTCCGGCAAAGTTACTGCTTCCAATGCATCAAGGCTTGTAGGCAATTATCACTAGATGACGCAGAATTTTTTTTCCCCCCATTTCTTGAGCCATACAGTAGTGCACATCTAAACAGTAAGTACAAGTCCAAACAAAAGCTATTTTACAGTTTGGGAAACACCGTTATACCAGAGTTATATTACATAATTTCCCATTTGATTCACTTAGCTGCATCAATGCGTAAATTAAAAAATAAAAAAAAAAACAAAAAAAAAACAGGAATTTAGAATGACACAACCACTTTTAGTAAACAAAACGCCTGCTCACAGGTTATTTCAGTCATTCCCAGTTTGAAGTTATCAAGAAACAATTTACACTTGATTAGGCACTTGATCACCACAAGTTGCAACTATAAAAATGTACAAGTAGACTACCATCTATGACTTGCCGATGACCTGATGCACTTCCAAAGAGCCATTTTTAAGAAGATAATGGCATAATCAATCTTTGATTCTACTGATGATTCCAAAAAACTGTCTTTAAGCACATAATAATCTATAATTCATGAAGAGAAGATTAACCCTCAATCATTCCATCTTCTATGGCTGTCCATCTTCAAATATTAATGTATGACTCTCTACATAAATATAATTAAACAAATGGTTTTTTTTTTTTTTTTTTTGTTTTGTTTTTTGTGTGTGTGTAGTATGTTTAACAAATGGAAGTAGCTTCCATACAAATAAAATAAGAAATAGAAGGGAGTAAAAGTTACTTGGCTACCAGTGCAAAGAGCTCGGAAGTTTTCTGCACATTAAACACATAAACCCAATCAGTTGCTTCTTTGCATAGCAATCTAAGCTGAGACATCTAGATCAAACAGTATTTTATGTAGCTGGATACTGTACCTACAGTCTTCGGGACAGTTTTTCCAAAGAGGCCCATGACAATACGACCTGGAAAAAAAAAATGATCATGCGTATAGAATGTATTTTACTTAAAGCAGTATAATTGGGAATCACAATTTATCATCAAATAAATTGTATACCTTTTCCTTCTACTTATCAAAAACCCCTAAAAAGAAAATCAGGTTATAATGCCATGCTTTGAAATTCTGTGGAAACAAATGCTCCAAGAGTGCTTGACATTATGTTTTCCACAAGTCCATTTTGTTTTGCATGACAATTTGATGAAAGCCTATCTGAATTGATCCTAACAACTTTTTATGCATGTAACTGCTAACTAGCAGAAATTCTCACATGTGTTTGGAACACCATGTGATCATGTACCCGTCCAATGATATTTTGTGATTTGTCCCCCTACTATTGGGCGGGCACACAACCAGCATAAAATTCCTTGGATAAAAGACGATAACTCCCTAACTGGAGTGTCATTGTTAGCCTCATAAGAATTGGCAAGCATGATTAATCAATCTAGTAGCAAGAGAACATGTTTCCAATGATGTAGAATCTTATTCTAGATATTTTGAACTATGAATTTTGATTATAATTCATATACTTTTTTTTGAGGTTGCGGATGCCATTCAAAACAAAACAAAACAAAACAAAACCAAAACAAACTCAAAGCTTAAATGGTTAGACTTCTTCACATAAAACACATTACACAAATTTAAATTGATTTGCATATTATACATAACAATGGATATACCAGTAGTTTTTCCACCAATCTCCACATCAAAGTAAACCTTGTGAGTTACTTCTTCTAAATTGACCTCAGATTTATTTCCCTAAAAAAAATACAAAAAAAATAAATAAATCCATACAATACACTGTTAAATGCATAACCACATCAACCAATTCCAGCACTCATCACTAACCAATCAACAAAAAAAGAAAATGAAATCAAAGTAAACCTTGTGAGTTACTTCTTCTAAATTGTCCTCAGATTTATTTCCCTAAAAAAATAAAAATAAATAAAAACCAAAAAAACAAATCCATGCAATACAATGTCAAATGCATAACCACATCAACCAATTCCAGCACTCATCACTAGCCAAACAACCCAAAAAAAAAAAAAATTTGAAACCATTAAAGAACATGAATAACCCTAAATGTGTATCGATGACATATGTATTGTATGGTGAAGTTAAAGCTGACCTCGCTGTTGATGACCCTGTGCTCCGACGAGACTCCCGCATCGTTCAATCGAGTCTGGAAACAAAACAAATCAACCAAACAACACACACAGATGGGGAAAAAAAATCTGGAAATTGTTGGGAAGGAGTAGGTTTTTGGGGGGTTTACAATGAAAATTTCGTGATGAAAGAAATAAAAGGGAAGATGGAAAGGGAATTGGGGAGTACCAGAATGAAAACTATGGTTACGAATAGAACCAGAATCCAGAGGAGGACGAACTGAAGCAACTTGGATCTGGTGAACATCTTCAATTTGATGATGATGATGATGATTATGATGATGATGTAGCCTTGTAGGTAGGTAGGTATGTCTGAGCTCCGAGTAAGCTCCGATTGTTGTACTGTTTGTTTGGTGAGAGGATCAAGTGTAATGCAATAGTTGACCAAGGTGTGTGGATATTTTGGGAAAATATCAACTGGAATTTACAGAAAATAATTATAAATCATAAATTTTATAAATATTAATAATTATTGATGATGCCAGTTCGTCCTGGGTGGATGGGTCGGGTTGGTCCAAGCTCTTCAAGTTTCGACACAGGCGGATAATTCCACCAGATGACCTGCAAGCAAGTCCAAAGGAGAACGGGGTAGTCCCCCAAGTGAACCCTCCGGCGAGCAAATCAGTAGAGGAAGAAGGAAATATAGAGAGAGAGAGATAAAAAAGCTTAATCTTCCTCTTGTCTTCGATTCTTACTTATATCTTTTGGTAATCATTTCACTGTCCTTTACGACGTGCCCCCCTCCGCCGAAAGCCTGTGCCCTAGCTTACCTTGTTCAGGTGAGGGGGCTCTGTTCCGACGGGGAGGTGTTGTCGTAATAAATGTTGTGATGGGCTGCATTAATGGTGATGTGTTGTGGTAATAACTCTGCAGATCTTTGTCTGCTGATGTGGCCTGTGTTTCTCCTGCCATGTACCCGAATGTCATTGGCCCTCCATGCCCAAATGGCCTCCAGCTGTCCTGGGCTTTGCTAGCCGGGTTATGCTATGGGTCCCAAGCGATGGGTTTAGGGTTGTTTGCTGTGGGCTGTAAGCCTTATGGGCCTATCCATGTCAGTAGTCCCCCATTTCCGAGTGCAGCTTTAGTCCAACGAAGGGAATAGTAATAAAGAAGAGAAGTGCGAACCGAGCGGAGAGGCCGACCGCGAGGCGTGCCGACCGCAAGGGTGGCCGAACGGGAGGGGTCGACCGTGAGGCGTGCCGACCGCAAGGGTGGCCGGGCGGGAGGGGTCGATCGTGAGGCGTGCCGACCGCAAGGGTCGCCGAGAGGGAGGAGATGACCGTGAGGGTGGCCGAGCGGGAGGGGTCGACCGTGAGGTGTGCCGACCTCGAGGCGGGCGGGAGGGGTCGACCGTGAGGCGTGCCGAACGCAAGGGTGGCCGAGCGGGAGGGGTCGACCGTAAGGCGTGCCGATCGCAAGGGTCGCCGAGCGGGAGAGGTCGACCGTGAGGCGTGCCGACCGCGAGGCGTGGGCGAGCGTGGGGCATGCCGACCAGGACGGCGCGGGGCTCAAAAAAAAAGGGGGGGTGTGCCATGTGATAATGTGAAATGGAAAGGACAGGGTAAGGGGAGGGGACAGTGCATCGTGGCCATATACGTGGCAATATCGTGGGGGAAGTGAAGCGTTGGAGTAGAAATGAAACGATAGGTTACGAGGGGGGGTTTTGAAAAGGCGGTTTTGGCAGTTGATTTGAAAGGTTTTTAAACGAGCGAAAATTAATTTGGATCCATGAAATACGGGTAAACTGTGGGTTTTTGGTATAATTCGTTTCACCTACCTTTTTACAAAAACTCAAAATACCCAAGTGTTAATTCCTTCATTATGTACGACACACCTGTGCAACATTTTCTCAACTTCCTTGCTCCTGCGTTAGAAGTGATTCGTAAGCAAACCCTAGAAATGGCACAAAAAGAAGTGGTGAATGTGAGAATGGACCTCCTGGGAGACGATGATGCAGAGGAGCTAGCGGCGCGATATAGGACGGAGACACGAATGGTGGGTGTGGGGGAACCGGTGGGACAATCGCAGGCGTCGGCCCTGATATTGGTTCCAAGGCCAATAAGCCAGGTAGAGCCGGATCAGTGGCACACTAAGGCTGACAAATCCACAATTACTGCGGCGGATTTGGAGGCTATCAGGGAAAAATACCAGATTCCGGCTGAGGTGGAGTTATTGCTGCCAACATCAAGGGAAAGGCCGTCTGATGCCAGGCCGGGGGAGTTTTCCTTTTACGAGGAGGCGCTAAAAGGTGGGCTAAGGTTGCCATTGCCCCAAGTGGTGGTTGACGTACTGAACCATCTGGAGGTAGCACCGGGGCAATTGATGCCCAATGCATGGAAGATTCTACTGGCCTGTGCTAGCGCGTGGCCCAAGGCGAATGGAGGAGAAGCCATGGCGGTAGACGAGTTCTTTTCATGTTATAAGGCTTCGGGGCAACAAGAGACGTGGGTCACCCTACAGGCAGTGATGGGGAGGGGATTGGTGGCGGGGCTGCCGACATTGATCAAGGGGTGGCGGCCACGGTGGTTCTACGTGTCTTCCAATGGGGGACTGGGAGTGCGCACCATCTGGAAGGTGCCCATTAGGTCGATGGAGTCAAGACTGGGGGTAGCGGCGGAAAAGAGGGTGAAGAGGGTGAAGGAGTGGAGGGAGAGAGAGAAGGCCAAATGGGACGAGCTTGTTCAACCGTCTGCATTGTTTGAGGCGGGGTTGGGACCGCAGCCGAGGGGTGGGGACCTCGACCGAGCAGAATTGGAGGCGAGAAGAGAAGTTCAGGAGGCAGAAGATCAGGCCATACTTGCCAAAGCCACGAAGTTGAAGGAAGCACGAGGAGACCGACCGCCTCAACCAATCGCGCGGGAGAGGATCCGACTGCGCCCAAGGCCGCTAGGGGGGAAGGACTTAAGCAGTTTTGAGCCACGACCGCCCCCAGTAGATCCTGTAAAAGGACAGGCCAAAAAGGAGGGGGAGGCTCTGAAGAAGAAGGAAAAAAAAAAGAGGAGTGCCCCAGAGGGAGCTACAGATGAGTCTGGGGCCAAGAGGGCTAAGATGGCCCCAGCTGAGGTGGAGACCCCTGTGGCCAAGGATACCCCAGAGGTGGTGGGGGTCACCCCAACACTGGAGGTTGTGGAGATTGCCCCAACAGTGTAAGTAGGAGTTGGTTTGACTGAGGCTGAGCCGAGCGGGAGGGAGCAGACCCAAAGGGGCCCTTCACCCCAAGAAGGAGGGGTCCGTCTGGCCACGGCAATCTATCACGCTCGCGCGGTAGTTGGAAGGTTGAAGGGAGAAGAAGGCCCAGCCAGGACGGGGGCAGACCGCTTGGTGAAGATTGTGGAGGAGACAGCCCTGCGCTCGGCCTCCAGATTCAATGAGGCTGACCTGCTGAGGGGGTTATGCTCCGCCCAAATGGAGGTAACCACCTTGGCAGGGGCCCTTCTAAGGAAAGCAGGGGCTGCCAAGCTAAGAGCTGAAGAGGCCAAGGCCCAACTGACCAAGTTGAAGAAGGAGAGTGCCGACTGGAAGACTGCCCATGCTGAGCTACAAGCAGTCAAGTTGGAGCTAGAGGACACACGCCGTAAGGTTGTGTCGCTTGAGTTCCAACTGGCTGGCGAACAGAAAAAGTTGGAGGAGTCTGAAAGAGCCTGCGCCGTTGCAGTCGAGCGGCATGAAGAGGCCATGAGCAGCAATGAAGAGCTGGTCAGGCAAAAAGATGAGGCAGATGCCAGATTTGGAGATCTGTTGAAGGAGTTGGAGGATGAGCGCGCTAAAGCAGAGGAGGAGAAGAGGAGGCTCGTGAGGGAGTTGGAAGCAGAGAAAGCGAAGGCGATGGCGGAGATGGAGAGTCTGAGGAAGGGAGTGGAAGAGGAAAGGGCAACGGCGGCTGCTGAAAAGGGGGCCCTGCAGAGAGAGCTGGATGAAGAGAGGGCGAAGGCGGCTTATGAGAGGGCGGCCTACCCCGATCTGTGCGTCGCAGCGGTGGAGTAATACAAAGGGTCTCCCGAATTTCAGATGGCAGTAGATGCCGCAGTCGCTAGGAATCTGGCTGGGCAAGAATCTGGGGGGGTGGGCCCATCAAGGACAACTGCTGGAGGTAGGACGGAGGCAGAAGTTATTGAGAGCTTCCAGCAGTCAGACTTCTACAAGCACGAAATGGCTGAGTTCTGGGACAGCGGTTAGAAGATGTTCAAACGCAAAGCTGAAGAGCTGTTCCCAGACTTGGACCTGAGTAGTGTAACGATTGGTGAAGATGATGTGGCCCAAACCCCCCTGGACGAGGGCATTGAAGAAGAAGAGCTTGTATCCAGCGAGGAGGAATAACCAAGGGGGATGAAGAGCCCCCCTCTCTGTGTCTGTTTTTTTTTTTTTTTTTTTTTTGTTATTGTAATGAACTTGTGTACACATTGTAAATGAATAAAATTTCGTTTATGTTGTCAATTGACTGTGTTGGCCTGTATTGTCTAAAATGAATGAAGTCTTGTCATAAAAACTGGTCATAAAAATTGTGCAATAAAAATTTCGTGCAAAGTTAAGTTAAAAGTTCCTTCCTGCAGAGTGAGATTGGATTTGTATGAAAATTGAAAGGATGATAGTGGTTTATTGAAAATTTGGATTATGAAATTGTAGAACATAATATTCGAATGGGGTTAGTACTTCCAGTTTAATAAGTACGGATGAAGAATCCATGGATGAGGACAGAAAAGTATGTTGCAAATCGTAACTAAACGGTTAATTGTAAACTTGTAGAGAAGAGGTTGGAGAAACAAGCTGGGTGGGGTGGGAGATAATCTGATTAGTAAATGAAATACGTGAGAACACCTTTGGAATCTAACTAAGTAAAAATGTGGTCCTGGAATTGTGAATAAGTTTCAAAATGTGACTGAGTGTTAGAAACGTGGTCCTGCTTTTCGAAATTTCGTGGATAGGATGATCTCAGCATGGAGTGCTCAGTCTGGTTAAGGCTTTGAAGTGTTCAGTCTGGCCGAGGCCTTGAGTGCTCGGTCTGGCCGAGGCTTTGAGTGCTCAGTCTGGCTGAGGCTTTGGGTGTTCGGTCTAGCCGAGGCTTTGAATGCTCGGTCTGGCTGAGGCTTTGAATGCTCGGTCTGGCCAAGGCTTTAAATGCTCGGTCTGGCTGAGGCTTTGAGTGCTCGGTCTGGCCGAGGCTTTGAATGCTCAGTCTGGCTGAGGCTTTGAGTGCTCGATCTGGCCGAGGCTTTGGGTGCTCGGTCTGGCCGAGGCTTTGAATGCTCAGTCTGGCCGAGGCTTTGAATGCTCAGTCTGGCCGAGGCTTTGAGTGCTCGATCTGGCCGAGGCTTTGGGTGCTCGGTCTGGTCGAGGCTTTGGGTGCTCGGTCTGGCGAGGCTTTGAGTGCTCGGTTTGGCCGAGGCTTTGAATGCTCAGTCTGGCTGAGGCTTTAAGTGCTCGGTCTGGCCGAGGCTTTGAATGCTCAGTCTGGCTGAGGCTTTGAGTGCTCGGTCTAGCCGAGGCTTTGGGTGCTCGGTCTAGCGAGGCTTTGAGTGCTCGGTCTGGCCGAGGCTTTGAATGCTCAATCTGGCTGAGGCTTTGAGTGCTCGATCTGGCCGAGGCTTTGAATGCTCAGTCTGGCTGAGGCTTTGAGTACTCGGTCTGGCCGAGGCTTTGAGTGCTGCAAGTGAAAGTGTCATGGGAGCGACGTACAGACAGTTTGAATTATAAAAGCTGAGAACTTCGGTCGGAATTTGCATTATGTATTAAAGAGGAAAATATAACAATGTTGACAATACAAAAGTATGAACTCATTGATAGTAACGCTTCAAATGTTCCGCATTCCAGGGATGAGGGAGGTCTCGGCCTTCCATGTCTTGAAGTCGGTAAGTGCCTGGTCGTGGTCGGGCTTTCACAACGTAGGGTCCCTCCCATTTGGCTGCCAGTTTGCCCTCGGTTGGATTCTTTGTGACAAGAGTCGCTTCTCTCAAGACAAGGTCCCCTACAGAGAACTCTCGTGGTCGAACTTTGCGGTTGTAGTGTGTTCTCATTTTCTGCTGGTACGAAGCCAATCTGACAGCAGCAGTCTCTCTAAGCTCTTCGATGAGGTCCAGGTCTGTTCGATGGAGCTCTTCGGTTGAGGCGAGATCCGGATGTAAAACCCTGGGGGTGGGCAGACCGACTTCTACCGGAATAACCGTCTCAGCGCCATATGTTAAGCGAAAAGGGGTTTCCCCAGTGGGAGTGCGAGCAGTGGTTCGGTAAGCCCAGAGTACATTTGGTAGTTCCTCAGCCCAAAGGCCTTTAGCAGCTTCGAGCTTAGTTTTGATGATTTTCAGAAGGGAACAGTTGGTGACCTCAACTTGGCCATTTGCTTGGGGATGACCGGGGGAAGAGAAGCATGGTTGAATCTGGAGATCTGCACAAAATTTTCTGTACTTCGCGTTATCGAATTGTTTGCCGTTGTGGGAGATGATGGCTTGAGGGATGCCAAATCTGCAAACGATCGATTGCCAGATAAACCTGGTGGTGTTCCGCTCGGTGATTGTGGCAAGGGGTTCGGCCTCGACCCACTTGGTGAAGTAATCAATGGCAACAATCGCGAACTTGGTCTGGCCTCGACCGGTGGGGAGTGGACCAACCAAGTCGATCCCCTATTTGGCAAACGGATAAGGGCTGCAGAGTGTGATTAACTCTGTAAGAGGAGCATGGGGGATGTTGGCGAAATGTTGACATTTATCGCATTTGAGCACGAAATCGGCCGCATCCTGATTAAGAGTTGGCCAAAAATACCCAGTACGGAGTATCTTGTGGGCAAGGGACCTGCCGCCTGAATGGTTACCACAAATTCCCTCATGGATCTCCTGCATTACATAAGTTGCTTGAGCTGGATTGAGGCACCGTAGATATGGCCGGGAGAAACCGTGCTTGTACAATATACCGTCGACAATGATGTAATTGGATGCTCGGGATCGGACTTTGGCTACCTGCTGTTGGTCATCTGGGAGTGCCCCTGTGGTCAAGAATAGGAGAATGTCAGATGCCCAAGGGATGAGTTCGTTTTGGATGAACTGTACAGCTTGCAGGTCGGGTGAAATGGCCGGGTGGTGTAGATATTCGAGACGGACATCATGGCTGAGATTAGGATGGTCAGCAGAGGCCAGTTGAGCCATCTCATCTGCTTTGGAGTTTTCCGCCCGAGGTATGTGCCTGATGTGGAAGGTATTGAAGAGGCGAGCAAGGGGGAGTGCCATATCCCTATAAGCTCGCATTGTGTCTTCCTTGGCGTCGAATTCCCCCGTTATCTGACTGACGACGAGCTGGGAGTTGCTGAATACTCGGAGGTGGCTGACACCAATGTCCTTGGTAAGGCGGAGTCCTGCTATCAATGCCTCATACTCGGCCTCATTATTGCCTGCTTCAAACAAGAAACAGAGGGCACATTTGAAATAGTCGCCCTCGGGGGGAGGTGAGGATGAGGCCGGCCCCACTTCCTTCTCTGCGAGACGAACCGTCGACATTGAGAGTCTAAGAATGAGGATCTTCTGGCTCTGTTGGAGTTGGTGGGAGTGAAGGGGTAGTGATCGGGGCCGGATTGGTGAACTCCAAGATGAAGTCAGCTACAGCTTGCCCCTTGATTGCTGTCCGAGGGCGGTAGGAGATGTCGAACTGGCTGAGTTCTACTGACCACTGCATTAGTCTGCCTGAGAGTTCTGGTTGCTGCATGACCTTTTTCAGGGGCAGGTCGGTGAGGACCACTATGGAGTGGGCTTGGAAGTATGGGCGGAGTCGTCTGGAGGCAATGACCAATGCCAGGGACAGTTTTTCTAATAAGGGGTAGTTCTGCTCCGTTCCCCTGAGAGCCCGACTGATGTAATAGACCGGCCGTTGGATTGAGCCATCTTCTCTGAGGAGTGCTGCATTGACTGCGGTGCTCGACACTGCTAAGTAGAGGAAGAGGGGCTCGCCCGTGATTGCCTGTGAAAGAAGTGGAGGATTGGCCATGCATTGCTTTAACTGTTGGAAGGCCTCTTCGGATTCAGCTGTCCATTCAAAAGTCTGCCGAAGAACTTTGAAGAATGGTAGGCACTTATCTGTTGCACGGGAAATGAAGCGGTTGAGGGCCGCCACTCGGCTGGTGAGTCTTTGAACTTCTTTGACCGTCCTAGGT
The DNA here is from genome assembly GCF_055761805.1 of Camellia sinensis. NCBI lineage: Eukaryota > Viridiplantae > Streptophyta > Magnoliopsida > Ericales > Theaceae > Camellia > Camellia sinensis. Next base: position 45,205,500 of record NC_138961.1, read on the forward strand.
GACTGCATCTCAACTAAGGCCTTGATCTTCTCAGGGTTAGCTTCAATGCCGCGCTGACTGACCATAAAACCCAAAAACTTTCCAGATCCTACGCCGAAGGCGCATTTCTCTGGGTTGAGCTTCATCTGGTACTTGCGTAAGGTGGTGAAGGTCTCTCGTAAGTCAGTGAGGTGATTGGAGGAATGTTTGCTTTTGACTAGCATGTCGTCGACGTAGACTTCCATATTCCGGCCTATTTGGTGATGGAAAACGGTATTAACCAGCCGTTGATAGGTGGCCCCAGCATTCTTCAACCCGAACGGCATTACACAATAGTGGTAGGTCCCTCGGTCGATAATGAATGATGTGTGTTCCCGATCAGATGTGTGCATCAGGATTTGGTTGTACCCAGAGAAAGCATCCATGAAGCTGAGCATTTGATGATCGGCCGTGGCGTCGACCAGCAGATCTATGCGGGGAAGGGGGTAGCTGTCTTTGGGGCAAGCTCGGTTCAGGTCAGAGTTATCAACACAGAGTCGCCATTTGCCATTGTGTTTGCGGATGAGGACCACGTTGGACAACCATCTAGGGTAGTCCACATTTTTGATGAATTGGGCCTCGAGGAGCTTGTCAACTTCTGCGGCTATAAGAGTGTTGCGCTCTGGATGGAAAATGCGTTGCTTCTGGCGGTGGGGTCGAAAGTGGGGTTCGATGCTGAGGCGATGGGTTATGAAGGAGGGGTCAATGCCTGGCATGTCTGAATGGGTCCAGGCGAATATATCTCTGTGCTCGGTTAGGAGAGCGGTAAGGTCGGCCTTGGCTTAGGAAGGTAGTTGGCTGCTGTCACGACCCAAACCCGGCCCTATGGGTTTAGCACCGTAACCGGCCAGTAATCCGAGATTACCGAAGGCCTGCAGAACAGTAGTACAGTAAAACAGAGTACAGGGCCTGGCGGAAGCCAATACAGTAAATAAATAGTGTCCATTGAGCTGTGACATTCTGTATGCAAAAAGGCTTTTCATACATTTATACATAAACAGTACAGAATAGTATACACAATATTTACAATCATTCAGACTAGGGACTCGACCCTATATAACAGTACAGTAACACTCAGTCTATACAGAACAGTAAAACAGTACAGAAGGGGGAATTGTAAAAGACCCCTAAGCCTTAACAGATAGGCTCGGAACCTCGCAGTGAGGCACAAAGGCTGGCTTGACAAAACTGGAGTTACCCTGACGCTCCTAGCTCCGATCTGGTGCCTGTACACCTACATATATTTATGAGCAGTGAGCTAAAGCCCAGTGAATAACACGATGCGTAAAGGGGTTTAGAATGAATGTCCTTACAGTAATGAAAACAGTTCAATTCAATCAATATTTCAGTTTTTCAGTACAGTAAACAGTCATATGTGGTACATCCATTAGCATAACAGTAACAGTAGGTCTTGAAAGACCGAACAGTAATGATGGCCATCAGTCAGTAAACAGTAGTGGTTCCACGAGGGAACCGACAGAGATTTCTGTAACAGTAAACAGTAGGTACTAAGGATGCCACAGTACAGTTCAGAAATAAAGGACATACATTCATTCAGTAATACCAGTTCAGTATTCAAAGATATCAGTTGAACATATCTTTACACAATTGTTACTCACAGAGTTCTGGGCTACAGTATGCTAGAGCGTGTCTCCCCAGTTGCCAACCCTACACAGTTCACAGATTGAACACACACTAAGCTACACAGTTGGGGAGTATCATAATTTAATCCCTAATTTGCCTTGGTGTGTTCTACAACGATATCCTCATCTAAATGTCTTAAACTAGGCCTAAGAATGCCTAGGATGGGATGAGGATGCAAAAATACACTTAGAAAACATTTTGCAAAGTTGCTGAAAATAGGAGCTTCGCTCGAGCGAGACTTTCTCCGCTCGAGCGTAAGTCCAAAATCAAAGGCTTCGCTCGAGCGAGTAATCCTTCACTCGAGCGGCCTGCAAAACAGTAAAAATACTGGATGCTGAGATTTTACGCGCGATGGTCGCTCGATGGTCGCTCGAGCGGAGCCCTGGACAAAGGTGCTCGCTCGAGCGGGGAATCCTTCGCTCGAGCGAGGAAGCCAAATCTGGAATTTCCAGATCTGCCTCCCAAGCTCAAACCAAGCATTCTACCACTCCAAACTCGACCTCTTGGGCCCAAATTCTGGAAAACATCACTAAATTCAATGTATAACAAGTTTCAAAGCTCAATTTATGAATTCAAGCCCCAAAGGTGAGTCAATTAGAACCATACTCAAACCCATTTTCAAAAATATGAAGAACATGCAAACATGCATGGATTCAAACCAAATTCAATCTTCAAAGCTTGTTCAAATGGGCTCATTTCTTCAAGAACATGATGAATTCATGGAGTATGAACAAAAGATGGACATGCATGTAACCTTTTGCCATGAAAACAACTCAAACATCTACATTACAAACATGCATGCATGAAATGAGTTCCAAATCAACAACAATGAACCAATTCTAGACTTGAAGCACTAGAGGCTCAAGAATCTTACATGAATGAGCTTAAACACAACAAAGAGGGGTTGAATTCCTTACCTAGAGCTTTAGTTACAAGGTGAGGAAGCTAAATTTGCAACCTATGTTCCAATTCCTTCAATTTCCAAGTAATTCACAAGGTAGAACTCAATTCCTCTCCCTTTCCCTCTCTTGGTCGGTTAAGCTCAAGGAATGAGCTGATGAAATGCTCTGATTGAAGTGTATACAAGGCTCAAGTGTGTGCATTTGAGTGGACCACTAAGGGGGGCAATTCGGTAATTAAGTCCAACTCTTTAATTAGCTTATTTTAATCTAATTTAATCATACATAATCAGTTTTCAGATAAATATACCATAAAATCACATAAATTATGAGGGTCATAGAACACTAATCGGTTTCGGATTCGGCCGCCGATAAGGCCTTCAATTAGCAGTTTAAACATATGAACATGAACAGATAATCATACTGTCAACAGATAAAATGCAATTTAACTAACATATACTCAATCAATTCGGTTTCCAATTTCAGTCAGTCAGTTCAGTACTTTAATCAGTTCAATTATCAGTCAGTTATCAGTCATTATCAGTTCCGTTTAGCAGTAATCGGTGATTATCGGTAATCAATCAGTCCCTAATTAGTAAACAGTATGAGGGTTGTTACAGCTGCCGATTTTGGCAGTTTTTATTGGGTTAGTGGGATCAATGTTAACTTCAATAAGTTCCTCCACAGGTTCTCCTCTGACCAGCTGGTCCTCGTCTCGGACGTCAAGCCCTTCGATGATCATGGCCTCTTTCAGCTTGACTTCTTTGAGTGAGGTGACATAACACTCCCTGGCCACAGTCTGTTCTCCTTTGACAGTTCTAACGCCGAGATCGGTAGGAAACTTGAGGGCAAGGTGATAGGTGGATGTGATGGCTTGGAAGGCGTTTAGGGCTGTGCAGCCAAGGATGATGTTGTAAGCAGAGGGGCAGTCGACCACAAGGAAGGTGAGCAACTTAGTGGTCTGCCTCGGGTGTTCGCCAATGGTTATAGGTAGATCGATGGAGCCGATGGAGGTCACACGGTCGCCGGTGAAACCGACCAGAGGGGTTTGGAGAGGAGACAAGCTTTCTTTCCCAATCTTGAGCTGGCGGAAGCAATTAATTAAGATGATGTCTGAAGAGCTGCCGTTGTCTATGAGAACTCGTCTGACCTTGTAGTTGGAGAGGATGGCGGAAATGACAAGGGGGTCATCATGTGGGTAACAGACTCCTGCACAATCGGTGTCCGTGAAGGTGATGGGTTCGATCCACTGTTTTGACTATTTGGAAGGTCGGTCCACCGTCGTCACTACTTTGTCTGAGCCCTGCCTTATTTTTTTGAGCTCTGCCTTCTGAGCCGAGCGGGATGGTCCCCCGCAAGCAAGGCCGCCTGAAATGACTCTGATTTCTCCGACTGGTGGAGGGGGATTGCCTGTAGGTTGAGGCTGTGGCGGTGGGCGATCATGGCCTTGGTTAGGTGGGGCTTGGTTCCGGGGTGGTGTATGCCGACGATTGTTCCTGGAAAGGTCGGCTCTTTGCCTCTGCTGAGGGCGGGTGTCTGTGAATCGGCTGAGGCGGCCCTGACGTATGAAGGTCTCGATCTGATCTTTGAGGTTAATACACTCGTCGGTGGTATGGCCATGGTCTTGGTGGAAATGGTAGTATTTGGACTGATCTTTCCGATTGGAAGGGTTTCGTGAAGGCAGGGGCCACTTGAGGGGGTAGTCCCGCTGGATTTGATTGAGGACGTGTTCTATGGGAGAGTTGAGTGGTGTGTACCGCTCGAACCGACCAGGCGGTTGGGTCGGAGCTGACCTGTCGGCTCGGTGGGGTCTGTCATTATAGTGGGGTGTTTGGCTATTATACTGGGCGGTCCTGGGTTTTGAGTCTTTCCTTTTGTCTCTGGGGGTCGGATTTTTAGTGATTGGCTCCTGTCGAGCGGCCAGGGAATCTTTAGCATTCATGTACTTCTGAGCTTTGGATAGTAGGGCTGCCATGGTGGTTGGAGGGTTTTTGGAGAGGGAGAAAAGAAAATCGGACGACCGTAGGCCGGCCATGAAAGCCGTGAGGATGACCTTGTCGTCGTTCTCCGCTACTTGAAGGGCTTCGGTGTTGAAGCGGGTGACGAAGCTGTGGAGCAACTCCCCCTCGGTCTGACGAATGTTAAGGAGTTGGGTGGCTGGGCGTCTCTGATGCTGGGCTCCGATAAAATGGCTCAAGAAAGAGTCACTGAGGTGTTGAAAGGTGGAGACGGAGTCCGCCGGTAACTGGCTAAACCACAACCGAGCTGATCCCTTCAGTGTCATGGGGAAAGCTCGGCACATGATCTCGTCAGGGAAAGCATGGAGGATCATGAGGGTGCGGTAGGTTTCCAGATGGTCGACTGGGTCCGTCGTGCCATCGAAAGAGTCAATGGTGGGCATTTTGAACTTGGCGGGCAATGGTTTGTCCCGGATGGAGGCAACAAAAGGCGAGTTGGCGGTGACTGAGGGCTTGTGCTGAATGTTCTGTATGACCCCTTGTAGTTGGAGCTTCATAGCTCGGAGTTCAGCGTCCCAGAGGGAATGTTGTCGCCATGGTCGGTCAATGGAGGCTGGACGCTGCTGGCTTCCCCCTCAGGGGCTAGTGCCACGACTAACGGGCGTGGGGGTGGAGGTGGTAGGCTCATATGTGGAGGAGGAGGAGGTTGTAAACCTTCTGGGTTGAGCGGAGGGGGTTGTGGAGCAGTGTGGACCGGGGTTCTTTCTTGGTTGGGTGGAATATCTGGGGGTGGAGCGGGGAGGTTTCTTTGGAGTAAAGCACTGATCAGGGCCTGGTTTTGCTCGGCCATGCGGTTAATGCTGTTGGTAAGTTCGATGATGTACTGTGGTGGGTTGTTGGGATAGGGAGGGTCTGTTTGATGATCGGCGGTATTATGGTGAGAAGCCATGGATCTAGTCGTGACCATACACCTGGACGGGTGAGAGGAAAAGGTAACAGGGAGAAAAGGGGGGCTCCGGCGATAGTGAACACAACTAGCGCACGAATAAACCACAAATTCCCACAGACGGCGCCAACTGATGATGCCAGTTCGTCCTGGGTGGATGGGTCGGGCTGGTCCAAGCTCTTCAAGTTCCGATCTAGGCGGATGATTCCACCAGATGACCTGCAAGCAAGTCCAAAGGGGAACGGGGTAGTCCCCCAGTGAACCCTCCGGCGAGCAAATCAATAGAGGAAGAAGGAAATATATAGAGAGAGAGAGAGATAAAAAAGTTTAACCTTCCTCTTGTCTTCGATTCTTGCTTATATCCTTTGGTAATCATTTCACTGTAATCATTTCACTGTCCCTTGCGACGTGCCCCCTTCCGCCGAAAGCCTGTGCCGTAGCTTACCTTGTTCAGGGTGAGGGGGCTCTGTTCCGACGGAGAGGTGTTGTCGTAATAAATGCTGTGATGGGCTGCATTAATGGTGATGTGTTGTGGTAATAACTCTGCAGATCTTTGTCTGCTGATGTGGCCTGTGTTTCTCCTACCATGTGCCCGAATGTCATTGGCCCTCCATGCCCAGATGGCCTCCAGCTGTCCTGGGCTTTGCCAGCCGGGTTATGCTATGGGTCCCAAGCGATGGATTTGGGGTTGTTTGCTATGGGCTGTAAGCCTTATGGGCCTATCCATGTCAATTATAATTATAATTTTTTTAAAGGGTATTCATTAAGAAATATTTTTTTCAAATACGTGTATCCCAATTAGTTTATATTATATTCTTACTAGCAAATTAACTGTACTTCATTCTTACTAGCAAATTATTTGCCCTTAAAGATTCTCAGGCCTCGTTTGAGAATATGCTTTTTTAGTAATTTTTTGACTGAAATATGATTTAAAAAAATTAGTATATTTAGGATGATTTTTTAATTTTTTACGAAAAGATGTGTAAAAAGTAGAGAGAAAATAGAATTTTGATTTTTTGGTATAGATTGTTGGTTTTTTAAAATTTTTTAGTGACTTTTTGACTTTTTGGCTAAAAAAGTCACTTGCCAAACAAGGCCTCATAACTAGGATTGTGTAAAATATTGTCTAATGTGCTAAAATCATACAAATTTACATCAATTCGCATCGCTCTATCCACTAATCACGATTTTAACTTGAAAATTTATAATTCATCTTCTAAAGCTGCTCCGTTCCGTTATAGTTAATACATAAATATAGTGATCCCAGGTTTTCCCCTTTATGTACTGTATTCTGGACTTAGGTTCCGCGGTTGAGTATTGTTGCATTTGTTTCATTTCCGTCCTATAATTCCTTGTATTTGAATTTTAGGATGTGTTGGACAGGTTTGTATCAGGTTGGGAGTGTTTTGAAACAAATGGTTGCTGCCCAGATTTTGGTGTCTTCGCTCGAGCGAGACTTTTGTCGCTCGAGCGAGCTCTGTGTGTTTAGATCCTTTGCTCGAGCCAGGGTTCCTTCGCTCGAGCGAGAGTTGGGTGATGTGTCTGGTGGCTCGAGCGAGAAGTCTTGCGCTCGAGCTTGCGTCTGTGTCTGGTTTTGGACCTGAATGTTACAATTATTCGCTCGAGCGAGCTTTCCTTCGCTCGAGCGAGCGAGGTCTATGTTTTGGGTTTCTTCACTCGAGCGAGCTTTTCTTCGCTCGAGCATGCTTCTGGGTTGCAGACCTGAAGCTTCGATTTGTTGGCTCGAGTGAGGCTTTCTACGCTCGAGTGAGGTTTCTTTGTGTCTGGTCGCTCGAGCGACCACTCCTTCGCTCGAGCAAGCCTCGAATATTTTAGTTAGCAGCAGCGGGTTACACTTCACTTTTTCATCATCTTCTTTTATACAAACCGTAGACCAGCTGCTCTTTCTCTCTCTATATACCTTCTCTCTAGGGTTTCATCTAGTTCTAATGGTCTTCTACCCTAGTCCCTTTGGAAGAAATGTAGAGCTTCGCGAGGGCTTCACTTTAATCTGAAAAGTTGTGGATTTGGAGCACTTTGAGTTTCACCTCTCTTCTACTTTGAGCTCTGAAAATTAAGGTAGGGATAACCTACTCTATTCTATGAGTTTTAACATAAATTTTGGTCATTTTGATTAAATGGTGTTGCTTAGTCATTTTGAGAAAGTTAGGGTTTGATTTGAGGTTATAAAAAGGCGGGTTTTTAAATGTTAAAATCTATGTGTGTATGAGTCATTGAAAAATGAAATTGTTGTTGTTAAATCGATGAAATTGAGCCTTTGGGCTAATATTGAGAAAAGAGGAAAAATGCCCTAATTATGTTGAATAATTAATTTGAATAATTAATTTTGGGAAATGTGAAATCAAAGTGAAATTCATGAAATTGGAAAATTTTGGAAGTAAATGGTGTAGTTGGATAATTTAATCACTCACCTATGAAAATGTCAATATTTTATCTGTTGATAAATTTATTATCTGTTTAGAGATAACTGCTTTGGCCTATCGGTGAAGGATAGTTTTGATTGTTGTAGACATTGTATGATGATTAGGGAAAACTGAAACTAATCACATTGAATATGTCATTGAATATGACGGTTGGAATAATACAGTAAATGTGTGTATTGATTGATCATTGTATATGATAAGTGTTTAAATGCATTTTATATGTATATTGTTTGGGAGGAGATAGGGGATGTACTCCATGGTTTGAGAGGAGATAGGGGATGGACTCTCAAACCTGTTTGGAAGGAGATAAGGGATGGACTCCACTGATACACCAAATCTGTGTATCACTTGAAATATGGAAGTGTTGAAGTATGGAAGTGTTTTAATATGAGTTATATTCTATGTGAATTGTGAAGTATGGAAGTGTTTTAATATGTGTTATAGTCTCATTGAATTGTTTGGCCAAGTTCTGAGCCATAATTATGAATCGAAACTGTATAAGTAAAGGAAACTGAAATGAAAATGGATATACTTGATGTTGAATTGAAAAGTATTGTAAGTTAGTTTATAAGTGTCAACCATATATCAAATGCTATTGTTTTAGTTATTTCTCATACTTGGTTTAGTATATCTCTACTGGGCATTGGCTCACCCTATATAGGACATCATTTTCAGGTTCAGGTGATATGCCACTTCCAAGGACATAGCTTGGGAGGCTTAGAGGCTGAAGATCCCTTTTTGTGTTGTTTACCTTTTTGTGTATCACATGTAAATTCAAGTCGATGGCTTAATGTGTATGAGTTAGTATTCTTTTTTTTTATAACCAAATGTTGGCTTGAAAAGTTGTAAACTCGGAGGGCATTTATTTTTATTATCAACATGTAATACTTTTGTGATAAATACTCTGATAAATAGATGTACACTTTATTCTCTTGAATATATTGTCAATTTCTTGTATCATGATTGTATGAAATTATGGGTTTATTTTGAGGGCGTTACAATAAATATTTTTTAATCTCTAATGAAATATCAAAGCAAAAATGAGTGAGAGAATTTAAGATGTGAAATTGTTACAAATTAGTAGTTATATGTATGAAAAATATTATGTAAAATTAGTTTGTATTATATATATGAAAAATATTATGCAAATTAGTGTTATATATTATGCAAATACTTGATAGTTAATAATATTCTTCAATCCATCAATCCATTTCAAACCGTCCAAACCATAATTTAACAATCTGTCAATTTACCAAACCGTCATTTGATTTAAAATTTTATTTTCAAACCACACCATGCACACCCCTACTCATAACCCAATATAATACCAATTAAAATCAATTACTCTCATGTAATTAACCTACCTCTCCCATTTCACTCTCAATTTATATGCAATCACTTCATAGTAAATTTTGAACTTTTTACAATTAAAATCAAATTTTAAAATGTTATTGACTAACCCATTAAATTAACAATTTTAAAAATATTAATAATTCCATTATTTATGTCTTTCAAAAGGTAAGGTAAATAAAGAGGGAAAAAAAAAAAAAACTATTTTCCTAATCTCACTTATCTAACCTCTCAACAATTTCCCAAAAGGAAATATTAAATTCATGTTTCTTATTCTATGTCTCAAACCTATTCTTTTCTCAAAGAAGCCTTACATTTAGGTAGATGCAATACTTTGGTCGTATAAAGTAATTTATAAGACTAGATATTTTTTTTAGAAAACTACATTTCAGTGGAATAGTAGAGAAATGATTTCATTTTATTAGTAGTGCAAGTCTCTTATATGCATAGGGTAAAAGTCCATTTTTATGTTTGGGGCAAGTTACAATGAAAATATTTTTATTTGTAATGTAATTATTTTGTGGTTGTCTCATATATTTATAATTTTTCAATTCATTTTTATGTTCAAAACCGAAACGGGGTAGGTGTTGTCACAGCTGTGACAACAAAACGGGATCATTTAATTTATTTATAAAAAAAAAAAAAAATCGATCACACACGACGCCTCCCTTTACTATAGAACAACATGTAGTTTAGGTTGACTTTACCAAAAGCTTTAAAAAAAATTATAAAAAAAAAAAAAAAAGTTTGAATCACACGCAGGCTACTGTAATTATATATTTTTTATTTTGTCCCAATTTAATTCAATTTATTATAATTGTTATTTTTTTTATTTATAAAAAATATGCATATGAGCGATATGTATCACGTAAGGACAAATTTTATTAATTTACTGAGTTAACATCAACCAATTTAGAAATTATTTTTTGTCAGTGGCAGAATTAAGAGAAGACCATGGAGGGTCATGGCCCCCTATTTCTATGAAAAATATTATTTGTCATAGCACTTTCAAAATATATATATTAATCTATACATAAAATGACTCCCCAATATAAAAAATATATATCTCATTCTTCTCCCAACTTGTATTATCTTTCTATTTTGCACAAAAAAAACTTATTTATCCAATTCGAGATTGTTTCTACGGTATTTAATTTTTTTTCTATGTATATATAATTAATATCTCATATTCTATATACATGTGTGTTTGTGTATATGGTTAAAAAAAATTATGAGTTAGGATTGGCGATGGAAGTTGATGATGAATTACTGTGACAACGGTGAAAAAACGTTCTTCGTAAATTTTAAATTTTTTCTTTTTCCCCAAAGTGAATCCTAAGTCCAAAATTATAATTTTATGCTAAATAGAAACCCTAAGTCTAAAATTATAATTTTATGCTAAATAGGAAAAGTGAACCCCAAGTCTAAAATTTTAAATTTATGCTAAATTAAAATGATGAGTTTTTATTTTTATTTTATTTAATTTTTTTTTAAGCTTTTCCTAAAGTAAATCTAAGCCTACATGTTCTACAGCAAAGGGAGGCGCCTTGCGTGTGATCGAAATGTTTTTTTTTTTTTTTTAATAAATTAAACGACCCCGTTTTGCTGTCACAGCATGGTGCTGTGACAGCACCTACCCCGTGCCCGTTGAAAGCATACATAGTTTAGGATAAATCTTTTATATTTATACCATATATTAATCAAAATATATTTTTTGTCTGAAAGACTTTATAAACTTTAAACATTAATCTAAATTTTTTATTTAAAAAAATAAATGTTAAAAATACACAAGTATAGAAATTTTAGCCCATCTAAATTTTTATAACTTTAATATTTTAAAATCTTAATATAAAAAGTCCAAAAAAATAGTCATACCTAATTTATCATACTTAACCCATATATAATTTGAAATTTCAAATGTAACTTTCGTCTTATATAATTTTAAATTTTAAAAAAAATTATTTTTATTTTTAAAAACTAAAAAATACATTTGACGTCTAAAAAACTATGAATTTTTTAAGTTTCAAAATATTTATGACACATCTATTAATTTAAAAAAAATCGCATGCCACATGTGAAAAGAATTTTTTTAAAAAATGCATATGTAATGTACATTTTTATGACGCGTCCAATAATGGCCCGTTTGGTAGAACGGTGGGAAAGTGATTATAACTTATAGTTTAACAGCTTATAACTTATAACTGTGAACATAAACTGATTTTTGACTTATAAATTAAGCTTCTCCTCCCCCACTCAAAAAATAAGTTGATTTTTGACTTACAAAAAGTTATAAGCTGTATTGTTAAGCTGAACCAAACACATCAAAATAGCTTAAATTAAACTAAAAACTGAAATAAACTGGAAATAAGTCATATCAAACAGGGCCAATACATGCGAAAAAGAACCATCAATATAGGATAATAAATTGTTATAGTCATTTCATTCAAATTTACATAAACATAGAATCTTACATTTTGTGTAGAAAATAAGGAAAGAGAGGGAGAGAGATGGGGGGTGAATTGCAAATGGTTAGGAAGGGAAAATAAAGGGAAAAAATGGGAAAAAAAAGAAAGAGAAGAAGGTGTTAGGAAAATGCTTAAACTTCTTTGGGCAAGAAAATTATTTTTGGTCAAGCGAATCCAACCGTTAATCTCATAGATGGATTGATCTGAATTAGAGTGAGACATTTTCAAAAACAAAGTTATTTTATTATATAGATATTCAAATAACTCCTATTATTTGGACGTTTAATCCACCAAATCTTAGTTCTCATATTTAAGGTATTTTATGAATAATTTTACTCTTATAAATATTTTTTGAATATTTAGCAACTTGATAATGTGAACATTCGTATTTTTCAATGTGAATGTTTACAATAACAGTGTGAAACATTTACATTGACAGTGTGAATATTTACATCACAAAATATTTATATTGTCAATGTGAATATTATTATTAAGTCACCCATAGAACTTATGGAAACGTAATAAAATAATTTGGATTAAGTGGAATATAAGTAGATAAAGAGAGATTTATTAATAAATGCCCTATTTTTTTAGGAATCTGTAATTATTTTTTTTAAAAGTGGACTGAATTATAATTTTTTCAATTTTTTTAGTGATTTTTTTTAATTGAATTTTTACTCTTATTGATTTTTTTTAATTTTGTACAAGATTTTACATTTTACATTTAATTGATTAGACAAACTAGGAAAGTAAAAAATTATAATAAAAAAATTCAAGATTTGACTATTATAATAAAATAAAATTTTAATTTTGTCAATTTAAAATTTAATATTATAATTTATTTTCAATCTAAATCATCTGTTTGTATTCGTCAAATAAAATTAATAAAAAAATATGAATTTTTATCATTAAACTCAAATATATTGTAGTGATGGTAGAAGAGGGCTTGGAGGTGCCACATTTTTTTGCGGAATAAAGCTTTGGACTCCCAATGGGGGTACTGGGGTCCCCTCCCATTGGTCTAAAAAAATAGTTTTTTTTTTTTTTTTTTTTTTTTGAGTTTTCAGCCAATCCCAGGCCGACACGTGGCACTGGGGGGGTCACTGGGGGTCTGTAGCATTGCTGTTTTTTGCGGGAGTATATGGGAAAAGGATAACAGAGGGTTGAGAGAGTAGGGTTGGGGCTAGAGAGGTTGAGTGAGGTTATGGTTAGGGTTAGGGTTAGGGTGAGGGTTAGGGATAAATAAATAAATGTCTAAAAAATATATCAATTTTATATGATCATCATCCAAACACATAATAAAAATTAATTTGGTAAAATAAATAAATAAATAAATGTCTAAAAAATATATCAATTTTACATAATTTTATCTTTCGTGGGTAAAAATTATTTTTAAAAATTCAAATTATTTTTTGATATTTATTTTTATCAAATTAGTTTATATTTTATCAAATTGACGACTTTGCCCTTGAAATTGAACAATGATATCTTCAATTGTCCTTATTTGAAATAAGATTCAAAATTCAGAATTAAATGTGTCGCAATTAAATAGTCAAAAATTAAAATGACATAAATTCCAAATTATAAGAACGGTTAGTATAATTTGTCCTTCAATTTCAGATTGTAAAAATCAGAAAACGGTGGCAATATATTTGGTTTACCATGAAAGGAAAAAAAAAATTAAATTGGTTTTAACACAAGTGTTAACCAATTTGGATGGGATGACTTGGCGAGATATGTTGAGAAATAAAACTCTCGTTTTTTTTTCTTTTCTTTTTTTATGTTTGATTTATAAGTTTAGTGAGAAATTATGAAAAAAAAAAAAAAAAAAACTCTTTTAGAGCATCCATATTAGGCAAAGTTTGGCAAGTCTATAAAGTCAAAAAGTCAAAAAGTCAAAAAGTTACTCAAAAAATTAAAAAGTTATCACTATTCACCAAAAGTCAAAAATTACGGCCGCACAACTCTCAATCTTAATTTTTCCCTACACACTAATTTATATAATTTTTAAATACACATTTTTTCATAAAAAGTCAAAAAGTTAACCCAAACATCTATATTTTTTTCCTTAATTTTTTAATCTAAAAAGACAAAAAGTATACTTATTTAGGAGATCCCAAACAACCCCTTAGTTTCACCAAATGTAATTTTTGGTTAAATATAACAAATCATAAAATTTTTGCTTTATCAATCTCAACAAATTATTCGTAAAATAGTTTTTGGTTAACTTTACTACAATATCTTAACAAATTTGTTGAGATATTATTCATTAGTTATTCAATAGTCTATCATTTTTTTTGGATAGATTTGATCTCATTTTTTTAAAAAAATTTCTTAAGTACTATTCATTGAAAAGACATTTAAAAATTATTTAAATACAAAAAATAAAAATTTTAATGAAATAGAATGTTAAAATAAAAAGTCTAATGGAATGTATATATATACATAATAAAAGTTAGTAAAAATATAAAAATACCTTTGGAGTTATAACTTGATTCAAAATTTTCAATAATTTATATTTCATTTATTTTCTTACTTAAATGAGAGATCACAATTTTTTTTCCCCCTCACCGTCCTACCCGAACAAAAATGCTTATACAATTTGAGAGGGTAATTTTTGGTGAAAATTAGGCCGAGCTATGAGATGGACTTTATGGCCCAAAGTATGAAGGACTGGATAAAAAGGCCGAAAAGTTACTCCGGCCCAAGATGAGATAAAGTTACCCCGACCCAAGAGTGATAAAGTTACTCCGGCCCAGCAAAGTTAATAAGTTACTTCGGTCTGGACAACTTGGAGTTAGTCCGGTCTCCAAGTTAGTCCGGTCATAACGTATTCTGGATAGATCGGTCAGGACCTTGCTACTCGGTAGCTCGGTCCCAACACACCATGGTTCATACAAGGGAGAACCGAGATAAGGTGTAACGAGAGACAGAACCGAACCGAACCAATGATAATACGGCTTATTTTGTGGCTCGGCATAGCCGTGGGTACTTCGGTCAAATGGTGGTTCGGCCGTGGTAAAAACCATCCCACTTGGTTTAAGCAGTGGGGGGGGGTGTAAAAGGATAAGCATTATTGTAGACACCCCATTTTTGACCGACCTTAAGACTCAGACATCACCGATTGAGCGCTTGGTGATGTTGCATATTGTGCTCGTTCAGAAGTTTCAGAGTTGCGGCCGTGAGCCCTGCCTCCGGACTTCCGAACCCTCTTTTGTACTTTGCCTCGGTTTGCGAACCAGGCTCGATTTTCTCGGTTTCTTTTCCTGAGGGAAGGGAGAGGTCCCGTAGACCATCTCTCAATGTCCGTAGGCTACATTTTGTGGTCGTAGGCCATTTTGCCCATTTCGGAGTCCGGTTTCCGATTTTTCGGGATTGTTGGCCGTGTGCCTCGGTTCGGGACCGCCTAACCATCTCCGTTTGTTCTGATTTTTGGCATACATCTTATTTAATCCCTTTTGAGGGACACTGGGGTCTGACAAACCCACTTCGTGGCCGAATGCCACTTTCGGTGCTTAACAGCCCATTTTCGGGACTTCGAATTGCGCGTTTTGGTCCCCGAGCATTCGTTTTGCAACGGTTTTCGTTCATTTTTGGCAGGTACCTCTATTTTATCACCAGGGAGGTCACAGAAGGGTGAAAGGCCAGTAATTGTTGCAGCAACCAGTTATACATCCTCCGACGCCCTCCGGCGCCCCTTTTTTTCACACTTCCGGGCTAATGTTGAACACCTTGGGGCCATCTTCTTGAACTTTCAACTACATATTTGTGATGTACACACTTGGGAGGACCCTAAAAAGTGGTGGCCGGCCATTAATTCAATTTGACCCTTTTGAACCCCTCCTTCCGGACTAATGTTGAACACCTTGGGGCCATCTTCTTGAACTTTCAACCACATATTTGTGATGTACATACATGAGAGGACCCTAAAAGTTGGTGGCCGGCCAGTAATTCCACCTGACCCTTTTGAACCCCTCTTTCCGAGCTAATGTTGAACCCCTTGGACCCACTTTCTTGGACTTTTAACCACAGGGTTGTGTTGTACACAGATAGGAGGACACCATCAGTTGGTGGCCGGCCACTAAATCTGATTGACCCTTTTGACCCCTAGCCGGCCGGCTAGGGGGTGTGGCCGGCCGGCCACCTACAGCAAAAGTAACAGGCCGGCCGAGCTCCTTGCACTGTGCACTTTACAGCTGTGGAGCTTTATCCCCCAGAAAATATCTTTATCCGGGGGATATTTTGTGGGGGAAAGTTGCTCTCCTTTTCCCCCACCTTTACACCCCCTTTTTGGCCCTTATAACCAGCTGGTGGCTTCACTTGTAGGGGTTAGAAAAATTGTTCTTCAAGCTTCCATACACAAAGCCATCTTTATCCCTCTCATTTCCTTGAAAACTTCCAAGTCCCTAATCACCATTTCTTCTACACCACCAAGCTCTACCACCACCACCTCATTTCCAGCAACAAGGAAGGCTTCTCAAAGGCTAAAGGAGCTGCAAATTGGTCCAAGAAGCAACAAAAGCTTTAGTCTTCAAGGGTGAGTAACATTTCTCCTCTTTGACCCTTTTTCTTGATCCATTTGTAAGCCCCACATGCTTTTTGTTTCAAGCTCCGGCCCTAACTGAAAGGGGCCTTCTTTTGAGCTCATATTCACTTTTCATTAAGGGCTCAACCCTATTTGAGCCCTCCATGATGCACTTGCTTCATTGATCCTCTTATATGTCATAATCTTGCATGCTATTTTTGGCCCATGAGTAATCTGTTTTTGAGCATGTTGTAAACTGATATTAGGCTTATTTTGAGCCCCTCTTCAACATTGAAGAAGGGCTCAACACCATTTGGGATTTCCATGTTGTACTTACCTTTATACTCCTCTTTTCTTCCCTATTCTTGCATGCAATGGCAGCCTACCATACTTTTGTTTTTGGCCATTTTATAGTTCTGAAAAAGTGCTTATTTTGGTCCATTCTTCATATTTCATTTAGGTCCTTTCATGGTTTGGGACCTCCATATGCCACTTCATGTTATATCTCTCTTTTATTCCCCATTCTTGCATGTTTAGTTAGCCTATCATGCTTTTGTTTTTGGCCATTTTACAGTTCTGGAAATAGTCCTATTTTGGCCCATTCTACATGTTTTATTAAGGGTCTTTGGCTGTTTGGTGAATATTTTGCATACCTCATGTTATAGTCACTTTTGAACCTCATTTTGCATCACATTTCTATCATGTTTGTATACTGATTTTGGGGCTGCCATATACTGTAAATATTCATATTTTTGGTCCCTCTTCAGTGTTGTAGAAGGGAATTTTTTAGTTTGGATTTTACTTATATCACTTGCTTCATTACCCCTCTTTTGGCCCCTATTCTTGCATGCCATTTTTGCCATACCTATGCTTGCTGTTTGGCCATGTTTATAACTGTGAAAGTGCCTTTTTTGGCATAGCTATAGGCCATTTCGGGTGCCTAAATTCGCATTTCGGGACAATTCCATGCATTTGGTGTCATTTCGCCTCATTTCGGGACTGTTTTCTCCCATATCTTAGTGCTGAAATTCTATTAGAATGATTGCTATTCATTTCATGTCATTACATCGCATTCCATCATTGCCTCGATTTGCGTGCCCGTGTGCACGCATTTCGAGGCACTTCATTTTTATCCACCGACATCCTATATGAGTGTGGCTGAGGCTCACTCATGTTGGTATAAGCCCATATCATGTTTTCATGTCATTGCATCGCATTTTGCCATTGCCTCGGTTTGCGTGCCCGTGTGCACGCATTTCGAGGCACTTCATTTTTATCCGCCGGCATCTTATGTGAGTGTGGCTGAGGCTCACTCATGTTGGTATAAGCCCATATCATGTTTTCATGTCATTGCATCGTATTTTGCCATCGCCTCGGTTTGCGTGCCCGTGTGCACGCATTTCGAGACACTTCATTTTTATCCGCCGGCATTTTATGTGAGTGTGGCTGAGGCTCACTCATGTTGGTATAAGCCCATATCATGTTTTCATGTCATTGCATCACATTTTGCCATCGCCTCAGTTTGCGTGCCCGTGTGCACGCATTTCGAGGCACTTCATTTTTATCCGCCGGCATCCTATGTGAGTGTGGCTGAGGCTCACTCATGTTGGTATAAGCCCATATCATGTTTTCATGTCATTGCATCGTATTTTGCCATCGCCTCGGTTTGCGTGCCCGTGTGCACTCATTTCGAGGCACTTCATTTTTATCCGCCGGCATCCTATGTGAGTGTGGCTGAGGCTCACTCATGTTGGTATAAGCCCATATCATGTTTTCATGTCATTGCATCGCATTTTGCCATCGCCTCGGTTTGCGTGCCCGTGTGCACGCATTTCAAGGCACTTCATTTTTATCCGCCAGCATCTTATGTGAGTGTGGCTGAGGCTCACTCATGTTGGTATAAGCCCATATCATGTTTTCATGTCATTGCATCGCATTTTGCCATCGCCTCGGTTTGTATGCCCGTGTGCACGCATTTCGAGGCACTTCATTTTTATCCGCCGGCATTTTATGTGAGTGTGGCTGAGGCTCACTCATGTTGGTATAAGCCCATATCATGTTTTCATGTCATTGCATCGCATTTTGCCATCGCCTCGGTTTGCGTGCCCGTGTGCACGCATTTCGAGGCACTTCATTTTTATCCGCCGGCATCCTATATGAGTGTGGCTGAGGCTCACTCATGTTGGTATAAGCCCATATCATGTTTTTATGTCATTGCATCGCATTTTGCCATCGCCTCGGTTTGCGTGCCCGTGTGCACGTATTTCGAGGTACTTCATTTTTATCCGCCGGCATCCTATGTGAGTGTGGCTGAGGCTCACTCATGTTGGTATAAGCCCATATCTTGTTTCCATGTCATTTGCATTGCGTCTGTCATTGCCTCGGTTCACGTGCCCGTGTGCACGCATTTCGAGGCACGTCTTTTTTCATCCATCGGCATCCTATGTGAGTGTGGCTGAGGCTCTCTCATGTTGGTATAAGCCCATATCATGTTTGCATGTCATTTTCTCAGTTTGCGTGCCCGTGTGCACGCATTTCGAGACATCTCATTTTCATAGTATAGTGCATACTAGGTTGTATCTTAGATTGCATTCTGTCATTTTCTCGGTTTGCGTGCCCGAGTGCACGCACTTCGAGGTATCTCGTTTTCATAGTATGGTGTATGTTAGGATTGCATCTTAGTTGCATGTCATGCATATTGCATCGTGTTCGGGATAGGAGTTAACCCGGGCACGGGAAACGAGGTACATTTCGTACTCCGAGTGACGGAATGTGTCTCAATTCCCAGTCACCGACACTCCGGATTATCCATGATGGAGTTAGGTTTTAGCTGTGTTTTCATGTGCATTCATTCTATATTGAGTTGTGCAATTCGACTCCTCGGCCATCATGCCTCGGTATGCGTGATTGGTGGCACGAGGATCGAGGCATGCATATATTTGTGAAAATACATTGCTATGCCCCCTTCCTGCTCTCTGTTGCAGCAAAATGAAGAATAAGCAACTTTTCGGAGTCTGGCACGCTTTCCAAGAACAACTGCTAAACAGAGGCTAATCGGGGCATCCCGGTGGATTTCCGCGTAAAGCAACCCGGACATGCATCATCCATCAGAAGCAAGGCAGTCCCTAGCTTGCATGCCAGTTTTACCGCTTTCTTAGTTAATTTCTTAATTAATTAGAAATTTGTATATTATTTGGACTGTATTATTTGGACTGAAATATTCTTTTATTCGGGACTGTATTATTTATTCGGACCCTCTGCGCGGGGGCACAACTGTAATAAGTGTGCGTGTGTGTGTTGTATGTCTTCCAACCCCACGTCTTTCTTCCCTTTTATTTATCCGCTTATGATGGTTAGATTAGGGCATATTTCAATTAGCATACAGTATGATAGCATGTTTGCATTCATTCATCTGTTTTGCATGCACCGGGCTCGGCGCACCATACTAACTGCATCGTACTTTCAATTCCAAATTGAATACATGTTAGTTGTAGCATTTCATATGCCATGTTTAGAATAGCCGAGCCTGTTATAGTTGCATTTTTGCATGTGTTGCATTAGGCATTTTTGTATACTTAGGATCATGCATGATTTCTAATGTAGTTTCTATTTTGGCTTGGAGTACTCGGTAAGTTCTATGCTTTAGCATCCTTGCATGCGTGTGAGTGACTGCCATGAATAGCATGCTTACCATGAGGCTAATTGCTTATGTGATATAACTGCCTGAGTGCCTGTGGGTGAAGGTTGGGTTATTTGAATTGGAATAATTCATCAAATGTGTGTTTTAAGCCCACTAGATAGTGGCAAAATCATGTTTTCTAAGCTCACCCGAGGGTGGCAAATCCACGTCTTAGCTTACTTGCGGGTAGCACCATCAAACCACTTTCAAATAAACAAACATGAAATGTTTTGTTCCAATTCAGGCAACCCCGTCTATACTTGTTTGCTGCGCGCATCACATAGTAACCTAGGCTAATAACCGGAATAAGAACACACAATGTTTTCAAAAATAGATATCATGGTTAGTAGAGGCCGATCTTTGATCGGGCGAGCGGGGGTGCTCACGAAGTGACCTTCCCCAATCGTACCCAAGTTCCCGAGCCGAGACAACTTTGGTGATGACGGACACGTGGCCTTTGGCACCGAGTCAGGGTTTCCTAAATTTCCCATTAAAAAAACATTTAGATGGCGACTCTGTATCTGGCAAAGCAGTCCATGTTTGGCACTTCTTTCAAAAATCTGTTTTCTCAAAACGATTTGCCGGATTTGGACTCTTTGGTTCAGATTTAGAACCGTGACAAATTTGAGAGTCCTGAGCTGTGGTGACCCCAAAATGAACAGAACGGGAGCTCGTTCCTCTCGGGGCGTTCGGGGACGTCTACAATTATCCTTTAGGAGTATGAATCCTAGGAGGACTCTGCATGGAGGAATAAAAGTCCTACTAGGATTGTACCACTCGAAACCTATAAAACCTCACAAACATCACCTTGGAGGAGGTAACACAACACACAATTTTGCTTTCTGAATACATTGAGCTTTGTCTATTTGTCAAGTCTGCTGACTTAGGCATCAGAGAGGTATTCGGCACACACCCGCCGGCTAGCTCACGTTTGTGTTTTCAGGTGACAAAGCGACGTCGTACGGAGGAGCGCAAACTTAGTCAGCAGGATTATACGAGGAGGATTATTTCTTTCCCGTACAATTGGCGCCGTCTGTGGAAAAAACAGACAGAACAAAACCTCTTGATTAAGCTCCTCCTCTTTTCAAACAATGGTACACATAGAAGAATTGCCGCAGTCTGCCGTCGACGGGCTAACTCCAGATGGGGGCGCAAGGCGTGAAGGATTACCTTCTGTTCCTCCCATGGCGGACTTGGAGTCCCAAAGACATAACCCCAGGAGAGATACTAGGGGAAGACGGACTCACAGCCCCCGTCAATCTCATTCTCAAAATCCTGATAGGCAAAGGCGGAGGGTTGATCCTCAAGTTCTGGAGGACCGCGTAAAGGAGCAAGATGAATTAATAAGAAACATGGCGGCGGACATGGAGGCCTTGAAACGCCAGATGAAGAAAAAAGAAGTGGCGACAGGAGAGGGGCGCAAAAACAAGACGCCCCCTCGCCACTCAGAAAATCGTAGTAGGAATACCACGCCCTCGCAAGGAGAGAGTAGAAGCCTCAGGACAGGCAACACTCAATCCTGGTCTTCCAGAACCCGTCACTCCAGGTCTGAGAGGACGAGATTTGAAAGATCATACACTGAAGGAAGCACGTATTGGCCTTCACATTCGCACCAAACGAGATCTAGACAGACAGAGTTGCCCAGATCATCCGACTTACGAACCGTGCTCGAAGAAAAAGCATGATGCAAGGAGGATGCCAGGGCACGAGATCCGCACAGAGTTTCTGCCTTACAGCGGTTGGCTCCTCGGACGCATGGAAGCGTCGAGGTTGGAATGCCAATACCACGCCCTGCCTACGAACCAACGGACAAAGCATTAGCGAGGTTGCAGACTTCGCCGTTTGTTCCAGTAATTGAAAACGCACCCCTACCATCAGGCTTCCTTCAGCCAAAATTCACTACATATGAAGGGAAGACGGACCCCTACTCACACTTGAGCCACTTTCGCCAGGTCATGGCTGTGTACAGGCGAAACGAGGCCTTAATGTGTATACTCTTCCCATCAAGCCTTGGCGACCTAGGCTTGACTTGGTTTGAAAAACTTCTAGAAGGCAGCATAGCCTCCTGGGCACAATTGGCAGAGGCGTTCGTGACAAGGTTCCGAACAAATACTAAAACCCCGGTGGAGATCGACCAGCTACTCTCCATCGACATGGGCGATAAAGAGACTCTAAGATCCTATAACAGTCGCTACTAGGAGACATTCAATCAGATTGGGGACTGCCCCACCAATCTCGCCATCGCACAGTATAAAAGAGACCTCCCAGTTGGGAACAGACTAAGGGACTCGATCACCATGACGCCACCCCTCACTATGGAAGCCCTGATGGAAAGAGTGCATCAGCACATCAGGGTAGAAGAGGATGGCGCACGTGCCAAAGCGAAATCTAGTGCGACCGCAGTACCAGAAAAGAAGACCTCAGCAAAGGTCAATGCAGTGGATCGTCAGAGCAGAAACGGACGTGGCAGACGAGATAACGGAGAAGACCCCGATAAAAGATGGTTGAGAATCCGCACTGCCATAACCACGGTGTTCAAGAAACCGATATATCGGATTCTGAGCGAGATAAGAGATGAGCCTTTCGTCAAGTGGCCAGCCAAGCTAGGAGAAGCCCAGAAGGACTATGACGAAAGATCGCGGTGTACCTTCCACAAAGAAAAGGGACACCGCACGGAGAATTTCATACCATTGAGACAACACTTGGAAGAGTTGGTGGCAGCAGGCCACTTGGACAAGTACATTGAAGGAGGGATGCAGCCAGCCCCCAGGACCATAATAACCACCCTAACGGAATACCAATTGACGCCCCGCCTCAAGGCGTTATCAATGTGATACATGGAGTTTTTGAACCTGAGCGCGTATGCGAACTCAGGGGATCAATCAAAAAGGCTGAGCACTTTAGAGAGGTGCTAAGTGCCCAACCTACTATCAAGAAGGGGAAGACAGAGGCAACAAACGTCATGTCTTTTTCGGATAAAGATTTAGATCGAATATACTGTCCTCACAATGATGCCCTAGTCGTTACTCTCCGAGTCAAGGATTTCGACGTCAAGCGGATTCTGATTGACCAGGGTAGTTCATGTGAAATCATGTACTACGACACATTTAAACAACTGAAGTTACAAGACAAAGACCTGGCGCTTGCTGTATCACCCTTAATTGGATTCAACTCTATGCCAGAATGGCTCGTCGGCAAAATAATTCTTCCTGTCAGAGCAGGAAACGTGACAAAACAAGTGGAGTTCTGGGTATTAAAGGTCCCTTCCACTTACAACATCATCTTGGGCAGAACATGGCTGCATGCCATGCGATCGGTGGCGTCATCCTACCACCAGGTGATGCGATTTCCCAACGACACCGGAATAATTGAAGAAGTCTTTGGAGATCAAATCATGTCAAAACAATGCTTCGTCACGGTAAATGGCAACCGCGCTGCCAAAGGATATGTTCATTCGGTGGAAGAACCAGAGAGTAATGAGCTATTCGCAGACGTCGGCAAAGCGGCGGATCAGAAAGCAGTGGAGGACTTGGTAGAGGTAAAAATAGATGAAAATAACCCGGATAAGTTCTTTCTGCTCAGTTCGTCGTTGTCCAGCACTGAGAGATTAGAGGTCTTGAAATTCTTGACCTCTAACATTGAAGTGTTCGCCTGGACGCCCTACGACATGCCAGGCATTGATCCAAACTTCATCTGTCACCAGCTCAATGTCCACCCATCCGCCAGACCAGTCATTCAGCGCACACGCAGATCGGCACTTCACCACGCCGAAATAGTGGCTGAAGAAGTAGGCAACCTGCTAGAGGCAAGAGCAATTAGAGAAGTACACTACCTAAGATGGATCTCCAACACAGTCGTAGTGCCAAAGAAAAATGGAAAATGGCGAGTCTGCATCGACTACAAAACAGTCAACAAGGCGTGCCCAAAAGACAGCTTTCCTCTACCACGGATAGATCAACTAGTGGACCTAACGGCGGGGCACAACCGACTTAGCTTTCTGGATGCATACGGAGGCTATCACCAAATCGCCATGCATGAACCAGACCAGGAGGTCACATCTTTTACAACTCCAAGAGGACTATACTGTTACAAGGTCATGCCCTTTGGCCTGAAAAACGCAGGGGCAACATTCCAACGGATGGTCACCAAGATGTTTGAACCATTGTTAGGCAGAACAATGGAAGCTTACATCGACGACATGGTGGTCAAAAGCAAGGATGAGAATGACCATCTTAAGGACCTAGGCGAGATGTTTGAGATCTTGAAGAAGCACAAGTTGCGTCTCAATGCGTCCAAGTGTGCATTCGGAGTAGGATCTGGCAAATTCCTGGGCTTCCTCGTGACCAACCGAGGTATAGAGGCAAACCCCTCTCAAATCAAGGCAATCCAAGATCTGGAGAGACCAAACTCAGTAAAAGAAGTGCAGCATCTCACCGGCATGGTAGCTGCACTCAATCGATTCATAAGCAGGTCGTCAGATAGACTACGACCATTCTTTCATGCCTTAAAAGCCAAGTTTGAGTGGGATGAAGAATGCGACCAAGCTCTGGAAAGCTTGAAGGAGTATATAGGGGTGTTTGGTGCAGCTTTTTTAAGCCAACTTATGGCTTCTGGCTTTTAAAAAGTTATTTTGGACTGTTTGGTTAAACTTATTTCAAACAGCTTCTGATTCTAACAACTTATTTTAAGTCAAAAAAGCTGATTCTGAGAAGCTGCTCACCCCTTGCTTCTGATTATCAGCTTCTGCTGTGGACATGTTAATTCACGGTTATACTCTTAGATTTTTTTATTTTTTATTTTTTTAAAAATAGAAAAAAACTCAAATGGACTATTAAATATTATTATTATTTTTTATGAAAAATGTAGACAAATAGTGAATAATAAAAAATAAAAATTAATTGAAAAAGCTACTTCACAGCTTATTTAACAAACACTACTCAGCAACTTAAATCTATAATCCAACAGCTATACCAAACAGATTAACCGCTTCTGATTAAAGTCATAATCTATAATCTGTTAAGCTATAATCTATAATCTGTTTTAACAGCTACACCAAACACCACCTATGTCTTCCCCACCACTGCTTGTTACCCCAGTACCTGGTGAAGAACTCTTCTTGTACCGGGCAGTCTCTCAGCACGCAGTTAGCGCAGTGTTGGTTCGTGTAGTAGGAATCCAACACTTGCCCATCTATTATGTCAGCAAGACATTACTGGGAGCCGAAACAAGGTATTTGCCACTGGAAAAACTGGCATTAGCATTGATGATGGCCTCCAGGAAATTGGCACACTACTTTCACGCCCACACCATAGTCGTCCTCACAGCTTTCCCACTAAAAGCTTTGTTTGAGAGGGTGAACTTTTCTGGACGAATTCTGAAGTGGGCAGTAGAGTTGGGACAATTCGACATCAAGTTCCAACCCAGGACCGCAATAAAAGCCCAATCTTTGGCAGACTTCGTCGCAGAGTTTACTCCTGGAAGTCATCATATCTGCACAGTCGACCTAACTGACACCACTGAACTAGGGATGGAAGTTAACGCCGGAATAGCGCAACCCCTAGTAGAAGGAACTCAGTCAGACTCCAAAGCAGACCAGACTAAAGACAACAAGGAAGAAACAAACCAAGGCTCACCAACAGTACAATCAGATGGCGAGGGGTAGACAGCAAGCATGGACCTTGAAGAAAACACCATTCTTGACCCCACGACATCATCTGACCCCTCCACTTGCTGGAAGTTGTTCATTGGTGAGATGTGGAAGCTCTTTATGGATGGAGCATCTAACCGGCATGGTGCAGGACTCGGCATAGTCCTCATCTCACCAGACGGCCTGGTTATAGAGCAAGCAATCAACCTTGGCTTCCCAGCATCAAACAACGAAGCGGAGTATGAAGCGCTTCTCCTAGGACTCAAATCAGCATACTACATGTAGGCCATCGAATTAATGGTCTACAGCGACTCACAGCTGGTAGTAAATCAAATTTCTGGCTACTATGAAGCAAAGGATGATAGGATGGCCAAGTACCAAGAGTTGGTCAGAACAGAGATCAAGAAATTTGAAGTAGTAAAGATAGAACAAATTGACAGGGAGGAAAACAGCAGAGCTGACGAACTAGCAGGCTTCGCCTCAATGGCAGACTCCTCCATACCTCATCCACTACTAATCGACTACCTACCTAGACCAAGCATAGAAGACCCTGAAGCAGAAGAGGTATGTTGCACAGAATTAGGCCCCTCTTGGATGGATCCCATCATCCTGTTCTTAAAAGACGGCATCCTACCAGAAGAGAAAAAAGAAGCCAACAGAATAAGAACGAAATCACAGCGATTTTGGCTCTCCCCATCCTTGGCATTATACAAGAAGTCATTCTCAAGACCCTACCTAAAGTGCGCACATCCCAGCAAAGTAGAAGCTTTCTTGTACGAGATACACGAAGGGGTGTGCGGAAGCCATCAAGGCGGAAGATCGCTAGCTTACAGGGCCATTTCACAAGGGTACTGGTGGCCATACATGCAGGCAGACTCAAAGAAATATGTAAAGAAGTGTAAAAAATGCCAAAAATTCGCACACCAAATTCATCAACCAGCAAGAGAACTCCTACCATTGACCAGCCCATGGCCTTTCACAATGTGGGGCTTGGACATAGTAGGACCGCTTCCAATAGCACCCGGCAACAGGAAGTTCTTTATCGCAGCAACAGACTACTTCACAAAGTGGGTGGAAGCAGAAGCATTGGCATTAATCAAAGAAAAAGATGTGAAGAAGTTTGTTTGGCAGAATATCATCACTCGGTTTGGTATACCAAAAGCCCTAATCTCAGATAATGGCACTCAGTTCGACTGCAGAATCTTCAAAAGCTTTTGTGAAGAGTACAAGATAGAGTTCTACAATTCTACACCGGCATATCCTCAAGCAAATGGCCAAGCAGAAGCATCAAATAAAGTCGTCTTGGATGGACTTAAGAAAAGATTAGAGAAGGCAAAAGGCAAGTGGGCGGACGAACTTCCTCATGTTTTATGGGCTTACCGCACCACACCTCGACGATCAACAGGAGAGACACCATTCTCCTTAGCCTACGGAATGGAAGCAGTAATCCCACTGGAAGTTGGCTTCCCCATAATTCGAAGCGAAAATTTTGATCCAGACTTAAATGGAGAAGCCATAACATTGGAACTCGACCTTGCAGAAGAAAGAAGAGAAAGAGCATTGGTTCACATTGCTTCATACCAACGAGAGTTAGTTAGAAAATACAACAAAAAGGTGCATCTAAGACAATTCAAGATTGGCGATTGGGTACTGCGCAAAGTAATGGGAAACACCTTGGTACCAGGAGATGGCAAGTTAGGGCCAAACTGGGAAGGTCCTTACAAAGTGGTCGGGCTAGCAGGCAAAGGGGCATACCACCTACAAGACAAGGACGGCAGAGCAATCCCTAGGCCATGGAACATGGCCAATCTCAAGTTGTTTTATTTTTAGATTTTTTTCTCTCAAACATATGTAATTTTTTCTTTCCTCAATAAGACAATCAATTCTTTTCAGCATGCGTTGTTCTCTGTAAAAGTTAGTTTTAGTAAAGTTAGGAATATTGCAAACCTTTTACTCTAAGATGGCTGGAAAAACTAACTTAGAGGTTGGCTGGAATAAACCAACACCCTTCCTAAAGCCCAGGATAAGGATCCAGGCTGCAAGACGTTTGGTTGGAATAACCAAATATTGTTCTAAGTTAGCTGGAAAAAACTAACTTAGAGGTTGGCTGGATTAAACCAACTCTTTGAACTCTTCAGCCGAAGTATGGGTATGGCTGAGAGTGGTTGGCTGGATTAAACCAACTCTTAGTACTCTTCAGCCGAAGTATGGGTATGACTGAAGAGTGATTGGCTGGATTAAACCAACTCTTTGAACTCTTCAGCCGAAGTATGGGTATGGCTGAAGAGTGGTTGGCTGGATTAAACTAACTCTTAGTACTCTTCAGCCGAAGTATGGGTATGGCTGAAGAGTGGTTGGCTGGATTAAACCAACTCTTAGTACTCTTCAGCCGAAGTATAGGGATGACTGAAGAGTGGTTGGCTGGATTAAACCAACTCTTTGAACTTCTCAGCCGAAGTATGGGTATGGCTGAAGAGTGGTTGGCTGGATTAAACCAACTCTTTGTACTCTTCAGCCGAAGTATGAGTATGGCTGAAGAGTGGTTGGCTGGATTAAACCAACTCTTTGAAACTTTTCAGCCGAAGTATAGGTATGGCTGAAGAGTGGTTGACTGGATTAAACCAACTCTTTGTACTCTTCAGCCGAAGTATGGGTATGGCTGAAAAGTGGTTGACTAGATTGAACCAACTCTTTGTACTCCTCAGCCGAAGTAATTATGTCGGCTAAGGAGTGGTTGGCTGGTAAACATAAGTTAGTTCGAACAAGCAAAAACCGAGATAAACGTTAGACATGAAAAGATCAAGTGCAAGCATGCAAATCAAAACCGGAATAAGAGTTAAGCAAAATTTTCATTCATTAAAAAACAATTACAGAGGGGGCATAGCCCGGTTACAAAGACAAAAGGTAACAAAAAAAAAAGAGAAACAGTACCAAATCAAGAGAAAAGTTCTTCAATTTCGGCATCAAAAGCTGCATCGGCATCAACATGAAGACCGGCATCAGGCGGGAGCTCATTCTCGGTCGCATGGGTGGTTTCGGTCAGAACCACGGTTTCACCTGGTTGTTCAACAGTCAGGTCTTCCACCATGGGTTCCAACCGAACTGATTGGTCTACATTGACAACCGGAGTGTCCTCAGAGGCGGAGTCTTCATCAGAGTCTGAGCCTTCAAGAAACTGCTGTTGCATGGCATTAGCATACTCCACAAGGGAGTTCGGTATGAAGTAGGCTGGAGGGTTGAAAACCTCGGTCTGTGGATCATGACCGAGCTTCTCAATGGCTCCCCTCCAGCCGCACTTAAAGAACAGTTCCTTGGCGGCCTCACACTGTTTGACATATACATCATCTGCCTTCTTGAAGCCTTTATTTTCGGCTCCTTTGGCGCTCTCTTTCAGCTAGTTTATCTCGGTATCTTTCTTCTTTTCAAGCTTCACCAGCTCGCGCAAGTACTTGTCTTTTAGAGCAATGGCAGCCTTCTGCCTTTCTGCCTCGGCCGAACTAACCAATCCGGCCAGTCGGCCGTTCTCAGCTCGGAGCTCGACCATCTGCTTTCTGGCCTCCTCTAGCTCGGTTGCCTTCTCTTCGGCTTCTGCCACGGCTTGCCTTGTCATCTTCCTGAGCTCAATCACCTTCCTGTGAGTAATGTGGTTTTTCTGAATGGCCTGACAAAACAAAGATTTCCCTTTAGCCGAAGTAAAAGTTGAAAAAAGTAGACAGGAAAATGGACTAAGCTACTTACCAGAATCATGGATTTTGTCGAAGACCGGATGGCTTTCAGTTCGGTGTTTAGTTGTTTTTGGTGGTGCTCCATGTCTTTGGGGAGGCACACACTCTTGGCCAGGTTGAAAGCCAATTGGTGGTCTTTCTCAGCAACAACCGAATCTGAGTCTTGGATGTCTCGGTTGTTGAAAGTAAGTTTTGGTATCCAGCTACCGGTAGTTCGGTCAGAAGGCTTCGGTTGGGGGCTCGGTGGCAAGTTCGGTGGAAGAGCAGATTCTTCTTCATCAACCAAACTTCGTTCGGTTTCGGCAGTCCGGGCACGCTTGGTTCGGCGGGAAGAGGACGGCTGTTGAGAAGGGAGGGCCACAACAGCAGGCTGCGATTGGCTTGGTGGCGTTACTTCGGGCCTGGTTGTCTCGGTTAAAAGCGCCCTCACTCTGTTCTTTTTTGCCATCTCCTCTTCAGCTGTTAGTGGGATCAGCCTAATCTCAGGCAAGGATGGGTCCGGTTCTGGGGCCTCTTCAAGAAGAAAGTCAGTTACTCTGGCTTTCCGGCGACCATTGTATCGGTAGGTCGGCTCGAATTTCAGCAATTTGGCCCAACTACGTTCAGGATATCGTAGTGTGGCTCGCAAAGTTGCAAGGTTTGGATAACTGTATAAGGAATGAAGGTGGGCAGAATCTGCGAAAGAAGAACTGTTAGTTCGGTTGATTGACTAACAAACCGAAATAAGAAAAAAAAATATGCAAGGAAGAAGACCGAAGTTAAATTACCGGGCTCTCCTTTTTTCCAATTTATAGGTCGGCCAGGAATTTGGGCTTGAAAATCCTCAAAGTTCCCAGAGACCCAGAAAAAATCGTCGTCGTTTAAGTCTTTGTCCGGTGTATATTTTATTATCTTCTCTCGGCGGCGATGTATTCTAAGATAATAAACCCACCCATCTTCTTTTGAGCCAATGGAATATTGGTGGAAGATTTCGGCCAGGCCAAGGTTTAGTCCGGCTTGACGGTTCAGTTCGGCTATTCCCATAATGATGCGGTATGAATTGGTGGATAGTTGGGTAGGGCATAATCTAGTCTGCCTAAGAAATTCACAGATTAAAGGTTGGACTGGAAATCGCAGTCCGGTTTCTATAATTGACAAAAGGGTAAAGGGGACAAAGCCTTCATTATCCCAGGGAATAATGTCTTTTTCGGCTAAGATCAAATGGACATCATCGGGTATATTGTAGTCCTTCCTGAATTCGGCTAAGCCGCCCGGAGTGTTTACTAGATACCTATACTTACCCATTTGTTGTATAATTTACGAATAAGTTATATCGGTGCAAAAATTGTGCTCAGTAGCTCGGTTGAGCGCACGCAGGAGTGCCTGGGAACCTAAGTTTGCAAAGTAGAAAACAGAGGGGTTAAACACAGATCATTGGACCGTGCTACAAACTAAAAGCAAGGTAAAAGAGCCCTACTTCGGTTTTGGGGACAGGTTCTATTTCGGTTCGGCAAAAATACTTGGTAGCTCAGTTTGAGCAGGGTTTTCATTAGCCAGACCTTGGCAAGCATCTCGGCATACTTACTTTGGAAACAATATTGTTACTGGTTCATCGTCTAGGGGCAGCTTTCTGAGTTCGGTCTAAAAACTAAGAAAGCTGGTTTAGCCCCGAAGGCCTAAATCGGTTGAACTGTGAGTTTTGTTACTTCGGTTGAGCCTCTAGGGGCAGCTTTCTGAGTTTAGTTTAGAAACTAGGAAAGCTGGCTTAGCCCCAAAGGCTTAGCTCGGTTGAAGACCGAGGTTCCTAATTTAATGAGTTCAAACTTCATTCGGTGGGCTTATCTCGGCTAGAGTTATTCAGGAGTTGATAACCTATTGAAACTACTGTTATTTCTAGGAGTTCTAGTTCGGTTATTGTCTAAAGTGATCTACCTATATAGGACAAACAATATCCTAGTTCGGTTGCTACATGATTTTGGATCCAAGACTAGTTTTCTACAGAATGGTTCATACACGCATGAGTTCTGCTAATGTTTTTCCATGAAAGTTCAGAAGCAAAAACAAAAATGAACAAGCATGTTTCGCAAAAAACATAGAAAACAGAAAGAAGAAAAACAAAACAGGTTTTTTGAAGCTTACCAGAGGAAGATGAAGCTGAAGAGGGGAGCAACAGCACCAGCGAAGAACACAAACTCAGGGAACTCAGAGGTTGGAGAAGCAGAGGCACGAAGAGGGAAGAATATGAACAGAGAAGGTGAATGATTCAAGCAAGGAGGGGTTGTTTTGTGAAAAGGGAGAGAGAGAAAAAGCGGGAACAGTTCAAATTTTTCATAGTACGAGGGCGGCGTGACAGTTGCGCACAGTCTATTAGAGCCTGCCACGTGTCATTGGAAAGTGAAGCGTTACAGTCACTGTGATTGAAGAGACGTTTTTGACCGATCGAGTAGAGCCGGAGTGAAATAAGCTCGGCTGGAAAGGCTAAACGGTTTTTTAGTTCAGCTTGAAAGGCTTTAAAAACTTCAGCTCGGCTGGTAGGCAGGTAATCCCAATCATGCTGTGCAGATGGAATTAGGGGGCAATTGAGAGGGTAATTTTTGGTGAAAATTGGGCCGAGCTATGAGATGGACTTTATGGCCCAAAGTATGAAGGACTGGGTAAAAAGGCCGAAAAGTTACTCCGGCCCAAGATGAGATAAAGTTACCCCGACCCAAGAGTGATAAAGTTACTCCGGCCCAGAAAAGTTGATAAGTTACTTCGGTCTGGACAACTTGGAGTTAGTCCGGTCTCCAAGTTAGTCCGGTCATAACGTATTCTGGATAGATCGGTCAGGACCTTGCTACTCGGTAGCTCGGTCCCAACACACCATGGTTTATACAAGGGAGAACCGAGATAAGGTGTAATGAGAGACAGAACCGAACCAATGATAATACGGCTTATTTTGTGGCTCGGCATAGCCGTGGGTACTTCGGTCAAATGGTAGTTCGGCCGTGGTAAAAACTATCCCACTTGGTTTAAGCAGTGGGGGGTGTAAAAGGATAAGCATTATCCTTTAGGAGTATGAATCCTAGGAGGACTCTGCATGGAGGAATAAAAGTCCTACTAGGATTGTACCACTCGAAACCTATAAAAGCTCACAAACATCACCTTGGAGGAGGTAACACAACACACAATTTTACTTTCTGAATACATTGAGCTTTGTCTATTTGTCAAGTCTGCTGACTTAGGCATCGGAGAGGTTTCCAGCACACACCCGCCGGCTAGCTCACGTTTGTGTTTTCGGGTGACAAAGCGACGTCGTACGGAGGAGCGCGGACTTAGTCAACAGGATTATACGAGGAGAATTATTTCTTTCCCGTACAAATCCAAAAACGAATAAGTATAATTAAAAAATTACAAAAATATTATTAAATGAATATGTGATTATCGCCTATTTTAAGAAGTGAGTTAAATGTCACTTCCCACCTTTTAATCTACTTCCTCTTTTATAAAAATTAAAAAAAAATTAAAAAAAAATCAAAAAATCAACTTTTAACTATTTTTTTTTTAAAACACCCTTACATCTAGAGAGATAGGTAAGCATCTAGTGTCCTAATGGAATCCTAATATTAATAGTACACCTTTAACAATTGCATTTTTGTAGTCCCAAATGCAGGTTCTTCTCCAGTTGAGACTACCCAGAAAACAACTCTACAAATTATTTTTTGTGTTTCCAACGAACATGGAATTGCTTTTTGCCTACTTTTATTAGAAAATTAAGGAGATAATGAAAGTAGGGACGATGTGAATTAGCTTTAAATATAACAAATGGCTTTCCAATTGATGAAGCTTCGAAGATAAAGTATTTATTTTATGTTTTCTATAAATTAATAAATTTTATTTACTAATTATTGTGCCATGCAATAAAAGAAATTAAAATTTACCTACTTTAGTATTGTGATAAAATAGGTCTGCATCAAATAAGAAAATTTTGTAAGATTTATTAATTAAAAAAAATTAATCTTTTTAGTTATATAATTTTGTCTTAAATTTTTTACATTTTGAAATTCTTACATAATTTGTAATTGACATGTTTTAGAACAAATGAATTTAAGAATAGAAATTCCCACACCAAACATTGCTTCTTATGAGTCATTCTCACTTTGGATTTTCTTCGAGATTTTCAACATATGGGTAGTCTTGTTGTTAATGGATTATTTTTTTCCCCCTTATTGAATTGACCAAAATATCCTCTTGATATATCAATTAGGGCTTCCATCCGGCCTAGATCCAGACATGAGGACGTTGTCCAGGCTCGTAGGAACTATCAAGAGTTGTTTCAAAGATCCGAACTATTCATTTTGTAAGGCTTTTTGTGTATATCATTTATGAAAAAAAAATTAAGTCTATATAATAATCATAACTTGTTCAATTTATCACGTTTGTTATCAAAAAAATAGAAGGTCTATTTTCAAAAACACGCTAGTCGTCTATTTTTTTAGAGACAAATGTCATAAATTAAACATGCTACAATTATCGGATTAACTTAATTTTTTCAAAGATGATACATGCGATGGATCCTATAAAATAAACAATTCAGATTAATGGTCCCTACAGGTTCAGACAACACCTTCCAATTTAGATTTGGAACCGAAGACAATTTGTTCCATTCATATTAATCTAGTTAGGGCTTTTCACATAAAAACATGCAAAATGTCCAAATTGCCTTGTTGATTGAGTCATCCTACATCATGTGAAAAGGAAAACACGTTATTCACACACATCCTTGTGAGCATATTAAAATCCAGTTACTTATCTCTAAAGTATTTATCACTGGAAGGGAAGAAAAAAAAAAACTCTTTAAGTAATTATGTGATTATGGTGTGTGTTTTTTAGTAATGTTAGTCTAATTGATATTTTAGTACCATTTGATGTTGATTAATCACATCCTCAATAGTGTGAAATTAACACAAGTAGGGCTTATGAGATGACGTGATTAATATCATGTAATCTTATTGTTGTGCAAATAGCATTATTGGATGACAAAAATCCTTCACATAAAAAAGTGAGGTTTATTGATATGTATTTATTTAGTATAAGAGCGATGAACAATACGAGAAAATTAGTTTTTTATACAACCAATTAATATGGTAGTTGAACTTTTATTTTTTTGCAAAAAATACATGGTCTTTTTAATCATAAAACTAGTCAAGTGTTGTAACTTAATCAAGGGCGAATTATACTAACGGTCTTTACAGTTTAGGTTGTGTCATTTTAATTCTTAACTTTTCAATTGTGACACATTTGATCCTGAATTTTGAATCTTATTTAAAATAAGAATAATTGAAAATACCACTGCTCAATTTTAAGGGCAAAGTTGTCAATTTGATAAAATATAAACCAATTTGATAAAAATAAAGGTCAAAAAAATATTTTTAAATTTTTAAAAATTATTTATACCTATTAAAAATAAAATTATGTAGAATTGATAAATCTTTTAGATATTTATTTATTTATTTATTTTACTAAATTAAGGCCTCGTTTGAGAACAGGTTAATTTAGCACATTTTTGGCTAAAATATGAGCTGAAAAAAATTGGTATATTTGGGATGACTTTTTGGCTTTTTACGAAAAGATGTGCAAAAAGTAGAGAGAAAAGAGAATCTTTGACTTTTTGGTATGGGTTGTTGATTTTTTGATTTTTTTTAGTGACTTTTTGACTTTTTGGCTTTTTGGCTAAATGGGTCGCTTCCCAAACGAAGTTTTATTATGTGTTTAGATGATAATCATGTAATGGGTGGTTTGTCTTTATATTCATTAAATTAGTTTCTATTTTTTCAAAAGTCAAATATGACGACAACTTTGATATCATTATTACACCAATCCATTAAATCAATAAATCCAAAACTAAAAACATTTCATATATTAAATATATCAATTACACATTAAAAGCTAACAATCACCCATTACATGATTATCATCCAAATACATAATAAAAATTAATTTGGTAAAATAAATAAATAAATAAATGTCCAAAAGATTTATTAATTTTACATAATTTTATTTTTGGTAAGTAAAAATTATTTTTAAAAATTTAAAAATATTTATTCATTTATTCACACACTAACAAAATCATAGTCATCATTTTCGTAAATCTAATCAAGTGTTTTAACTGTCTCATAAAAATTTATTAATCCTATCTAAATGCAAAGGGAGCTTTTTCCATAAATCTATCTTTAATTACTTATGTTCCAATTAGTCTAAAATTTATTTTAATATTCCACTTAATCCTGTCCTAGGTAAAAAGACGATATTACCCTTATGTTCATATCAGATCATAGGCGTCTTTTTTCTTTCAACTCAACAATTTTGTTTTTTCCCAAATTAGAACCCTAACGTTCAACTCCTTCTTCTTCGACCAAAACCTTATGATCGGCGAGTCCTGTTCATTCCGGCAACAAAAATCACGAAGTACTGTTCATTCCGACAACATTGATTGCCAAGAACAATCCATTCTGGCAACCGAGATCGCCGATTACTGTTCATTCCGGCAACAACGATCCTCACTCCAATCGATATCTGCAATGGTGAACAAAAGTAAGTTGTTTTCTTCAATTTTATACTATTTTCTGACATAAAATCTACTAGTTCATATTCTTTCATTAAAATCTGAATATTCACATTTCAATGTTTAATGTTTAATGTTTATTGATTCGATATTTAGCCTTTGAAAATTACAAATTATAATTTTCTTCTTTATGAATGCTTTGTTTTTCATGTCACATTTATGAATGCTCTGTTTTTCAGCTTTAGTGTTTAGGGACTCAACATTTAGGAATGTTTATGAATGCTCTGTTTCTCATTGTGAATGTTTGAAATTCTGTTTCTATTGTTAATATTTTGTGTTTCAAGTATGAATGTTGACATTGTAAATGATTGGAGTCTATTTCCATTGCTAGAACAAATATGTTGAGTCATATTGTTGAGATTACAATAGACTTAAAACACCATTGTTAGTATTTGGAATTTGTTTTTAACATTTCATTGATTATGTTGAGTGAATTGTCACATTGCTAATATTTGTGTTTGAAATATGAATCTTCTCATTGTGAATATTTGGAGTTTCTTATCCATGTTACATTGATTATGTTGACTCACATTGTCAAGGTTTTCATTTGACATTCATGATTGAAGTATAAGTCTTCCCATTGTGAATATTTGAAATCTAATTTTCAGGTTACATTGAAAATGTTCAATTATATAGTTGATATTCTAATATTCACATTTTTCATTCACAATAATGTGCTAATTGTTTTCAGTAGGAATTTTCTCATTGTTAGTATTTTGAGTCTAATTTTCACGTCACATTGATTATGTTGAGTGAATGTTCACATTGTCAAGATTCCATTGTTGACAT
The DNA here is from genome assembly GCF_055761805.1 of Camellia sinensis. Taxonomy (NCBI): domain Eukaryota; kingdom Viridiplantae; phylum Streptophyta; class Magnoliopsida; order Ericales; family Theaceae; genus Camellia; species Camellia sinensis. The sequence goes on from NC_138961.1 coordinate 45,242,172, forward strand.
TCGTGTTTGAAGCATGAATCTTCTCATTGTGAATGTTTAGAGTTTGTTATGCATTTTGCGTTGATTATGTCGAGTCACATTATCAATATTCCATGGTTGACATTTTGTGTTTCAAGTATGAATGTTCACATTGTGAATGTTTCGAGTCTAATTTTCATATTACATTGAAAATGTTCAATCATATAGTTGATATTCCAATATTCACATTTTTATTCAAAATAATGTGCTAATTGTTTTTTAGTACAATTTTTCTTATTGTTAGTATTTTGAGTCTATTTTTCACGCCACATTGCTTATGTTGAGTGAATGGTCACATTGTTAAGATTTCATTATTGACATTCGTGTTTGAAGCATGAATCTTCTCATTGTGAATATTTAGAGTTTGTTATGCATGTTACATTGATTATATTGAGTCACATTATCGATATTCCATCGTTGACATTTTGTATTTCAAGTATGACATTTTGGAGTCTAATTTTCATACTACATTGAAAATGTTCAATCACATAGTTGATATTCCAATATTCACATTTTTATTCAAAATAATGTGCTAATTGTTTTTTAGTACAAATTTTCTCATTGTCAGTGTTTTGAGTATATTTTTCACGCCACATTGCTTATGTTGAGTGAATGGTCACATTGTTAAGATTCTATTATTGACATTCGTGTTTGAAGCAAGAATCTTTTCATTGTAAATGTTTAGAGTTTGTTATCCATTTTACATTGATTATGTCGAGTCACATTATCGATATTCCATGGTTGACATTTTGTATTTCAAGTATGAATGTTCACATTGTGAATGTTTGGAGTTTAATTTTCATGTTACATTGAAAATGTTCAATTATATAGTTGATATTCCAATATTCACATTTTTCATTCACAATAATGTGCTAATTGTTTTTGGGTACGAATTTTCTCATTGTTAGTATTTTGAGTCTAATTTTCACACCACATTGATTATGTTGAATGAATGGTCACATTGTCAAGATTTCATTATTGACATTCGTGTTTGAAGCATGAATCTTCTCATTGTGAATGTTTAGAGTTTGTTATGCATGTTGCATTAATTATGTTGAGTCACATTATCGATATTCCATTGTTGACATTTTGTGTTTCAAGTATGAATGTTCACATTGTGAATGTTTGGAGTCTAATTTTCACGTTATATTGAAAATGTTCAATTATATAGTTGATATTCCAATATTCACGTTTTTCATTCACAATAATGTGCTAATTGTTTTTTAGTAGGAATTTTCTCATTGTTAGTATTTTGAGTCTAATTTTCATGTCACATTGATTAAGTTGAGTGAATGGTCACATTGTCAAGATTCCATTATTGACATTCGTGTTCGAAGCATGAATCTTCTTATTGTGAATGTTTGGAGTTTGTTATGCATGTTACATTGATTATGTCGAGTCACATTATCAATATTCCATGGTTGACATTTTGTGTTTCAAGTATGAATGTTCACATTTTTAGATGCTGTCATATTCTCTAATTCTTTACATATTATCTATGAGTGATGCTATGAAATTTGGTTCTCATCAATATTTATTTTAATAGCACTGTTAATTACTCATTCCTCTTAATATCTTGTCTCTATTTTTGTTTAACATTTTCTTGACAGATGTTATATCAACACCAAAGACAAAAATAAAAAAAGAAGAAACCCATGAGGAAGAGACAGTTCCAACTGATGTGAAACCCAACGTCGATATGAACAAAGTGAACTACCGTTCAAACATGACTAGCTTAGTAAAGTTGACGTCAACAACGAAGTTCACTGATGGACAGCTGAAATGTTTGAAGAGAACTCCATTTTGGATGATGTTTGATGCACTGATAAACACAAAAATTGAACTATCATCATGTATGAAATATGACGATGTGATAGCAAAGATCATAGAGACATACAACCCTGCATCAAATTGTTTCAAAATTGGCCCCAAATCTGTCAAATTGTCTGCACATGACATCAAATTAATTTTTGGAATAGACTGCAGATCTGTGCCAATGGAAACTGCATATAGTTCGAAGCCAACATTTGGACTTATCGGCAAGAAGTGCAAGGACACACAGAGGCTTACATCGAAAAATATCCGATCTTTGAGCGAAGATGCATTGGTTGGGAGAAAGAAATCAAATAATGAGAAGGTTGCTAGGTTGATAAGTTTGTATGCTTGTTTAAAGCTCTTTTATTCCACAACTGGCGAGACAATTGGATGGGCATACTATCAACACATGGAGTATTTGGACAACATGAGGGAATATGATTGGGCAGAAACCATCAAGTCCACATTAATGAATTCCATTGAACTTCATCATCAACGTTCAGAACGAGTGACTGGCTGTGTTATGGCTTTAATGGTATGTAATACTACTTTCACTCACATAACTATTAATGTGTACGTCTAAAACGATACATTCACCTTAGTTTATAATCATAATTTTTTTTTGACATGCATATTAACTGATTATGTTGAGTCACATTGTCAAGATTTTGTTTTGACATTCATGTTTGAAGTATAAGCCTTCCCATTGTGAATGTTTGGAGTTAAATTTTCATCTTACATTGAAAATGTTCAATGATATACTTCATATTTCAATATTCACATCACATTGATTATGTTGGGTGAATGGTCACATTGTCAAGATTCTATTGTTGACATTTGTGTTTGAAGTATGAATCTTCTCATTGTGAATGTTTAGAGTTTGTTACCCATGTTACATTGATTATGTTGAATCTCATTATTGATATTCCATTGTTGACATTTCTATTCCAAGTGTGAATCTTCACAATTGTAAATGATTGGAGTCTAGTTTCATTGTCACATTGATTATGTTGAGCCATATTGTTGATATTCCAATAGACTCAAAATAATATCATTGTTACTATTTGAAATTTGTTTTGACATTTCATTAATTACATTGAGTGAATTGTCATATTGCTAACATTTGTGTTTGAAGTATGAATATTCAAATTGTGAATGTTTGGAGTTTGTTTTCCATATTACATTGATTATCTTGAGTTACATTGTCAAGGTTTTGTTTTGACATTCATAGTTGAAGTATAAGTCTTCCCATTGTGAATGTTTGTATTCTAATTTTCATCTTACATTGAAAATGTTCAATCATATAGTTGACAATTTGTTACATTTTATGTAGTATTGGCTGTGTGAGCATACCAAAATAGTGGAACCAATTTTGCAAAATGCAGCATCTCGATTTCTCAAATGGAATCTAACAAAACTTCACAAGAATGTGAAGAATTTGTCTTTCTCGTCAATCAATGATGATGAGGTTAGACACCAACATTATCCAATGTGAATAATATTAGTTATTGTGCTAAAACTAACAGTAATCTCTATTACCAGGTTTATATAGAGAAACTTATACTGACAGACCGTGAGAGCACACTGTTGGCGCAAACAATAATTCGAGATGAGGAGAATAAAAAAGATGCACCTGAGAGTATTATTCATCATGAAGTCAAAATTGAGGAAGAAATGGACATGAGCATACAAGAGGATGACATTGATGAGGCATTTGATACAGAGTTTGGCAATGAAGCAGAATTTCAGAGCAATGAACATGATGAAGCCAATATTGAGGAAGGTGCAGAGACTCTTGCATATCTACATGCACATGGGGTGCATCAAGTCATTGTGTCAAAGGTTGCTCAGGACAACATTATAGGGAAAATCGTTGCTAACCATCAAAAAGCATTAGACCTCATCGAGAAACTACAAAAATTAAGAACTAGAATCTGCAGGCAGCAAATGACATGAAAGACAAAATCATCTTGGAGCTGGAAACATTAATATGTAACCAGAAGGAGAATCCAACAGTTCAGAATGAGTTGTCCACTGTCAAACATACAATTGATAATAAGAATACAGAGATAGAAAGGCAAAGCAACTCCATAATTGACCTCCAAATTGAAAAGACTATACTCCAACTTGAGAAAACTATGCTAGAAGATAAAATTGATGATGATGCAGTACATGCTGTCACACAACAAATAAACTAGGAGACTTTAGATGTGGAACTGAAGCAAAATTTGAAGAAGAAGACACAAAAAACTCCTACATCTTTGGTGAAGCGCATCAAAATAAAAAAAAGAAAGAAAGAATTAAAGTTGCCTGATTTTGAATATCAAGACAAAAAGGGTGACAAACAGAAAAGGAAGTTGGAAAATTTGGAACAAAATGACATTGAGAAGCAATGTGAAATTGTAGATCCAGATTTTGAAGGCTATTTGCACAAGCTTCGAGACTTCAAGCGTCCTAAACATAATAAGCTTAGGCTGTCTAACAAATATGAGGTTTGGAAGATCATATCTGAACAGGACAAGCAAAAGATAAGGAATATGCACAAAAATGGAGGTTACGGGTAAGCATATTTCAAACAACTTCTATGTCTTTACATACCATCCTTGTCTTATTATATCTAAACTCTAAATGTAGGTTAACTGTTTGGCGAGGAACCACCGAGGAGACTTATGTTTTCTATGACGATCTTGAGTCAATAATTCAAGACAAGTCCATAACAAACAATGTATGGTGCTTTGTACATTGTCCATTAAAGGTTATATATATTAACATTCACATCATAATCACATTAACATTGAATATATACAGGTCATAAATGCATATGCAGAAATTTTAAGAAGAAAGCAAGAATCAATGATGACAGATTCACAACAATTTGACAAATCATTCTTTTTCAACAGTTTGTGTTTGGTATAATTTGTTATTTTATTTTTTTTATCCTGAATTAAAAACAAGTTTGATCCCTTATTTATAAAACTAATTACTAACAAAGTGCTGTCAATGTTTACAGAGCATGATTAAAGATGAAAAAGTAGAACTCCAAACCAAATTCATTGATCCTCACATCAAGCAAGCAAATCAATACCGATATCTGCACTTTCCACTCATTTTAAGTATCATTGGACCATAGTAGTGAGCGACATGGATGATGGAGTGTGGAAGCACTACAATTCAATGGGGCCCAGAGATAGTTTTGAAGACATACACCTAGCTCAACCAAACATAATGGTAATTTCAATATTTCATTCAATAATATGAAAAAATGTACATCTTGAGTTACATATCAACGTAGTCAAAATATTATCTATTTTACACATCTAATCATATTCACAATCGCAGAAAACATATATCGAACCACATATTCAGAAATTACTCTCCACATCGGATATGGCAGATACATTAACACCCTCAAATTACGTCAAGCCATTGCAATCAGTTGATGCATGCCCTCAACAAGACCCAAATTCGTGAGTATTTACAATTAATATTCTCATTGACATAGTAGCGACAACCAATGTGAATATAACAAAATATTGATTCTTTCTTCTTTCTTTTTTTTCTCCTACAGTCTTAATTGCGGAGTTGCACTTTGCTACATAATGAGGCAACATGCCCTTCATGAACCAATTGAACCTGTGCTGGACAAGGAAGCTTGCCTTGCTATGAGAGCTCTATTAGTTAAAGCATTCCTGAATGATCCTGAAATAACAAATCATCCAAGTTTTGTTGTTGACACCAATGAGGATGCATCTCAGAACTAGACTTCATATTTTCACAGCCTACTATTTTCTTTTGATGTATTGATGAAACAATGTTAACATCAGCTTTTGTCCAAGTACAATATGTTTTGTATATAATATACCACTCACTAACATGTGAACTTGGGTATTGTTAGTTAGTAAACAATCATTCCACAAAGATGTTGATATGAATAGCTATATACATTTTGTCTACCAAGAAATGTACTTTTAATATCAATGTTCTTTCTTGGTCTTATTCATGGTGTATGAGTATTATTAGTCATTATATATGTTTGTTAAGCACAACACAATGTGAAAGTTTACATATGTATATCATATGCTCACCCTGTCAACACATATTGGGGATATATATAACTTTTCTACATTTTATTTTGCAAAAAATCAAAACAAACTATTTAAAAAAAAATGTAAAGAAACTACAAAATTACAAATTTCATAGAACAAATCAACTTTTTATTGACACATTGTATCAAAATATGAAAATTCACATTAAGAAGCTTGCACCAATAAGTACACTCATACATGAACTACTAAATTGTTTACTAATGCAAATGTATGTAACATTCACAGCACTATGTTATTTATTTAAAACAAATTCTGCACTATAAATACTCACAACTCAACATAATATTCACAACAATATCCAACACATGAACCAATACTCACAACTCAACATAATATTCACATGAACTCTATTATTTGATCTTTAACAACTTTAATTGTGGTTGCCCATCTTTTTCCATCTACCGCACCTCAAATCTGTTCAAAAACATATATCATATTCCATCCATGAACACATATTGTGTATATATGTAACAAGATAATATTTTGTTTTGATAAAACTGATAAACAAACTATTTCATAAATATACAAAATGAAAAAAAAAAAAAAACTACAAAATGTGAACATTCACAATGTGAACATTCAAAAAAAAAACTACAAAATGACAAATTGCATAGAATTAATGAATCCCTTCTTATTTAAAAATTGTATTGAAATACAAAACAAGTACACCAATGTATCAACTAATAAAATGTGTATCCAATGCAAATGTATGTAACATTCACAATGGTATCTTATTTATCTAAAAAAAAAAAAAAAAATACACTGTAAATGTTCAAAACTGAATGTGAAATTTACAATGTCCACCAACCCATCAACCAATATAACTCTGTATTGGTTCTTTACACGACTTCCGATTGTGCCTGCCCATCTTTCCACATCTGCCACACCTGATTTGACTTACTTTTTCCCCTTAAGATGGTATTCTACTCTTTCTCGGCCTACCAGCTGGCCGTTTTACAATTGGAGGTAATATGATGAAATCGCTAGAGCAAAAATTTGGTTTCTCCATAGATGGTATTGGGAAAATAGCTGCTGCATATGCTTCCCTATAATTCTCTACATGAAAATATTTTTCAACACAATCATTAAGATTATATGCACTCCTTTGGATAGCTGCAACAGCATGTTCACAAGGAAATCCATTTATTTGCCATTGGTAGTAAGAACAAACACAGCGTCCAACATCAACCGTAACTGATGGAAACGAATGCACCTCGAACACATCATCATTAGCTTTACTCACATTCCATGACCTACTAGAATTGAATGAATCTTGGAGGTTAGTCTCAAAGGTAGGGCAAATAATTCCATTCCACTTGTTTGCAATATCCCTTCGCTCTGACATTTGACACATTATTTGATTCCGAATAGTATCAACCAATTTTGTTATTGGAAGATTTCGTGCTTCTTTAATCCAATTGTTGAATGGTTCAGCAGCATTGGATGTCATCTCGCCATATCGTTGTCCTCTAACACATAACAGCAAAAATTGTCACAATTTAATACCATATGTGACATTTCACGTTGTTATAACAACACAAAAATATAAACAATGTACATATAACCATCATTTTATTCCATGAAACACACAATTGTACACACTTTACCTAAAGTAAGCATTTGCCCAATGTTCTAGTTCTAACCCTGACAAGAAGTTATATGCTCGTTGCTTCCCCTCACGCTTTAACTCTTCTAGTAATGCATGAAAACCTGTCACAGTAGGTTCATATGCACAATCACCCAGCTTTCGTATTAAGTGTTCCTTGAAACCATTCTCCATACCCTTCAACTTGTCCCTAAAATTATTCTTTAAGTGTTGTAAACACCATCCATGATATGCTGATGGGAATGCCTTTGGCATTGCTTCCAAAAGCCCTAGATTACGATCGGATACAAATGTCATACGTCTATCATCAGCAATTACTTTTGATAGTTCATATAGAAACCATGACCAATTCGATTCACTCTCCGAATTAACAATTGCAAAGGCTACTGGAAACAATCCTAAAAACAAAACCAATATTAACAGTCACAACTCACACACAAAAAGTAAATAAATGTAAAACTTCACATCAAAAAACTAAACAAACCTTGGTTACTGTCTTTAGCTGTCGCTGCAAGCAACTGCCCTTTGTATCTCCCTTTTAGAAATGTTTCATCAAGAAAAAGCAAAGGGCGACAATATTTGAAGCCATTTATGCACGCAGCAAATGCTACAAAAAATCTTTTAAACTGACTAGTCTTCAAATCATAGTTAATATTGATATGATTTCCAGGATTATAATGCTGAACAGCATCACCATACCATCTCAGTTGGTCAAACGATGTTAAGTAATCACCATGCATAGCGTCTCTTGCTTTCTCAACACCTAACCATGCTACATGGTAGCTGATATCAAGTCCATAGTCTGCCTTGAAACTATATGCCACATCAGTGGGAAGCATTAGTGGTCTGTCCCTAACACACTCAGATACAACATTTGACACCAAATCAGAGCTGAGCCTTGGATTTTTTGAAGTACGAACATCAGCACCACAACTATGTATCTTAGTCCATCTCTTAAGGTAGAAAAATTGGTTTGCTCTTTGGACTCTACCATGCACAGACCACAAACATCCCCTATCATCTCTATGTAAGCATACAACAGTAATTCGTTGTGAATCATTCTTCAAATATTTGAATTTAAACCCACATTGCACTGCATATTTGCATAAAATAGTACGAAACTCAAATGTTCCTCCTGTGAAACATTGACCAACATGCGTAATACCATTTGCCCAAACTGAAGACAACAAAACCTTCTCATTGTGTGCTCAATAGCTACGAAGCAAATTTGTTTGATCCTTATCTTCAACACATGGATTTACTAAACTACTATGTTTATCAGTGCCCAATTTTTGCTCAACAACAACAACATCAATTCGTTCAACTCCAATTGATTTACCAAGCAATAATATGTTTTGCAATTCCTCATTGTTATCCAAATGACAATTTGTATACCCCGGCAGTCGGTAAAACATAGTGATTGAATCAACAGACAAATCACACCATTTGTTGCACACACATTTCACTAACTCGTCAAAGGAAAATGATTGTACCACATTTATCACAAACATGTTTAACCCATAGCAGCACAACAACAACATCAAAAAATCCATTTGTCTCGTATCACACTGCAAAATCATCAATATTACATAAAATAATTTGAATATTCAATCACATTCATATGTGTGAAGATTTGCTAACACAATGAAATGTATCAGGATTTTTAAATAGTTCAAATATTCACATCATAAAAAAAAAACTCTACCTCCTCAACAAACAATCATTAGCCCTACATTTATCATCATACACACCACATACTGCAAATTTTCAGCTCACAGTATACACACATACATACAATTTTAATTATAAAATTCATATACTGATAGCGTGAACTTCCAGTTCACTTAATGCTTAACAATAATTTGTTCAAACACTGATGCAACAAAACTTCATCATTCAAAATTTCACATGAACACAATGATTTCATCACAACAACGAATCAATCACTAATCGCATGACATAAACATCACCGTAATCAATTGATGAAGAACGACGAAGAACAACGAAGAACAAAATTGATGATAAACGAAGAAGAATGACAGAACAGAACAATGAAGAACAAAATTGATGACGAACAACAATGAAGAACAGAACAAATCAAAACACCAATCTCAAACAAAAACTAACCTTCTCCTTCTCTAGAATATCAGATAAAATCGCAAATCGAAAATCGCAAAGACAAACCAGAAATTGCAAATCGTACAAAACCTAGAGCTTCAATAATCGCAAAATCGCGCCCAATCTATAGCTTCAGAAACTACGAAATCGAAAATGACAATAAGAAATCAGAAATTACAAAGAATCTGGAATCCAAATGCAGATCGTTGACTTTCCAAAAATCATATTCAAACAAGCACATATATATATAAGGGTAAAATGATCAAAAATATATATAATAAAATTGAAAACAGGACCTTCGGGTCTAAAAGTATAAACTTTAGGATTTAATAAAATAAAAATAAAAAACATGAATTGATTGGTATAAAAAAATCTAAAATAAGATTTTCTGATAATTTTCCCAAATGCAAACTGAGAGGGTAATTTTTGGGAAAAATTGGGCCGAGCTGCGAGTTGGGCATCGAGGCCCAAAACGCGTAGGACTAAGTAAGAAGGCCGCAATAGATACTCCGGCCCAGAAGGGCAAAGTTACTCCGGCCTTGGGAAGACAAAGTTACTTCAACCCAAGGAAGTGAAATTACTCCGGCTCAAGAAGAGATAGTTATTTCGGCCCAAAGAAGAGTAAAACTACTTCAGTCTGGAGGCAACTCACAGTTAGGTCGGTCTCAGAGTTAGTCCGGTCGCAGTATGTTCTGGGAAGACCGGTTTCGGAATTAGTCCGGTCGTGACACACTCTGGTGAAGTCGGTCAGAACTTGTTACTTGGAAGTTTGATCTAAGCATACCAAGGTTGAACAGGAGCAGCCGAAGTAATGAGTTAAAGGAGAAGACCGAGCTAAGGATAGTTCGGCCTTCTCTGTGGCTCAGCATAGCCAGTGTTATTTCGGTCGTGTGGTAGTTCGGCTATGGAGAAAACCATCCCACTTGGTTTAAGCAGTGGGGGAGGGTGTAAAAGGATAAGCATTATCCTTTGGCATCGGAGAGGTTTCCGGCACACACCCGCCGGCTAGCTCACGTTTGTGTTTTCAGGTGACAAAGCGACGTCGTACGGAGGAGCGTGGACTTGGTCAACAGGATTATACGAGGAGAATTATTTCCTCCCCGTACAATTGGCGCCGTCTGTGGGAAAAACAGACAAGAACAAAAACCTCTTGACTAAGCTTCTCCTTTCTCGCAAATCAATGGCACACATTGAAGACTTGCCACAGTCCGCCGTCGACGGACTAACTCCAGAAGGGGGCGCAAGGCGTGAAGGATTACCTGCTGTCCCTCCCATGGCGGACTTGGAGCCCCAACAACATAATTCCAGGAGGAGTGGCAGGGGAAGGCGGAATGGCAACCCTCGTCACTCTCCAAGTCCCGACAGACAAAGGAGGAGGATTGATCCTCAAGCCCTGGAAGATCGCGTAAAGGAACAGGATGAACTAATTCGAAGAATGGCGGTGGACATGGAGGCCTTGAAACGCCAGATGAAGACCAAAGATGTGGCGACAGGAGAGGGGCGCAAGCACAAGACGCCCCCTCACCACTCAGAGAGTCGTAGTAGGAATACTACACCCTCCCAAGGAGAGAACAGAAGCCTCAGGACAGGCGACACTCACTCCTTATCTTTAAGGACTCGTCACTCCAGGTCTGAGAGGACGAGGTCCGAAAGATCATACACTGAAGGAAGCACGTATTGGCCTTCACATTCACACCAAACCAGATCTAGACAAACAGAGCTACCAAGGTCATCCGACTTACGAACCGTGCTAGAAGAAAAAGCACGATACAAGGAGGATGCCAGGGCAAGGGATCCACACCGAGTTTCGGCCTTACAACGGTTGGCTCCTCGGACGCATGGAAGGGTCGAGGTTGGAATGCCAATACCGCGACCGGCATACGAACCAACGGACAAGGCATTGGCAAGACTACAGACTTCGCCGTTTGTCCCAGCGATCAAAAACGCACCCCTACCATCAGGCTTCCTTCAGCCGAAATTCAATACATATGAAGGGAAGACGGACCCGTATTCACACTTGAGCCACTTTCGCCAAGTCATGGCTGTGTACAGGCGAAACGAGGCCTTAATGTGCATACTTTTCCCATCAAGTCTGGGCGACCTAGGCTTGACTTGGTTCGAAAAGCTCCCAGAGGGCAGCATAGCCTCCTGGGCCCAATTGGCAGAAGCGTTCGTAACAAGGTTTCGGACAAATACTAAGACACCGGTGGAGATAGACCAGTTACTCTCCATCGACATGGGTGAAAAAGAGACCCTCAGATCTTACAACAGTCGCTACTGGGAGACATTCAACCAGATTGGAGATTGCCCCACCAATCTAGCCATTGCGCAATATAAAAGAGGCCTACTAGTAGGGAACCGACTAAGGGACTCGATCACCATGACGCCTCCCCTCACCATGGAGGCCCTGATGGAAAGAGTGCATCAGCACATTAGGGTAGAAGAGGATGGCGCGCGTGCTAAAGCAAAATCAAGTACGACCGTAGCACCAGAAAAGAAAACCCCTGCCAAGGTCAACACGGTCGACCGAAGTAACAAAAACGGGCGTGGCAGACGAGATAACGGAGAAGACCCAGACAAAAGATGGTTGAGAATCCGCACTGCCATAACCACGGTGTTCAAAAAACCAATATATCGAATTTTGAGCGAAATCAAAGATAAGCCTTTTGTCAAGTGGCCAGCCAAGCTAGGGGAAGGTCAGAAAAATTACGATGACAGATCACGGTGCACCTTCCACAAAGAAAAGGGGCACCGAACTGAGAATTGCATGCCACTGAGACAGCACTTGGAAGAATTGGTGGCAGCAGGCCACTTGGACGAATACATTGAAGGAGGAGCGCAACCGGCCCCCCAAGATCATAATGACCATCTCAATAGAATGCCAATCGATGCACCACCCCAAGGCATTATCAATGTAATTCATGGAGTTTTTGAACCTGAGCGCGTATGCGAGCTCAGAGGTTCAATCAAGAAGGCTGAGCACTTTAGGGAAGTATTAAGTGCCCAACCTACCATCAAGAAGGGGAGGACAGAGGCAACAAACGTCATGTCCTTTTCGGATAAAGACTTGGAACGAATTTACTGCCCCCATAATGATGCCCTGGTTGTCACTCTCCGAGTCAAGGATTTTGACGTCAAGCGGATTCTGATTGACCAGGGTAGTTCATGTGAGATCATGTATTACGACACATTCAAGCAACTGAAACTGCAAGACAAAGACTTGGCACCTGCAGTTTCTCCCCTGATTGGATTCAACTCCATGCCAGAGTGGCCTGTCGGCAAAATAATCCTTCCAGTCAGAGCAGGAAGTATAACAAAACAAGTGGAGTTCTGGGTATTGAAGGTCCCTTCCACCTACAACATCATCCTGGGCAGAACATGGCTGCATGCCATGCGTTCGGTAGCGTCATCATACCATCAGGTAATGCGGTTCCCCAATGACGCCGGTATAATTGAAGAAGTCTATGGCGATCAGATCATGTCAAAACAGTGCTTCGCCACAGCGAATGGAAGCCGAGCTGCCAAAGGATACGTTCATTCGGTGGAAGAGCCAGAAAGTAATGAACTATTCGCTGACGTCGGCAAAGAGGCTGATCAAAAAGCAGTGGAAGACTTGGTGGAGGTAAAAATAGATGAGAAGAACCCGGATAAGTTCTTCTTGCTTGGCTCATCATTGTCCAGCGCTGAGAGATTAGAGGTCTTGGAATTCTTGACCTCCAATATCGAAGTGTTTGCCTGGACACCTTACGACATGCCAGGCATTGATCCAAACTTCATCAGTCACCAACTCAATGTCCACCCATCCGCCAGACCAGTCATTCAACGCACACGCAGATCGGCACTCCACCACGCCAAAATAGTGGCAGAAGAGGTAGGCAACCTGCTGGAAGCAGGAGCAATAAGAGAAGTGCACTACCCAAGATGGATCTCCAATACAGTCGTAGTGCCGAAAAAGAATGGTAAATGGCGTGTCTGCGTCGACTACAAAACAGTCAACAAGGCGTGCCCAAAAGATAGCTTTCCTCTACCAAGGATAGATCAACTGGTGGACCTAACGGCAGGGCATAACCGTCTTAGCTTCCTGGATGCATACAGAGGCTACCACCAGATCGCCATGCATGAACCAGACCAAGAGGTCACCTCCTTCACAACACCAAGGGGGTTATATTGCTACAAGGTCATGCCCTTTGGCCTAAAGAACGCAGGGGCGACATTCCAAAGAATGGTCACCAAGATGTTTGAACCATTGTTAGGCAGAACAATGGAGGCTTACATCGACGACATGGTGGTCAAAAGCAAGGATGAGAATGACCATCTTAAAGATCTAGGCGAGATGTTCCAGATCCTGAAGAAACACAAGCTGCGCCTCAACGCGTCCAAATGCGCATTCGGAGTTGGATCTGGCAAATTCTTGGGCTTCCTGGTGACCAACCGAGGTATCGAAGCCGACCCCTCTCAGATCAAAGCAATCCAGGAATTGGAGAGACCAAACTCAGTCAAAGAAGTACAGCATCTTACTGGCATGGCGGCTGCACTCAACCGGTTCATAAGCAGATCATCGGACAGACTACGACCGTTCTTCCAAGCTTTAAAAACCAAGTTTGAGTGGGATGAAGAATGCGACCGAGCTCTAGAAAGCTTGAAGGAGTACATGTCTTCCCCACCACTACTTGTTACTCCAGTACCTGGTGAAGAACTCTTTTTGTACCTGGCAGTCTCTCAGCACGCAGTCAGCGCAGTGTTGGTTCGTGCAGAAGGAATACAACACTTGCCCATCTTTTATGTCAGCAAGACATTGTTGGGAGCCGAAACAAGGTACTTGCCCTTGGAAAAACTAGCATTAGCATTAATGATGGCGTCCAGAAAATTGGCGCACTACTTTCATGCCCACACTATAGTCGTCCTCACGGCCTTTCCACTGAAAGCTCTGTTTGAAAGGGCGAACTTTAGTGGGCGAATTTTGAAGTGGGCAGTGGAGTTGGGACAATTCGACATTAAGTTCCAACCCAAGACCGCAATAAAAGCCCAATCTCTGGCAGACTTCGTCGCAGAATTTACTCCTGGAAGTCATCATATCTGCCCAGTCGACCTGACTGACTCAACCGAACTAGGGACGGAAGTTGACGCCGGAATAGCGCAACCCCTAGTGGAAGGTAGTCCATCAACCGAACCAGGGACGGAAGTTGACGCCGGAATAGCGCAACCCCTAGTGGAAGGTAGTCAATCAAGCACCAAGGCAGACCATACTAAAGACGACAAGGAAGCAACGAACAAAGGCTCACCAGCAGTTCAGACAGAGGACGAAGGGCAGACAGCCAACATGGACTTTGAAGAAAACACCATCCTTGACCCCACGGCATCGTCTGATCCTTCCACTTGCTGGAAACTATTCGTTGGAGAGATGTGGAAGCTCTTTGTGGATGGAGCATCCAACCGACATGGTGCAGGGCTTGGCATAGTCCTCATCTCTCCAGACGGCCTGGTTATAGAGCAAGCAATCAACCTTGGCTTCCCAGCATCCAACAATGAAGCGGAGTATGAGGCGCTTCTCGCAGGACTCAAATCGGCACACTTCATGAAAGCAACCAAACTAATGGTGTACAGTGACTCTCTGCTGGTGGTAAACCAAATTTCTGGCGAATACGAAGCAAAGGATGACAGAATGGCCAAGTACCAAGAGTTAGTCAGAACGGAGATCAAGAAGTTTGATGTGGTAAGGACAGAACAAATCGGCAGGGAGGAGAACAGCCGAGCGGATGAGCTAGCAGGCCTGGCCTCAATGGCAGGTACATCAATCCCTCATCCATTACTCATCGACTTCTTACCAAGACCAAGCATAGAAGACCCCGAAGCAGAAGAAGTATGTTGCGCAGAATTAGGCCCTTCTTGGATGGATCCCATCATCCTGTTCCTGAAAGACGGCATCCTACCAGAAGAGAAAAAAGAAGCCAACAGAATAAGGGCAAAGTCGCAGCGATTTTGGCTATCTCCATCTTTGGCATTATACAAGAAGTCGTTCTCTGGGCCTTACCTCAAGTGCGTTCATCCCAGCAAAGTAGAAGCATTCCTGTTCGAAATACATGAAGGGGTATGTGGAAGTCATCAAGGGGGAAGGTCGCTCGCTTACAGGGCTATTTCACAAGGATATTAGTGGCCATATATGCAAGCAGACTCAGAAAAATATGTAAAGAAGTGTGAAAAATGTCAGAAATTCGCACACCAAATACATCAACTAGCAAGAGAACTCCTACCCTTAACTAGCCCATGGCCTTTCGCAATGTGGGGCTTGGACATAGTGGGACCTCTTCCAACAGCACCCGGCGGCATAAAATTCTTTCTCGCAGCAACAGACTACTTCACAAAGTGGGTGGAAGCAGAAGCATTGGCGTCAATCAAAGAAAAAGATGTGAAAAAGTTTGTTTGGCAGAATATCATCACTCGGTTTGGCATACCAAAAGCACTCATCTCAGACAATGGTACTCAGTTCGACGGCAGAATCTTCAGAAGCTTTTGTGAAGAGTACAAGATAGAGTTCTACAATTCCACGCCGGCATATCCTCAAGCGAATGGACAAGCTGAAGCATCAAATAAAGTCGTCTTGGATGAATTAAAGAAAAGGCTAGAGAAAGCAAAAGGCAAGTGGGCGGATGAACTTCCTCATGTCTTATGGGCTTACCGCACCACTCCTCGGCGATCGACTGGAGAAACACCTTTCTCCTTAGCCTATGGAATGGAGGCAGTGATCCCACTAGAAGTTGGCCTCCCCACAATACGGAGCGAAAATTTTGATCCAGACTTAAATGGAGAAGCCATAGCCCTAGAACTCAACCTTGCAGAAGAAAGAAGAGAAAGAGCGTTGGTCCACATCGCCTCATACCAACGAGAGTTAATCAGAAAATACAGCAAAAAGGTACATCCAAGACAATTCAAGATTGGGGATTGGGTACTACGCAAAGTGATGGGAAACACCCTGATCCCAGGAGACGGCAAGTTAGGCCCAAATTGGGAAGGTCCTTATAAGGTGGTTGGGTTAGCAGGCAAAGGGGCATACCACCTAGAAGACAAGGATGGCAAGGCAATCCCTAGGCCATGGAATACGGCCAATCTCAAGTTATTTTACTTTTAGCTTTCTCTTTTCAAACATATGTAATTTTCTCTCCCTTCAATAAAATGAGAAATTCTTTTTGGCACAAATTACTCTTTGTAAAAGTAAGCTTTAGAGACTAGGTATATTGTAAGCATTCTATTCTAAGTTAGCCGTAAAAACTAACTCAGAGGTTGGCTGGATTAAACCAACACCCTTCCTAAGCCCAGGATAAGGATCCAGGCTGCAGGACATTTGGTCGGAATAACCAAATACTATAAGTTAGCTGGAAAAACTAACTTCAATGGTTGGCTGGAATAAACCAACTCTTGTTACTCTTCAGCCGAAGTAAAGGTAAGACTGAAGAGTGGTTGGCTGGAATAAACCAACACTTTGTACTCCTTAGCCGAAGTAAGTGCATGACTAAGGAGTGGTTGGCTGGAACAAACCAACTCTTGTTACTCTTCAGCCGAAGTAAGTGTATGGCTGAAGAGCGGTTGGCTGGAATAAACCAACTCTTGTTACTCTTCAGCCGAAGTAAGTGTATGGCTGAAGAGTGGTTGGCTGGAATAAACCAACTTTTGTTACTCTTCAGCCGAAGTAAGTGTATGGCTGAAGAGTGGTTGGCTGGAATAAACCAACTCTTGTTACTCTTCAGCCGAAGTAAGTGTATGGCTGAAGAGTGGTTGGCTGAAATAAACCAACCCTTGTTACTCTTCAGCCGAAGTAAGTGTAAGGCTGAAGAGTGGTTGGCTGGATTAAACCAACACTTAGTACTCCTCAGCCGAAGTAATTATGTCGGCTAAGGAGTGGTTGGCTGGTAAGTATAGTTTAACCATCCAAAACCGAAATAACAGTTGGAGTAATAGAAGACATTACAAAATACAGGCATACATACGACAACCGGAATAAAAGTTAGCGTAAAATTTTCATTCAAAGAAAAAGTCATTACAAACGAGTGTAGTTCGGTTACAAAGAAAAAGAATACAAAGTCAAGCGAAAAGATCTTCAATCTCGGCATCAAAGGCAGCATCAGTGACAGCTGGAAGACCGGTTTCTGGCGGCAGGACTCCTTCAGTCACAATAGTGGTATCGACCGGAGCCACAGTTTCATTTGGCTGTTCAATAGTCAGATCTTCCACTCTGGACTCCGGCCGATCTATCTGATCCACGTTTTCAACCGGAGTATCCTCAGAAGCAGAATCTTCGTCAGTGTCTGAACCTTCAAGGAATTGCTGCTGCATGGCATCCGCATACTCCGCAAGGGACTTCGGTATAAAGTACTCTGGAGGGTTGAAGACCTCGGTCTGTTGATCATGACCAAGCTTCTCCACAGCCGCCCTCCAGCCGCACTTGAAGAAAAGCTCCTTGGCGGCGTCTCATTGCTTGACGTAGGCCTCCTCTGCCTCCTTGAAACCTCGCTTGAACCCCTCCTTTTCGGCCGCCTCCATGTTCTTTTTCAGTTCGTTTATTTCGGCGTCTTTTCTCTTCTCAAGCTTCAGCAGCTCACGCAGATATTTGTCTTTCATTACAATGGCAGCTTTCTGCTTCTCCGCTTCCGCCGAATTAACTAGATCGGCAAGACGGCCGTTCTCCGCTTCTAGCTCGGCCATTCTCTTTTCGGCTTGTAGTAGTTCGGCCGCCTTTGCTTCGGCTTCCGCCATCGCCTGCCTTGTGGTTTTGCGGGGTTCTTGGACTTTCCTATAAGTGACATTGTTCTTTTGCAAGGCCTGGCAAAACAAAAATTTCATCTCAGCCGAAGTAAAAGTTGGAAAAATTTAGACAGAAAAAACCGACAGAGCTACTTACCAAGATCATGGACTTGGAAGCAGACCGAATTGATTTCATTTCGGTGTTCAGTTGCTTCAAGTGGTGCTCCATGTCCTTGGGGAGGCACACACTTTTGGCCAGGTTAAAGGCCAGTTGGTGGTCTTTTTCAGCCACGACCGAGTCAGTGGCTTTGATGTTTCGGTCGTTGAAGATCAGCGGCGGAGCCCACTTCGGAGATCGAACTCGGTCAGTTTGCTCTGGTTGGGGGGCAGGATGAGGACTTTGGGGGACGGATTCGACCTCATCAACAAGTTGCTGTTCGGCTGACGTAGATCGGGCGCGTTTGGAAGGGCGAGATGAAGAAGGCCGTTGAGAAGGAAGGGCCACGACGGCGGGCTGCACCTCAGTAGTTGGTGTTACTTCGGCCCTGGTTGTTGCGGTCAGGAGGGCCCTAACTCTGCTTTTCTTTGCCATTTCTTCTTCAGCTGTTAGTGGGACAAGTCTTATCTCGGGCAAAGTTGGGTCCGGTTCTGGGTCTTCCTCGAGAAGAAAATCGGTTACCTTTGCTTTCCGTCGACCGCTGTACCGGTAGGTCGGTTCGAAATTCAGAAGCTTAGCCCAACTCCTCTCTTGGCACCGTAGTGCGGCTCGCAGAATTGCAAGGTTGGGATAACTATATAGAGAACGGAGGTGGGCAAAATCTGCAAAAAAGAGAAGTGTTAGTTCGGTCAATGGACTGAAGAACCGAAATAAAATGCAAAGAAGAAGATCGAAGTTAAATTACCAGGCTCTCCCATTTTCCAATTTATAGGTCGGCCAGGAATTTGAGCTTGAAAATCCTCAAAGTTCCCAGAGACCCAAAAGAAATCATCATCGTTAAGATCTTTGTCCGGAGTGTGTTTAATTATCTTCTCTCGGCGGCGGCGAATTCTAAGGTAATAGACCCACCCAGCATTCTTTGAGCCGATGGAATACTGATGGAATATTTCGGCTAGGCCAAGATTTAGTCCGGTTTGGTGGTTTAATGCGGCTATTCCCATTATAATACGATATGTATTGGTGGACAGTTGGGTGGGGCACAACCTAGTCTGTCTAAGAAATTCGCAGATTAGCGGTTGGACAGGAAACCGTAGTCCGGTTTCTATTATGGATTGAAGGGTAAAAGGGACGAAGCCTTCATTGTCCCAGGGAGTAGCATCTTTCTTGGCCAACACCAGTTGGACGTCATCGGGAATCTGGTAATCTTGCCTAAATTCGGCCATGCCACCAGGGGTTTCGACTAAATATCTATACTTACCCATTTGTCGTATAATTTATGAATAAATTATTTCGGTACAAAAACTAAGCTCAGTAGCTCGGTTGAGCACACACAGGAATGCCTGGGCAACCTAAGTCTGCAAGGTAGAAAACAAAGGGGTTAAGCACAGATCGTTGGACCGCGCTACAAATTATAAGCAAGATATACAAATCCTACTTCGGCTCAGTGGGCTGGTTCTACCTCGGCCCATCAGAAGGTTTGTTAGCTCGGTTTTGAGCAGTTTAGACCGGTTTAATGTCTAGGGGCAGCTTTCTGAGTTCGGTCTAAAAACTAAGAAAGCTGGTTTAGTCCCAAGGCTTAAGTCGGTTGCAGTATGAGGAAAGTTACTTCGGTCAAGCCCCTAGGGGCGGCTTTCTAAGTTCGGTTTAGGCGCTAAGAAAGCCGGCCTGGCCCCGAAAGGCTTAGCTCGGTTACAGACCGAAGTACCTAGTTCGGTATGTGCAAGCTTGTTCGGTGATCTTATCTCGGCTAGAGTGGTTCAGAAGAAACTACTGATATTCCTACAAGTTCTAGTTCGGTTATTTTCTGAATCTATCTACATACATAACACAAACAGTATCCTAGTCCGGTTGCTAGGTGATTTTGGATCTAAGACTATTTTCCTACAAAATAGTTAATACACACATGAGTTCTACTGGTTTTTTCGTAAAAATACAGAAGCATAGCAAAAATGGAAGAAATGTTTCGCAAAAGCATGGAAAGCAACATAAGCGAAAACAGAAGAAGAGAATGGATTTACTTACCAGATTGAAGAAGGAACTACAGATGGAACGGTCACAGCAAACGAAGAAACACGAGCTTGAAAATAGTTTAAAAAGCAAAGGCTCAGAGAGAGAAGATGAACAGCAATAGAGTGAGTAAGTCGAAAAATGAAAGGGACTGTCCTGTGTAAAGACAGAAAGGGCGGGAACTGTTTCAAAATCACGAAACACGAAGACGGCGTGACAGCCGTCCTTAACCAATCAGAGCCTGCCACGTGTCACTGGAATGGGAAGCGTTACAGACGCTATGATTGAAGAGACGTTTTTGACCGGACAAAACAGGGCCCGGAGTAAAATTAGCTCGGCTGAGAAATTCGAGGGTTTTTTAGCTCGGCTGGAATAGCTTAAAACGACGTCAGCTCGGCTAATGGACTGGTAATCCCAATCATGCTATGCAGATGGAATTAAGGGGCAATTGAGAGGGTAATTTTTGGGAAAAATTGGGCCGAGCTGCGAGTTGGGCATCGAGGCCCAAAACGCGTAGGACTAAGTAAGAAGGCCGCAATAGATACTCCGGCCCAGAAGGGCAAAGTTACTCCGGCCTTGGGAAGACAAAGTTACTTCAACCCAAGGAAGTGAAATTACTCCGGCTCAAGAAGAGATAGTTACTTCGGCCCAAAGAAGAGTAAAACTACTCCGGTCTGGAGGCAACTCACAGTTAGGTCGGTCTCAGAGTTAATCCGGTCGCAGTATGTTCTGGGAAGACCGGTTTCGGAATTAGTCCGGTCGTGACACACTCTGGTGAAGTCGGTCAGAACTTGTTACTTGGAAGTTTGATCTAAGCATACCAAGGTTGAACAGGGACAGCCGAAGTAATGAGTTAAAGGAGAAGACCGAGCTAAGGATAGTTCGGCCTTCTCTGTGGCTCAGCATAGCCAGTGTTATTTCGGTCGTGTGGTAGTTCGGCTATGGAGAAAACCATCCCACTTGGTTTAAGCAGTGGGGGAGGGTGTAAAAGGATAAGCATTATCCTTTGGAGTATGAATCCTAGGAGGACTCTGCATGGAGAAATACAAGTCCTACCAGGATTGTGCCACGGGAAACTTATAAAAGCCTACAAGCATCACCTTGGAGGAGGTAATTGAACACAATCTTTCTGAAAACTTAGAGCCTTGTCTATTTGTCAAGTTTTCTGACTTAGGCATCGGAGAGGTTTCCGGCACACACCCGCCGGCTAGCTCACGTTTGTGTTTTCAGGTGACAAAGCGACGTCGTACGGAGGAGCGTGGACTTGGTCAACAGGATTATACGAGGAGAATTATTTCCTCCCCGTACACAAACTATAATTAATTTTTCTTCCCACTCCCCTTCATTTACTTTCCATTATTTTTCACATTAATCAAACTAATACATTAAAAAAATAAAATAAAATAAAAAATGCAAAGAAAAAAAAAAAAGAAAAAGAAGAAGGCGGGAAAGAGAGAGGAAGCGTGAAGGCACGTCGTCTTAACGATTGCGCTTTAAAGCCTCCCCATATGTAGGCTTCCTCAAGCAAACCTCTCTCTCTCTCTCCAAACTCCTCCTTTCCTATCATTTTCTATTCATTTTCCTCTCTCTCTCTCTCTCTCTCTCTCTCCTTTCCTTCCTCGGTTTCACTCGGAAACACAAACCACATAAATACAGAAGAAACCAATCCACCAATTGTTTACAAAATTCAACAACAAACAAACATCTATATGTATACATGTAGATATATATATCACATAGAGATTGAAGGGGAGAGAGAGAGAGAGAGAGAGATTTTTAGAGAGAGAATTTGAGGGAAATGGGGATGAGGGAAACAGGGAGCGTGAATTACAAGGTGTTTGGGTGCATAAACAGGAAGTTCAGGATCAACGAGGCTGAGCCACCTCCGGACGTGAAGGACGCCTTTGCCCGGTTCGCCGATAAGGACTCTCAGACCATGTCCCCAGATCACCTCCACCGCTTTCTCCTCCATTTTCAGGGCGAAGAAACTTCTACCGTCTCCGATGCCGACCGTTTCATCCACCAGGTTATTCATCGCCGTCAGCACCTCACCAACTACCCTCGCCATGCTCTCACCCTCCATGATTTCTTTCACTCCCTCTTCTTTGATGATCTCAATGGCCCTATCAATCCAAAGGTCTAAACTCTCCACTTCTTTGAGTTCATTACAATCATTTCGCTTTATCAATGCTGCAATTTAATTTTTTGTCGTAATTCATTATTGGGTATTATAAGGTTTTCAATTCATTCATTTGATGAAGTCATTCTGGGTTATTGTTATTAGTATGTATCTATGAGTAAATTCTAATATGAATATAGTCTAAAAACTTAAGCTGCAAACGGAGAGACTTGAACCCAAAACTTCTCTCATGTTAGATCACCACTAATCCCAAAAGTTTGAGAAACAGGCTCAGTACATTGAGCTGTTCAACAAATATAGAAACTATTTGGGTATAGAAGCGGAGAAGACTGATTAAGATGGTTAATTTGGTTTGGTCAGTGCAACCAATTTTACTTGGTGCAATGGGGGTTTAAAAGTGATGAGGTTAAGCATGGTTGTTTGTGGTTGAACTTAAACTATGGCCTTGGAGAGTGAAGATTGGCAGATCTCGATTCATATAGCTGACTTTAAAGAGGTGGGACAAGGCTTTGTTTACTTGAAATTGCATTTGAGTTGGGTGGCAATTAAAGAATATTTCAGTTAGCATTTTCAAAGCACTTCTATTGCTTTTCAGATAAAAAAGGCATAACTTTTAATATTTTAATCGAAGAAATGTTTACTTTAAATGCTGACTAAGTAATAACATCATGCGGTGTCAATAGGGAAGCAGTATATTCTGCTATTCCTTTTTTACTCGGTCTACCTTTTATATTATTAATTTCACTCACCTGGGTTTTAGTTTTATGTTTGAATTTTTTGTTAGAAATTGCCTTGAACAATTCCAACACAGACAAGTTTAAATTTTCGCTTGACAAGTTATATTATTTCAGGTACACCATGATATGACTGCTCCGTTGCAACACTATTTCATATATACTGGCCACAATTCCTATCTAACTGGGAACCAACTGAGCAGTGTTTGTAGCACCTTACCAATCATAAAGGCGCTGCAAAGAGGTGTGAGGGTAATAGAGCTAGATTTATGGCCGAATTCTACAAGAGATGACATTCATGTTCTTCATGGAAGGTATGGACTCACTCCAGATTGGTCCTATTTTTTTGAGTTGATCACTTCGTATATTTACAGTAAGTACTTTGTTTGTGTATCTTGGTCATCATGAGAAAAATAAGCATCAGCCTTAATTGAAATCTTATCTTTAGCAAACTGTTTCTAAATTTGTCTTTGGGAAGGGATTTTTTTAGAAAGTTGGTTTCTTTGTGATACTAATATATAATGTTTTGAACAAAATGCTGATTGTTTATGCCACACATCACAGGTGACATAATAATTGTTAACCAACACTGATTCTTTTTATGCTATTCTGTTTGAGAATTGATTTTATAATCCAATTTATTTTTGGCTTGGAAATTTTTGTTGGGCTTGCCAGATCCCATTGCATTTGCAACATAGATTATTAGTTTGAACTCTTAAACATGAATCTACTCAAAATTTTGAAGATGTTATATATTTGATTTCATTATTGGCTTGTACTTTTGCTTGGACTAATCTCGACTCCTAAATGAATGTAGGACCCTGACTGCTCCTGTGCCACTCATCAAATGCTTGAAGTCCATTAAAGAATATGCTTTTGTTAAATCTCCATACCCTGTGATAATTACTTTGGAGGACCATCTTACAGTGGACCTTCAGGCCAAGGTTGCAGAGGTTAGTTTTTTTTTTTATTATTATTTATATTGATTTATTTATCACTATGATTTTAAATTGCAAAGACATGACTTTGATTTCAATGTTTCTCTTGTGATTAAAACGAAAAATTCCTCTAGATGGCCACTCAAACTTTTGGAGAATTGTTATATTACCCTGAGTCAGGGTGCTTAGAAGAATTTCCTTCACCAGAAGCCCTAAAGCATCGAATTGTTCTTTCAACTAAACCACCAAAGGAATACCTTGAATCTAAGCATCCAAAGGACAGAGAAACTACCTCACCAAGAGAGGGGGATTCATCTGAAGAAGAAGCATCGCTAAAGGATTCACCAGACCTAACAGCTGAGCTGAATCCTGATGACAAGGTGAGCTCATAAATAAATTTCTTTGTCATTTTATAAATTAGGAATGAAATTTACTTCACTATTTTATAATTTGCAAGGTGCTCAATAACTTCAACACTTTAGAATTTCCTCATGGTTAGTGGAATGACACTGATCAGGATGATGCAGAAAGTGATGGCTCCGAGCGGAAATCAGGCCAACTAGAAGCACCTAAATACAAGCGTCTGATTGCCATTCATGCTGGGAAACCAAAGAAAGGTTTGAAAGAGTCATTGAAGTTTGGAATTGATAAAGTTAAACGCCTTAGTTTGAGCGAAAACGCACTTGAAAAGGCAGCAGCATGTTATGGTGCTGATCTTGTGAGGTAGTCACTGAAGTTCTGTGTGCTTATTAACTCCAACAGATAGCTTAAAATATTTACATTTATGCTCTAATCAGTCAAAAGATCTCTGCTTTTTTTATTTTGTAAGTATCTTCTCTCCTTTTCCCTCATAGGTTCACACAGATGAATATTATACGGGTATACCCAAAGGGGACCCGAGTCACCTCCTCAAACTTCCAGCCACTTACTGCATGGATGCATGGAGCTCAGATGGTTGCATTCAATATGCAGGTTAGTTTTGAAGTTTTGTTTGTACAAAATCATGTTATTCATGCTTTTTGTTTTTGGTGAGCTTGAGCTTTGCTAATATATTTTCTATGTCTCAAACCTTTTTTTGTGGGTTTTAATTAGTTACTGACATGTAACAGTTTTAGGAAACCTGGCATGAAGTTGCCTAAAATTAGTTTTTGTAGTGGGTTAGGTTTAAAAAAGGCTTTGAGGGTTATGATTCTAAATGACATTACATAAGGTCCAAGACACTCTATGTGAAAATCAAACTGTGTCTTTTTCTTCTTTGTATGCTTTGAATGTGTCACAAGTAGCTGAGAGCCTGAGACACAATTATGAGTTTTTAATCTTTAATTTCGATGTGTATTATACTTTATTTTGTAGCAAACCTTGTTAAAATGGCATTTTTCTTTGCCAAGAATAATCTCTAGATGCCAGCAGGGGGCTCATTTCCTCTGTGGATTTCATGTAGGCTGTTTGGATCATGAATTTGAGTATGGATTTGTGGAGGGAAAGATAAAAGGGAAGGGAAAAGGGACAAAAACAGAAGCTAAATTTGTCACATTTCCCTTCCTTTTCCCTTTCCATCCACAAATCCCTACTCAAATCCAAGATCCAAACACAGCCGTAATGTTTTGACCTGAAAGTTTGCTGTGTTTTGACCTCCTGTTACAGTCATCCTTTCATGTAGAAGTTACCATATAATATTTTACACATCCTAAAATGTGTTTAATGATGTAATAATAGTGACATCTCATCAGCAATTATATCTAACCATCTACAGTCCCCCCCTTCTTTTCTGTATAATAAATAAATAGCAGAAACTCTAATAAAAAGTTAGTTAATATCCTTTGTTGTTGTTGTTGTTTTTTTTTTTTTTTTGAGGAATAGGGATATGGAAAATCACTCTGCTTGATGCATGGGATGTTCAGATCCAACGGAGAGTGCGGTTATGTGAAGAAACCTGATTTTCTCATAAAGAAAGGTCCAAATAATGAGGTATTTGATCCTAAAGTAACCCTGCAGGTGAAGAAAACTTTAAAGGTTAGTTTATGGACTTGGATTTGTAGTAAAAATTTCATTTGTCTGGTGATATCATGATTGAGCATTTATTTATTTTAACAGGTGAGAGTATACATGGGAGATGGATGGCGTCTGGATTTTAGCCCCACACACTTCGATGCGTACTCACCTCCGGACTTCTACACAAAGGTTAGTTCACCTTTTGTTTTTTGGGGCTAAACTGTTCTGATCGAAAGATGGGATCTCTTACTACCGAACTTCTTGCTATCAAAATCCACATCTTGTCGTGATAGGAACCACGGACGCAGACATGGTGATTTCATACATAAAAAAAAAAAAAAAAAAAAAAAGACTTGGACATAACAATAAAAAAAATTCTTTTTATATATTTTTATTTGCTATGTAGATTAATATTATATCCATAAATAATCAAAATTAACAAAAACTAACATTAATGCACTAAAAAAAAAAAAAAAAAGTCCCTCACTTAAGATATCATTTGTAATTTTTATGGATAATCTATTAATTTTTTAAATCTAAGTAAAAGGTAATAAACATTCAACATCTAACATCTATCAAAAGTACTAAAGAACAAGGAAGAAAACTGGGTGTGTCCCGGTGAGAACCCAGCAGATCTCCTGAAAACAAATTAATTAAATAAGTGGACATACCAGCTGTCCAACATTGTTACGGCACCTTTTTTGGAGTGTCGGTGCTTCATAGTTGCTGTGTTTTGTGTGATCTATGAGATAAAATCAAGTATTTAGACACAAACATTAATTGGTTTAATTAAAGGAAATATAGTAGAAGGTGTTAACTAGTCTGAGTTGAAATCTTATTTACCTACTGCTAAATTCGTATGGCAGATACATATATTAGGGGTGCCAGCGGATGAGGCTAAGAAGAAAACAAAGATAATTGAGGATGACTGGGCACCCGTTTGGGATGAAGAGTTTACATTTCCATTGACGGTTCCAGAGCTAGCTCTGCTTCGAATTGAAGTACGAGAACACGACAGGTCAGAGAAGGATGACTTTGGCGGGCAGACGTGTTTGCCAGTCTCAGAGCTAAGATCAGGTATCCGGGCTGTCCCTCTCTATGACAAAAAAGGGGAGAAATTTAGATCTGTAAAGCTTCTTATGCGGTTTCAGTTTGTATGATTTTCACTTGAGCTCGTAACTAGATTTTCTGTCCTAGGAATTGCACATCCAGTATTGATGTGTTTAGTACATGTGCAATTTTATTAGAATATGTATAATTAAAAAAATAAAATACTTGTAGTACTGGCTTGTGTTATCTCCACAGATGCTAAAAACTAAGTGTTTGTACCAACCACCAGTTTGGTTCCCGTAATGTCGAAATATTTGGTTAGTCAGTCACTTGTCAATGGTACCGTCTAGTTGTGACTTAGTTTTTTGTTAAATGACTTCTCGACTCAGCAGTTGGTGAACGTAATTTGCGAAACAATTGATGATATTATTATGTGAAGTTCATTATTCTTAGGGCAGGAGTGCTATTCAGGCAATGTGTTGGTCTATTGTTCAACTCATAAATGGTTATCATTTGGCTGGAGTGTTATTTAGGCAATACAGTGTGTTGGTTTATCATTCAACTAACTAATGATTATAATCGAATTATGGTGTTGGAATGTATATAATATAGGGATATTTATGCGTAGGTTATTGTCTAATAGGTCCCATGGGAAAAATTTATCATAAAAAGTCGCTAATTTTAGCAACAATTTATAAAAATCATGACAAAAAAGTTACAATTGTCAATTTTTAGCAACATATATAAAAAATTGTCACCAAAAAATTATTTTTAGCGACAATTTTATCAAGATTTATTTTTAATAGGACTTGATGAGAATTAAGTCCAACTATTAGCCTAATAGTAAAAGTAATGATATGGTGATTACATTTGGCTATCATTTACTGTTAGCCACTAGAACTCTTCTAAGGATTAGTATGAAACTCTCATTAAAGGGAGTTGAATTAGGAGACACTGACTTTTACCGATCAAAGAAGAAGAAGAAGTGTGATTTTACTTTTATTAGTAAGTTTTTATTGTTATGAAAAAAATTCTACATATGAAGCCAATCAGCTAAACTCTCCACGAAGAGGCAACCTAAAAGATTAATTAGCTTTAAAAAAAAAAAAAAAACCCTCACCGAAGGATTAACTTCTCATAATTTGACAAGAAGTGTTTGTTAGACCATTAATTGTCTCAAAAGATTTAGCTGTTATGAAATAAAATATGGAAAATTACAATTAAAAAAAAAATCATAGTTTGACCCTTGTAACAAAATAAATCTTAAATTCTTAATTTTGTTAATTTAAACATTAAACTTTTTATTTGTTTTTAATCTAAATTATTTGCCTATTTTAGTTAAGTAAAATCAATGAAAAAATAGATATTTTAGTCATTAAATTCAATGAAAATGATATTAAACATTTTATGTATATCTATATTGATTTAATAACTAAAATCAAATGATTAGGGTTTAAATTGATAAAATTAAAAATTTAAGATTTATTTTGTTAAAAGACTCAAATTATGAGTTTTTTTTTTTTTTTTTTTAATTTTTAATGTTATACTTATCCCAATAAAATATGTGTGAAGCTATTTAATATATGCAAGATTGCAAGTAGAGATGTAAAGAGTGATTCTATTTACACTACTAGTTTATTCCTTTACATCCTCTATCTCATTATATCACTAAAAAAAATGTGATTCTCATTACATCCATTATATTACCAAAACAAACCCTAAATTCTTCATAACCCTTTTAGATTTGTCTTTATACCGATAGTTTTTGGTAATACAATGCTAAAGAATTTGAATTATTTTAGTGCCGTATTACTAGACAAACTAAATTTTTTTAGCAATTTGTTGCCATTCGATTGGATGATTTTACTAACAAGAAATTAGTTGGAGCCCATTGGTGAAGTGTCTGTTCGGTGATACATTGCTATATAAAATAGATTACTCCAGTGTCATGTTGTCGAACTAAAATAAAATTTTCCAACCACCTGTCACTTTACGTGCGTTGTAGATTGTTTTAATTGTTATTGCATTAAAGGCATTCCTTCGTTTCAATGTAATTAATATCTTTTTCGGTCGTACAATACTTTTTGACATGTCAACTAATAATGATTTTTTCTCCTTAGATAATCTACCAGCAAATCAGTGCTCTTCAAGATGTTCAGCAGCCAGATGATTGTACTTGCATTGCTGGAATGAGTAGAAGCGTAATCCTTCCAAAAAAGAAAAAAAAAATTAGAAATGCATGGTAATGAGTAATTGAACAAAATAAAAACATTCGGCCTTGAATTATCGAAAATGTATATTTTATTCGACAGTGGGTTACCAAACATATATTTTTTGTTCGATAATATGATTCCAGACTATTTTATTTTGTTCGATTTTGGCACCCAAACAAAAGTCGAAGAACTCTTTCAAAAAACGAAATGAAAACCTACCCAACAAATAAAAAAACTCACCATTTTACTTTTTATTTTTATTCTTTTATAGTTCTTCATTATCGTTTATTCATCCATTGCTTTCTTCTATGATCAAAACACTACGGGTATATTTGGCTTGGATTTGTAGAGTGATGGAAATTTTTTTCTAAAAAACTTGTTTGGTTTGTAATTTTTTCAAAATAATTTCCAAAATCACTTTCTCTTTCTTACATATCAATCAATCACTTTTGCTCTCTCATCTCTTCTTCTCTATCACTTTTTCTCTCACACACATCTAGTGAATTACAACAAAATATCAAATCATTCCAAACTCCAAAACTATTTTCAAAATACACAACCAAACAAACCAAAAAATTTTCTAAACTCTCTCTCCAAAACAGTTTTTAAAAACTACTCTCTCAAGACCAAACCAAACATGCCCTATGATTCTTACCTTTTGAAAAGAGCTATGTAGCTGTGGGGATATATTTTCTGAATACCAACACGTGGCATGGTGACGCCGACGTGTCAGCCGAGGTGCCACGTGCCTTGGTAGTTAAGCCGAGGTAATCTCGGAGAAGCCGAGGTCATCTCCGAAGATATCGGAATCCGAGATAAGGGGCAAGAGTCCTAAGGCACAGAGGGGACTGAATCAAGATAAGGATAAAACTCTCAAGGAGTTTATCTTTATCACTTAAAAGAGTCCAGAGTAAACAGTGAACTAGAGTTCATAGAAGTCATACTTCTAGTGGGACTTGGATTGAGTATATTATAAAAGAGAGGCACCCCCGTGGGTCTAAGGTATGCAATTTATACTTTGAGTATTCAGTTTAGTACTTGATTATCTTTGAGAGATATACTGACTTGATCGTCGGAGTGCCCCCGGGTGGAAGAACCACCGCCGGAGCTTTTTCTTTCTGTTTCAGGTTACTTAAGCCATCTATTCTGCTTGTGCTCTCCAGCTGATCACTAAACGGGCAGTGTGGTCAGATTTTCACCCACACAATTTGGCGCCGTCTGTGGGAACGAAGGAAGAATAGATGGCCAGTAACGGACAGCAGGAAAATATTGGGGATGACGCTCCCACTGGGAGTGGCAGACCAATTGACCTTGACATCGAAGGAGATAACCACAATGCAGAAGCCCGTGACCAGGGTCACAGAGAGAACGACGTCATCCCAGAAGGCGACACGTCAAAAAGAGCAAACCAAGGAAAGTACTACAATGAAGATAACCTCCAGGTATGGAGGGACAGGTGCCTACGGAGGGATGAGGAAGTAAAAGAGCTAGCAAACAAGTTGGCGGACCTCCAGTCAGTCGTCAACTTCATGATGCAGAATAATGTTATGCAGCCACCATACCCGCTGCAAGATACGCCGATGCCGGCAAACAACACTCAGAAGGATGGAAGAAAAACAATCCCCGAGGTCCCTCAGTATACCAGGAGCGGAAGGCATTCTCACCGGCCTTCCAGGGAAGTCGGACGGGAAAAGCCGAGGCAAGAAGAGTCCCGAAGGACACACCACATGAAGAATCCAGACCCCAAAGAACATCAACATGTTCAGGGGCAAGTACTCCATTTTGACACAACCCATGAAGAAAGATCCAAACGACCCCACCACGAGGCCGAAAGCAGTGTACCAAAAAGACTAAAATCCAAAGACAGCCGAGCTCCAGGGAGGAGCAAAGTAGACTTAAGGGACTACCTCAAGAGGAGGCAGCAGAATGCAGAAGCCGAGGTAAACTCCCCAGTGAAACCGAAGACAGCTTTCTCGGTGGAACTGGACAAATTCGAACCACCCAAAAGATTCAGTATGCCGAGGTTTCAAATCTATGATGGTAAGTCAGATCTAAACTTTCATGTTGGGCTATACCTAAATTCAATGGCGTTATATAGCGGGAACGAGCCGTTGCTCTGCAAAGTATTCCCCTCATCCTTTGGGGAAATTGCATCTGATTGGTTCCATAAGTTACCAAAAGGAAGCATAAAAACATGGGAAGGCTTGGCCGAGATATTTGTGGCCAGATTCGTGACCAACAAGCTGCAACCCCTGAGGGTTGATGCTTTGATGGCTCTACGAATCACCAAAGAAGAAGGCCTCAGGGCCTATGCGAAGAGGTACTACGAGGTGTTCAACCGAATACCTGAATGCAACTAGGAAGTAGCAGTCGTATCCTTCAAGAACGGCCTGAAAGATGACTGCCCACTACGGAAATCTTTGGCAAAAACATTGCCAAAAAGCATGGAAGAACTCATGGCAATAATTGAGAAATACGCCAGGGCCGAGGAAGATACATCGGGAAACAAAGAAGTAAAACAAGAAAAGGGAAACGGCTCGCCAAAGCGAACCCGAGTCAACAGTGGGCCGACCAAACAAGAAATAGAATTAAGAAATAAACAGGCAGTAACAACGGTATTCCGGATCCCAATCCATAAAATCTTAGATCGGATTCGAAATCAACCATATTTCAGGGCTCCGGCAAGAGCACCGGGGGAATTCATGGGAAGGAATGTTGGTAGACGATGTGCCTACCACAATGAAGAAGGGCATCCAACTCAAGGCTGCAGAGCCTTAAAAGCACACTTGGAGGACCTAGTAAGACAAGGCCTTCTAAGGGACCTGGTCGATGAGGCCAGAACAAGGGAAGAACAGGCAAGGTTGCCTCAAGCACGAGCGGCACCCCCTCCCCCAGCACAGCTACCACAAGCAGGAGAACCGAGGGTGGTTAATGTGATCCACTCAAGGGTCAACGAAAACGAAGTCAGAGGAGAAACCCAAAGGGTAAGACATTTACAGCATATCTACCAAATCGAGGAAAAGAGACATCGGCCAGAAGAATGCCAAGGGCCGATGATAGCCTTTACTGAAGCCGACCTAGAACTGGTCCAACATCCGCATAATGATGCCTTGGTAGTATCCCTCCAGGTTGGGGAGTGCCAAGTAAAACGCATCCTAATAGACCAAGGCAGCTCCTGTGACATCATGTACGTCAGATGTTACAAAGAGCTAGGCCTTCACCCCGATGACCTAGAACAATCCAGCGGCCCGATAGTCGACTTTAATGGAACGCCGACATGGCCACTGGGTGCAACAAGCTTGGAGGTACAAGCCGGCACTAAGAAGATCAGGACGGAATTCCTGGTAATTGACACACCCTCACCATACAACATCATCCTGGGAAGACCGTGGTTGCATGCAATGGGGGCAGTTCCCTCGACGTTGCATCAACTACTCCAGTTCCCAACAGAGCATGGGATTGAAGAAGTTAGAGGGGATCAACTACAAGCCAAAAATTGCCCCATGGCAGCAATAAAGTCCACCTGTAGTATACGGGAGCCAAAGAAAGCAGAAGTTGAAGATGAGGACATGGAAGTCCTAGAAGACATCGGGAAAGAACCAGCCGAGAAAAGCGAAGAGGCGCTAAAGAAAATCCTCGTCCAGGAGGGCGACGAAGAACGATTTTTTCTTCTCGGCTCAGGCTTAGCTAGAGAAGAAGAAAAAGAACTGGAAGATTTTTTAAGGGCAAACATAGAGGCGTTCGCCTGGACACCTTATGAAATGCCTGGCATTGACCCCGAGGTCACTTGCCACAGTCTGAATGTCGACAGATCGGCAAAACCTATGATTCAACGAGCCAGAAGGCCGACGTTAATGCACGTCGAAGCAGTCGAGGAAGAGGTAGACAGACTCCTTGAAGCCAGGGCCATCCGAGAAGTCCAGTACCCAACGTGGCTGTCCAACACAGTAGTAGTAAAAAAGAAGAATGGCAAGTGGAGGGTTTGTGTAGACTTCACCAGCCTCAACAAAGCTTGCCCGAAAGACAGCTTTCCTCTGCCCAAAATCGACCAACTGGTAGACGCCACCTCGGGACATGAAATGATGAGTTTTTTAGATGCATACAGAGGGTACCACCAGATTGCTATGTACCCTCCAGATGAGGAGAAGACCGCGTTCATCACCCCGAAAGGCCTGTACTGTTACAGGGTAATGCCTTTTGGGCTGAAAAACGCAGGAGCAACCTATCAGAGGTTAGTGACAAAGATGTTTAAACACCTGATTGGCAAAACGGTAGAAGTTTACATCGATGATATGGTCGTAAAGACCAAGGAATCAAAAGGTCATCTTGCCGACCTAAAAGAGGTCTTTGACATACTCAAAAGATATCGGCTCCGACTCAACGCCTCAAAATGCGCCTTCGGAGTTGGGTCAGGTAAATTTCTAGGATATCTAGTAACAAGAAAGGGCATTGAAGCCAGCCCAGACCAAATCAAGGCCATCCTGGAACTACAGAGTCCAACATCGGCAAAGCAAGTTCAAGTGCTCACTAGAAGGGCCGCAGCCCTAAACCGATTCATCAGCAGAAGCTCAGACAAGTGCAGACCCTTCTTTAACCTGGTGAAAAAAGCCACAGACTTCCTATGGACGGAAGAATGTGAAGCTGCCTTAGCCAACCTAAAAAAGTACTTGACCACAACCCCGGTCCTTTCTAACCCAATCCCAGGGGAGGAATTGTTTTTGTACTTAGCAGTCTCTGAACACGCAGTCAGTGCAGTGCTAATCCGAGAGGAAAAAGGGGAGCAAAAGGCTGTCTATTATGTAAGCAAGACTCTGGCTAACGCGGAAACAAGGTACCTACCACTGGAAAAATTAATGCTAGCCTTGGTAATGGCCTCAAAGAAATTGAGCCATTACTTTCAGGCACACAAGATTGTGGTTCTAACAGAGCACCCACTGAAGTCCTTATTACATCAAGGAGACTTAACAGGAAGAATAGCAAAATGGGCAGTAACACTAGGCCAGTTTGACCTAGAATTTAGGCCAAGAACAGCAATAAAGGGCCAAGTTTTGGCCGACTTCGTCGCAGAACTCACACCTGAAGCCATCACACCTCGGGCTCCGTCGAGCCAAGAGGAACATTGCCCCAACAAGCAAAAAGAGTCCCAGTCAAAGACAAAAAAGCAAGAGAAAGAAAAGCTCAGACCATGCAGCATCTACATCGGCGATTCATTCAGACTATTCGTCGATGGAAGTTCAAACCGCCAGGGAGCAGGAGCAGGAGTACTGCTGATATCTCCAGATGGAGAAATTGTAGAACAGTCCATCCGTCTGGGGTTCAAAGCCTCCAATAATGAAGCAGAATATGAAGCATTAATTGCAGGGCTAAAGCTAGCAGCAGCAGCAGAGGCAGACGAGGTAATTGTTTTTTGTGATTCACAATTGATTGTTAACCAGTCAACAGGAGAATTTGCAGCCAGAGACGAAAGAATGTCGGCATATGCAAAGGAAGTCATCCGACTGGAAGCCCTATTCCAGAACTGCAGATTACTCCAAGTAAGCCGAGATGACAACACCCACGCCGACGCGTTAGCCAACTTGGCCAGCTCAATTCAAACTGGAAAAACAAGGACAATTATGATCGACTACATGTCGGCCCCAAGCATAGATAAACAGAGCATTGAACAAGAAGCAATGTGCGTGGGCCTTGGACCAAGTTGGATGGATGCAATCATTGCATTCCTAAAAGAGGGGAAGTTGCCAGAAGACCATAAAGAAGCACATAAAATTAGGCTGAAATCGGCCAGATTCAGTCTAACAGCGGAAGGCCATCTCTACAGGAGGTCCTTCACTGGACCACTTTTAAGGTGCGTACATCCTTTGCAGGTTGAAGATTTCCTTTACGAGATTCATGAAGGAATTTGTGGAAGCCATGCAGGGGGCAGATCGTTAGCCCACAGGGCCATTACCCAGGGGTATTGGTGGCCCTACATGCAAAAGGACGCCGAAGCATATGTAAAGAAGTGTGAACAATGTCAAAGGTTTGCACCTTTGATACATCAACCAGCTGCCGACCTAAACCCAGTATTCAGCCCTTGGCCGTTTGCCCAATGGGGCATGGATCTGGTTGGACAACTTCCCCAAGCAACTGGGCAAAGAAAATACTTGCTGGTAGCAACATACTACTTCACAAAATGGATAGAGGCAGAACCTCTTGCCAAAATCCGAGATGTGGATGTCAAGAATTTTGTTTGGAGAAACATAATCACCAGATTTGGGATTCTAAGAGCAATTGTTGCCGACAACGGGACACAGTTCGACAGCAAACTCATCAAAAACTTTTGTGCAAAATTCAAGATCAAGAATTATTTCTTAACACCAAGTTTTCCTCAAAGCAATGGGCAAGCAGAAGCATCCAACAAAGTAATCCTGGATGGAATAAAGAAGAGGCTGCAGGCAGCAAAAGGAAAGTGGGTGGACGAATTGCCCAACGTACTTTGGGCGTATCGGACTACGCCAAGAAGATCAACAGGAGAATCCCCCTTTGCCATGGCCTATGGCACAGAAGCAGTCATCCCATTAGAGATCGGCATCCCAGGGATCAGAACCCAGGGAGTAGAGAATGGCACCAACGACATACTCTTAGCCCGAGACCTGGATTTATTGGAAGAACGAAGAGAGAAAGCTGCAATTCAGCTCGCAGTATACCAGCAACAGCTTGCCAGAGCTTACAACAAGAAGGTTAATCCAAGAGATTTTCAAGTTGGCGACCTAGTCCTAAGAAAAGTCGTCGGGAACAAGAAGGATCCCAGGGAGGGCAAGCTTGGCCCAAACTGGGAAGGACCCTACAGAGTCACTTCAGTATTAGGCAATGGAGCATATCGGCTTGAGGACAATGAGGGCAAAGCATTGCCCAGACCTTGGAATACTTGTAATTTGAAATTTTTCTATCATTAGATAAACATCATTGTTTGGCCGATATTATCAATAAAGTCTTTTCAGAATCCTTTCAACATGTTCGATTGATAAAGTTATGCATGGATGTTTTTGAAGACATATCAAACTCAGGCAAAGCTAAGCCGATGTTATTCCTTAATTCACTTGTTGAAATTTGTAGCAATTTACAAGTTGGAATTAAGCTGATTCCTTATCTTCACTTGTTGAAATTTGTAGCAATTTACAAGTTGAAGTTAAGCCGATGTTATTCCTTAATCCACTTGTTGAAATTTGTAGCAATTTACAAGTTGGAATTAAGCTGATTCCTTATCTTCACTTGTTGAAATTTGTAGCAATTTACAAGTTGAAGTTAAGCCGATGTTATTCCTTAATCCACTTGTTGAAATTTGTAGCAATTTACAAGTTGGAATTAAGCTGATTCCTTATCTTCACTTGTTGAAATTTGTAGCAATTTACAAGTTGAAGTTAAGCCGATGTTATTCCTTAATCCACTTGTTGAAATTTGTAGCAATTTACAAGTTGGAATTAAGCTGATTCCTTATCTTCACTTGTTGAAATTTGTAGCAATTTACAAGTTGAAGTTAAGCCGATGTTATTCCTTAATTCACTTGTTGAAATTTGTAGCAATTTACAAGTTGGAATTAAGCTGATTCCTTATCTTCACTTGTTGAAATTTGTAGCAATTTACAAGTCGAAGATAGGCCGAGGTTATTGCTTAAGTTCTCATAGCAATATGTGGGTTGTTTAAACCCTAAGGAAGATGCTTAACACTTGTTGAAATTTGCAGCAATTTACAAGTTTATGTTAAGCCGACATACGATCACCCGCTGAGGTACACAGAAAGTTACAGGTTAAAATAAAGGCTAAGTATATTGTTTATTACTTGTTGAAATTTGTAGTAATTTACAAGTAGGTAAGATTAAGATAACCGTTTAAAACTTGTTGAAACTTAAGAAGAAGCTTGCAAAAGTTTACATTCCGAAATATATGTTCTATACTTGTTGAAATTTATGAAAAGATTGCAGGACAGTATCTTGCCGAAATAAAAGTTTTTATGGTTATACCCGAGGTATGAAACCCCGAGGAGATTGCACAGAGGAAGCAACATGAGGAAATATGCAAAAATTTTCTAAGTACAAGACTATGCAGAAGCAGTCAACAGAATATCACAAGACTAAAACATCCAGAGGAGGAACTGTTGCAGTTACATATTAAAGAAACCACATCAGCCAAAAGAAGGAGTTTTGCATTATCCAGAAAGTAAAGAAGTACAAAGTACAAAGTACAGAAAAAAAAGGAAACAAGGTACAAAAAAAAAAAAAAAAACATTTTCAAGATTCTTCAGTATCAGCCACTGCAGGAACGGGGACCTCGGACGATTCAGGTGGAATCTCCTCGGCCACTTTCTCCGCTTGTATTTCGGCATCTATCTCTGCCAATGTTGTGTCAAGACTTCTTTCAGTCAGAAGGAGGTCAGATGATAGATACCCTTGAACAGACTCCCTGGGCACTTCCTCAGCATCATCACCCCCCTCATCTTGAGTTAAGTCCATAACCTGCTCAGCAGGAGGAGGGGACTTGGCTTCGGCAGCATTCTTGGGTTTTCTCACCAAGGCCTCACCATCATCTTTTTCTTCATCTTCATCCACGGCCTCGGCCTCAGACTCTGATCCACCTTCAGGAGGAGGTGGAGGAAATGGTAAAGGAATAGCGTCGGCCTGGCGCAATGGCGAGTCAGCAGGAAGATCAAGCTTCTTTATCAAGGACATCCAACCAAGGAAAAATCCCCTGTTGCATGCCTGCCTGACTTGAAGCTTGTAGTCTTCTGCAACATCGGCCATACCTTGAGCATAGGCCTTTTCATCGGCCTCTTTGATTTCGGCCTCTTTGGTGGCCAGAGCTTGCTGGAGTTCTTTCTCCGCTTGGACCTTCTGAACCTCGGCCTCTCTTTTCTCGGCCTCAGCAACTTTTCTAACAGCCTCAGCAGCTTCGGCCTTCTCAAGAGCTAAAGTTTGAACTTTAGTTGCAGCCTCGGCTTGATCCTCCAGTTTTTTCATTTTTGCTTCAAGGGACTTGATCTCTCTCTTCATAGAAGATGCTTCCCTTTTCATATCAACCAACCTTTGACGATTTTCAAAGGATTGCATTGAAAATGAATGGGCATGCTGAATGGCCTGCAGAAAAACAGAAATGTGAGACAGTACTCTCAGTGAAGAACGGAAGAAAAAATCACAGGTACAAACAGAAATACTTACTTGAGCAGAGTGTTGGAGCATAAGAGCGTAATTTTCATACTCACTAAACTTGGCATTTCGCTCCAAGTCATTTGGTAGAAGAAGAGCAGTGCTAAGGGCA
The DNA here is from genome assembly GCF_055761805.1 of Camellia sinensis. Taxonomy (NCBI): domain Eukaryota; kingdom Viridiplantae; phylum Streptophyta; class Magnoliopsida; order Ericales; family Theaceae; genus Camellia; species Camellia sinensis. Next base: position 45,281,092 of record NC_138961.1, read on the forward strand.
ACAGCAACATTAATGTCGTTAGCACTTTCACTAGCCATAATGGGCCTATCCTCCAGGGATAGATCAGGAGCCCAGGGGACGTCGGGTTTCTTCGAAGCCGAGGTCGTCGCAGACGATGACCTTGGCCTCTTTGTTTGTGTAGACCCTGAGGGTTGGCCCTCAGCAGACCTCTTGCTTGAAGTAGAGGCTGATTTTTTGCTTTCTGCTAGTTTAGAAATCGGCAAGGCATCCTCAGCCTCGGCATCTGTGGCCTTGGCCTTAGGTTGAGCCTTTTTTACTCTCTTTGGTTTGGGTGGGAGCATTGATTGCGTTGGTGCGGCTTCGGCGTCAGTTGGAAGGTCGGCGAGAAGGTCTTGGACGACAGGCCTTGGACGAACCATTTCAGCAGTCTTTACAAGCCTTCGTCGGCGTTTACGTTCAGGAATTGGAATTAAGTAGGGGGCCGAAGTTGATGGAAGATCGGCTGGGTTAGATGTGGACTCTTGATCTGTTCGGGATGTAGAAGCAGTTAAGGTTGTGGCTGTGGGTGGAGAAAGACTCTTCTTCCTTTTTCTTGGGACGTCGGGTAAGGTGGATTTGTATGTAGGGATGAAGTTTAGTAATACTGGGGCTTTTCGTTTGTGGATTGGAAGGCCAAGAAGTGTTTTCAGATCTGTTCCTGGGAAGAAGGATTGACGAAAATTTTTCGGTGGCTGATGGAGATCTGCAAAGAAACAGACGTCAGAAACACAAAGTATTAAAGTCTTAAATAAAAACAACTAAAGTGTTGACTCAGGGCTCTTACTCTTGCCCTCTGTAATTGTTCGAGGAAGAGGGTAGAGGTGGACATCTTCATCTGGGCCAAATTCCCAATTTCCAGAAGCAATGAGAAAATCATCTCCAGCCCCCTTGTTAGAGTCTGGGAGGTCGGCTATAATTTTGTACTGAGTGGATCTCGGCTTAAGGTAATAGACAAAACCCCTATCCTTCAGATCAAGAGGGCACATGGTATAACAATATTGAAGGTCGGCTAGGGTGATTCTAAGGTTTTCTTGCCTAGCCAAGGCTATAATACCGTTAATTACCCTATAGGAATTGATAGTAAGTTGCATAGGGTTCAGCTTATAGAAATGGAGAACTTGACGGAAAAGGGGATCAAGTGGAAGCCGAAGTCCACATTCGGTAAAAGCAACTATTGGAAAAGGCATTGTATGGTCTGTGGGCACGATGGTATCATTATCCCCAGCCAGCTTAAGATGAACGTCGGCTGGGATAGAGAATTCTTGCCTAAAGTATTCAAGTTTTGTTGGGGTATTTACCCTATGCCTCCACATACCCATTATATCGGCTTAAACTAAGAGGAATATGTTTCAGGAAATGGGCGTTTTTCAGGTTTTCCTAAAGATTAAGGGTTCTACAGACAAATCCCAAATCTATGAAGTATGAAGATAAAAATCGAGGGCACAAATCTGGGGCAGACACAAAAAAGAGAAAACAAAGACGAAGTTTCAGATTCAAGAACAGAGGTATAGTTCTCAGAAACAATAGAGATACAGAAACAAATCAAGAACAGCGGTAAAGAGAATGATGAAAAAAGCATAGAAGTCCGAGGTATAGCCACAAATTCAAGATATGAATAAATCTAAGACCTCGAACAAGATCAGTAATGGCAACAGACAGACAAAAGCACATAAAGAGAATGAAAGAATTAAAGGAAAGGGTCTTACCAGGACAAATGAAGCCGAGGCAGTGCTCGCCGAACCCAGAAATTGATTGCACAGCAAAGAGGGCTTTTGCACGAATGAGGGACTAAGAGCAGTTCCAGAAAAAAGAATGAAGCAATGGCAGATTCGAAGAAGAATGAGCTTTCAGAGAGAGAAAGAGCAAGAAGACGGAATGAAAAAGTGAAGAAAAGATAGAGGCAAAAGAAAAGTTTTGTCAAAAATGTGAAACGGCGGCAAAATTAGGGCAATCATTACGCCTAGGGTAACGCACGCGTCAGACGGCGCAGACGAAATGAACAGACAGCTTCAGGCGCGTCACTGACACGCTCCAATAAAGACGAAACACGTAAAAGAAACAGTTAGATATGCATGACAGCTCATGCGCGTGGGAGAGTACGACCGATGCCTTGTTCTCCGAAGAGAACACGTCGGCTGAAAGTAAATAATCTTGGCTAAATAGTTTTTAAGCCATTACTCAGAAAAGAAGTGACAAAATTTGGAATAGGTTCCATCACCTCATAATGCCGAGGTAATAGAACCTAGGGGGCAGTTGTGGGGATATATTTTCTGAATACCAACACGTGGCATGGTGACGCCGACGTGTCAGCCGAGGTGCCACGTGCCTTGGTAGTTAAGCCGAGGTAATCTCGGAGAAGCCGAGGTCATCTCCGAAGATATCGGAATCCGAGATAAGGGGCAAGAGTCCTAAGGCACAGAGGGGACTGAATCAAGATAAGGATAAAACTCTCAAGGAGTTTATCTTTATCACTTAAAAGAGTCCAGAGTAAACAGTGAACTAGAGTTCATAGAAGTCATACTTCTAGTGGGACTTGGATTGAGTATATTATAAAAGAGAGGCACCCCCGTGGGTCTAAGGTATGCAATTTATACTTTGAGTATTCAGTTTAGTACTTGATTATCTTTGAGAGATATACTGACTTGATCGTCGGAGTGCCCCCGGGTGGAAGAACCACCGCCGGAGCTTTTTCTTTCTGTTTCAGGTTACTTAAGCCATCTATTCTGCTTGTGCTCTCCAGCTGATCACTAAACGGGCAGTGTGGTCAGATTTTCACCCACACAGTAGCAAAGAAGAAAAATTAAGAAGGGAAAAAGAGCAGTAGGGATCGAAGAACAATGAGTGTAAGGAGATAATAAAATTTATTTAATTTTAATATTTTGTCCTTAAAGGTAATTTCAAATATAGGTAAAATTGGAAAAAAATAAAATAAAATCTCATATGAAGGGTATAAAAAGGTAAACTAGTGGTGTGAGTAGAATCACTCAGATGTAAATATCCATATATAGTGATACATAGAGAGAATAAATATTGTACAGGGCGTTCGGTTCAAAAGACCAAATTCAAATTTTTTTGTACAAAGGTCCAAGCGCGAAATTATTATGTCTGTAAGGACATATTTTTGCACAATGACCAAGCTACCTTTATATATATGGTATCCACGGTGGAAACACAAACAAAACAAACCCTCATGTCTCTCAATTTCTCTCTCTCTCTTCAATCTTACGCGATCTATCTCTCCCCTACAATACCACCATTCTTGCCGTTGTTGATCTCATCCTTCGTCGCCTCCTCGTTGATCTCATCCTCCATCGCGACAGTCACTTTTCTCCATTGTCATGTAACACCATCGCTGCAAATCTCTCTCTCTAGGTTTTTCATCTATGTTGGTATGTTTTCACTTTCTCTCTCTACTCTCTCTCCTAGGGTTTCACCGGTGACGACAATGACGACGACGACAGAAAGAGGTGTCACAGGATTGGACGACAGTTGGCGGCAATGGTTATGAGGAGATTATCATTTGAAGGTGAAAACTTGAAGGACATCGACCAATGAGAATGAAGGACGCTGAGTGTGACAACCACAATCCATAATTAACCGTTAATCCATAATTAAAAATGTTAATCAAGTGATTAAATGAAATCATGTGTTAATTATGTGATTTGTGTGTTATTTACATTCCTATCTGTCTATTGTGTAGGAATATTTGTTTGAGTTTCTGTTTCGATATGAAATTGAAAGCCTTATCGACATCTGAATGTGAAATTGATTAGGTCAATGTATTATTTAGAATTTTTAAAAAATTCTGGTAAGTTTAATTAGATTTTGATTCGGAGTCAAATACTTAGAATAAATAAATTATTAAGGTCTCGTTTGAGAACAAACTATTTTAGTAATTTTTTGATTTTTTACGAATAGATATGCAGAAAAGTAGAGAGAGTGATGTGATAGCTTATACTGACTTTTTGGATTTTTGACTAAAAGTGAAGGTTGCCAAACGAGGCCTAAGTTGAATTAACTTAGCTCTAATCACATTTAATTAGTTTAAGCTAATTCTATCATATAAATAGGCCACTTGTAATTGAGTAGACTCGTTTTCTGTCATCATCTTGAGCAACAAGCATGAGAGAGAAGATAGTGTGGAATTGAGAGTGAATCAACAATCTAAAGAGAGGAGAATGAAGTTTTGAGCAAGGATTAAGGGAATTGAAGAAGAGTTGGGAAGGATTGGCTAGTTCTTCATTAATTCAAGACTTCAGGTGAGAATTCAACTCTTATATTATGAATTTGAGACATCAAATATATGAATTCAAGAAAATTAAGAAATTAGGCATATGAATTAAGCTAAGATTGAAGAATTTAAAAGTAAATCATGCATGCATGCATAATTCATCATGTGTTAAGTTTGATTTCCAAGAATTCCTACATGCATGTGTATATCCTTGTTAAATCTTGAGAGCTCTCCATGATTTCATACTTAATCATGTCATATGTTCATGTTTTGAAAGTAAGGAGCTCAAGTCATTGCATGCATGTATATAAATTTGAAGTTTCAACTTGGTTTTGAAGAATTGACATGCGTTTGGGCCTTGATTTTGTGAATTGATTTTCATTTCATGGTTTTATACAAGTGTCTAATTGTTTTCTACAAATTGTGGCCCAAAAGAATAGGTTTGAAGCTTTAAACATGTGTTTTGAACTTGAAGTCGAATTCTGGAAATACCAGAATTTGGTCATATTGCTCAAGCTACTAAATTGTCGCCCAAGCGCACGTTGAGAACTCTCTGAAGTTTTGCAGAGTTTGAGGTTGGCTCGAGCATTTAAAAGACCACTCGAGTGACCACCCTTTATTTTCAGTCTTGGCTCGAGCAACCAAGAAATTGGCTCGAGTGTAAAATGAGAGCATCTAGTACTTTTGCAGACCAAAAGGCCCACTCGAGCGACCAAAGCATCGCTCGAGCGAACTGCCTTATTTTCTGAAAATTTTGTAAGTGTTTCAAAGTGCATAGTTGCATCTTCATCACATTCTAGGCATTCTTAAGCCATGGTTTAGGCTATAATAATGAGGATATGAATTAGAAACACACTAAGGAAAGAAATGTAACAAGTTAAGTATCTACAGAATGTGTGTTTCAATGTGTATCTGTTATGTGTCTGTGTAGGTCACGCGCAACCGTCCGTCTGATTTGTTTTTAGAGCTATCTGTGAGTATCAACTCTGTAAAGATATGTTTGTACTTAAGTTATTTTCTTATTAAATGATTTACTCTACTTGTCTGAAATGATATTTTCTATATGAATGAATGATTGTCTAGCTTTCTTAAATGTAATCGTGGCATCCTTTGCATCTATCATATGATATCTGTTATCTGTTACCTGGTACCAGGGTTTCACTTGGGTTCCATTCATGGAATTGATTATGCATAATCAACTATCTAATTTGCACGTGGGTCTTAATGACCGTCTCATGTGAATATGGGTCTTTATGACTAATCTGCTCTGCACGTGGGTCGTTATGACCAATCTGATATATTTACTAATGGATGTACCACGTATGATTGTTTACAAATCTAAATATGACTAGGAATCTATTTATGTTCTGAATTTTGATTTCTGAATCTGTCATGGATATCATTCATCAAAACCTTTACTCTGATGTTATTCACTGGGCTCCAGCTCATTATTTATATTATGTATGTAGGTGATTAGGCGCGTGACTAGGCTTGAGATTTCTAGTCTGGATTCTGTTTGTGTCAGCTAACTTGTGCGCCTCCCGAGGAGGTTTCGGAAGTCTTTTGTGGTCAAGTTTCTGTGGACAATATTTGTGACCAAGATAATGAACAAGTTTTAAGCTTTTATTTCTTTTGTTTATTTGGACAAGTCTTTATGTTACTTTGTAAATAGGGCTAAGTCCCTTTTTGTTTATCTGTACTTGTGGTGACGCGAGAATGACATCATATGATATGTAAATCTAAGGTTTAATTTTTTGTCCCATATAAATCTACACAACTCTATGGACATTGTATTTTGATATTTGCTTTCGTTAGCCCCTTTTTGCTAATTTGTCTCAGAGGCCTTTGGTAATCTTAGGATTACTAGCCAATTACGATACTAAACCTATAGGGGTGGGTTTAGGTTATGATATTGAGTTGACTCAGGGTCAAGAATCGAGTTGCCTCCGCCGTAGAAAAGGAACAGTCTGTGAAAATCATCGGCGCCATTTTGAAGAATTGGACTCTAAGCCCTATGCTTAGAATTGGGGTTTTATAGGTTATATACATGTGTGTGTGTGCGTGTATAAAAGGAAAATCGATTTTCCTAGTGCTTAGATCTGAGATTTGTGAGGCCGATGATCTCATATTATGTGTGGCTGCTGATGATCTCAAACTCTGGGAGGATCGAGAGGATCAAGTGGTGTTGAAAGTGGAGCGATCTTGATGATAAAAAATAAATAGGAAACTTTTGTCAAATGTAGGTTAGTTTTATCAAACTTTATCAAATGTAGATTTATTTTATGCAGATCTAGGATTAAGAGTAGCGTTCGAGCTTGGCGAGGTTTCTAGCGAAAGAGATAGAAGATTGGTAAAGGCTGGGTAGGGTTCGAGTGACCAGGTAGAGAAGGCGACGATGAAACCCATCGGCTCGAATGTATATTCTTTTTCTTCTTATTATTCCTTTTCATCTTTTAATTGGTTAGTGGTAGTGGTTATAGTGGTGGTGATAGAGAGAGTGGGAAGGTTAAAGATGACGAGATAGAAAGAGAAGTCGATGGATTAGAGGTAAAAGAACTGGTGTGTATGTGTGCGTGTGTGTGTGTGTGATGTTTATTTTTGCAATTCATTCAATAACATCAGGATCCATAACGATTGAGATTTCATAAATTGACATGCATAGATTAAAGAAATTGAACAAATCAGATCTGTTTCAATAGATAAAAAAATTGAATTGCTATTTTAACAGATAAAAATATCAAACAGATAAGAAATAGACAAACATGAAAAATTGGCTTGGTATTTCAATAGATCACTATTTGAATTTTAATAGATAGCTTCGTATTTCAATAAAATAAAAAATATTTAAATAGATAAGGGAAATTTGAATTGGAAAGATTAAAAAATTAAATAGATAGAGAAAAAAATTAAACAAATAAAAAAATTGAATAAATAGGAAAATTTTTGAATAAATAGTTAACAAAAGTCAATAACTAAATTAGAGGTAAAATTGAAAACAAAATGTCTTTCAAAACAAATAAAAGGGCTTCTCACCAACAAAAAAATATCTATTGGACCTAATACTTTTTATTCTCCTCTTGAATTTATCACTAATTTACTCTATTGTAAATGGGGATCAAATGCAAACAGTGATCAATTGTTAGATCACTAATTGTCTTAAAAACTGAAGGGACTATAGTATATGATTGAGATTAGAAAAATGCTAGGAATACCAACAAAATTACTAAAGAATTTACCAAAACACTCATATCTACACTCATGTGAGTGTTTGGTAGATTTTTTGATAAAAAATTTTGTATTTCTAGCATTGCTGTTAAGATTATTAATTTATAAGACTCACATTTCATTATTTAGTTACAAATTATATTATACAGATTAGATTTCAATGGTCATTATATCTAACAAAATTGACAAAGTTTTTAATCGTACAACTAATAACCTGAAACATACGCATAATTAGGATTATATATTTTCATATTTATTGTAAAACAAACATGGATAAGAGGGAATTAAGTATCTCACTGATTTAGTTAGATAATCAATCCTACACTAATTTTATGGATTGTGTTAGACTTATTTATTTTGATGATTTATTTAATTATGTTTTAATTTATTTGAAAGAGAAAAATAGAATCCAAAATTTATTTTGATGATTTATTTAATTATATTTCAATTTATTTGAAAAAGAAAAATAGAATCCATGATTTATTTAATTATGTTTTAATAGAATCTAAAATTTATTTTGATGATTTATTTAAATTATGTTTTAATTTATTTGAAAGAGAAAAATAGAATCAAAATTTATTTTGTCCCATTATTTCTCACCTAAACTTTTATCTTAAATATTGTTTGAATGTATTTAATATTTGCTTAAATCGGGAGTTCATTTCAACCCAAAAATAATGCCCAAACCAGAGATTCAAACAGTCCAAAACAAAGGTTCAAACAGCCCAACACAGCAGTAGGCCAAAAGATTTAAGTGGAAGATATTCAAATTAGTAATGATGAAGTGGAAGATATTCAAATTAATAATGATGGAGTACAACGGCTATAAACGGCTATAAGTTTCATTTTATATACCAAAACTTCTAATGTAAATAAGTAACAAAAAAAAAAAAAACAGAAAATATTTATCTGAGAAGTGTTCTTCAATTTTTGTTTACATCATCTTTCAGAAATTATACACTGAGACGTATAGCTTTAAGCCCATCTTTCCTGTGTGAGGTTTACAGAAAAACTAGAGCTTCATTTTTATATCTATCTTTGAGAGATAATTCTTGTAGCTTTCTGTGAAAGCAAAAACAAATTCTTTTCAATTTTGTAAGAGTGTAGTACTCTCAGTTTTTTTTTGGACTTAGAAAGTCTGTGTAAAATCCGTGGAGGATTGCTTCATTTGTGAAAAGGTTGCTAGCACCCTGTGAAGCTAGAGAATAGTGGAAAATCTTAAGTGAAGCTTGAGGAGTGGACGTAGGCCGAGTTGAAACCGAACCACTATAAATTTGTTTGCCTCTCTCTCCCTTATCTTTTTATTTTATTTAAATTGCCATAGCTATATTTCATATTTTTATTGTGCTAAAATCATTAATTGACATAATTGTTTGAACACTTGTTTTAATTATTTTTATTTCATTAACTATATTTATCTATTGTGTTAGTCATAATTTTTATTAGGGTATTATTATTTTTATTTGTAAAAACCTAATTCACCTTCCTCTTAGGTTGTCTTTTGGGTAACAATTGATATCAGAGCCTAAACTCTTGTTTTAGATTTAACCATCTGGGAGTTTTGATCCATGGCAACCTTACCTGAAGGACAAGCCACAAATAGGCCACAATTGTTTGACGGAAACAACTATAGCCATTGGAAAGATAAGATGACCCTATACCTATAAGCCACTGATTATGCCATGTGGATTATTGTCACCAAATGTTCAAAAATTCCTACCAAATTAGTAGACAATATTAGTGTACCTAAAACTGAAGATGAATGTGATGAGAGAGATCATAAATTATTGCAAGCCAATGCTAAAGCCAAATTCACCATTGTTTGTGGATTAGACTCTAAGGAGTATAATAGAATTTGAAGTTGTGATTCGGCAAAAGAAATTTGAGTCAAACTTGAGGTAATGTATGAAGGTACAAACCAAGTGAAGAATCTCGTATTGATATATTTGTTCATAGTTATGAATTGTTTAAAATGAACTCTGATGAATATATTTCAAGTATGTTTACTAGATTTACTAAAATTGTAAACTCTTTGACATCTCTTGGCAAAACTTATACTAATAGTGAGTTGGTAAGAAAAAATCTTAGGTGTTTACTAAATAATTGGGAAGCAAAGGTCACGGCCATTATAGAAGCCAAAAATCTCTCCACACTTGGGTTGGATGAGCTTATGGGTTCCCTTATGACTCATGAGATTACCATAAAAGAACATGAGGATGTTGAAAACAAAAAGAAAAGTGGAATTGCATTCAAAGTCTCATCAAATGAAGAAGAACATGAAAACTCCAGTGAGGATGAAAGCTATGCCATGTTTAGTAGAAATCTTAAAAAGCACTTCAAGAAAAACAATTATGGAGGAAGAAGACCTTTCAAGAAAGAGTACAACAAAGATAACAAGAAAGGGCCTATTATTTGCTATGAGTGCAAAAATCCTGGACATATGAAGATGGATTTTTCAAAATTGAAGAATCATGGAAATGACTACAAAAGAAACAAAAATGCCATGGTAGCAGCTTGGGGAGAAAGTGAAGATGAAAGCTCAAGTAACGAAATTGTAAATAAAGTAGCCAACTTATGTCTCATGGCTCTTGAAGATGAAGACTCTACTCAAAATGAGGTAACTACTCTTTATGAAGAACTTGAAAGTACATTCCATGAATTACAAGATGAATTTAGAAAAGTTTGTGCCAAAAATAACGTGTTGAAGAAATTTGTTGCATCTTTATCTATTAATGTAGAAGAATTAAAGAAAGAAAAAATTATTTTGAAAAATGATTTTGATACTATCTCTAATGAGAAAACTATTTTAAAAAACAATATTGATGATTTAACAAAAACATTTGAAAATTTTGTAAAAGGTAGAAATAATCTCAACATGCTTCCTGGAAATCAAATATGTGTTTTTGATAAAGCGGGCATTGGATATGACCCTATTAAAAAACAAAAGAATTTCAATACAATTTTTGAAAAGACACCTTTCATGACTCACCCTCATATTACTTGTTATTATTGTAGAAAGAAAGGCCATTATATATCTTCTTGTCCATTCAAAAATAATATAAACATGGGAATTAAAAAGATTTGGATTGTTAAGGGATCTAATAAAACTAACCAAGAAGGACCCAAGAAACTATGGGTACAAAAAACCAACACTTGATTGTCATCTTGTAGGTTTGCTTTAAGTCCTAAAGAAGGGAAGTGGTACCTTGATAGTGGATGTTGTAGACACATGACCGGAGATAATTCATTCTTTATTACACTGTCATCCAAAGATGGAGGCTTTGTTACTTTTGGAGACAATAAGAAAGGAAAAATCATCGGTATTGGTAGAATCGGTATTTCTCCAAGCCCTTCTATTGAAAATGTTTTACTTGTTGATGGACTTAAGCATAATCTATTTAGTATTAGTCAATTATGCAATAAAGGTAATCGAGTTATTTTTGATGAACCACTTGCACAATTGAAAGCACAAATGATCATAAAGCTTTATTTGTTAGTAATCGTCACGATAATGTTTATATTTTTCATCTCAATAATCTCTATGCTAGTGATGTTAAATGTCTATATGTTAATAATGAAAATAGTTGGTTATGGCATAGAAGACTTGGTCATGCTGATACGGATTTAATTGCTAAACTTTTGAGAAAGGATTTGGTCATTAGACTTCCAAAAATTAAATTTGAAAAAGATCATCTTTGTAATGCTTGTCAACAAGGAAAACAAACTAAAACATCGTTTAAATCAAAATCTCACATTTCCACAACTAGACCTTTACAGCTACTGCATATGGATTTATTTGGTCCCTCAAGGACATCTAGTCTAGGTGGTAAATATTATTGTCTTGTTATTATTGATGATTATTCAAGATTTACATAGGTTATGGTTTTAGCACACAAAGATGAAACATTTTCTTCTTTCACAAAACTCTGTCGTAGAATTCAAAATAAAAAATGTTTTTTTATTACTAAAATTCGAATAGACCATGGTAAAGAACATGAAAATGAGAAATTTGAATTGTTTTGTGACGAGTATGGTATTGGACATAATTTTTCAGCACCTAGAACCCCTCAATAAAATGGTGTAGTAGAAAGGAAGAATAGAACTTTAGAAGAGATGAGTAGAACAATACTTTGCGAAAATAATCTTCCTAAATATTTTTGGGCTGAAGCTGTTCACACCGCATGTTATATTTTAAATCGTGCATTAATTAGACCTATTCTCAAAAAGACTCCCTATGAACTTTGGCATGATAGAAAGTCCAACATTAGTCACTTGTATGTTTTTGGTTGTAAATGTTTTGTGCATAATAATGGTAAGGATAACTTAGGTAAATTTGATTCAAAATCTGATGAAGCAATTTTTCTTGCCTATTCCTTAACTAGTGAAGCTTATCATGTTTTTAATAAAAGAACTCTTGTTGTGGAAGAATCTATACATGTGACATTTGATGAAACTAACATCTCTGCTCAAAAGCAAATTGTTACTAATAATATAGATTTGGAACCAAATGTGGAAGATTCAAGTATCTACAAAGAAGAGAACCAACCATATAAGTTGAATAAAGAGATTGAACAACTTATTCTTCCACCTCAAGAAGAAAGAGGAAACAATGATGATTTGCCAAGAGAATGGAAGTTTGTTCATAATCACCCTAAGGATTTAATCCTAGGTGACCCTACAAAAGGTATTGAAACTCACTCTTCATTTAGAAACATTTGTAGTAACTTGGCTTTTATCTCACAGATTGAGCCTAAAATCTTTCAAGAAACCGAATTCGATAAACATTGGATGATAGCTATGCATGAAGAGCTTAACCAATTTGAGAGAAACAAAGTATGGGAACTTGTGCCAAAACCTAAAGATCATACCATTTGTAACAGCGCCCGCGTGGGAGGCCTCGTGCTACAGTTCGGACTCTTGATTTGTGTCACGGTTCTTAATCTGAACCAAAGAGTCCAAATCTGGCAAATCGTTTTGAGAAACAGATTTTTGAAAAAGTAGTGCCAAACATGGACTGCTTTGCCAGATACAGAGTCGCCACCTAAATATTTTAAAATGGGAGAATTTAGGAAACCCTGACTCGGTGCCGAAGGCCACATGTCCGTCATCACCGGAGTTGTCTCGGCTCGGGAGCTTGGGTACGATCGGGGAAGGTCAGCTATGAGCACCCCCTTTCGCCCGGTCCGAAGACCGGCCTCTACTAACCGTGATATCCGTTTTTGAAAACTTTACGTGTTCTTATTCCATTTATTAGCCTAGAATTACTATGTTATGCGCACAGCAAACAAGTATAGACTAGATTGCCTAATTTGGAAATAAACATTGCATATCCGTTTGGTTTGAAAATGCTTTGGAATTTGCTACTCGCAAGTAGGCTAAAATACGGATTTCAACGAGTTTTTCCAACTCAAACAACCCAACCTTCGCCCACAGGCATTCAAAACAGTTTAACACATAAGCATCTAGCCACATGTTAAGCATGCTGTCATGGCAACATTCACACTCATGCGATATGCTAAAGCATTAAAATACTTACATAGTACTCCATGCCAAAACCAAGAACTTGTTAGCAAACATGCATGATCCAAGTCCATGTTAAGTGCCTAATGCATCGCATACAAAATGTCGCTAAGATAGGCTCGGCTAATCCTAAACATGTCATGTGAAAATGCACAATTAACACATATTCAATTTTTGAATTGAAGTACTGATGCAGTTAGCGTGATGTACCGAGCCTAATGCATGCAATACAAATGCATGGATGCACACATGCATAGCATAAGGTATGCTGAAATAAATGTGCCCTAATCTACCATCATAAGCAGGTAAATAAAAGGGAAGAAAGAAGTGAGGTTGGAAGACATACACACACACACCCACACTTATTACAAGTTTGCCCTCGCTCGGAGGGACCGAATAAATATTACAAATTAATTAACTACGCAAGCTAATTAAATATTACAAATTAATTAATTAACAAATATACTAATTTAGGAAAACAGTAAAACGTCTCGAGAAGCGCGCCGCCATGTGCAAGCTGCCTCTGTTTTCCTTCCTTTCTTCCTCTGGAGGCTGTCAAAGCCTCAGGACTGCATCCTTGGACAGAGGGGATCATCACCGGCTAGATGAAATTTCCACCGGCAGTGTTGTATCGCCATCGGCACAAAGTAGGGTCTGTCGGCAGAGAAAATGGTGCCGGTCGGCACATTACACTGCCGGTCGGCAGAGTATTCCTGCAGAACCTGCAACTCACAGCAACAGAGGGCAAAACAAGGCATGGCAGCATATTTCAAGGCATGTATGCACCAACCATGTCTCTTATCATTGTAATGACTCAAAGGGACATGTGCCTCGGTTCTCGGACCACCAATCACGCATTTCCATGCATGATGGCCCAAGGAACCAAGTATGCAACTTTGGTTTCAAATGCAATGCAAACCAATCAAACAAATTAGGCCCAATTCCTATCACCAATTCAAGGAACAAGGCATGCATGCAAAATGCAATGCAACCTAGGCATACAAGCTAGGAATGCAACATGGCATGGCAATTAACTCATGCAAGCATACAAGCATGCATATGGCAATACAAATAAGTGCAAAGATGGACTTAAACATGAATTAGGCAGCTCTAAAATAGGCCTAAAACAGTAGCCAATGTGCTAAAAAGTGAGGGCTAAATGGCATGCACACACACATGCACATAAGGACCAACACTTAAGCATAAATCAAACCACATTCAAGCACACTTGAAATGAGGAAACATGGACAAATTAGCATGCAACATGAGCCCTAAAATCATGTTATAAAATGATGCCAAATCAAGTTATAAATCAAGTCAAGCATGCAACAAATGGCCTAAGTGTTCAAAGTAAACCAAAGTGGCATTGAGCTACACTTAACAAGACCAAACAAGGCATGCATTAAGCGACCAAAAACAGGTTTATAACATGTTAAAACAAGACTAAAGGACTCTTTAGATGGCATCTAAATGGCCCAAATACAAAGGCATACACCATGGCCAAAACATGGAGCATTGCAACACATGCTTTCAAAGCACTAAAGAGGCATGCAAGGCAATCAAACGAGCATGGAAATGGGACTGAAATAGCATGTAGGATGATTCCAAATCATCAAAACAATGCAAAGATGGCATGTTACACATGCACATACTCAAGGCCAACAAGCCCAAATACAAAAGAGCTATATAATGCATGCAAAGATCAACCCAAACGACTATGGACAGAGCTAAAACATGGCAAAATAAGCACATAAACTTCACAAATGCAAGCCTAAAACATGCTCCAACAAAGGCTAACAACCTAGAACATGTTAAGGCACAAATAAGGCATTACATGGCAACTATGCTAAACATGCATGGAGTTCCAAAACCAACTTTAAATCATGTTATATCATGGATATATAAGCATGAAAAACAAACCAAACATGCTCAACACACACTCAAGCATAGGCTCCCTTAAGAGGCCAAAATAGGTCCTTTTCAAGGACAACAAGGAGAGGGCGTGGCCCTCTCCTTCTTGGGACTTCAAAGCATCATCTTCACCACTGAAATCCCTCAAGATTTCAGTGGTGAAGAGACCTCAACACCAAAATCCCGGAGCTAGCACAAAATGGCTCAAAATGAGGCCTTTTGAGGCCTAAGGGTGGTCAACAACCCTCAAACAACAAAACACTCTTAATAAACAATAAAGAGGGCTTAAAAATAGAACTTTTTTATGTTATACAATAATCACAAAAACAGCTCTAAGACTAGTAGAAAATTGATGCAAAAATGGGGAAAAAAAGGACTAGGATCTCACCCTTGATGACTTCTTCAACAAAGATGCTCCAATGGCCTCCTTGAGCTTGAATCCAAGACAAAAACTTCAAAACACACTCTTTAGAACCTCAGCTCCAAGAGGAAGGTGAAACACTAGGTGTTTGTGTGCAATAGTGAGACACAAAACACCTAGTGTGCAAAATGAGAGGAAAAGAGAGATAGGTTGTGTATGTCTAACCCTAACCCTAGAAAACCAGAGCTCTCCTCTGTATTTTCTCTCTCAAAAATGTCTAAAGGCCCCTCTCTTTGCCTTAGAGAGAGCTTCTCCCTATATGCCTCTTGTAAAGCTTACAAGACAAGCTTTGAAAGAGGGAGATCCCTCCATACACGTGTATGGAGGGGAGCAAAAGCTATACAGCTGTCCAAAAATATCTGCAAAAGCAGATGAACAGCAATCGGCCAGCAAAAAATGCCATCTTGGCCAAAAAGAGTGCCGACCGGCACAAAAGAGTGCTGACCGGCAACAAAGAGTGCCGGTCGGCAAACAATATTGCCGGTGGCAGCAAAAACCAGCCGGTGGCATCTAGCCAATGCCGGTGGTGGGTGGGGATGGTCTACAAGCCTCACCCTGCCTTTCCAAGGCAAAACACAAGTGTTTGGTGCAAAACCAGACACTAAACGGTCGAGTTCGGAGATCCTGAGGCAAGGCACGCGAGCTGAGACCTCCGGGAACTCCAAACGAACACAAACATGGAAGATCACCGTGTGTTCAAACAGTGACGTCCAAGTCTTGAGGACGGTCAAAAATGGGGTGTCTACAGTTGCCCCTCTTTGACAGAACTCGAAAGTCATAACAATGACGGGAGTGAATGTCAAAGCCCAGAGACGACCCATTTTTGACAAGGCCGAAGACTTAGACAAACATACAAGACAAATAAGATATGCGCCCGAAGGCAGGGGCAAAATGCAAGACAATGCACGGAGCCGAGCATACTTATGATCATGCAAAGAAAGCTGTAATGAAGCAAACATGCGACAATTTTAAGCTAGCAAACCAAACTACACTACAATGCAGAAAGGATGTAAGAGAATTATGGAATTCTCAATACGTCTCACTCGGGAGATACAATACCTGTGCGGCTCGTCTGGTTACACCAGCTTCAAATGAACCGTACATACAATATCGTGCCTGAAAAGAAAACAAACTTAACAGGTACAATATGGTTAGCAACATGCATGACAATGCAAAATGGATGCAAGACGATATGCAATATATACAAAACAATGTATAAACAATGCAAATGAAGATGCAATGTATTTGAAACAATGCAAGCTACATGCAAAGCATTTGAATCGTGATCCAATCACGAGCGGTTCGAAACCACACCTATGTCAAATAGATTGATGGAGGTAACAAGTCTGTCTACCATAGAACGGTCAACTGAACTATGAGTATTGTAGACAGACGCAAGAACAAGTATTGGGTGGAATTGACACAAGTGGGGAAACAACCCGCTGGAGAAAGGACTATGATCCTAATGCCGGATGCAAAAATTACACTACAATGTAATGGATGAATATGGCACGCAGGCCAAACCAAATCTTGCCTAGGAAAGGCATGCATACATACAAGCCATGTGTAACATAGAAAAGGTGCCGCAACCCTCAACCAACATATCAACGTGGAATCGGCGCGATACACATACAGAACTGTGTTTTAACATGAAAAGTAAGGGCACATACCGGACCAAGCTCAACCTGAAAAGGCGCAAGCCAAAGGCGGAAGGTGATGCAATGAATGCATGCAATCTACAATGCAATATCTACAAATATGCAATGGAATGGATATGGATACAATGGATATGGCACGCAAGCCAAACCAAATCTTGCCTAGGAAAGGCATGCACCCGTACGAGCCATGTGTAACATAGAAAAGGTGCCGCAACCCTCAACCAACATATCAACGTGGAATCGGCGCGATACACGTGCAGAACTGTGTTTTAACATGAAATGTAAGGGCACATACCAGACCAAGCTCAACCTGGAAAGGCGCAAGCCATGGCGGAAGGTGATGCAATGAATGCATGCAATCTATAATGCAATATCTACAAATATGCAATGGAATGGATATTTACAAAATGCATGACAATGCAGTGCAATGCGACCTACTGGGGAAAATGCAATGGATGCATGCGAGCTACAATGGAAATGCATGACAATGCACTATGATGCAATGACTATGATTGCAACTTTCCCTATCTTACCAACAGGGCGGTATACTAGGTTGGTCCGGTATCCAGAATTGAGGCGTAGACATGCCGCCTCAACCTATGGGGCTTCCATACAGATTTCAAGCCGAGGGTAAACCTCTGGGTATTTAAACCAGACTTTAGTCTCGGAACTCCCGAACCTTTGCGTTCTAGGCATAAGCCGTTCGAACTCTAGTTTCCACCGTCCCAGTTGGTCTTCTAGGAACTCATCGCAAGCACAGACTGGTGGCTTTACCAGACCACCGAAAAGTCGTTCGGGCACGACAAACACCGAAGGAATTGCACCTTCAGAGGATTTAAGGTCTCCTAGACCGGAATGCAAAATATATGCATGACAATGCATGTTTTTGTTGTTTTTTTTTTTGAAATGCAAATGATGTATGAAATGCATGTTGCATGAGATGCGCGACAACACGCGGCTTAAGATATGTACAAAGCAATAGTGTGCACACCAATGCAATAAAGGTCTTGCACCTTCCAAGGATTTAAGGTCTCCTAGACCGTACGTGTTTAAGGTCTCGCCAGACCATGCGTGTTTAAGGTCTCGCCAGACCGGCGGTATTGCACGACGGTATGATGCGCAAAATAGCGCAATGCGTTAGGCAACGCGAGTGCACAGGACAGTGCGATGGAATGCAATGAGATGCAATGAGATGCGCAAAACAGCGTGAAATTGAAATGCACAAAACAGTGCAATGCGCAGAACAGCGCGAGATTTGAAATGCACAAAACAGCGCAATGCGCAGAACAGCGCGAACAATTTTGAAATGCACAAAACAGTGCAATGCGCAGAACAGCGCGAACAATTTTGAAATGCACAAAACAGTGCAATGCGCAGAACAGCGCGAAGTTTGAAATGCACAAAACAGTGCGACGGTTTGAAATGCACAAAACAGTGCGATGCGCAGAACAGCGCGAACATTTTCAAAATGCACAAAACAGTGCAATGCCAAGTGTGACATGCATGCCACACGGAGTGTAAATGGGCTTGAATGCGCAACAACGCACGTATTCCGAAATGCATGACAATGCATGGAATGGAAATGCAATGATGATGCATGAGAAATGTGCACGACAATGCAAAGGGGTGCGTGTTGCAACGCATGTAACACGTGCACAACAATGCAAATGTGTGGCGCGCGACAGCGCGATGTAATGCACCGAAGTAGTGTGATGAACTTGTGCAACACACATGGGGTAGCTTTTGAATTCAAAAGGATACAAAAAGGATACATCTTGCACGAATTCGAGTGCTACGCACTGGAGACACGGCCCGCGGTCAGAACGGAGGCCGGTTGAACATCGGAGATGCACTTTCTTGCACTTTCTTGAGCTATGAAGACCCAAAACAGCTCAAATGGCCTAAACAAGGCTGTGGGAACCCCACCGGCCGAAAGATGAGGCCACCGGCTGGCCATCGGCACGAAAACAATTCCATCGGCACAATAAAGTGCCGACCGGCAAACAGTTGCTGGTGCGGGGCAGTTTTGTCTTTTCACCTTGGGTGTTATAAAATAGGGCTTCATGCCCTATTTTCTCACTTCTCCACCGCCGAAAACCTTTGCTCTCTCTCTCTAGAGTGCTTTTCCCTCTCCTTTTTTGTCCATTTCTTCGCGTTCTACGCTCGTTTCGTCGTCGGATTCGCGATCCTTTTCGCGTTTCGGACATTTTCCACCGATCACATTCTCGTTTCGGTGCCTCGTTCGGCGTTCTCGCCTTTTCGGGGTTTGTTCCCCTCACTTTCCTCTTCGTTTCCGTACATCTTCACATTCCGGCCTTCCCGGCCATTTCCGACCCTCTCGGGAGTTGACTTTTCAGTTGACTCTTCATATTCCGGCTCGGTTTTCCCTTTTCCGGCCATCTTCACACCACTCTCTACATGGCGGACGGCATTCCACGTGGCGGGACTCCCCCGGACCACGAGATGGATCCCGGGGTCGAGCTCTTACCACTGAGCGAGCGCCCGTTCGACCCGGCGACCTACCGGCCGGCGATCCACGTTCTGCCCCCTGACGGCCTGCGTCAGTTCCGGAGCTTTGAGAGGTACGCGGCCCCTGAGCTACTACTACGCGAGCCTACCTGCCACCTTTCATTCGGCACTCCCGAGGTAACTCTTCATTTTCTGCTTTACTTTCTGCCATGTAGGATACAAAACTGCCATAGTTAGTTGTATTCTCTAATTGCTGAAATCTGATATGCCGTAGACCGTAGTTGACTGTAAACATACATACAACTGATATCTGCTTGAGACTGACACATGCACACACACTGCACTAGCCCTGAATCACCCAAACACACGGCACACGCTGTATTCCACTGCATACACACTGGCACCCAGTATTTGTCTGAAACTGTTAGATTTGCACACACGCTACATCTGTTCTGAAACACCCAAACACGCTGACACAGCACACGTATTTCACTGTAAGCACACCGGTACCCGGTATTTGCCTGAATCTGACAAACTTGCATACATGCCATATCTGTCTTTTCAAAACTGCATGTTGAATATTGTCTTGCAATTGTCATTTTCTGTTTGCAGGAGGGTTCCCATACCATTCGCGGGTATGGGAATACTGGTGCTCGGGAGTGGTATGACGAGCTCCCTGATGCGGTCCAGCACATCGTGGACCGAGCGGGCTTCGGCACCTTCTGCCGAGGGCTCTCTAGGCTCTCCACATGCAGACCTCTTCTTGCTGCTTTGGCGGAGAGGTGGTGGGACACCACTGATTCTTTCCATTTTTCTGCTGCGGGGGATATGACGATGACCCCTTATGACTTCTCGATGCTCACAGGCATCGGGGTAGGGGGTGATCCGATCCCCTTCGACACCGACATGGATGAGTGGACCGCCGCTCAGGTCCATCTACTGGGGGAGGCGCCACCGCTAGCTCGTCCAGGCTTCGTCCGATACTCCTGGTTCGAGGCACAGTTCAGGGTCCAGCCCGCATTAGGGGAGGAGGTGCAGATGACCGAGGAAGACGTGGAGAGGTATGCCCGCGGCTTCCTCATGTTCCTGTTCGGGACTACTATCTTCGCCGATCGGGCGAACACCGTGCCTCTCTGTCTCCTCAGCGCACTGGTGGACGTCCGGGACATCTTGCACTATGACTGGGGCGGCGCCGCTCTAGCCACCCTGTACGGCTATATGAGCTCGGCTTCTCGTGGCAGCGGCCAGCTGCTTGGAGGTTACTGGCGGGCTTGGGAGGTACATCTCTTCTCCGCTTTTTCATTTCTGTCTCGTATATTCTCTGTACTCTTGTACACTGCACACACTGCGGTCTGCTCTATACTTGCCGTATACTGTACACACGGCACACACATACATTCTGTTTTACACTGACTGTACAC
This sequence comes from Camellia sinensis, assembly GCF_055761805.1. Lineage (NCBI taxonomy): Eukaryota > Viridiplantae > Streptophyta > Magnoliopsida > Ericales > Theaceae > Camellia > Camellia sinensis. Next base: position 45,301,948 of record NC_138961.1, read on the forward strand.
TGCTCACACTGTACACTGCACACAATACACGGCTCAACACACGGCTCTGCCATTTCTGCTTTTTCTGATAGTCATACTGACATCTGTTTTGCAGTTGTGGGTTTACGCCTACTTCCCTAGGCTTGCACCTGTGCCAGTCGCGGAGCCTCCCCCGGCTGTTCCCTTCTCGATTCGCTTTGACGGGAGATGCACCTGGCGACCACGGGAGACATTCGGCTTCTTCCGCTGATACTTCGATACCATTACCCCGGCCGAGGTATGCTTTACTTTCAGTTCATTTAGCTTCGCTTTCCCACTGCATGTTTCAATAACAGTAGATAACAAACTGTCCGTCACTTTCAGATCACATGGCGGCCATGGGCTTCGCTGCCGTCGGCGATGCGGGGTCGGTTCCCTGGTGCTGAGGAGACCTCGCGTTTCCGGATCTTGCTAGAGGGCCCGGTCTGTCGGGCTTGGTACCTGGGGGAGCGTTTTCTACGCCAGACCCGCGGGTTACCTGAGCAGATAGTCCCGGTTCACCCTCCTGCAGAGATGAGGGAGACCGAGGGGCTGACCCCTGAGCAGCTGGATGATTATTCCATCGGCTGGGAGGAGGCCGGCTTCCGAGGCACCGGCGACTATCAGGAGTACGTGCGGACGTACCTGATGCGTCCCTTGAGCGGCCGTCGAGCAGAGGGGGCCAGGCCTGTAGCATCGGCGGCTGGGGCCGGAGCGGGAGCAGGGGCTGGATCTTCGAGGAGGGCCCGGGTCCGTGGTAGGGGTGGAGCGCGGGGAGGACGAGGAGCTGGCTGGCCTGCCCTGCCTGCTGTGCTGACTTTCCAGGGGCAGGGTGGGTCGACCTATTAGATTCCCTTCGCCCCTCCACCGGCTGGTCACGAGTTCATTGACATCCCCGACTTACCGCCGGTATGTTCTACTGCATTTCGTACAGTTATTCATTTCAGTTTACTTGATATTCCACAGAATACTGATGCATCTGACACTTTTGCAGGCTTCTTCTGAGTACACCCGTCAGTCGTTGGCGATGAATGCCTCGATGATGGGGATGCTCCAGCGGACATTCGACCTTCTAGCCGTCTACAGCATACCGGTATGTCCTTCTGACACTGGCCTCAAACCATTCATCCACTGCTTTACATAATCTGATTCATGGCACAACACCTGACACACTGATCTCACAGCATCTGATACACTGCATACACTGCATTCTGCACTGTACCCTGTACTGATAAACTGCTCACGGCATTCTCATACTGTACTCATATACTGCATTCTGCACTGCTAAACTGCTCACGGCATTCATACACTGTATTTACACACTGCATTCTGCACTGATAAACTGCTCACGGTATTCATACACTGTACTCATACTCTGCATCCTGCACTGTTAAACTGTTCACGGCATTCTTACTGTATTGATATGCTGCATTCTGCACCTTTAAACTGTTCACAGTGTACTGATGCATTTCCCTTTTTGTGTACTTTTTCAGCCTCCTTTCCAGATTCCTATGGCAGGAGGCGCTCCAGCTAGGCCTTCTGTCCCTGCTCGGGGGAGAGATGAGGAGGGCCGGATATTTCCCCGTACCAGGGGAGGGCGTACTCACGTTGGGAGTAGCTCGCGAGCTCCAGTCCCGGACGATGACGACGACGAGGAGTCAGAGGCGGAGGCAGGGTCATCGGAGGAGGAGACCGGAGACGGTTCTAGCTCGGGCTCTGATGACGACGCTGATGATGTTCCTGGACCTTCGTCCAGGAAGAGGACCAGGACGGACTGACAGCCCTCGGAGTCGCTGGACATAGATGCAGATTTTTGCTATCTTTTCTTTCTTTCTTTGTACTTTTCTTTTTGCTGGTAGATAGATTACCTTGTACTGCCGCAGGCAGATTTTTGTTTCCAAAACTTGTACACTTGAAAAGCTAAGTAAATGAAACAGACTTTTTATCTGAAAAAGTGTTTACATTTACACATTTCATGCATTGCATCGCATCTCATCATGTTACACCTCGATGTAAATGGAACTGATTGGCTGTCTGAAAATTGAACACTTGCACTGTAATAATCAGATAACTAAACAGCCGACGGCGAAATAACCCAAGCAACCCACTGCCTGATTCTGGACACACAGCCCTTACTCTGTTGGGGATTAATCTGCACACAGCCCATAACACAGCATTCGATTCATTCTGCACACGGCAATTCTAAACAAAACAGCCCAATCTGACAAGACGGACCTCAAAGATGGAACCGGTTGGAGTCAAAACACATTCAAATGTAGAGAATGGCACAGCATTCTGAGCACAAGCGATTTTTTTGAAATCGAATGAGGGTTTTTCAAACCGGGATATCGAGCCTACCACTGAACACAGCAGGGAGGACTCAAACAAAGAGGTACACGACCTAAACACAACGAGACATGCTCGGGAGAAACTCAAAACAAAAGACGAGACCGCCAAATGAAAGAGACACGACACACAGACGCGTAAACGAAGATGGGAGACCTCAGACCACGAGGAGCCAGTTCAATCTGGGTATTGTTTCCCACCCTTTTTGATTTGTGATTCTCACATCACTCGGCTCTCAAGCTCGGATTTTCTCTCAAAACCCTTTTCCTCACTTTTCTCTCAACTTACACCTCTCTATTCTTCAATCTCTCATTTTCCATCCCTCCCCGGGGTGATTGATGAATAAATAGAAAGGTGTGGGTTCACGCCCGATGCCGTTAGCTCACAGCTATTTCTTCTGGCGGGCAGAGCGCTCTTCTGGCAAGTACGTCGATGACGGGGGAAAGACAGAACGCCTGGCTCAACTGTGCCCCTAGTTCATCATTTTAACCATTTTTCGTTTTTGCCTTCTACTAAAACGATTTTGATCAAAACGAGAGTCGGATTAACGTACTTGTTCGATTTTTGATTTGAAAACCGTGCGAGTCAGGCCGCAAGCACTGAAAATTTTCCTTTTTTGGGTCCAAGACAATGGTCCGATTTTGGAAAATGAAATAGTTTTCGAGAAAATAGTCAACCTCAGTAAAAATTTTCAAAAACTATTTTTCAAACAGCTGATGCTCGACAAGCATGGAGCTTACCCTTTGAGATGCGCAACCTCGGATCGGAGGCAATGGAAAATTGCCCCTGGTTTGAAGGGGGGGTGGGAGGCAACGGAAAGTTGCCCCTAGTTGAATGGCGTCTCACGACGGCTTGTGGCAACGGAAAGTTGCCCCTTGTTTGGGATGGTGCCGCAGCAATCCGCAGACAGTCTTCATTGGCGGTGGTCGAGCTCTTAGACACAGAGATGACGAAGACGGTCACAACACATATATGGACACAATCACCTTGAAGGGTGTTGGCCACTGGACTTTGGAACGAAATTGAAACCATTGCATGGACTGAGACGCTATGAAAGCGTTGGGGGCTGGACTTCATGATGAAGTTGCCTACGTATCCCAAAGATGGGAATCAAGCCTCACGTAGTTCCGGTTAAGGTACACTCGGGTATTTTAACCTTCACTTTGTTTGGCTCTCACTTTTGCCAAGGCGCCCAATGCGGGTTTTCGACCTTGCGAGCTTCTTTTCATTTTCTATTGTTCGTTTCTTTTTCTTTTTTTCTTTTTTTGCTTTTTCTTTCTTTTTTTCTTTTTCAATCCTTCTTTTTGTATTTTTCTCTTTTTTTTGTATTTTTCTCTTGCTCTAACTTTTGCCTGGGCCGCCCTTCCGGGTTTTCGGCCCAGCGAGCCTCTCAAAGGGTAAAAATGTAGCAAGTCCATGCCAAATGGTTTTTTTGAAATTGAAGCCTCTCTGTGTCTAGGAGAACGGCTGTTGCACTGATTTGCGGAGAATCCATCAAGGTTGCTCCACAGGCTTCTTTCGGCGAGATCTACTCCTTCTGATCTGGCTTTGGTGCCTCCTGCTCGAGGGCTGTTTCGAAACTGGCCACACGGGCCTCTATGGCGTTTGTCCGTTGAACTTTCTGAACATTCTGAACGGGTTCAGACTCGGAAAACAAATAGGTTGAATCTTGAGACCGAGAGCGATCCTAGGCTGCGCAATCTCAAGAGCGATTCCACACAGGTCTTCGCAGGGCCGCGTAAAACATTTGCTTTTGAAAGTTTTTAAGAAGGCGACGAATCGCTCGCGCCGAAGATAGTGTGGAACCAATCTGGATCAGGCCAGGGTCCTTCTCAGTACTCACGCCGACAAGCATGATTTCATTCATAAAAAGGCTTAGCACGCCTCTCTTTCTCTCGAAATGATCAAAATTTTGCAAAACCCGAGGAATTCCTTCCTCTTCGTTTTCATCACCGCAGTGTTCAAAAGTTTGTTTTTTGAAAAACTTAGGTTAATGCAATGAGTTTGGGCACACAGGAGAGCAGGCGAGATGTACTGTCAGCCCACTCAAATTCTCTGGTCCTTATGCTGAAAGCAAGCATGAAGGTTGAGATAGCAACAGCTGTTTCAATCGGCTCTGTTGGTGCAACTGGCCCCTCGGCAGAAACAGACTCAAAACAAAAACAGATAATAATTACAAAACAAAACGGTGTTCGGGACAACAACCCCAGAATCACCTGGTATTATATACAACGGGGACTGACTCGATACAACCAGACAGACCCTTAAGCAAAAAAAAGACTGACTCAAGACAAAGAGACAGACTTAAAAACAAAAGACTGACTCGACATCCGAGCCAGGGTTTACAAAACTCGGTCTCACCGATGCTCAAAAATGCGTGCCAGACGCTTCATCCAAAAATGTACCAAATGTTGCCCGCAGGCGGTCCACTTTACATACTCGCAGTATCTGAGCCCTCGAAATCCAACAACTGAGTGGTGACGGGCTTGCCCGAGGTGGGTGGTAGGATAACCTCGTTATCAATCAAATCCTGCACTTCATGGCGAAGGCGGGAACATCCATCGGTGCTGTGACCGGACTGCTGATGGTACGCGCAGTATAAGGTAGCATCATGGGTGGTGGGGAGATTCTTCGGGAGTGGCCGGGACTCCAAAGGCTTAAGATGCCCATTCTTCGACAATATTAACAATGCCCTAGACAAAGGCATGTGGAGGTCGTGAAAGACTCTGCGCCCTCGGGGCAGGTACTTTGCAGTTTGAGGATTCTTGCCAGATGCGCTGGCGAAGGGGTCGGCTGGCGCTGCCTTGGCTTTTTGAACCTTTCCCGGTGCAGGGTTGGGAACTACTGGAATTGTCTGGGCATGACGGGGCCCATCCCGGTTTTCTGTCTGGCTTGAACTGTCTTTGATCGGAGCGGGGAAAGCATCATCTACAGCTTTGGTCACTATTGCAGATGTTTGTTGCTTGTTCATCCCTCTGGCCTTCAAAGCCTCGACTGCCCACAGCAGTTGCTCAATGGGGTCGGCATCTATCTTTGCCTTGTCCTTTCCCCTGGCCTCAGCCTGATCAAGGGTCTGGGTTGGTGTTGGCATGTCGTGGCTATAGCCGGAAGCCACCTCTGGCTGGCTGAGCTCTATCACAATCCGCCCCAGTAGCGGGGGCTCCTGTGGTACAAAATTCCCGGCATACGGTGCCGCTGGCGGTGAAGCCGACATTCCATAGGCGAGGTCTGCCACAGACCTTTGGAGATCGCCGATCATCCCCATCAATTCGAAGGTGGTGGGCTCACGAGCCTGGTATAACTGGGGAGCCCAAACCGGGTGCACAACGGGCATCCTGGGCGGGTATGACATACTGATGCTGGCCTCACTTTGCGGAGTGGTTCCCTGCTCCGATACAGCCGTCATAACCACAATCTCTTCTGAACTTGGCGCCGCCATAAATCCTGCCTCAGCAAGGGGGAGACACTGGTTATTCTGTATCAACTCTGCAACTCTCTGAACCTTGAAAGAAAAACAGACAGCATTTCAGCCCAAACTGATCAATCACGGGTGTAGCCAAACAAATGTACCCTACTGCTGATCACTGTTCCCAGAAGTCACTATTCCCGAAAACTGAACCGATACCCACGGATAACTGATTCTCACAACTGATACTGATACTGGTGTCCCCAGGTTTGATACTCAAACTTGCAAACTGACATGTGCGTTCCTGTAGAGCAACACTCTAAAAGCACATAGCAAGTAAAGAGGACAAAACACCCCTATGTTGGGGTAGGGTTTCCCTGTCCTATTTTGTCAGGAGCTAGGGTTTCACTACGCACACAGCGGTTTCAAACAACCTATAATCGGGTAAGTAACCTGTCCTAGCTTGGAATGGTCACTACGGATTCCGAATATGCACTAGGTCGAATGGTCAAAAAGGGTGCCCCGGTAAACCGGGGTTTGTGTTCCCATGCTGTCAGAGCCCATAGCCGGTCAGCCTTATGGACATGCCTTGACAAGACAAGCTTCCGGCAAACCGTTCAGGAATGGCAGATGGCAAACACTGTGTTCCTAGGCGCACCAATGCACATGCAATGCAAAGAAACACATAAATGGAGTCAAAATGGGATATCACGAGTTCGAGTCAAGCTCTCTAAATCCCCAGCAGAGTCGCCAGAAACTGTAACAGCGCCCGCGTGGGAGGCCTCGTGCTACAGTTCGGACTCTTGATTTGTGTCACGGTTCTTAATCTGAACCAAAGAGTCCAAATCTGGCAAATCGTTTTGAGAAACAGATTTTTGAAAAAGTAGTGCCAAACATGGACTGCTTTGTCAGATACAGAGTCGCCACCTAAATATTTTAAAATGGGAGAATTTAGGAAACCCTGACTCGGTGCCGAAGGCCACATGTCCGTCATCACCGGAGTTGTCTCGGCTCGGGAGCTTGGGTACGATCGGGGAAGGTCAGCTATGAGCACCCCCTTTCGCCCGGTCCGAAGACCGGCCTCTACTAACCGTGATATCCGTTTTTGAAAACTTTACGTGTTCTTATTCCATTTATTAGCCTAGAATTACTATGTTATGCGCACAGCAAACAAGTATAGACTAGATTGCCTAATTTGGAAATAAACATTGCATATCCGTTTGGTTTGAAAATGCTTTGGAATTTGCTACTCGCAAGTAGGCTAAAATACGGATTTCAACGAGTTTTTCCAACTCAAACAACCCAACCTTCGCCCACAGGCATTCAAAACAGTTTAACACATAAGCATCTAGCCACATGTTAAGCATGCTGTCATGGCAACATTCACACTCATGCGATATGCTAAAGCATTAAAATACTTACATAGTACTCCATGCCAAAACCAAGAACTTGTTAGCAAACATGCATGATCCAAGTCCATGTTAAGTGCCTAATGCATCGCATACAAAATGTCGCTAAGATAGGCTCGGCTAATCCTAAACATGTCATGTGAAAATGCACAATTAACACATATTCAATTTTTGAATTGAAGTACTGATGCAGTTAGCGTGATGTACCGAGCCTAATGCATGCAATACAAATGCATGGATGCACACATGCATAGCATAAGGTATGCTGAAATAAATGTGCCCTAATCTACCATCATAAGCAGGTAAATAAAAGGGAAGAAAGAAGTGAGGTTGGAAGACATACACACACACACCCACACTTATTACAAGTTTGCCCTCGCTCGGAGGGACCGAATAAATATTACAAATTAATTAACTACGCAAGCTAATTAAATATTACAAATTAATTAATTAACAAATATACTAATTTAGGAAAACAGTAAAACGTCTCGAGAAGCGCGCCGCCATGTGCAAGCTGCCTCTGTTTTCCTTCCTTTCTTCCTCTGGAGGCTGTCAAAGCCTCAGGACTGCATCCTTGGACAGAGGGGATCATCACCGGCTAGATGAAATTTCCACCGGCAGTGTTGTATGGCCATCGGCACAAAGTAGGGTCTGTCGGCAGAGAAAATGGTGCCGGTCGGCACATTACACTGCCGGTCGGCAGAGTATTCCTGCAGAACCTGCAACTCACAGCAACAGAGGGCAAAACAAGGCATGGCAGCATATTTCAAGGCATGTATGCACCAACCATGTCTCTTATCATTGTAATGACTCAAAGGGACATGTGCCTCGGTTCTCGGACCACCAATCACGCATTTCCATGCATGATGGCCCAAGGAACCAAGTATGCAACTTTGGTTTCAAATGCAATGCAAACCAATCAAACAAATTAGGCCCAATTCCTATCACCAATTCAAGGAACAAGGCATGCATGCAAAATGCAATGCAACCTAGGCATACAAGCTAGGAATGCAACATGGCATGGCAATTAACTCATGCAAGCATACAAGCATGCATATGGCAATACAAATAAGTGCAAAGATGGACTTAAACATGAATTAGGCAGCTCTAAAATAGGCCTAAAACAGTAGCCAATGTGCTAAAAAGTGAGGGCTAAATGGCATGCACACACACATGCACATAAGGACCAACACCTAAGCATAAATCAAACCACATTCAAGCACACTTGAAATGAGGAAACATGGACAAATTAGCATGCAACATGAGCCCTAAAATCATGTTATAAAATGATGCCAAATCAAGTTATAAATCAAGTCAAGCATGCAACAAATGGCCTAAGTGTTCAAAGTAAACCAAAGTGGCATTGAGCTACACTTAACAAGACCAAACAAGGCATGCATTAAGCGACCAAAAACAGGTTTATAACATGTTAAAACAAGACTAAAGGACTCTTTAGATGGCATCTAAATGGCCCAAATACAAAGGCATACACCATGGCCAAAACATGGAGCATTGCAACACATGCTTTCAAAGCACTAAAGAGGCATGCAAGGCAATCAAACGAGCATGGAAATGGGACTGAAATAGCATGTAGGATGATTCCAAATCATCAAAACAATGCAAAGATGGCATGTTACACATGCACATACTCAAGGCCAACAAGCCCAAATACAAAAGAGCTATATAATGCATGCAAAGATCAACCCAAACGACTATGGACAGAGCTAAAACATGGCAAAATAAGCACATAAACTTCACAAATGCAAGCCTAAAACATGCTCCAACAAAGGCTAACAACCTAGAACATGTTAAGGCACAAATAAGGCATTACATGGCAACTATGCTAAACATGCATGGAGTTCCAAAACCAACTTTAAATCATGTTATATCATGGATATATAAGCATGAAAAACAAACCAAACATGCTCAACACACACTCAAGCATAGACTCCCTTAAGAGGCCAAAATAGGTCCTTTTCAAGGACAACAAGGAGAGGGCGTGGCCCTCTCCTTCTTGGGACTTCAAAGCATCATCTTCACCACTGAAATCCCTCAAGATTTCAGTGGTGAAGAGACCTCAACACCAAAATCCCGGAGCTAGCACAAAATGGCTCAAAATGAGGCCTTTTGAGGCCTAAGGGTGGTCAACAACCCTCAAACAACAAAACACTCTTAATAAACAATAAAGAGGGCTTAAAAATAGAACTTTTTTATGTTATACAATAATCACAAAAACAGCTCTAAGACTAGTAGAAAATTGATGCAAAAATGGGGAAAAAAAGGACTAGGATCTCACCCTTGATGACTTCTTCAACAAAGATGCTCCAATGGCCTCCTTGAGCTTGAATCCAAGACAAAAACTTCAAAACACACTCTTTAGAACCTCAGCTCCAAGAGGAAGGTGAAACACTAGGTGTTTGTGTGCAATAGTGAGACACAAAACACCTAGTGTGCAAAATGAGAGGAAAAGAGAGATAGGTTGTGTATGTCTAACCCTAACCCTAGAAAACCAGAGCTCTCCTCTGTATTTTCTCTCTCAAAAATGTCTAAAGGCCCCTCTCTTTGCCTTAGAGAGAGCTTCTCCCTATATGCCTCTTGTAAAGCTTACAAGACAAGCTTTGAAAGAGGGAGATCCCTCCATACACGTGTATGGAGGGGAGCAAAAGCTATACAGCTGTCCAAAAATATCTGCAAAAGCAGATGAACAGCAATCGGCCAGCAAAAAATGCCATCTTGGCCAAAAAGAGTGCCGACCGGCACAAAAGAGTGCTGACCGGCAACAAAGAGTGCCGGTCGGCAAACAATATTGCCGGTGGCAGCAAAAACCAGCCGGTGGCATCTAGCCAATGCCGGTGGTGGGTGGGGATGGTCTACAAGCCTCACCCTGCCTTTCCAAGGCAAAACACAAGTGTTTGGTGCAAAACCAGACACTAAACGGTCGAGTTCGGAGATCCTGAGGCAAGGCACGCGAGCTGAGACCTCCGGGAACTCCAAACGAACACAAACATGGAAGATCACCGTGTGTTCAAACAGTGACGTCCAAGTCTTGAGGACGGTCAAAAATGGGGTGTCTACACCATTATCGGTACCAAATGGATCTTTCGAAACAAGCTTGATGAATCCGACACAATTATAAGAAACAAGGCTAGACTTGTTGCACAAGGATACAATCAAGAAGAAGGTATTGATTTCGATGAAACCTTTGCTCCGGTTGCTAGATTAGAAGCCATTCGCATGTTACTTGAATTTGCATATTTTAGAGATTTCAAACTTTATCAAATGAATGTAAAAAGTGCCTTTCTTAATAGTTTTATAAATAAGGAAGTTTATGCTAAACAACTCCCAGGTTTTGAAGATCATACTTTTCCAAATCATGTTTTTAAACTATCAAAAACTTTATATGGTTTGAAACAAGCACCTCGTGCATGGTATGAACGATTAAGTAAATTTTTGATTGAAAATAATTTTTCTAGAGGAACGATTGACATAACACTTTTTTGTTAAAACTAAAAATGTTGATTTACTTATTGTGCAAATATATGTGGGTGACATTATATTTGGTGCTACTAATGAAACCCTGTGTAAAGAATTTGCTAAGTGTATGCAAGGTGAGTTTGAGATGAACATGATAGGGGAGCTAAATTATTTCCTTGGGCTTCAAATCAAACAATATAAGGAATGAATTTTTATCAACCAAGCTAAGTACACAAAAGAACTACTCAAAAAGTTTGGTATGTATGACTCAAAAATAGTCGGAACACCTATGAGTACATTCATTAAGCTAGACAAGGATGAAAAATGTAAGTTCATTGATCAAACAAAATATCGAGGTATGATCGGCTCACTTCTTTATTAAACTGCAAGTAGACCCGATATTATGTTTAATGTTTGTATGTGTGCTAGATATCAATCAAATCCTAAGGAATCACATCTCAATGCTATTAAAAGAATTTTTAGATATCTTGTTGGCACTTAAAATTTGGGACTGATTTATCCTAGAGGTGTTGCATTTGTTTAATTAGTTACTCGGATGCCAACTTTGCCGGATGCAAACTTGATAGAAAAAATACTAGTGGCACTTGTCACTTTTTTGGTATAACTCATTAGAATCTTAGTTTAGCAAAAAGTAAAATTATGTTGCTTTATCAACGGCCGAAGTTGAATATATAGCTTCCGGAAGTTGTTGTGCCCAAATATTTTGGATGAAACAACAATTGGAGGACTTTGATTTGTATTATGATCATATCTCTATTAAATGTAATAATACTAGTGCCATCAATTTAAGCAAAAATTCGATTCAACACTCACGAACAAAACATATTAAAATTCGACATCATTTTTTAAGAGATCATGTTAAAAAAGGAGATATTGTACTTGAATTTGTAAACACTAACAAGCAATTGGCGGATATTTTCACAAAACCCCTAAGTAAGGATCGTTTCAATTTTATTCGTGGCGAGCTTAGAATGTCGATTTCTACTTAAAAAGTTTTGTTATAACTGTGAAACTTGAATTTTTGTTAAAATGATATATGTGTATTACTACATTGATATGGAAACATTTATATCAGTTGCATGCTCTCAAATCCTTCATACATTTATTATCCTTAACAGTTTGCTATTCTCAACTGTGCAATTTTTTTTTTGAATTCTTCATCTTGAGGTAAAATTAACTGTGCATACATTGATTTTGTTTAAAACCCTCATGGTATTTTTTTTGCATTACCCTTCTAGCAACACCGACATTCCATTAAGTATAATTTTTGCTAGTATTATTTTATTTTAATTTATTTTTTAATTATTATTAGGCTTAATATCTTTTACCTTTTTTATTTATTTTTTTGTTGTTTTACTAATAGGCTTTATTTCCTTTATTATTTTTTTTCTACTTTTCTTTTCTTTTCATTATTATTATTTTTTTTTGTTGTTTTGTCCTGAGGCTTAATTTTGATTTATTTTTTTTCTGCACTTTACTTTCATCTTCAAGTGATTACATTAAACATAAAAACAAACACAAATCAAAATATACATATTTACATAAATAAATAAATAAAAAACAAACAAAAAATTCCCTTCATTTTTCTAGCTATTGGCCGACCTCACTTACTCGCCTCTTCCACCGCTTTGTTCTTCTTTTTATCACCTTGGGCGACGCTTGACGTTCCTGCCTCCGTGCTTTCGTCGAGAGCAAGCACTCCTCGCCGACTATCAAAAGCCAAGAACGACGTTGCTCCAAATCGGGCCATGGAGGTGGTCTTTCATTTAAGCTCTTTATTTTCGGCCTTCAGTGCTCAAATCTCTGCTCGCGCATCCTTGTACATGCGCTGGAGCAGAAAGAGTTGGGCGTTGACCTAGTGGAGCTCACTTGTTCTGTTCTGCAGTCGATGTGCCAATTTTGTGACTGCAGTCACCGTCTCCATACAGGACGTCAATGTGAAATGATTGGCTTCAATATCTGATTGCGCTTGCATTATTTGCTCAATCGACATCATAGAAAGGTTAGGAAGAGTAGGAGCCGGGACACTCGGCCTAACAACGCTTACGGGATCATTCAGGTCCGGAAAGAGAGTAAGGGGATGAGACGAGGCCATGTAGTAGGAGAGAGCGATGTAATTGAAAAGAGGGTCATTTTGGTAGCCTTTTTGCTCTGATCAGTCTCTCTGTTCTTTCTCTCTTACGAAGACGAAGAAAGGAATGGAAGCGAATGAGGAAGAAGAACGAGAAGAAAGTGATTAAGACGAAGACGGAGGAGAAGACGACAAGAGGGAGAGAGAGCCGAGGCAGTTGATTGACCTGTCTCGCTTTTGTCGGTCGGTTGACGCAAAAGCGAGGCCGCGTGTCCGACGTGATTTTCGACGAAAAAGAGAGAGGCAGGCAAATCACACACACACACACACACACACACACACACACACACATATATATATATATATGTTTTGATTATCTGTTTCCTCCTCCTCCTCCAGATTCTGTGCCATAATTTCCTTTTAATAATGTCACAAGGGGAGAAAATTATGATGTTATGTGTTATGATATTATTTTCAAATTATGGTATTATTTTCAAACTAATATGATGTTATGTATTTATAGTTTGATATCTTAATCTTATATCATGTTGTTGATTAAAGCTTATTTGTTACACATGTGCTAACCTTTGTATTTAGAAATGAATTCAGGGAGTATGACTTGAGGGAGAGCCTTTCTTACTCCCAAATCAAATCAAAACATCATTGTGTACCATCATCACAAAGGGGGAGATTGTTAGACTTATTTATTTTGATAATTTATTTAATTATGTTTTAATTTATTTGAAAGAGAAAAATGGAATCCAAAATTTATTTTGATGATTTATTTAATTATGTTTTAATTTATTTGAAAGAGAAAAATAGAATCCAAAATTTATTTTGATAATTTATTTAATTATATTTTAATTTATTTGAAAAAGAAAAATAGAATCCAAAATTTCTTTTGATGATTTATTTAATTATGTTTTAATTTATTTGAAAGAGAAAAATAGAATAAATTTGATGATTTATTTAAATTATGTTTTAATTTATTTGAAAGAGAAAAATAGAATCAAAATTTATTTTGTCTCATTTTTTCTCACCTAAACTTTTATCCTAAATATTGTTTGAATGTATTTAATATTTTCTTAAATCAGGAGTTCATTTCAACCCAAAAAATAATGCCCAAACCGGAGGTTCAAACAGCCCAAAACAAAGGTTCAAATAGCCCAGCCCAGCATAGCAGCAGGTCAAAAGGTTCAAGCAGAAGATATTCAAATTAGTAATGATGGAGTGTAACGGCTACAAACGGTTATAAGTTTCATTATATATACCAAAGCCTCTAATGTAAACAAGTAACAAAAAAAACCAAAAAATATTCTTTGATCTATAATCACTCACATCTATTCTCTGAAAAATTTTCTGAGAAGTGTTCTTCAATTTTTGTTTACATTCTCTTTCAGAAATTATACACTAAGACGTATAACTTTAAGCCCACCTTTCCTGTGTGAGGTTTACAGAAAAATCAGAGTTTCATTTTTATATCTATCTTTGAGAGATAATTCTTGTAGCTTTCTGTGAAAGCAAAAGCACATTCTTTTCAATCCTGTAAGAGTGTAGTACTCTCAGTTTTTTTTTAGACTTAGAAAGTTTGTGTAAAATCCGTGGAGGATTGCTTCATCTGTGAAAAAGTTGCTAGCACCTTGTGAAACTAGAGAATAGTGAAAAATCTCAAGTGAAGCTTGAGAAGTGAACGTAGGCCGAGTTGAAACTGAACCACTATAAATTTGTTTGTCCCTCTCTCCCTTATCTCTTTATTTTATTTAAATTACCATATATATTTTTATTGTGTTAAAATCATTAATTGACATAGTTGTTAGAACACTTGTTTTAATTATTTTTATTTCATTAACTATATTTATCTATTGTGCTAGTCATAATTTTTATTAGGGTATTATTATTTTTATTTGTAAAAATCTAATTCACCCTCCTCTTAGGTTGTCTTTTGGGTAACAGATTGTTAATCCCTTTACTATTAATCCTACTAATCAAATGAGTTTTATTATTAATCCTACTAGTCAAACAAGCTTGCCCTCAAATTGTTAAAAATAATTTCAATAATGTATACCTAACCATTCAATAATATTGTACACATAAATTTATTGTCTGTAAAATAAAGATAAAAACAGTAGTGACAAAATATAAAATTTATTAATTTAAATGATGTGATTACAATCTCTAGGATATTTTTATATAAAAGAATGATTTGTGCTGAGTCAATCCCACATTGACTAGGGAGAGACTCCCACTTCTACCTTATAAGCGTACTGGCCCTCTCCACCAATGAATAGGCCTTTTCCCCTGAAGAGGAACAAAACCGTGAGGCTCCAGCCAAAGTGTACAATATATTGACGAGGCACAAGAGGACAGACGTTGTGAAATTTGGCGATAGAAGGGGGGTTGTCCAGCAAACTCTCTCGTTATTCCCAGTTCATTGGGGGGTTATGTTGGGTCAATCCCACATCAACCAGGGAGGGACTCCTATTTCCACCTTATAAGTGCACTGGCCCCATTTACCTGTCAATAGGCCTTTTTTTCCAAAGAGGAACAAAATTGTGAGGCTTCGGCCAACGCAGACAATATATTGATAGGGCGCGAGAGTACATGTGTTGCAAAATTTGGCGCTAGAAGGAGGGCTGTCCGACAAACTCTCCTGCTGTTGCGGCCCAGTTCGTTGGGTGGTTATGTTGGGTCAATCCCACATAGACCAGGGAGGGACTCCCACTTCTACCTTTTAAGCGCACTAGCCCCCTCCATCTGTCAATAAGCTTTTTCTCTCGAGAAGGCCCAAAACCGTGAGGCTCCAGCCAAAGCGGACAATATATTAACGGGTGTGAGAGGACAGGCGTTGCGAAATTTAGCTTTAGAAAAAGGGTTGTCCAGCAAACTCTCTCACTATTGCGGCCCAGTTCGTTAGGAGGTTATGTTGGGTAAATCCCACATCGACTATAGAGGGACTCCCACTTCCACTTTATAAGTGCATTGGCCCCTTCCACTTGTCAATAGGCATTTTTCCCTAACGAGGAACAAAACCACGAGGCTCCGGCCAAAGCAGACAATATATTGACGAGGACGCCTGTCCTCTCATGGCCCGTCACTATATTGTTCTCTTTGGGGTTGAGGGAGCTGGTCCCCCTTAACGGTTTTCGTAGGCCTATTGACAAGTGGAGGGGGCTAGTGCGCTTATAAGTTGGAAGTAGGAGTCCCTCCCTGGTCGATGTGGGATTGACCCAACATAAAATTTTGTGATGCCTGTCCTCTCACACCCCGTCAATATATTGTCCACTTTGGCTGACGCCTCACGGTTTTGTTCCTCATCGGGGGAAAAAAGCCAGTTGACAGGTGGAGTTGGCATGCACTTATAAGATGAAAGTGGGAGTCTCTCCCTGGTCGATGTGGAATTGACCCAACAATTTTGATTTTTCTCTTTAAAAAGTTGACTCAAGCGCTTGACGGCTTGTTTTCGAATCAAATGGCAAAATCTTCCCCAAATAATATGAAGAATGTGGCAAATTTGTAAGACTTGACAACTTTTTCCTAATCAGGTTGTAGAATCCTTTCAAATTTAGTAGAAGAAGATAAAATTGATAAACTTTGACTTGAATCTCTAAGTTTTATGCTTTATGGAAATTGATGGGCTTTGGTGAAAAGTATTTCGGGAGTTTGGAGCTTTAATTTGATGGAACTTTCTTTTGCTTGATGTGTAGATTTTTTCCCTCTATAACTTGATTTTGTGTGTGTGGAATTATTATATAAATTTTCTTGGAGATCATCCTATTTATAGGCGTAGATGGAAGAGAGTCTTAATAGACTTCAACTTCTTAAATAATTATCTTTGTTTAGAGATAGATACCAAAATATTACTTTAATGGTGTGCCATAATTTTATTGGCTAGACCACCTCAATGTAATTAGTGGCTTTGATAAAAAAAAGAATAAAAAAATGTAATAAGTTACTTAATTTGATTAGTCTAGGGCTAGTTTTACTGCATCATTTTTACACGTGACAATATTTGATTTGATCACAATGTAATATTGATTTGAGACCAATTAAACACATAACAAGATTTAATTTGTCAATAATTATGTTATATTTGTAAGTCTTTGTAGTATATGACAATTTGTAATTGGCTAAAATTTGCATACCTACAAATATTAGAGCAATATTACATCTACTTAAAAGTTAACTAACAGCCTTACTAAAAACGTTCACATCCAAATATCACTGTAGGTTTAGATATTATTATTTTTCTTGACAATCAATCACACTTGACCATTTATACTTTTGGTAAGATTATTAATACGTATAGAATTATTCCAAATATTAACACCAATGATGAAGGTACCCGCTATCTCCTTGCTCCATACTTCTTACCTTGGGCATGATTGCTCCAACTCTCCAATATTGCAGTCATTTCATTAGTTGTGTGTTGCAGCTGTGGTTGTGGTTGGACCAGTGAAAGCTGTAATGTCATGATTTTAGTAACATTTTTTTGGCAATCTAAATCAGTAAGTGAGTTGCCTAGTTATCTCAGATTGGTATACGTTCAACCCACAAAAAAAAAAAAAAAATGGAAAAAATCAAGCGAAACTTGAATATAACCTCAAGCCTAAAGACACAGCCATGGGACCTTTCCAAGGGTTTGAAGCTGGTGAAGGACATCATAAGGGCATACCCAAACTGATAGTTTACCTTATGAAAGACCAAACAGATCTAGATCTAGTAATGCCATTTGCAAATTCATTCTTTCAAGGTTAAACTTCTACATTGAGCATGAGTACAAGCAAGGCAACAACTGAACTAGTTGCCTATCAAACACTAGGGAGTAATCAACAGGAAGACTTATAGCACATTGAGCAGTAAATATAAAAAAATATTAGGAATATGCACATGTGAATATGATGATCTATTTCTAGTGAAAATAATGAAGATATCAATTAATGAGAATATTTGTACGAAGTCTTATTAAGCTAATTTGTGTCTTAAATTGTAATTTTTATTCGTTTATTTTCTCATATATTAAAAAATAAAAAGAAAATGTTAAAGATATTAACAATTTTACAAACAAACATACATACCTAAGGTATCTTAATAATTTGAGTATGACAATACACGTTCTTAATAAATTTTCTCCACCTGCAACTCCCTCTTGTTATTCCACAATCAAACATGAAAAGAAAATAGATACAGAGTTTATTTGATACAACTTATATTAAAGCACACCTTTCTTAGCGTTTAACTAATTAATATTTTTTAAACTTATTTAGACTATCTTTACTTAATAAACTGTAACAATTTGAATTAAAAAAAAAATGAAGTTAAACCCTATAGAACCACATATTTTACAATCTCCAATTTCCCATTTCAACACACCATAGAACTGAGGCAATTTTCCATTAAAACAGATATAGACACACATCACATGTAAAAGTGATGAACCAAGAGACTTTAGTCTAATTGACTAACTTTTTTGGCCACCAAGTTTCTCTTGAAAGCGAATTTTAGATTTTGTTTGTAGGAATGGAATAAGCAGACAAGTTTTCATTGCAAAGTGTATGAACATGTGTGAATTTTGACTTCCCAATATATTAATTTAATAATAAATTATTAACTTTCACCAATAATAAAAAGAAAAATGCAATACATCCTAAATGAATTATCAAATTTTTTATCAAATTTCTCACACAAATCACATAGATCCCACACCCATATAAAAAATTTGATAAAATATTTAATAATTCATGTATGTCGTGTTCGGTTTAAGGATTTAGGAAAGAATTTGAAAAATGAAAGAGAAAAAGTGTGTGAAATTATATGAAATATAGACATATTTTATTCACATTTTACCAATCTTTTCTATTTTTCTTTTTAAATTTCTTTTCAAATTCTCAAACCAAACACAAACACAGTATTAGAGAAGCTATCATAATTCTAAAAAAAATATAAAAACAAACATGTAAAAGTGATGTGTCACTAGCAATTGTTGTTTGAAAATAGATGTATGCGTATATGAAGCGTGTTAAACTCGTGTTGGTTGAGTTAGTGGCACAGCATCAACAAACACAACTAGGCCCCACCTTATCCTATTCCCCCTCCCTATTTCTGAAAAAATCACTTCTTCATGATTAATAATTAAATAATGTATACATATATATCTAACTATACCTTCCTCCCTATCTGTTTAAACCACATTAGATCAGATCAATACCAATCTCTCTCTCTCTCTCTAGAGCACATTCTCTCTCTTAAAAATGACATCGAGGCAGACCTACAGAGTCTGCTGGTGTTTCCGGCGACGATTCAACGTCACGGCCGCCGAAGCTCCGGCGGACATCAAGGCATTGTTTGATCGGTACTCTGAGAATGGAGTCATGGACGTTGATCACCTCCACAGGTTCTTGATCGAGTTCCAGAAGGAAGACAACGCCACCGTCGACGACGCTCAGGCCATCATCGACCGCCTCCACCATTTGAAACTCCTCAACAATCTCTTCCACCGCCGCGGCCTCCACCTCGATGCCTTCTTCAAGTTCCTCTCCGGCGACTCCAATCCTCCTCTCTCCCCTTCTCTCCGGGTAACAGCAACATTCACTCACTCTCTAACCCTATCATATACATGTATATGTGTGTGTGTGTGTGTGTTCGTGCTTATATAGACATACATCAATGTTTTGACTGTGTTTATGTTTAGGAAATCTTCAGTCCTTACTTAAAATTTTATTCAAATTTAAGTAAAAGCTTTATTTGATATGAAGCACTCTAATGGATTAGCTTAGATTTAAACATAAATTTTGAGTAGAACTTAGGTTATGGCAGAGTTGTAAATTTGAAAGTAAGAAAATGTTTTTGAGAAATTTGAGTAACGACTGAAGATTTCCTAAACATATCATACATGTATAAATACTTGAAAGTTGAGCACACGCGATGCATAGAAATATAAGAAAATTGCAATGGTTTAAATGGATGTGGAGAATAAATAAATAAATAAATAAATAATTGAATGCAGAAATGTGAGCAGTTACATAGGAGTAATTTTAGTATAAAAAGTGCATTAGTTCACACCAAGTGAGTTGTGTGTTTTATATAATACTGTGTGTGGGCGAGCACATATATAGACATACAATATGTTTTACATATGTATGTGTTTAGAACATCTCCGGTCCTTAATCAAATTTTTATTCGAAATTAAAATTTTGAGTAATATGAAGCACTCCAATGGATAAACTTAATTTAAACATATATTTGAGTAAAACTTCAATAATGATGGAATTGTAAATTTGAAAGATACAAAATGGTCCTGAAGAGTTTGAGTGAACATTTGATTTTCCTTGATTTGGGTTAAAAAAAAAAAGGGGAGAAGGTAAAAATCAATTTAAAATAAGTTTGAGTCAAGGAGTGGAGAGGTTTTTGAGTGATTTTTACCCAAATGTAAATTTGATATAGGTTTGAGTCAAGGGTTGGAGATGCCCTTATATCACTGTGGATTCTATATTTAATTTTCATTTTGAGACTTATGTCTTTTATTTGTAAATATTTCAGGTTCATCATGATATGACAGCTCCTTTATCTCACTATTTTGTATATACGGGCCATAATTCGTATCTAACGGGAAATCAACTAAGTAGTGACTGCAGTGATGTCCCAATCATACAAGCATTGCAGAGAGGTGTTAGAGTAATTGAACTGGATATCTGGCCGAATTCCACAAAAGATAATGTCAATGTTCTTCATGGAAGGTAATGGTGCTAATTTGCAAATGGCAATCAATTCTAATATGGCATTGCTATGAATGAAGTCTCTGTCACTGAGATTTATGCTTATAGACCTTACATTAGACCAGACAAGAATATAGGTTTCTTGTATATCCTTTGAACTCTTTGTGTTGTGCCTTGAATAAGGATGTGTAATTACACAAGAAGAAGATGGTTAGTTATGAAAGCAAAATGCAATAAATACGAGGATAATATAGCGTGAAACTTTCCTTTAAGCCATGAATACGATTTGCAATTGATTCAAATCAATTTGAGGAAAAAATTTCTAACTTTCTTGTATGCTGCAAGCTAATAAACCTTGCACACTACATGAAACTGGACAAGTTACTTCAGAAAATGTCTCAAATATGCATTGGACAAGTCTGTAATATGATATTTTTTAATGCATTGGACAAGTTGCCAATGAGTTGGAAGTATGTTTTTCTTTCCACATAAATTATGAAAAACTTGGATATTAGAAATGGAAGTAATGAGATGCAGCAAGGTTTCGAACAAAGGATGGGGAGTTGAGGGGTGTGGGGGAGCACGAGATTTGTATTAAATGTGTATGTGTTATGAGATTGTGCATGAGTGTGCTTGTATCTTACCTTACCATCTTGTCCATGTCCTAGCTTATAAGAATTTATTGTCTCTGCATCCGTATGGTGCCAAATCTATCTCTAGTTGTGCCCTGTCTTTGTGTTCATGCATGAAAGATCTGTATGGTAAGTGTCTGCATTTCATTTAAGAGATCCGTTCTTTTATGTAGGACGCTGACCACTCCAGTTGAACTCATTAAATGTTTGAAGTCTATTAAGGATCATGCCTTTTCTGCATCTGATTATCCTGTGGTAATCACTCTAGAAGACCACCTTACCCCAGATCTTCAAGCTAAAGTGGCTGAGGTGAGTATAAGCATTTCTATAGTGATTATTAACCACTTCTTTGGTCCTTCATTAACTATATTTGTGACTTAATTCTAGATGGTCACTCAAACATTCGGAGATATTTTATTTTCTCCGGGTGCAGAATGCTTGAAGGAGTTCCCTTCACCAGAATCATTGAAGAAGAGGATTATTATATCAACCAAACCACCTAAAGAATACCTTCAGATGAAAGAAGTTAAGGAGAAAGAAGATGAAACACAGAAGGTAAAGGACTCAGCTGATGAAGAAGCTTGGGGGAAGGAAGTGCCAGACATTAAAGCTGGGGTAGCAAGTGATGATAAGGTGCATGGAGATACTTTAATCATTTTTTTTTTTTTTGGGTAAAGAAAAAGTAAGACCAAGTGTTAATTTTAAGACTTCCAATTACTTTATGTCAGGATGATTTGTCTGAGGAAAAGGATGATCAGGATGAAGAAGATCTAGATGATGGTAAGCTTAAGTCTCAGCAGATTGTAGCTCCAGAGTACAAGCGGTTGATTGCTATTCATGCTGGGAAGGGAAAGGGTGGATTAGATGATTGGCTCAGGGTTGATCCTGATAAAGTCAGACGTCTTAGCTTAAGTGAACAAGAGCTTGAAAAGGCTGTTATAACTCATGGAAAAGAGATTATCAGGTATGGATTATAATTTCTGGTGACTTTGCTTCAATGAAATCTAATTTATGTGAGTGTTCTGCCTACCTACAAATGGCATAAATCTGCAAAATTTTATTTTTCTTTCTTAAGTAGGTGTAATACATTTTTTTGATTTTCATGAAAAGAGGATTAAATTGGTTCTCTGGGCCGGTTCCCTGAATCCCTTGCTACATTAAAGTTACAGAAATCTAAGGTTTTATCTTGATGAATGCTGAAGATGCCTTCAGGGGGGCATAGTGCTGTAGACGTGTTGGGAGTAGGAACCAAGTACTAGATGACCTTCTAATAGTTGATAGAACTTTAATGAATAAGGCTATTTGGTTGAGCACATTGTCACACTCAAGGGAGTAATCAAGGAAAGTCAGAGTCACAATTCACGCTCTCCTACCCTTGTGCAGGCATCATTTGTGCTGTTACATTAGCAGTGACCTTGTGTACTGTGCTGTAGCTTACATTTCTTCAGTATTACATGTTTTGACCATGATTTCATTGTAATTGAGTGGTGGAGCATGCATCTGTTTTAATCATTAATTAAGAAAGTTTTCCATTTTGTGATAATTGGTTTGCTTTAGGTTTACCCAGAGGAACATGTTGAGGGTGTATCCAAAAGGTATCCGCTTTGATTCATCCAACTATAATCCACTAATTGGTTGGATGCATGGAGCTCAGATGGTTGCATTTAATATGCAGGTTAGTTATTTATTCATTTATTTAGTTTTTCCATTTTCTTCCTCCCTCCTCTCTCCATGCAAAGACTTTATTGTTGTAGAGTCAGTTTGCTACATGCACTTCCTATGTTGAATTCCTGAATTTTGTTCGTTGTTATGTGTATATATAAGCTTTATTTCTTTACAAAAAAAGAATAACATCAACCAGGGTTCTTTTTGTTGCCCTTTTCATAAATAATGATTAAGTAAATTGAAAAATATTGCCTATAGAACCAGAATAGCAAGAAATATTTTACTCAAGTGTCTGTCTTTGCAAGAGATTCAGCCATTAGATGGGAAATAAGAAAGCCAAAGCAGCACTCGGGTTTATCATTTTGTATAACTATATGTAATTAGGAGCGCACTAATAGAATCATTGGTCTGTTTCTGATTCGAAGGACAATTGCTTTTTTTAAGTTTCAAAAATTCTGAAGTAAAGCTCAAGTCACATGCAGTTTAGTTGGTCAATGCTCAACTGGATTCTTATGAAAGCTACACATGTGACTGAGGAAGCTAATAACAACTGTTCAGAACAAAGCTTACCAAAAGAATCTCCCATAATAGTGTAGTCATCAAATTTGCAGCATGGTTTGAAGTTGTTTGAAGAAATGACTAATCACATCATTATTTGCACCATAAGTTGTTTGCAATTGAACTCACTAATCTATATATTAACTGTGCTTTGACTGGATGATTGATTTGAGCTTTGGAGATTTATTTATTGGAAGTTTAAACAGACAAAAAATAAATACCAAGAATGTCTTTTTTTTTTTGTTTTTTTGACAGGGCTATGGACGATCATTGTGGATGATGCATGGGATGTTCAGGGCCAATGGTGGTTGTGGATATGTGAAAAAGCCCGATTTTTTGTTAAAGGTCGGTCCAAATAATGAGGTCTTTGATCCTAAAGCTACATTACCAGTCAAAACAACTTTGAAGGTGAGTCAGCTATTACCAGGACTTTTAACCATACTTGATTTCCTTGCACTTCTGCTAGAAAGTTCTTCTCTTTCCATTTCTTTACCCATCATAATTCTTTATATATTTCTGTGTATTTACTTTACTTCATCTATTCTTTTTGGTTGATTTGAATTTTGTTGCTTCGAAACAGGTGACTGTTTATATGGGTGAAGGGTGGTATTTTGATTTCCATCACACACACTTTGATGCATATTCCCCACCGGATTTCTATACAAGGGTAAATTGATACAGTCATCAATATTGTAATTGTTGTCAATGTCTTGGATAATATTCATTTTGATTACAATAGAGACCTGCTATTTCTCTTATTAAAAGTCATAACTATGATAATGTTTGCTAGTCCTATTTCAGACAAAAAAGGTGTATAAGGAACCATGGCATTAAAAAATGCTCAATTTTCCATTTCTGTTATTTGCCATAGTTTCAGGGAAAAAGTGGATATAGTTTCTTTCTTAAAATATTTTGTTCAGATTCTAAATTAAGAGAGAAGTTAATGATCCACAGAATGGAATCATGGTCTCTATTTGTGTGAATTTCCTGCAGTTAATGTTCCTTCCAAATGTGTAGTGTTGTGGTTATGGGCCATCAACATCCCTATAACTTAGTTGCACAAAACAGGGACAGGGGCGTGGTGGGGCTGAGAGTGAGAGCCGGAGGGCGAGGGCATATAGAAGTTTCTAACACTGAGAGAACCTATGGGAATGTGTATACATTATATATATTTATATATTTAAATATATAAACATATAAATTGTAAACCACCTATGGCACTTTAGTCCAAAACCATGCTTTCTTGCTACATTTGAACCATAGGGGGTAAAGCGTTTTAGCCCCAAACCACGAGGGGGTAAAATAAATTTTACCCAATATATTTTAACAAATATTTTTTCTTCTTAGCTGTGATATATCATATATGTTAAAATATGAATACTATTAGAGATTGGTGTCAAATGCAAATTGTTTTTGTCAAGTATAAATAAATATTATGAAAATAAAAAGTAATAGGATAAATTGTTCTTTGTTTGTTTTTTTTTTAGATTTATATGTTTGAGAGATTATGTCTCAATTGGGAGGAAGTTTCTTCTCAAAGGAACAAGT
This sequence comes from Camellia sinensis, assembly GCF_055761805.1. Taxonomy (NCBI): domain Eukaryota; kingdom Viridiplantae; phylum Streptophyta; class Magnoliopsida; order Ericales; family Theaceae; genus Camellia; species Camellia sinensis. Next base: position 45,326,787 of record NC_138961.1, read on the forward strand.
TTCTTATTTAGTTTGAGTTTTTGAGTAAGAAAAGTCACCCCGGTAGGAGTTTCCTGCTACTAAGCCCTATACAGTCTGTGGCATATGTTAGGAGATACTGGTTATTTCGGGCCCTTGCATTTGCATTATGATATTACTTGGGTTTTACTGTAAAAATCTGGAGCAAGTGAATTACAGTTTAGGTATCTAAGTGGGTTTATCTCCCTCTCCGTGCAGGTTGGAATTGCTGGAGTCCCTGCTGATACTGTAATGAGGAAAACAAAGATAATTGAGGACAATTGGATACCAGCTTGGAATGAGGAGTTTGAATTTCCATTAACAGTTCCAGAATTGGCTCTGCTTAGAATTGAAGTTCATGAGTATGACATATCTGAAAAGGATGACTTTGGAGGCCAAACATGCCTACCAGTGTCGGAGCTGAGAAGCGGTATTCGAGCAGTTCCACTCCATAGTCACAAGGGAGAGAAGTATAAATCTGTAAAGCTTCTTATGCGCTTTGAATTTGTTTGATATAATTGTGAGCCTGTGGTTTTTGTTTTTGTTTGTTTATGGTTTTTTTATTTTATTTTATTTTATTTTTAAACTTGTGCGTGAATACTTAAGCTTGTTGTGTGTAAAATATATAGAAATAAAATGTTGGCCATTCTGTCTGGTGCTGTTTCAACTATTTTTGTTTAGAACTTGCTATCGTAGTGTTGCGAGATTTAAACTGTTGAAAGAGTATGCTTCCATTTTCATCATCGATGCAAACAGGAAAGCCTTAAATGATCAAACAAGGATCTGGAAAGCAATTTGATGGCTTCAACAAGTTCGCTTCAAGAAGGAGCAATGTTCAAGTGAAATAGGCATTAGTACTGGACTGTTAATGGGAAGAGCCACAAATTGAGTGAGCTCCTTTGGTTTCCACATCGAAGTAGTAGAACTTTTTATCAAGCAGATGCAGCTATGAGCCAGCAGAAGAGAAAACACAAGGTATCGATCATTACTATCAAATTCTAATTAGATTTATCCTTGTGTTTGCGTTGACATGCAGAAAGCTACCCTATTGCACACATCTATATATGCCGGGAGATATCTCATCCAGGTTAATGTCCTGCACCCGAGAAGTGCTCTAAAAAGGCAACATTTTGTAGTTACTCCACAGTTTATCTTGCCGGCATTAAATCTTAATTCTTGTGTCAATGTTCAGTGATCTATTTACCTTATATTTCTATTTTAGGAGGTATTCCAATATACTGCTTATTACTTTGTTTTGTCAAAGTATTCGTACGGTACCTAATGAGCAGAAATAGGAAACCTGTATATCCACGGTTTAAACAAAAATGCTAGGACCTAAAAAAAACTACCAAGATTCTACCAAAATTCTACAAAACATAGAATTTTGGTAGTCTTTCTAGGGTCCCTAGCATTGCTCCGGTTAAGGAATAAAATTAATAAAGCTTGACTTCCCAGTCTCACATTTACGATGTCATTATTATGAATAATATAACTATGCTAGTATTCTATTGAGCATTAGTTACATCAAGGACTTGACACTTCTATAGAAAGGTGAAATTTGACCATTAAGGAGGGGTGGATGAACTCCCTTGGATTCATTCATTAGAAATTTTAACTAAACAGGACTAATGCAAATTAAATACGCTGTAATCTTAGCTCACATTGGAGGGGAGAAGCACCTTCTAAGCTATTTATTACCTCTAGTTAGTAAAATAGGATTATGCAAATATAAAATAGCCTTAGTCTTACCTTTTGAGTAGCCTGCTAGGCTACTTGAAAGAGGAAAATTTTAGAACACAAACCTGGTTACTGATGTTGGAAGTTATTCACAGTGGAGTTTTAATTACCTCAGTTACTGCTAAACTAAAGGTTACCTTATCTTTGCAATCTAACATTATTTTGAGTAACAAATTAAGTTTTCATTTGTTAGCTAATATAGTTGACAGACAATGCACCTTTCTAGTTAGAAAGTAGATTAATGTTGAATTCATTTATTAGAATAACCCGCTCTGAACTGTTAACTTGATTTATTTGGATGTTCAAGAATTTTCAACTGCATGAAGGGGAGACTTCAGAATGCTAACTGTGATTTACAAACTATTGTAGGAACTTCTACTTTTCACTTGCTGAAATTATAAATTATTTCAATGTATCTGTTGTAAGCATAGGGTTGTCTGAGGCAATATAACACATATAAATGCCTCATCTGGTTGCCACTTTTGTGTGTGTGTTAGTACAATTTTACTTGGTCAACTGTCATATCTCTGTTTAAATTGCAATTTCATTTCCATCTTAAAGGTTAATGTTCGTTGTGGATGCCAAACCCTGAAAAAGGAGTAACTGTGTGAAGAGGTTCAAGCAACTGGTTGTGATCCAGAATATATATCTAAATAATAAACATTAATGTGGACTGGGACTGCTTCCCTGCAATTCAGATTGCATTACTAATTCAGAATTGCAACACCGCAAATCTTCAATTTCAGAGGTAATCCGTATAATAACTTTGAGTGAGACCTACTGCATTATTTATTTGGCGTGTATTTAGCACCTTAGGAGGATAATCCTCTGCATTCCTGAGCACTTTTTAAGTACAAAATTGAGTTGCTTATTGACTTACCTAGAGTCAACAACAGAACGTAGTTTGGTGAGCTGCACATTAACCATCACAACTACTGAAATGCTATATTGTTCGACATTGTTTTCTTCATCTTTACCTAAAAGAATCTTGTTTTCTTCATCTTTACCTAAAAGAATAACCATGTTCTATTTTCATTTATTGATTCAATTTGCCTTCAAAAAATAAAATGCATCATTAACTCCTTGGGTGTTTAAACAGTCATACTGAAATGTTATTTTGTTTAAAAGTATGTTTAGTTTATAACGTAATATGGAACAATCAGTAAAATCAGCAAAAGCGCTTAGAACTGAGGTGTGATGAAACTGAAATCATGAAATTACCTGTTCTAAAATTGTTGGGAAGGAAATTATGTATATTTAAATGATTTGTAATATGAAATAGCTTGCTAAGAATATTCTGACACAGGTTTATTTTCTAGAAGCAATCTTGCTTTTGTTGTTCCAAGCTTTTTAGCTCTCTTAGAGGCAGGTTTACAAGCCAGAAACTGGCATAGAGTACACTGTTGACATATCATGTACGGAAAATGTTTGAGGGCCACAATTTTTGGGGCCACAATGGCTCAAAACTGTCAAAACGACGTCGTTTTTTGTGCAAAACATGCCAAAACGACGTCGTTTTGACAGTTTTGAGCCATTGTGGCCACAAAAATTGTGCCCTCTAGCATTGTTGTGTCATGTACCCAGTGGCTGATCTAAGGTAGGCACTCAAATTTTGAAAAATTATATTTTGATACATTTATTAGTTTACGAAAGTTTTTCAAAATGCCCTCCTAAATCGTTTGTAGACCCTCTCTCTTATTTGCTCCTTTCAACTAAACTCCTTCATTCCCTCCATAAATATTTATATTGCTTTGAAGCCCCCCTTAAATATATATATATATATATATAACCTTATATACATAGTTCTCTCCGAATTAACAATAAATATTTACATTTTTGTGTTTATTATTAGCTTAAATATTTCTGTTTATATTATTTTGTCAATGTTGTTTACAAAAAATAAAATAAAATAAAATAAAAATGATTGAATATAATGATTAATGGTTGCTCCCTCTTACTAAATTTTCTGGTTCCACACTGCATGTACCTATCCATGCAATTCCCTTGCTATACTGTGAATTCTCTGGCTAAGAGCTATTTCTACATTATATGTTTTACACATGTTTTTACTCAAAATCACCCTTTTACTGTATATGAGTGGTCCCTTCCAATGAGGAGGAAGGAAGAGACAATTATCAACCATATATTAGCTTTCTATTGGTGAATGAATTCACTGAGCTGGACAAAAGAATCCAATCAAATTTCAAGACTTCAAGTTCTCTACTAATTTAATTTTTTGGGTGATGATTGAGACCCCCTCCAATCATCACCCCCACCATCCCAACAAACACATGGCAGGTGGTGATTGGAGGAGAAGGAATAAAAAAAAAGAAAGAAAGAAAAAGTAGCCAATCAAGTGAAGAGGGGGTCAAGGGGGTGGGAAAAAAAGGGGTCCAAGTCATTATTCTAATTTTTTACAGTACAAATAAGCAGTTACCTATGTTGCTGTATTTGCATAACACCATCACCAACTGCCCTTCTGAAATATTATTAATTTCTCAATCATATTTTGGAATTTAAGTAAATTCCTTTTGCATTCAAGTTTTTCGTTCTCGTGGATCCGACACTTTTTTATCTACTAGAATGATATCTAATTTTGCATGATATTCCGTTGCGTCCGTGAAAAATCACTTCTACCATGTGGAGGCTTCCTTTATTTGTGTTACAAAGTTCTCTGATTGGATGAATGAAATTGAAGTACAGAGACAAAAGAAGAAGATACCCACAAATCTAAGCAAATCTCAAAACCAATTTATTGACATGGAGGTTGTCAGTGCATCTTCGGTATTGGTCCCACTCCAAACATTTGTTTATCTTGTTTTGTTTTGTTTTATTTTTCTTGCTAGGTAGGTTGGATATGAAATCATATTGATTAGCCACCATACATGTTGAATTTATTTTTGAATGAGTGGTTGATTTTGAATTTTATTTTTGGTTTAGATTACACTACTCTCCGTTGAAAGCATTGTATTTGACTTTTATAACAAATTAATGGCATTATTTATCTATTATATTACCAACTCATTATTGTAAGCATTGTTGGTTAAATATTAGTTTGGTTGGTGCTGATGATTGTTATTTATCTGTGACTTCTGATGATGTAGACAAGTGGGGTCATGCAAAAGAGGCAGTACTGCTGATATAGTTTGTTATAAGTTAAAGAATGATTCATTATTTTAGTAACATTTTTAATTGTTTAAAGAAGTTGAATGCTTTTGAAAATGATAGAAAGTTTGGTGGGATGATTAGAAATTGTGTCGGCATATTATGATTCGCGCGTAGGAGTTCTACTTCGACGGCCGTGAGTCAGTAAGCCTATGAGCTACCCATTAAAAGTATGCCAATGAGCTTTCTGTAGTTGATAACTAAAATATACAAATTAAATAATTTTTTTTTTTCATTTTTTAGTTAATTATTTATTTTTTAATTTATATAAATTGTTTATGTTTCATACCCTATTAGCAAACGTTAAATCAAACACTCAATATATATATATATTAGTGGGTGTCACATATGATACATATACAATTTAAATAAATAAAAATAAAAAAAAATAATAAAGAAATTAAGGTCCAAGGTTTGAATTCTGCTCGTCAACTATCTAATTTTATTTTATTTTATTTTTATATTTCTAATAGGAAAATGAGGACAAGTGGCATAAGCAGAAGTCACTAAAGTTTGGACACCAAGTGAGTTGTTCACTTTAAATAACTAGCTAAGGGATGGCAAACGCATCCAAGAAGATGAAAAAGTGGGCCGATAAGAAAAGGCGTGCGGTTGAATTCCAAGTTGAGGACTTAATGCTAGTCAAGTTACTACCTCAACAATTCAAGTCTTTAAAGAAGGTGCCTAAGGGGTTGGTGCGGAAGTATGAAGGCCCTTTCCCCATAACAAAGAAGGTAGGAAAAGTTTCTTACCAAGTGCAGCTACCTCCAAGGCTCAAAATCTATCCAATCTTCATGTGAGCTACTTAAAATCCTAGCATGCTAACTCTGAAGATCCAAGCCGATGAGAGTCATCATGAGCACCTATGGTAGTTGTAACCTCTTACGATAAAGAGGCAGAACACATGATAGCTGACTGAGTCATTTGAAGGCGTGGCATGCCTTTTTGCACAGAATAATTAGTCAAGTGGAGAGGACTACCTAAGAGCGAAGCTAGCAGGGAGCCAGTAGGTGCATTGTGGCAATTCCAAGAGCAGATACAAAAGTTTCATGACGAGGTCGTCGCCATCTTATGTGGGGAAGAATGTCACGTCCTGCCAAAATTTGCCTAAACAGAGTTTATCTTAGAGGAGGTCTACAGGAATGAAGGCTAAATAGAAGAATTTAGAACTTTCTAGAAGTCTCAATAGAGAGTTCTTGAAAGGTTGTGGAGAGCTCCATGAAGCTTTTGCACACCTCATTTAATAATGTATTAGAAGGCCAATGGTGCCTACAAAAGGAATAAGGGCTTGTTTGCCTTACATCCAACTTGAGTGTAATAATACAAGTACTCTCTTAAACTCACTTGTGTTCTCTCATGTGTGTGCTAACTCTTTCTCTTATGCACTAAAGGTTAAAGACTGACTTAGCATCATTAGCTTAGTTTGTAAGTGTCATGACCCAAACCCGCTCTCGTGGGTTAAGGACATAACCGGCCAGTAATCATGAGATTACCTACGGCCTCAAATCAAAACAAACGTGTTTTAACAAAGTTAACAGGGGCCAAACGGAAGCAATTTAAAACTTTGTCCATAGAGCTGTGCTTACATGGCACATCATAACAAACCATACATATGTACATTAATAACTCACACAAAATATGCATTACAAAAGGTTCTGTACATTCAGGATCATATAAGTCTAAGTCAACCCATCACAACTATATACAACAGATGCAAGGTCTTCGCCAACATGACAGAATATAAATACATAACAAAAGGGCGAAGACGGATCTCGTGCGTGAGACACAAGGGCTGACTCTCCCAAAACCTTTATTGTTCCACATAGATTTCACTGGGGCTGGGTTTGGACTTCCCTTAGCTCACCTACAAACACATGAATGAGCGTGAGCGAAAGCCCAGTGAATAATATCAATAAGGAAGCTATACAAACGATATGTAGAACAACATGCTTCAAACGGCCTTGGGCCCAATTCATATTTCTATTTAACATATATATATATATATATACACAATTTAAGTCAAGTGACTTTGGTTCCAAACAACTGGCCTTGGCCCATTTATTTTCCATTTGTCAAACTGGCCTTTGGCCCATTCAGATTTTCATGTCAAACTGGCATTTGGCCCATTCAGCTTTCATTCATGTCAAACTGGCCTCTGGCCCATTCATTGGTGTCAAACTGGCCTCTGGCCTATTCATTGGTGTCAAACTGGCATCTGGCCCATTCATTGGTGTCAAACTGGCATCTGGCCCATTCATTGATGTCAAACTGGCCTCTGGCCCATTCATTGATGTCAAACTGGCCTCTGGTCCATTCATTCATGTCAAACTAGCCTCTGGCCCATTCATTCATGTCAAACTTTTGTCCGTAATTCAAACTAGCAAACTTATAAGGCTTATAAGGAGATAAACAATTAGACAAATGACAACTTCAAAATATCGATATTATTCACAGTGATCGGTTGGTTGGTTCGCTCTAGAGCTCGACCCTACACATTCCATGAACACAAAAGGGTCACAAACAATTCAATCCGTTCCAAATTCACATTTTCCTCTTTAGGCTTCATTCTTATCTCTTTAACTCAATTACAATGCTCAATGCATGCCTAAGAGTACTTGGAAGTGAAAGAGAGCAGAAAATGAAACACAGAATGTCTTTTCAAAATTTCAGAAAACAGGGTCTCCGCTCAAGCGTAGACTTCCCCGCTCGAACGGACCCACGAGGCCTGCAAAAGTACTGGATATGTCAAATTTACGCTCGATCTCGAACTCTGGCGCTCGAGCGAAAGGCCTTTCTACATGGCTCTCCGCTCGAGCGTGAACTTCCGGGCTCGAGCGTACACCATGTCTGCAGAAAATACTGGAAACACGAATTTCACGCTTGTGCTTCGGTTTCCCTGCTCGAGCGGACATCAAAATTTTGGAAAATCCAGAACATGTTCTTAAGCTTCAACTTGATATTCAAAGGCTCTAAATGCATGTTTTTGGCTCAAATTCCACATATACAAGCACTAACATGGTATAAACACCAAATTATAACATTACGAAGCTCAATTCTACAAATTAATCACATGCATGTTTTATTTACACCAAACTTGTTTCTAACACAACAATTCCATGCATTCAACACTTACACCCTTATGAATTGTACATGCATGTGACATTTTACTCTCATTCTCAACTTAGATGATGAAGAGATGGTCAAAAGCAAGAGCTTTAACTAAAATCTCATATGGATTATACATTTATGCTCAAACATGCAATTTCAAAGCAATTACACACATGTATGCATACATTGACCTTCAATTCAACAAAACCAACTAAATTTCATCATACTCAATTAAACTCATGTTCTTGACCATTAATCAAACTTGGATTCACAAGATGATAACTTAAAATTCATGAATTCACTTACCTAGGAGCTTCAAACCCCCAAACTCTAGCCAATTTTTGAGTTTAATCTTCAAATTCCCCAACCTTGAGCCGAGATTACACAATTCTCTCCCTTTCTCTCTCTATAGCCGGCCCTCTCTCTCTCTCAAGGCACAAAATCAGATTTTTGAGCTCAAGTGTACCAATTAAGTGTATAGTGCCTCTTTACATAAGTTCCCACCAGCACCAATTTAATAATAATAAATAATTGGGTACTAATTCAATAAATTAATCCAATTAATCTGATCCGAATCAATTTTCAATTAAATTTCACCGTAGGCTCTAAAAATTACGCTAATCGCAATGGCGTAATCAATTTCGGATTCTGTGGCCAATAAGGCCTTCAATTAATTTCTAAAGCAGATAATCAAACAGATATTCCTACGGTGAACAGATAGAAATTCAAAACCACATATTTTCACATAATGGCACACAAAATCATATTAAACACATAATCACATTCATGTTAAGGACCAATTAATATATTACGGAACAGGGATATCACAGTAAGCATCTAAATGCTACACGGAACGCTTGAAAATAACCAAAGTCGTGACATGTGGCTTCCCTACTATCGGCATTCATCTGCTTCTCGTGTTCTGATCTGATTAGGAATTGTGTGGAAGAATTATTTGGAAACCTACAAGAAAATGGTTGCTTGCTGTAGTGGCGGAGACGATGACAGCAATAAATTTCCCACATGTGACCCTAAAAGTAGTGTCACCCTTCCTAAGCTTGGAGGAGGCCCTCTACGGCCACCTTTGCCTATACCTCCTACCCGTGATCCTGAAGCCGCCTCCGCCTTCCATCCCTGACTCTAAAAGCAGTGTCACCCTTCCCAAGCTTGGCGGAGGCCCTCCATTGTCGCCTCCACTTCCACCTTCGCCTCTTAACCCTAACTCTGAAAGCAGCGCCACCCTTTCTAAGCTTGGCGGAGGCTCTCCACTACCACCTCTGCCTCCGCCTCTCACGTCTACCAGAAGTGCTAGATCAAAAAAGTTTAGGGCAAAGCCAAGGCCTTGGCTCAAGCCAACTATGGTGCTATGAGTTGCTTCATCTCACTTCTATGGCCGAAGTATAAGAGTCACCGACTGAAAATACAAGATCACTTTACTATTATGTACAACTCAATACAACCAAGTATAAATACTCGTTTTGTTTTTTCACTTGCCAAGTGTGGCCTTTGTAGTAAGTGTACTAGTGTTTTCAAGCCCAATACAGTGGTTAGTGGGGAAAATATTTCACCATGTATGTAGATATCATTCTCGTTATAATTATAAAGAGAATATCATAGTAGTAGTTCAATGCCTTGACCCAAGCCTTAGAAACTTTATTCTAATATTGCTTGTTACTGGGATTGAGATATCATTCTCGTTATAATTATAAGGAGAATAGGATAATATCATAGTAGTAGTTCAATGCCTTGACCCAAGCCTTGGAAACTTTATTCTAATATTGCTTGTTACTGGGATTGAGATTGAGGTTGCATTGGTTTGACATTATATAATGATCCAAGTTGCAGTGGTCACAAGTTTCAATATTTTTAGATATCAGATAGGTTTATGTGTCACTATTGAATATTGAGAAGTGTTTGTTTTCTGTCAAACTTTTCTGAATTGAAGAAGGGCAATATTAGATTCACAATTTTAATATCTGTACTGTATTATTAGGTGTTATTTTTCAATTTTCATTGTTATTTGTGGATCCTTAGGCCCATGCTACAACCTACAAACTACTAGTGGCGCACCTAATGTCCATAGGAACATCTTTGTGTGTATCTCTTATGCATCTCATTTAAAGTGTAATAAACTCTTAGGTCATGTTTGTTTTGCAAATTACGGAGTGGAAATGGAGTAGTGAGGAGGTGGGTCCCACTAAAGCTTGTTGGTGGCTTCCTTGTGGAGGGAGATTCCATGTGGAGGGAGATTGCTACTCCAGTATTACTCCCACACCCCCAATAGGATTAAGTTGCCCTCATATGGGCTAGGATTGAGAAAATAGTGAGGAGATGATCACTACAACAAATAGCAGAATTGGCGACTAAAGTTTCTTTTTTCGTCGCTGAAAGTAGTAGAATTGGCGACTAAAATGGAATTAGTCGCCAAAATTGGTCACTTTTGCCGACTAAAACAGTTTAGTCGCCGAATACAAGGTTTTTAGCGACTAAAAGGCACTTTAGTCGCCCAATCTGGGGGTTTTAGCGACTAAAGGTAGTTTAGTCGCAGAATGTGACAGTTTTCGGCTACTAAAATAATTTAGTCGCCAAAAGTGATGGTTTTGGCGACTAAAAAACAGATTAGTCGCCGATTGTAGGTGTTTTGCCGACTAAAAACATATTGGTCGCTGAAAGTGAAGCTTTTTGGCTACCAAAAAAAAATTAGTAGCTAAAAACTGAGTATTGGCGACTAAAATTCAGTTTAGTAGCCAAAAGGTGACGTTTTGGCGACTAAAAACAGGTTTAGTCGCCAAAACTGCATATTTTTAATTGGAACTAATTTTTTTAGCGACAAAAAAATCATTAGTAGCCCAAAATAATAGAATTGGCGACTAAATAATGGTTTTAGTCGCCAAAAGTGGCCTAAATTTTTTTTTAATAAATAATTTATTTTTTACATAATTTATATTGAATAAAAATAATTATATTTATATAATTAGTTTTGTATTAATACCAATTAATATACTATATAAATAATATATATTGCATATACATTTATGTGATGTTATAGTGGCATAGTGGAGGGAGTGTTTGGTTAAAGGTTTAGAATGTATGGCGAAGTCAGTGGTTCGAAACTCAGAAAATGCAAAGAAATAAGGTTTTTTTTTTTTTTCACGGATTACCTTTGGCAACTAAAATTAGTCGTCGCCAAAAGTGTTGCTTTGGGCGACTAATCACTTTGGTCGGCGATTCATGGCTATCAGCGACTAAAATATTAGTCGCTGAATGTATAATTTCCGAAAGTGTAATTCACTATTAGCGACCATCACTTTCGTCGCTGAAACACCTGTTTTTGCCGACTAAAACTTGTTCAGTCGCCAATACCTCTGCCGACTAAGTACTGGCGACAAAATGGGCGACTAAAAAATTTAGTCGCTGAATCTGAAAAATCCACTTTTGGCGACTAAAGAGGGACTTTTGGCGACTAAAAATTTAGTCGCCAAAGGTGACTTTTGTTGTAGTGGATGATGCATTTTTTTTTTTTTTTAACCCAAGTGCAATTTGTTATTTGTTATTTTTTTATATATATTTGTTTTAGAAATTTTTTTTAATATAGAAATATTTTATTTTTATTTTATGTAAAAATAATTTAACAATCCCATCATTGATCATCTTTTCCATTATCGTTAAAACAAACATATTTTTACTTAATCTTCTCACTAACAATTCTCACATTAACAATTTCTTTACTAATCATTCTCTCACTAACAATTCCATCCAAACTAATTCGCCAGACAAACGTGGCCTTAATTAAAATGAATAACAATAATATGTTTTTTGATTAAGAAATTATGATTTTGACTTAGTTGTTGTGTAGAGGTTATAAGTTTAAATTTTATGGAGAGAAGTTTGATATAATTATTATTTTCATATTTATAATTAATCTTTAAAAAAATTATATTGTTTTAATTAATAAAATATAGAGGGCTTCACTTGGGGCTATAAAAAAAAATGATATAACGTGAAAAATTCAAAAGTAAAATTAATGCGATTGAAATTACAAAATCCAATTGACACTTAAGGGCTCAATTCAATTACAGGAAGTACAGATTAATGTGCCTTTGATTTTGTATTTTATATTTTTATTTTTAACAATCTATAGAAGAAAATGAAAGAAAAATGAACCAAGGCGCTTAGTAAAGAAGCATCTCATGACCAAGTTAACTTTTAATCTAAAATAGCATTTCTAGGAACACACACTCTCATATGAATGGAGAACAGTTTAGTGTGTAGCTTGCTAGTAGTGACAGAGCCAAGATTCTGGTTTAGAAGAGGTGAATCTCACTTTATTCAATTTTTGTGATTGAGAATGTATAATTATATAATTGTTTTATTTTTTTTGTATATACAAATTGTGAGACGAGTTGTGCAGCATCCTAGTTTAGTGAAGAAATTCATGCCGACCAAAGATAATTCATACTTACATTTTGAATATACTCATTCTCTTGACGATGATATCGGGACTTATAGCCACGAAACATTATTATTATCCAAGCCATTGATTTATTAGAATTTAATATTTTAAATGGTATAAAATTAGTAGTGGATTCAAATTTCTAAATCTCTCTCCATATGCAAACAACTTTCTTTATTTGTGTAATTACTTTAATTTTAATTTAAATTCTCATTACTAAAAATTAATCATCCTCTTTTCTTCAAATTAAAGTAGAAATTACTAATTGAATTAATAAACTCAGTCCAAAATCCTCGTGATATGATACCTGGACAATCCACTGTTCTAATTAGTATTTTCTTTAATTCTTTATTTTTTATTGAAAAACAACCGATCAATTTTTGACAAAATTTGATGGGTCGTTTTTCATACCAAAAATAAATCCTTACTAAGACCTTAATTCAATAGAATAATGGTTTAGTTCGGGTATCGATAAAAGACTAATTTGTTTAAATTTTAGAAATTCGATTCTTAATTAATTTGAATCAGATGAATATTTTGATTTTAATATAAAATTAACTAAAAACAATTATTAAACAAAAAGAAAGATTGAGGTGGAATTGAAATAGAAAATAGTTTGGAATTTTGAATTCACCTCTAATCTCATGACAAGTAATTAATATATTAAATTCTAATAAATCAATGATTTAGATAATATTGATGTATCGTGGCTACAAGCTCTGATATCATCGTCAAGAGGATGAGTATAATCAAATCGCAAGTACGAATCATTTTCGATCACCACAAATCGTCCACACTAAACTAAGATTGCAGCACGACTTGTCTTTCCTAAACATAACTCGTCTCATAATTTGTATTTACAAACAAGCAAAACAATTGTATAATTATGCATTCTCAATCACAGAAATCAAATACATAAATCGGATGAAAACGTTTTTTTGAACAAAAGATCCTTAACAATCATACAATGATTATCTAAATCCGAAAATTAGAATCTAAATACAAAATTACAAGTTACTTGACTAGGGTTTCATCTCAATCCCCAATAAAAAGATTAGTCGCCCATAGAGAAGGTAAAGAACGCCATAGGTGTGGAGAACTCCATCCTTAGAACCTTGGGTTTCCTCTCTCTTGCCTCTTATGCCTCATTTTGATATCTAATTTTTTATTTTTTATTTGATAGTAAGACTAAAAATTAGTGTGATGTTGTTTGCACCATAAATATTTTTTTGTCAATTGTGGTCTATCGTGGCCAAATCCAATTTTATTGACTGTGGCCTATTGATTGTAGTCAAATCTAATTGTATTGATTTTGATTTGTCAATTATGGTCTGTCGATTCAGACTACCTGTGGGGATATATTTTCTGAGTACCAACACGTGGCAAGGTAACGCCGACGTGTCAGTCTAGATGCCACGTGTCCTGGTCGTGACGCCGAGGTGATCTCGGCAAGGCCGAGGTTATCTCCGAAGATATCAGAATCCGAGATAAGTGGATAAAGGACAAGAGTCCTAGAATGAAAAGGGAACTCAACCTGGACGAGGGACAAGAGCCCTAGAATGAGAGAAGACTTCAGTTTGTATTAAGATAAGACTCTTAGAGAGTTTATCCTAATCTTACTGGGAGTCCAAGATTAGTAGTAATCCTGAGTTCATAGAAGTTAGGCTTCTATTGGGACTATGTTTATGTTGGCTATAAAAGAAAAGCACCCCCATGGGTCTAAGGTATGCTTTTGATACTCAAGCTTGTGAGTTTAGCACTTGATTTATCTTTGAGAAATATACTGACTTGATCGTCAGAGTGCCCCCGAGTGGTTGAACCACCGCCGGAGACTTCTCTTTCTGTTTCAAGTTAGCTAGAGGCCATCTATTCTGCCAGTGCTTTTCCAGCTGATTACTAGGCGGGCAGTGTGGTCAGAAAATCACCCACACAATTTGGCGCCGTCTGTGGGAAAGAAAGAAGAATAGATGGCCAATGACGGATAAAAGGATCAGACTGGAGACAACGCTCCTGCTGGGAATGGGAGATCTATCAACCTCGACGTTGAAGGGGACAATAGCAACACAGAAACTCGTGATCAGAGTCACGGAGTGAAAGACACCGGCCACGAAGGTGACGCACTAAAGACAACAGATCGAAGCGGATACTACAACGAAGATGACCTCCAGGTATGGAAGGATAGATACCTGCGGAGAAGCGAAGACCCTTCTAGAAGGGATGTAAAGACAGGGGGCATGAGCGCTCCCAATGAGATAACATTCAAGTATAGAAGAACTCATCCTGAGTGAGTAGATCCCGAATTCCAGATTCTGGATCCTGGATCCGAGAAGACATGATCTCAGCCTAGACAAGTAGGCCCGAGAAGATGAGAGCTCAACCTAAGTGAGCAGATCCCGGATTCCAGATCCCGGATCCTAGAAGACATGATCTCGGCCTAGATGAGTAGGTCCGAGAAAAGAAGAGCTCAATCTGAGTGAGCAGATCCAAGATTCCAGAAGATAAGATTTCGGCACCTGAGTTCGAGAAGAGAAGAGCATAATGAGCAAATCTTAGATCCCAGAAGATAAAAAGGAAACACACAAGATCAGACTAAAGTTGGCCAGAATTGAGAAGTATGTTAGGGGCGAGGAGGACATGCCCGGAACAAAGGCGTCGGAACAAGAAAAGAGAAACGGCTCGCCGATGTGAGGCCGAAAATCAAACTCAGGTTGGAACCAAGTAAGATCAATAGAGAAACCAAGGCCGACAACCTTGGCTTGAATTAAACCTCGGCGACAAGGTCGAAGCTACATGTATGATGAGAACCCAAGTGGATTTTAAGTTCACACTGGGAGGGCAGAGAGAAGAAGAATGCGTTTACCACTTGTTGAAATTTGTAGCAATTTACAAGTTGGTTAAACCAATATGATGCTTAACCGAAGTTAAGTCGAGATGATACTTAACCGAAGTTAAGCTGAAATAATGCTTAACCGAAGTTAAGCCCAGATGATGTTTAACCGAAGTTAAACCGAGACAATGCTTAACCGAAGTTAAACCGAGATGATGCTTAACCGAAGTTAAGCCCAGATGATGTTTAACCGAAGTTAAGCCGAGACAATGCTTAACCGAAGTTAAGCCGAGATGATGCTTAACCGAAGTTAAGCCGAGATGATGCTTAACCGAAGTTAAGCACAGATGATGTTTAACCGAAGTGAAACCGAGACGATGCTTAACCGAAGTTAAGCCGAGATGATGCTTGAAGTTAAGCTGAGATGGTTCCTTATCTTCACTTGTTGAAATTTATAGCAATTTACAAGTTGAAGTTAAGCCGAGATGGTTCCTTATGTTCACTTGTTGAAATTTGTAGCAATTTACAAGTTGAAGTTAAGCCGAGATGGTTCCTTATCTTCACTTGTTGAAATTTGTAACAATTTACAAGTTGAAGTTAAGCTGAGATAATTCATTATCTTCACTTGTTGAAATTTGTAGCAATTTACAAGTCGAAGTTAAACTGAGATTATTTCTTAATTCACTTGTTGAAACTTGTAGCAATTTACAAGTCGAAGTTAAACCGAGATTATTTCTTAATTCACTTGTTGAAATTTGTAGCAATTTACAAGTTGGAATTAAGCTGATTCCTTATCTTCACTTGTTGAAATTTGTAGCAATTTACAAGTCGAAGTTAAGCCGAGATTATTCCTTAATTCACTTGTTGAAATTTGTAACAATTTACAAGTTGGAATTAAGCTGATTCCTTATCTTCACTTGTTGAAATTTGTAGCAATTTACAAGTTGAAGTTAAGCTGAGATTACTGTTTCTCTTCACTTGTTGAAATTTGTAGCAATTTACAAGTCGAAGTGAAGCCGAGGTTATAGTTTGCACACCTATAGCAATCTACAGGTTGATCCAACCAAAGAATATGCTTAATACTTGTTGAAATTTGTAGCAATTTACAAGATAATGTTAAGCCGACATATGATCATCTGTTGAAATTTGCAGCAATTTACAGGTTGAGGTAAAAGCTAAGTATATTGTTTAAACACTTGTTGAAATTTGTAGCAATTTACAAGTAGATCATTGTTATAAGTTGAGAAAAATTTACGGTATATGATTAACACTTGTTGAAATTTGCAGCAATTTACAGGTTGAGGAAAAAGCTAAGTATGTTGTTTAAACACTTGTTGAAATTCGTAGCAATTTACAAATAGATTATTGTTTAACACTTGTTATGTTAATCCTTGTTGAAATTTGTAGCAATTTACAAGTAGGTTAGACCGAGATCACCGTTTAAACACTTGTTGAAACTTGAGAAAAAGTTTGCAAAGTTAACATTGAGTAGTATATGTTTCACACTTGTTAGAAATTATGAAAAGTTTGCAGGTCAGTATCTTGCCGAAGTAAAAGTTTTTATACCCGAGATATGTAACCCCGAGAAGATTGCACAAAGATGGCAAAGTATGAAAGGCATACAAAATATTCTAAGTATAGAATCATGCAAGAGCAGTTAGAAGAAGATCAAAACAGAATTCGTCGTGATTGACACGCCTTCACCTTACAACATCATCTTGGGAAGGCCATGGTTGCATGCAATGGGGGCAGTTCCCTCAACGTTGCATCAACTATTGCGGTTCCCCACAGAACATGGGATTGAAGAAGTTAGAGGTGACCAACTGCAGGTAAAGAATTGCTCCATGGCAGCAATGAAAACTACCTGCAACATTCGGGAACCAGGGAAGGCAGAGATTGAAGACGAGGACATGGAGGTCCTAGATGATGTCGACAAGGAGCCAGCCAAAAAGAGTGAAGAGACACTGAAGAAAATCCTCGTCCAGGAGGGCGACGAAGAGCGCTTCATTCAGAGAAGAAAAGTTGAATTAGACATTCAAGAACAAGGAGGCACATTGGCCATATGCAGAGCTTACATTATCTAAAGAACAAAAAGGTACAAGAGTACAAGCGACAAAAAAAGGAAAAACTTCAAAAACTGAGATGATGCTTAACCGAAGTTAAGCCGAGATGATGTCTAACCGAAGTTAAACTGAGGTGATGTTTAACTGAAGTTAAACTGAGATGATACTTAACCGAAGTTAAACCGAAATGATGTTTAACACTTGTTGAAATTCTGAGAGAATTTACAAGTTAAAGAGTGCACAAAGTTAAATGTCGGCAAAAGATTCGCCGGAGTCAAACGTCGTTTTGATTAGAACCACTAAGTGCATGCCAGAAGTGGTGACCAGAATTGTGAAAGGAATAAATGCTTCAAGAAACAGCGATGATAGTTTGCAAAGGCCAAGAGAAAGAGGGTTTAAAGGGGGTGAATTAAATACCAGAAGTTTTAATACATCGGCGAAAGAAGAACACATCAGGTCTGTGACTGCAGCACGAAGCCCACTTCCCTAATGTGATCCTAAGTACAACTTACGTTCACATTAGGGGGCAGGGAGAAGGTGTAGGAGGAAGGAATGATAATTAAGGAGCAAGGAATGTTAACACTTGTTGAAACTTTTGAGCAAATTACAAAATGAGTTAACCAAAGATTATGAAGTCAACCACTTGTTGAAATTTGTAGCAATTTACAAATTTGGTATAGCCAAGATAAACACTGAAAGACGTTTCCGAGATATGATCAACCGAGATGACCAACTAGCTTGTTAAGAGCTGAGAATGTTGGCAAGTACAAAAATGAAGACCTTAAAGAACTAGGGATTGAAAGCAAGAACGTCGGACTAATCTGCTTCGACGGACGACAATGGTTCAGCCTCGGCAGTCAGTTGGAGAAGCTTCTCTACCGCTACCTCGGCATCAATTTCAAGAAGGAAGCAAACTACTCGGCATCAGCGGTAAATTGTGTCTCACCCCCAGAAGACAGTTGGAAAGAACTTCTCAGCAGCCTTCTCAGCCACGAGCTCAGCATCAACCTCCTGAAGAGTTTGATCAAAGCTCTTCTTGGCGATTGGCACCTCGGAGTTTGAAGGCAAAGATTGAAAGCAAGAATCTGGAAAAAGACACAGAAAACAGAAACAAGAATGTAATTCATAATCAAGAATGGTGATGAAAGCTACCAAGAAATCAAGACAAAAAGATTGCACAAGTGTGTCAAGCCAAGAACAGTAGTAGAAATCAACAGATGTGTGAACAGTGTGTATTCAAGAAGATGATTTGGAAATAACAGGTAAAACAACAATGGTGATTAAACAATGAAGCAGAGCTTCTTGGAAAGCAACAAGAAATAAAACCAGGAGGAACAGTGGCTTACCAGAAAGAGGGAAGCCGGAATGAGATTTGCCGAAGTCTGACGACAATGACAGAATGACATAAAGCTTCACCGGAGGAGAGAAACGAAGACAGTTGCAGAAGCTTGAAAGCTTGGAACAAATGACGGATTTAAGCAAAAGAGCTAGAAAGAGAAGAAGCCAGAGGATTAAATGAGAAAAGAGAAATAGTCAAGAAGACAACAAAGTTCATGAATAAAGCCAAGTACACATGCACTAAGTAAGTATGTGGAGAACAAGAAAGTAATGACTCAGACATGATGCTAGCAACAGAAAGCGGATATGACAAGAACAGTGCCAGGTATTCAAACAATTCAAAACTTGAAAACAGACGAAAATAGAAGACAACAGAGGGCAAGTAAACGGATTCAGAAGAGCTATGAGAGATTGAGCTTAATAAAAGAGTTTATGAACCTACCAAGAGAAATGAATGCCGATATGAAGATCGTCGGAGTCAAATAGATGACTGGAAGTCAGGAACCCACCAGAGAATGTGAGTGGAGCAGTTGTAAAGCTCTTGGAGTTTACGAATTAATGGAACCAGAATCTCGGCTAGGAAGTACGATTTCAAGAAGCTTGGAAAGCATGAAACTTGATTCTTGACACCAGTGGACAGTAAGGTCCAGGGAACTTTGAGGTCGGCAAGTTTGATCTCGGACAGAGGGGCACAGATGAACGAACAGTGTAGGTTCCATCACCTCAGAATGCCGAGGTAATAGAACCTAGGGGGCAGTTGTGGGGATATATTTTCTGAGTACCAACACGTGGCAAGGTAATGCCGATGTGTCAGCCGAGATGCCACGTGTCCTGGTCGTGACGCCGAGGTGATCTCGGCAAGGCCGAGGTTATCTCCGAAGATATCGGAATCTGAGATAAGTGGATAAGGGACAAGAGTCCTAAAATGAAAAGGGAACTCAACCTGGATGAGGGACAAGAGCCCTAGAATGAGAGAAGACTTCAGTTTGTATTAAGATAAGACTCTTAGAGAGTTTATCCTAATCTTACTGGGAGTCCAAGATTAGTAGTAATCCTGAGTTCATAGAAGTTAGGTGTCACGAGAGTTTATCCTAATTTCGGTGGTTTCAGTTTGTTGGGTTTCTGTATCAGTGTCATCAGTTCATATTCAGTTGGTGCAGGCACGTATGTCTGTCTTTATTATCTCAGATTTTCGATTAAGGCTTCAATCATTCATTCTAGCCTATTAATCCTCAGATCAGAAGATTCAGTTTCGTTCGCAATCCTCGCCCTTTCCCTTGTTTATACACAACAGGGTGATTATCAATCCAGGAGAGGTTCTTGCTGATTTCACGTTTTATTTCATATCAGACGCGTGTATGCTTTCAATTCAACTCAGGTACGGTCACATGACCCTTTACTACCACACGTCCATAATCACATAGATTCCATATTCGGTATTAACATTCACATTACATGTTATACCACTTAACTTCTTTAAGTATGCATATAGGTTGCGTTCATTTCACCACAGACAGTACGGTAATCATAAGCATAGACAGTTGCATACTTAAACACATTAACACATTTATTCAAATCATGGCCACACACACTTCTCATGTTCATGCAATGCCCTAATTACTTTTCTAGGACATCCTATAGCTCACTTGGACACGTGTGTGCAGTATAACTCGTGATTAAATATCGCTCTGATACCACTCTGTCACGACCCAAACCCGGCCCTATGGGTTTAGCACCGTAACCGGCCAGTAATCCGAGATTACCGAAGGCCTGCTTAACAGTAATACAGTAAAACAGAGTACAGGGCCTGGCGGAAGCCAATACAGTAATTAAACAATGTCCAATGAGCTGTGACAGTCTGTATGCCAAAAGGATTTTTCATGCATTCATACATATACAAACAGTACAGTCTATACAAAATTTACAGTCACACAGTACAGGGACCTAATCCCTTGATAACAGTACAGTTAGCAACTGACAGTCTATACAGTAATCCAAACAGTATGGAGACAGACGGGGGAAACAAACAAAACACCCCAAAGCCATAGCATGGCAACTCGGAACCTCGCAGTGAGGCACAAAGGCTGGCTTGACAAAACTGGAGTCTAACCCACGCTCCTAGCTCCGATCTGGTGGCTGAGCACCTACATATATATATAAACAGTGAGCTAAAGCCCAGTGAATAACATAACACGTAAAGAGGTTTATGATGAATGTCTTTTCAATATTTAAACAGTTCATTGATTCAATATATCGGCCAGTCAGTTTGTGGCTCATATTGATGCCGTAACAGTCATTTAGAAATCATAGTAATCGTACGTGGCACATCCGTTAGCAGTACTAGTAGCAGTGTCAGTACAGTAGCAGTAACGGTAACAATATAGTAACAGTACAGTAGCAGTACAGTAGCAGTAACAATAACAGTACAGTAGCAGTACAGTAGCAGTAACAGTAACAGTAACAGTAACAGTAACAGTAACAGTAACAGTACAGTAGCAGTACAGTAGCAGTAACAGTAACAGTACAGTAGCAGTACAGTAGCAGTAACAGTAACAGTAACAGCAACAGTACAGTAGCAGTACAGTAGCAGTAACAGTAACAGTACAGTTCTTATGGATTCAAGAGGTGTCTCGCACAGATTCTAGAGGTGGCTCACTTTGTAGCACTTAGTTCCGTGCAGCACTTTACTACAAGTTTCACAGATTATAACAGTCATATGTGGTACATCCAGTAGCTAAACAGTACAGTAGGTCTTAATAGACCGGGTCTTAATAGACCAAACAGTGAATGATGGCCATCATATCAGTAAACAGTAGTGGTTCCAACATGGGAACCGACAGAGATCTCTGTAACAGTAGTTGTCAATAACAGTAGTTGCTAAGGATGCCACAATACAGTTCAGAATATAGGTCATACATTCATTCATTCAGTTAACAATACCGTTCAGAAACAGTTCAGTTAAATTGTTCAGAAGATAATCAGTTTGAACATATCTTTACACAAATGTTACTCACAGAGTTCTGGGCTATAGTAAGCTAGAGCGTCTCCTCGGAAGTCAACCCTACACAGTCAACAGATCGAACACACACTAAGCTACACAGTTGGGAAAGATAATAATTTAACCCCTAATGCCTCGGTGTGTTCTACATCTATATCCTCATTAAGATGTCTTAAACTAGGCCTAAGAATGCCTAGAATGGGATGAGGATACAAAGATGCGCTCAAAAAAACATTTTCAGAAAATTAGAGGTCCCGCTCGAGCGTGTGTTTCCCCGCTCGAGCGGACATGCTGACAAAGGTCTCCGCTCGAGCGTACATTACTCCGCTCGAGCGGACTGTAAAACAGTGCAAGATGCTGGGAGCTCGATTTCCCCGCTCGAGCGCCACTTTCCCCGCTTGAGCGGGAGACCAAAATCTGGAAAATCCAGATTTGAACTCCAATGCTCAAATCAAGTTCCAATGCATCAAATTCGATCCTTTTGGGCTAATTTTCTGGAAAACACTTCAAAACTCATAGTATAGCATGTTTTAAAGATCAATTTGAGAAATCAAAGCCCAAAGGTAGTTCAATTAAACATGATTTCAAACCAAGTTTCAAGAACAACAACTCAAATGTGACATGCATGATCTTAAATCATCTTCAAAGCTTTAGTGCTGTTTCAAAAGAGCTCAAACCTTCAAAAACAAGATGAACTCATGGAGTATGACCAAAAGATGGACATGCATGTGAGGTCTTATGAACTACAACCTCAAAACTTCAATATATGTACATACATGCAACCATTAAGCTTTAATTCAACAACAATGAACCAATTCATGACTTAGTTCTACAATGAAGCATGAATCATGCAAGAACAACTCAAAGACACCATTAAGATGATGAATGATCTACCTTAGGTGTAGAATTAGAAGTGAGGGAGCTCAAATTAGTAATCAACCTTCGATTCTTTAAGCAATTCTAGCCAATTCACCATGAAACAAGTTGAACTCAACTCTTCTAGCTCCTCTCTCTCTCTAAGGTCGGCTAGAGCATCAAACAAGGCTGAGGAAATGCTTGTTTCAAGTGTGCACAAGGCTCTAATATGTTATAATAAGAGGCCCACTAACAATGGCAATTTGGTAATTAAGCCTAACTCTTTAATTAGCTTGTTTTAATCCAATTTAGTCATACCTAATCAGTTTTCAGGTAAATTCACCATAAACTCACATTAATTATGAGGATTATAAAACATTAATCGATTCCCGGTTCGGCCGCCGATAAGGCCTTCAATCAGCAGTTTAAACATAAAACATGAACAGATAATCAAACAATCAAACAGATAGGTTATGCATTTAAACAGATACAGTCAGTCAATTAATTCCAGACTCCAGTCAGTCAGTTCAGTACTTTTAATCAGCTCAATTATCAGTCATAATCAATTCAGTTTAACGGTAATCAGTGTCTATCGGTAATCAATCAGTCATTAATCGGTAAGCAGTATGAGGGTTGTTACAGTCTCCCCTCCTTATAAAGAGTTTAGTCCTCTAAACTCGAGTTAACATACGGCAACAGAGATAACGCCTAACATAACAGTAGCTTTCACTCTTTAACAGGAGCATAATCATATTCATAACAGTTTCATGACCCAATCTCAATCTTAGCAGTGCATAGAAATAGAATCATAAATCGCATACAGAGATTAGGGTCCGAATTATAATGGAGTCTTAGACCTAGTCAGGTTTTAGAGTCAGGAACAGATTCGGATACAGAGCAGAAGCTGAGCCCTCGTAACGAGGCCTCCGGTACGGGTAACAGAGTGCAGACAAATATAAGTTCCATAAGGAACCTCCAATACCGGGCAGCTAACATATACCACATAATATTAAGAGTCACGAATACATATCAGAGGTTGACCCCTTAATCAGTATACAACATATAGCATTACAGAAAACAAAACTTATTTCGTGACACAGAACATGAATACAGTTGCACACAACTTTACTGTAGTGGTAATCACACTACTTATATCAAGTACTTATCGGGGTTATGGATTGCACTGGCCTCATTTCATAAGTAATTTCCCCCGTTAAGTTACAGAGGTTCGATTCGTTCACTTCTGAGTCATTCATCTGGTCTTTGTTCAATTTGTCCTTAATTCGGTAATCCATCACAGTCAGTTGTACATCACTTCCATAGCAGTAGACAGAGTTCTGAAGTAATCATTCGCATACTATTCATCAGTTTCAGTCCTTACAGATTCGATCATACCACGTATCAATACGAAAGCAGTCATACTGATTACATATACTTCAAGATAGTAAGGGTTCATAATCAAAACTAGTCTGTTGTCAATAAATCCCATCAGTTCTGAAGCACGATATTCACCAAAACAATCATTCTCTAGTCAAACAAGTTCATAATCATAACGGTAATACCGGGTAAGTAATCACATGTCATGTACCCAGTTTCCCCATATTGTAAGTAAATCAGGTAATAGTTCTCAATAAGAGTTTTCTCAAGTCGATGAAAGTTCGACTAGGTCATTTCAGATGCAAGTTCTGTCCAATCATAATAAATAAGACTTCGAAGCACAAGCATCAAACAGAAGTTTTATTGGTTACACAAAGGGTTTCATCAACCCGCGGTTCTATCAGATCAGATCAGGTAACAGTTCCATTCTTATCATTTCCAGATGAGGTACAGAAGTTCATACTCCAGTCATTTCAGTACATAGTCAGTAGTTTCGCAATTAGTCTGAGTCCATTTATTGTCAATCTTACATCAGGGTCTGGTATCATTATAATTCATATCGAAGCAGTACAAGTCATATACAACGTGTTCCTCCCATTAAGTTTACAGGCAATGCAGTTAGTCACATCGAGAGGTAAACATCACAGTCAGTATAGCAACTTCCAAATAAATTCTTCTTATAGGCATATGGCATACAGTAATACATTACGCGAGATTCTCGGACACATAATAGGGAGTTGCCCTACGAGGGTTCCAAATCAGTCATACAGTCACTAGAGCATAGGCTCGCAGGTCTATTCAAACAGTCATGTCAGTTTTCCACAATCACGATTCACAGTCAAGAGTTCATTAGTCAGGGTCTTTATTCAATCACACAATTCTGGAGTCATGGTCCCAACGGTTAAGTTATCAACAAATTATATACCAATCAGTCCGAGCAAAGGTACAGTCATATATGTGCACTTTCAGAGTCTACTAATATTCCCAATACGGATTCACAAGTTCAATGTACAATACAAAATAGTTTTCCCCAGATACAATAGTTAAGGTAGCAAGTCATAAGTTTACCCAGTCTAGTAATATCCTTGAGCAAAGGTATGCGAACATGTACATGAGTCTAAACAGTTTTCATAGCATAGGTAATTGTTAACATAAGGCGTTACGGTGCTGTACATAGTCCGCATCAAATAGTAAATCTCGAAAGATTCATTAACCACAGTCCATACCTGACAGTCCTAATAGTATCACAAGCATGGGAACATATGTATAGGTGTGAGTCTAAAATCAATTAGCATGTGAGCATTCGTTCGCAAATTCATACGCAGTAGTTCATCTTTACAAGCTAATATGGGTTCTTAATTTCAGAAGTCCCACACACAAACAGTTCACGTATATAATTTGAGTTCAAGGGTCCGATCATTTAATGATGTCCGTCAATATATAACAGTTCAGTCCGAATCATAGCTGTACAGATTTCTCGAATTACAGTCAGTCATAAGGTGTTCCCACGTTCAACAGTTCTAGCACAGTTCAAAAGGTCATGCTTAATAGTTCACATTCAGTTATTGCCATATGATACAAGGACCTAACTCAGTAAACTCTCGTTGGTCACAAGTCCTGACAATTCTCATAGTATAGGGTTCATAATTTTAGTAATTCAGTTGGTTCAGTCAGTATGTTCACAGTCTTTATCGGATTAAGGAATGTACGATTCCCACTCAAATGTTCGTATAGGCAATTACACATAGTTAAGGTAAATACCCGCGTCAGTCATCTCAGTGTTCCGAGCATTCTCTGGAACTAGGGTCTAGATTTAGACTCAATATCGTTCGGTTGAGTTTGTGGGCAAGATTTAGGCAAGTGTCCTCCCTGTCCACGTCTAAAGCGAGTTTCAGACAGGCGGTGGCAACGCCCCAATGTTATTTCCCACAATCGGTACAGATAGGTATATCATTGGTCAGGGCTATTGCCCGAGGTTTTCCATTCACAGTGGTCATTTTCACTTTCTGTTACTTCCGCTTCATTCTTTCTGATTCGGTTGACGATGTTGATTTGGATATTTCAATGCTGCTACGTTGTCTCAGGCATTAATACTCTATCCAGGACATCTACATGCTTTGTTGGGTTTTAGCACGTCAAGTCAGTCAAACACATCTAGGTCACGCCCACCTTCAATTCTTTTCTATTCTTTGGTAGACAGTATCTAACATGTGGGGTGCCTATCGAAGTAGCGGGGTAAATTTTACCTCGTATTCGACCACAGTCTTATCACCTTACTCAAGTTGTTCAAACTCGGATACTTTCCTATCTTGGATGCATTGGGGGAAAGTATTTTTCGAAGAACACTTCACCTATTTTCTCAGTTTCTGAACCCAAGCCTCAGTTTTCAGTGGTTCGGTACTTCCCAGAAATTTCGGTGGTTTCAGTTTGTTGGGCTTCTGTATCAGTGTCATCAGTTCATATTCAGTTGGTGCAGGCACGTATGTCTGTCTTTATTATCTCAGATTTTCGATTAAGGCTTCAATCATTCATTCTAGCCTATTAATCCTCAGATCAGAAGATTCAGTTTCGTTCGCAATCCTCGCCCTTTCCCTTGTTTATACACAACAGGGTGATTATCAATCCAGGAGAGGTTCTTGCTGATTTCACGTTTTATTTCATATCAGACGCGTGTATGCTTTCAATTCAACTCAGGTACGGTCACATGACCCTTTACTACCACACGTCCATAATCACATAGATTCCATATTCGGTATTAACATTCACATTACATGTTATACCACTTAACTTCTTTAAGTATGCATATAGGTTGCGTTCATTTCACCACAGACAGTACGGTAATCATAAGCATAGACAGTTGCATACTTAAACACATTAACACATTTATTCAAATCATGGCCACACACACTTCTCATGTTCATGCAATGCCCTAATTACTTTTCTAGGACATCCTATAGCTCACTTGGACACGTGTGTGCAGTATAACTCGTGATTAAATATCGCTCTGATACCACTCTGTCACGACCCAAACCCGGCCCTATGGGTTTAGCACCGTAACCGGCCAGTAATCCGAGATTACCGAAGGCCTGCTTAACAGTAATACAGTAAAACAGAGTACAGGGCCTGGCGGAAGCCAATACAGTAATTAAACAATGTCCAATGAGCTGTGACAGTCTGTATGCCAAAAGGATCTTTCATGCATTCATACATATACAAACAGTACAGTCTATACAAAATTTACAGTCACACAATACAGGGACCTAATCCCTTGATAACAGTACAGCTAGCAACTGACAGTCTATACAGTAATCCAAACAGTATGGAGACAGACGGGGGAAACAAACAAAACACCCCAAAGCCATAGCATGGCAACTCGGAACCTCGCAGTGAGGCACAAAGGCTGGCTTGACAAAACTGGAGTCTAACCCACGCTCCTAGCTCCGATCTGGTGGCTGAGCACCTACATATATATATAAACAGTGAGCTAAAGCCCAGTGAATAACATAACACGTAAAGAGGTTTATGATGAATGTCTTTTCAATATTTAAACAGTTCATTGATTCAATATATCGGCCAGTCAGTTTGTGGCTCATATTGATGCCGTAACAGTCATTTAGAAATCATAGTAATCGTACGTGGCACATCCGTTAGCAGTACTAGTAGCAGTGTCAGTACAGTAGCAGTAACGGTAACAATATAGTAACAGTACAGTAGCAGTACAGTAGCAGTAACAATAACAGTACAGTAGCAGTACAGTAGCAGTAACAGTAACAGTAACAGTAACAGTACAGTAGCAGTACAGTAGCAGTAACAGTAACAGTACAGTAGCAGTTCAGTAGCAGTAACAGTAACATTAACAGCAACAGTACAGTAGCAGTACAGTAGCAGTAACAGTAACAGTACAGTTCTTATGGATTCAAGAGGTGTCTCGCACAGATTCTAGAGGTGGCTCACTTTGTAGCACTTAGTTCCGTGCAGCACTTTGCTCCAAGTTTCACAGATTATAACAGTCATATGTGGTACATCCAGTAGCTAAACAGTACAGTAGGTCTTAATAGACCGGGTCTTAATAGACCAAACAGTGAATGATGGCCATCATATCAGTAAACAGTAGTGGTTCCAACATGGGAACCGACAGAGATCTCTGTAACAGTAGTTGTCAATAACAGTAGTTGCTAAGGATGCCACAATACAGTTCAGAATATAGGTCATACATTCATTCATTCAGTTAACAATACCGTTCAGAAACAGTTCAGTTAAATTGTTCAGAAGATAATCAGTTTGAACATATCTTTACACAAATGTTACTCACAGAGTTCTGGGCTATAGTAAGCTAGAGCGTCTCCTCGGAAGTCAACCCTACACAGTCAACAGATCGAACACACACTAAGCTACACAGTTGGGAAAGATAATAATTTAACCCCTAATGCCTCGGTGTGTTCCACATCTATATCCTCATTAAGATGTCTTAAACTAGGCCTAAGAATGCCTAGAATGGGATGAGGATACAAAGATGCGCTCAAAAAACATTTTCAGAAAATTAGAGGTCCCGCTCGAGCGTGTGTTTCCCCGCTCGAGCGGACATGCTGACGAAGGTCTCCGCTCGAGCGTACATTACTCCGCTCGAGCGGACTGTAAAACAGTGCAAGATGCTGGGAGCTCGATTTCCCCGCTCGAGCGCCACTTTCCCCGCTCGAGCGGGAGACCAAAATCTGGAAAATCCAGATTTGAACTCCAATGCTCAAATCAAGTTCCAATGCATCAAATTCGATCCTTTTGGGCTAATTTTCTGGAAAATACTTCAAAACTCATAGTATAGCATGTTTCAAAGATCAATTTGAGAAATCAAAGCCCAAAGGTAGTTCAATTAAACATGATTTCAAACCAAGTTTCAAGAACAACAACTCAAATGTGACATGCATGATCTTAAATCATCTTCAAAGCTTTAGTGCTGTTTCAAAAGAGCTCAAACCTTCAAAAACAAGATGAACTCATGGAGTATGACCAAAAGATGGACATGCATGTGAGGTCTTATGAACTACAACCTCAAAACTTCAATATATGTACATGCATGCAACCATTAAGCTTTAATTCAACAACAATGAACCAATTCATGACTTAGTTCTACAATGAAGCATGAATCATGCAAGAACAACTCAAAGACACCATTAAGATGATGAATGATCTACCTTAGGTGTAGAATTAGAAGTGAGGGAGCTCAAATTAGTAATCAACCTTCGATTCTTTAAGCAATTCTAGCCAATTCACCATGAAACAAGTTGAACTCAACTCTTCTAGCTCCTCTCTCTCTCTAAGGTCGGCTAGAGCATCAAACAAGGCTGAGGAAATGTTTGTTTCAAGTGTGCACAAGGCTCTAATATGTTATAATAAGAGGCCCACTAACAATGGCAATTTGGTAATTAAGTCTAACTCTTTAATTAGCTTGTTTTAATCCAATTTAGTCATACCTAATCAGTTTTCAGGTAAATACACCATAAACTCACATTAATTATGAGGATTATAAAACATTAATCGATTCCCGGTTCGACCGCCGATAAGGCCTTCAATCAGCAGTTTAAACATAAAACATGAACAGATAATCAAACAATCAAACAGATAGGTTATGCATTTAAACAGATACAGTCAGTCAATTAATTCCAGACTCCAGTCAGTCAGTTCAGTACTTTTAATCAGCTCAATTATCAGTCATAATCAATTCAGTTTAACGGTAATCACTGTCTATCGGTAATCAATCAGTCATTAATCGGTAAGCAGTATGAGGGTTGTTACATTAGGCTTCTATTGGGACTATGTTTATGTTGGCTATAAAAGAAAAGCACCCCCATGGGTCTAAGGTATGCTTTTGATACTCAAGCTTGTGAGTTTAGCACTTGATTTATCTTTGAGAAATATACTGACTTGATCGTCAGAGTGCCCCCGGGTGGTTGAACCACCGCCGGAGACTTCTCTTTCTGTTTCAAGTTAGCTAGAGGCCATCTATTCTGCCAGTGCTTTTCCAGCTGATTACTAGGCGGGCAGTGTGGTCAGAAAATCACCCACACACTACCAATCTATCGATTCAGACTATAAATTATCTTGAGGCAGTGATTGGAACATGGTGGCAAAGTAGGGCATAAATGTTAGAGAAGTTATTCCCATAACGTGTGACACGTGGTTGGAAACAAAACTGTCAAGGCAGTTGTTATTTGTTTGAAGTTTACAACCTATAAAGAGTAGGGGTGAAATCGGTTCGGTTTGGTCAGTTTTTTCACTAGTTTTGCACCGAATCGATCATTTCGGTTTTTCATATTTGTGAACCGAACAGCCCAAAAAAATGACATAAACCGGCGCGGTTCGGTTTATTACGGTGCGGTGCTGTTTTTTCAGTTTTTTGGCCTTTTTTTTTTCCCAGTTGGGCCTCACATTTTGGGCCTATATTTCTATCCATTTTGCATAAAATTTGGGTTTAGGCCATGTAATTCCTACATAGGTTTGGGGCCTCACATTTTGGGCCTATTAATATTATATAAGTCGGTTTGGTTCGGTTCGGTCCAAAAAAACCAAAAACCGTAAACCGAACCAAATGTACAGAAAAACATAAACCGAACCGAACCGAACGATTGAAAACTTAAAACACAAACCGAAAACCGTTCAGTTCGGTCGGTTTGGTCAATCCTTTCGGTTATTCTTTCACCCCTAATAAAGAGGCCAAAGAATGACGAGAAGAAGGAGGGAGAAATCAGAAAACTCAGCAGAGTCTTTTCTTTATTTTTTGAAGTAGACTAACTTAATTTTTAGGAGTAGGTTATCTTAATTTTTAGGAATAGTTTTCTCTGTAAGTTGTGACTTGTAATTATTGTAAATTTAGATAATTTCATTTGGAGTTGTCATTGTTAATTTGGGTACTTCACTATTTCGATTGTTAATTGTTTCAAAGAAGTCATTGTACTTTTAAGACATTTTAGAACCTTTACATAGTCGTCTAATTTTCTATTTTGTTGTTTGGTTAAAATTGTTAAAGTCTCTATTGATCAAGACTCAGCATAATTTTTACTAACATATGCAAAAGTTATATTTAAATATAAACTCAAGTTAACCGATCATTATCTTTATTGTTATTAAGTTAATTTTATGTATGATGATCATTACAGTTTAAAAAATAATTACATGCCCTCATGAAATATGAGAACAAATTTTTTATCAAGCTGCACACACAAAAGAAGGGTGAATAAATAATATATAGTAATTTCTATATATTATTTTTCTTTCACAATTATGAATAACTGAATTATATGACGATATTTTATTAGTTGTCATTAATTGTGTAATAATTATTTGCAAACAAATGAATCAATTATGAGTTTATATAAGAGGTGGTATAAAACAATGACAAAAAATTTGTGACATATAACATTTCTCTAATATAAAATTTATAAGAATTTTTTAGTACGATTAAACATTTAAAGTGACAAATTAAACAGATCTTTTTATTAAAAATGGAGAGAAAATAGTGATATAAAATTTTCAAGAAGTTAATTACTTCAAAGGATTGAATTGAAATATTTTTTTTGTTAGAAGCAAAAGTATAATTTTGGAAAGGTTGAGGGGGCATGTGCACCCCTCCCCCCCGGGCCTCACCTGCCTCCGTCCCTGCTTGCGAGGTATCAATATTTATACATCTCCGATTATTGCTTAATGTGAAAAAGAAAATCTTATAATACACTAAACAAATTTCGAGTATCTAATAATTTTTCGATTTTGAGATGTCACTAGATTTTGTTGAAGATCCAAACAAACAAACAAATTTCTCACTTTGGTTCCCAGCTACACATTTGATTTTCAACTAAAAAAACAAAAAACAAAAAAATCAATGCAATCTTCATGTCTTATTTCTTTGCAACAGTCACTATATTATTTTACACATCTTCTTCTTTTGCTCTCTTGCCTCCCCTACAGTTCCATTGCTCAAAACATTCAGAACTCAAAAGAGATTTCAAACCCTCCAAAAATAGCTTTCGTGTCCAATATGCTCCGTAAAAACACAAAAAAAAAAATAAATGAGTTAA
Source organism: Camellia sinensis (assembly GCF_055761805.1). Taxonomy (NCBI): domain Eukaryota; kingdom Viridiplantae; phylum Streptophyta; class Magnoliopsida; order Ericales; family Theaceae; genus Camellia; species Camellia sinensis. Next base: position 45,358,771 of record NC_138961.1, read on the forward strand.
GTATTGAATTTGAAACCTAGAAAGCATACCATCACATAAATGCACGCGCGCACACAGATATATGTATAAAATAAGTAAAAATAAAACAAAGTTTTACTATATGTGATATGTTGTGCTAATGGCAAGAGTCGTATATATTGAACAGGAGGTTCAAGTCCTACTCTTATCAACTAGATAGATAGATAGATAAATAGATGTGTGCATAAACACAAAACAGGGCAATGTTTGCTTTGAATATGTTTAATCACAAGAAGCAGGTGGTATTTCTAATTAATGAGATTACATAAAAAGAAAATAAAATGAAATGACTTCTCTTCAATTGAACATCTAATTGAAGAGCTATTGTTAGCTTTCGTGGGTCCATCTCATCATTTATTTTGATATTTAAAATTGTAAGGTTTATTAAAAAAAAGTTATTCATACAAAAAACAAGTTGATCATAATGTCAATAATTATATAATTGGCTCATACTAGCAAGTTTAAGTTTGAGAATAGACTGTTCATAATAAAATAAAATAAAAATATTTGTGATTTGATCATGTAATTATAAATGTCTAATCAATTTTATTTTTTTGCATGAATAATAATAATAGCTAAAAAGTTTGAATAACTCAATTAGGCTTCAAATGAGACTACCAAGGCCACTAGTCCCTCTCTAATTGTAATTGGAAAAAATTCAAACCCTAAAAACATAGTTGTGCTAAATGTCTAGAAAATTATCTAGAATTTTATTGAGAATTATAAATATACAAATAAGTTTCACAACACAAACTTAAAATTTGCAATCTATATATCATTTATAAAATTCTAATTAATTTTTCTTAGTAACTAGAATCAACTAAGATGGATCAAAAGGGTTTTACCAGTTATATAATTATTGCTCTTATAAATTTTGAGAACAACAATATGGTAACATTCTTAAGTTGAGTATTTGTGAGAATATTGAATAATTAATCTTAGGAATGTAAATTCGGCCCGACCCTACCAGCCTTGAGTTCTTGCCAAAATTGGATCGGGTTGGGCCGACATTATTTCCAAAAAAATTAGGTTCAAGTCTAGAGATATTTGGGCTTCGGAACAAGTTTCGGACCTGGGCTTGACTTTTTTTTGTTTTCAACAATTTTTTTTATATTTATTTTGTTATTGTAGGTGATCGTTGGGCGTCAAGCGGGCCGGGAGACGGGCTTTGGGCCAGACGTCAAGCTGAGCCAAAAAATGTATGGCCCAAGCTCAGGTGCAAGGTAAAGTTCGGCCTCGGACTTGATTGGGCAATTTTACATCCCTATAGTACACTGAGAAATGGTCCCTCAAACACGTGTGAATAGCAAATACAACAACAGATGAGGAGGTGTGGCGTAAAATGACTTTCAGCCAAACATTAAACACGAGCTTTATATAAAAGCAATATGTTATTTATGGAGGCTTTGATTGGGTCAAAGAAAGATAATATAAGACTATCTTCATCTTCAGTCATCTCATATTTCACACGTAATATATAGATGTGGTGGACCAAAGAAAGATTTACAGCTTAGTTATCTTGCCCAATCAAACAACAAAATGACAACACAAAGTTTGTGTCCTGTAAACATCTCTGACTGACTAGGTCTTCGTTAACAAAGGTTAAACTCATTTACTATCTTTTTTTTTTTAATGTAACTTTGACATGTAAAGGAGATTTGTACCATGTATATAAAAGACTTGCATCACAGTAAAAATAAAATTATTTTTTTACTGTTCCATTGAAAATGTAATTTTCATTGTCTCTGATTGTTGGTATTCACCTTTGGCCACCGCCAATCATCTCTAGAGATTGGCAACAACCTCTGATCACCATCTCTAGATGGCCGATAATCACTTCCGGCCACTATTTGCAATTGTCAACAACCACCTCCCATTGCCCACCCCTTTCACTTCTTTAAAAGTAAATAAATAAATAGAAACATGCACTAAACATGTTTTTACTAAAAAAAAATATAAACCTATTTAATAAATTTTATAATAAAAGAAAATTTTAAACATTACCAGTTGATATCTAAGTATTCAGGAAAAAAAATATTAAAATTTGAAAATTGAAAAAATGAAATAAATTTAAAAAATTGATGTAGTGTAAGTTACACTCAAATAAATTTAATTCATACATTGAAGTTTGGACACTTTTTCAATATATCTATCTATATCTATTTTATCTTTTATACTATAAGGTCATGTTTGTTTGGACAGACTGGATAAGGAAAGGTTATAATGCAACGGATTGATAGTCTTCGGATATATAGTCCTTAGACTACTTGGCTGGAAATGATGTATATCCCATGTTTATTTTTTGATAGGATTAAATGTTTGGAAATGATTATTTTAGTAAATCTCATGTTTGATTTGAAAATTATAAAGTATATTGTTTAAATTTTTTACAATAGCAATACTAAATTTGAAGTATATTTTATTTATAGTATATTTTATTTTACTTTATTTTTATTTGAAATATATTTTATTTTACTTTATTTTTCTTTGAAATATATTTTATTTTATTTTACAAAAATCTCTTATAATTTTATTTAAATACGACATTAGAAATATATTTTCATTTATGATTTTGCTAATACAAAAAAGAAAAAAAGAAAAAGAAAAAAAAGGTATGAGAAGACTATTATATATCATGATATTAATTTACACCTATTTGAAAGAATTCAACATGTTAAAAAAAGATTAAAAAAATGAAAGAAATAAATTTTATTACATTTGAGAGTTAATTTTGTCATTTAACTAGTTAAGCCGGAGGTTAGCTCAGTCTGTCAATGTGATTGAGTGATCCCACATATGAGAGATTATTAGTCCGGCCTTCACTTTTTCAACCCAACACTAGAATATCCACTTTGTTAGATATGAAGTCCAATCCTATATCCTAATCCCACCAAATAAACACTCCCTATATATGAAGCCCTGAGACGACGATGACACAAAATGTCTTATATTTTGGATTTTTCAAAAATACCTCTATTCTATCTGTACTATATGTGTGAAGCCCTAAGAAGGTGTAGACACAAAATGCTTCGTATTTTAGGTTTTTGCAAAGAGAATCTTTGGTATAGACAATACAAAAATGTTTGGGAGTTCTAAACTATGAGCTTTAAAGGAGCTCTAGGGGGTGGATCTCACTCATTGATGTGATATTTTGGTCTTAGTTTTTTTTTTTTTTTTTGAATTTCCACCTCATTAGTACTCAATTAGAACTCCTACATTAGAGGGATGAATCGTTGTTGTAGAAAATATTTTTACCACTCAAGCAACACACAACATATATACTTTTAAATCAAAATTTATTTTTTACAAATTTAAAATATAAACATTGGGTAGACACCCACCTACTAATACATACTATATATATGTGAAGTCTTGAGATGGTATTGACATAAAATGTCTCGTGTAAAATTATATAAAAAGAATGATACATATTCGGTTTAGAAACAATATCTTTACCATTTCAATAACACACAACATATATATTTTTAAATTAAAATTAAAATCAAAATTTATATTTTATAAATTTAACAGCACACCCATTCGGTCGGCATACATCCACTAGTATGTATATTCACTAATATATATATTTTATATATAAAGCAGAGCTATGTTGCAATATTGTGGTCTTTTTTTGGGCTGAATTCAATTATTGTGGTCTTGCTTATGCATAAGAGTAACCATATATAAATAGAAAAATTATACATAATTATTATATAGAATGATATCACATATCATATTAGTTTTATTTAAAAATGATAATTTATATATACAATTTATAACATTTATGGGGTTGATCACCACAAATATCATAACTCAATTATATGAGATTCATAAGTAAAAACACACACACACACACACACATATATATATATATAAAGAGTTATACTAAACATAATATAAGGTATGGTTAAAGAGATTTTGGATCATAACAAAAATAATGTCATAAATAATATTACAATATATATCAGTAAATCATAATCAAATCATAACTAGCAGTCTACCATGTCATAATCAAAAACTTTAAACAGGGTGGTGTTTACGAGCATATTTTTGGATTGTGTACATGGAATTTTCTTTTAAAAATATAATGTCCATCATTCTAATTATAATTTAACAAATATGCTATTGTCCTTCCCTCATCTTTACTATTATTTCTTGAATTTTGTTTTAAAAAAATCATATATTTTACATAAAAATATACTATTTTCATCTCAAATTATTTGTCTGGCACACAAAATAAAAACTTAAAAATAAATTCTTGTACCAATTTTTTTTAATAAAAATTCACCAATTAAAACAACTTGTTAAAAGCTTTTAATTTGCAAAAATAATTTAAAAATTTTAAGATAAAAATATATTATTTTTATAATTTTATTTTCTATGCCGAATAAATAATTTGAGAGGAAGAAATAAAAAAAATATATATCTTTTCTTTAACCTTTACTCTAACAGTACAAGCTTAAAAAAAAAAAAAAGTTTACTGGCACTATTGATTGCATCTATTTGAAATGTAAGGGTAAGTTTGGCAACATCAAATATAACAGTAGTAAAAATATTAAAAAGTTATTAAAAAATAATATAAAGTCAAAATTTTCATTTTTCTCCCTACTTTTTCACATTTTTTTTATAAAAAAATTAAAAATTATTTCAAACATATTTTTTTCGTCTCATATTTTAAAATTTATTATGTAGAAATAATGTAGATAAGTAAAAATAAATTGATTAATTTAAAGCTAGAGAGGATGTTTTTAATTTTTGCTTTTTGATTGATTATTTTTGGGGGATGCACCAATAAATCCCAAATTAATAACTTTTGCACTATTTAATCCTAAAAGTTTTCTTATAGACTGAAAAGTCCCATTACAATGTTAGTAACATCAGATACAATGTTAATAACATCAGAGTCATGTTACAAACATTGGATTTCAAACATCTAGTGTTCATCAAATTTCAATAATGTTTGAAAATATAGGATGAAAAACATCTAATGTTCATCAGATTTCAATAAATTTTGAAATTATAGAATGAAACATCAGATCATTTACATCATTCACATCATGTTGATGTAAAAATGGGACTAAATGGAGCATAAGAAAACTTTTAGGACTAAATGGTTCAACGTTTCAAAAACTAGGACTTATGGGTAAATTTTCCATTATTTTTCTTACAATAAACTTCACCAAATAGGCTCAAAATAAATAAAAAATGCTCCTTAAAATTTTGAGTTAATTACTTAAAAATTATATTTATAAATGTTATAGTAGTTAAAACCCTATTTAAGATTTTTTGAATCAATAAATCCTATTTAGTAAAATTGAGAATCATTAGTTTCTTTAAATTTTTTAAACAAAGAACATTATCAATTTTGCATAGTAATGTTCCATATAATTGTTTTACTAATTTATGAAAAAAAACAAAGTATGAGATTATTTTTGTACTTCTACTGATTGGTTTGATTCAACTATCTAATAAAACTGAGAACATTAACAGATTTTTTTCAGTTTTAAAACAGAGAATATTATCAGGTTTTTCATTTTTAAAGTTTTTTTTTTTTTTTGAAGTTTTGCACATCAATGTTATATCATCGTACTCCGTTATAGACACAAACTTTTTAGTTTTGCACCAAAAAAATCTATTTTTTCAATTCTCAATCTGTTTTCGTGTTTTTTTGATTTTTAGTGAATATTTTTAAAATTTTGAACATCTTTTTTACTTTTTTAGATGCACATTACTTAGATGTATCTAAAAAGTAAAAAAATTGTAAAAAATATTTTAAAAAATTAATAAATACATAAAAATATTAAAAAAAATACACTGAATTCTTATATATTTTTTGTATTTTTGGAATTTGGTGAATTTTTAAAAGGCTTTTTTCACAAATTTTTTACTTTTTAGGTATATTTATGTTAGGTATGTCTAAAAATTAAAAAAAAAAATTGTTTAAAATATTAAAAAAATTCAGTAAAAACAAAAAACACAGAAAATAAGAAAGTAGAATTTTTTGAAAAGTGTTTTAAGCAAAGTGAATCTGGTTTTTTTTTTTTTTTTTTTGCACACAATTTTTTCTTTTAGTTTTTTCAATTTGAAAGTTGATATTTTAAAATTTTGAAAATTAAAATAAATGTTAAATCATTATATTCCTTTATAGATAATCATAAATGATAAACAATCATTGTTTGAAGGGTAATTTCAACTATAAAAAATTTAATGGGACTTAAAGGTCTAAAAATTTTCAGTTAAAACTTAATGAAGTATAAGTTCATAAACTAAGATTTATGTGTAAATGCCCCTAAAATTTTCTATCTTCTTATTCTAAAAGTCTCACAATTATAGGTCATATAAAATTTTAAAATATAATTCAATAATTATAAATATTTTAAAATGAAACAAGCAAAACAAATTTGAAAACAAAAAAAGTTGTCATTAAAAAGAACAAAAAAGTTCTGTCATTGTTTAGTTAGAATTTAACTTTATTAACAATATACTAATATCCTACAATCTTCCCCCCCACCCCCCCCCCCCAAAAAATATATATATATATATATATATATGATATAGGGTTATCAGCGTGAGAGAGCAGTATTTTTTAATTTAAAAAGAAAAAAAGTTTTTTATTTTATTTTACTATTATCTTTTGATGGGGTCAAAAGTGGCTCACCATGCCCAATAGTAACCCTTTTCAGTTTGATTAAGGATGGGAGAGAAGCAATATGTTACTCCCTCTCTCTTATTTTGATAGTTCATTTTGAAAAATTTAAACTTTTTAAGAAGACAAGTAATTATTATATTTGAATTTAAATTTTAAAATACTAATTTCAAAAAGATCCTTCTATCTTTATTTTTTTATTTATTTATAATTATTTATAAAGGATAATTTTAAAAAATTTAAAATTTAAAATTTTGACTTTTTAAAAATAAATACATATTTTGAAATAACAAAAAATAAGATAATGAACTAATAAAATAAGACAGATAGAGTATCATATATATATATATATATTAAAAATAGTGTTTTTTTCCATAGTTAGGTGTTACATTATAAACGTTTACTTTTTTTTAAAAGAATCACGTTAGTATGTATTTTCTTAATTAAATATAGAGTTCTATACAAACTCAAACCTAATTTAAAATATACTAACTTTTCCTATTTTATATGGACTTTATTTGATAAATATTTCTTTCCCATATATTTTTTCATCGAAAATTGAGATAATTCACAAACGTAATACCGATTTTACATTTCACGCTTTTCTCCTCAATTTTTTCAAGGGTATAGGATTTTTTTTTTTAATGCTAAATTATCTTTTTTTTTTATCTTCTTATTTTTCCATCCATTATTTTATATTCAATATCAATTCTATATTATTATTATATAATATGGTTTTGTAGTTTAAATTTTATAGTGATTTTATATATGAAATTATAATTTATTTCCTACATTATTTTATATAATCACAACTCACATGAGAAAATATTTACACAACAATAATACTCTCGAGGAACCCCTATAGCTTAGATTCTGCTTTGAGTTACTTTTTCAATTATTGAATAGAAGTTCTTTTATATTTTGATATCATAATACAGATAATTAATCACTTTGTACACTGAGATTATCTATCATTTGAATATTTTTATTATTTTTTCTTTTTGGGTTTAGATACTATTATGTGATTCTTTCTTGGTTAATCGTTGTTGAATTTCTCTTATAAAGTTGATATTTTAATTTAATTAAGAATGTTTATTTTACAATTTTATATACCATATAAAATCATTATATGATAATCCAATTAAAACATAAATATATATATATATATATAAATTTTAATAAATTTTATACAACTTTTATTTCTATATATTTTTATTTTCCAAATGAATATAAAAGAAAAGTAAATAATTAGACTTACTTTTAGTTTTATATTACTAATTCTTATTTTAATTTAACTATTATTTTTAATATGAAAATAAAGTATTTAGTTTGCTATTTTATAATTTAATATATATCATATGAAATTATTATATGATAATTACATTTTTATAATAAGATTGAACTAAAATTATCAAAATATATAAATAATTTAACTAAAATTAATATATATAAATATTCAAGTAACAATTTTATAGAATAATAGAATCAATATCATCAAAATAAATAATTAACATTATAGTTTAATTTTAATTTTAATTTTCAATTAAAATTAAAATTATTTTTTTATAATACATGTTATATCATCAAATATTTATAAAAAAAAATAACAGACGTATCATATGGATCAACTGCTAATTTTTAATAGGGCAAATTACATATACCCCTCGAGGTTTGGCTAAATTACAGATACCTCCTTGAGGTTTGAGAAATTACGAATTCCCCCCTGAATGCTATATTTGCATTAGAAATTAGGGGGTAATTTGTTATGAAATATAAACCTCAGGGGGCAAATTGTTATGAAAATACAAACCTCAGGGGACGGGATGTAATTTTTGAAACTTCAGAGGTATCTGTAATTTAGTCAAACCTCAAGGGGTATATGTAATTTGTCCTTTTTAATATAATAGTATTTCTAAAATTTCCCAAAATAATTTTTTCCAAAAGCAGTTGATGATTGATGGGTACGACGGGCACTGAATAATATCATCCTCCGTCGTCGCTCTCACGCAACCCAAGAAAGTCAAAAAAATCACACACAAAATCAAAAACTCAAAAAGTGAACTTTGACTTACCAAATTCTGCTGACCCGGTCAATAATTACAATCTGGAGTTCATTTTTGATTTTTCACAATCTCAACAAAAATACCACTTTTGAAATGAAATTTACAATTTTAAATGGTAGCAATTTTATTTATTTTTTTTTTAGAGACTCACAATTTCAATTTAGAAAATCACTCTATAATGGCCATGTTTGGTAGAACTGTGAGAAAGTGATTATAACTTATAGTCTAACAGTTTATAACTTATACCTGTGACCATAAGCTGATTTTTTACTTATAAATTAAACTTTTTCTCTACCACTTAAAGAATAAGTTGATTTTTGACTTACAAAAGTTATAAGCTGTATTGTTAAGCTGAACCAAACACATCAAAATAGCTTAAATTAAGCTAAAAACTGAAATAAGTTGGAAATAAATCCTACCAAACAGGACCAATAATGTGACAGGAAAATTATTTGAAAACAAAATATTGACACCTTATTTTAAGTCAAATCGTGAAAAAAAAAATTAAAAATTTTCTTTTTTGAATGAGAGGTAACAAATTTCTTGTTACATCCACATATTTTTTTATTGTTACATCCATATATTTTTGGAGTAAGGAAATTTAGGCTATGTTTCGTTTGTTATTTAGAAAAAAAAAATTTAATTATTTTTTAAAAAATAGAAATTAATTTTGGTAAAATTAAAATATCAAAAAGATTTTTAAAATTTTTAAAAATTATTTCTGACTTCTCAAAATATAAAATTATATAAAAATGATAAATATCTTTAATTTTTCTTATTTTTTTATTAAATTAATTTTTAGAAAAAAATTATAAAATAAATTTATGAAAAACAAACCATGAACTTAAATATTACTATGTATCAATATGTATACACATTACGTTGACCAAATACATGTGCACACTGATGCACTCAGCATTCAAACATGTCTACAATGAATCTTCTGTCTATGTATTTTGCCAATATGAATCTCTACACATAATAATACAAAGTTCAAAAAAGAAGTCCTTAAACAACACTTGAAAATTGAAGAAGAATCATGTTATGTAATGCTTCTTGTGGCGGTCAATGTTCACAAAATCCTACACTACAACTCATGTTAGATGAATCTCTACTCTTTACAGTGCAAAAGTTCAAAAAAAATAAAAAAATAAAACTCATGAACAAGATTTCAATTTGCTGTTTTTCGAACCAGTGTCACCATAATGGTAACTATATCCAAATAAATCAGCCAAAAAAGGAAATACATATAAAAAAAAAAATCAGTGTTTTTTTTTTTTTCATTTCACTCTGAAGCAATGGAGATTTGACCACTAGAGATGCTTCCATGGCTATCATCACATAAATCCAATGCTCTCTCCAAATTAGCAACAATATCAGCCATGTTAGGCCTATCTTTCCCTTCCAAATTCACACAATGCATAGCAACGTACCCCACCAGCTCCACCGCCTCGGCCTCGTGCACCTCCAGCGGCCCAACCCTCTTGTCCAAAATCTTCCCCATCTCTCCTGCCATAATCGCTGGCACCGCGAAATCCACCACACTCGTTGGTGCTCCCCCATTTTCGCTGCCATCGCTCTTGAATATTGCCCTCTTCCCGGTTAGTAACTCAAGTAATACAACTCCAAGGCCGTACACATCGCTCTTCGTTGTCAAAACATTTAGGCCATAGTACTCTGGATCAATGTACCCAACTGTCCCAGCTGCTTTCATTGGCCTGAAATCTCTATCATACTCTGGACCCATCAATGATAATCCAAAATCAGACACTCTAGCAACCCAATTCGAATCGAGCAAAATGTTTGAGGACTTAATGTCTCTGTGGATGATTGGTGGGACTGCGTAATTGTGAAGGTATTCGATGCCCCGAGAGGCGTCTAACGCGATTTTGATCCTCATTTTCCATGAATTCAAGATGCTACTGCTCTTCTCAACATTGTTCTTGTCGTGTAAGTGATCGTATAGAGCTCCATTTTTCATGTACTCGTAAACCAAAAGCCTCTCGTCCCCCTCTTCGCAATACCCAACAAGCTTAACTAAGTGTTTGTGGTGTAATCTGGACAAAAACGCCAATTCTGATTCGAAAGCGCTCTCTTTTTCTTGGAACTTTTTCATCTTCAGACCGGTTTCGCCTCTTTTAATGGCAACGTCGCGGCCATCCCATAATTTGCCTCTGTACACGACACCGAAACTCCCCGCACCAATCTTGTTTTCGAGGGAAAAATTGTTGGTGGCGGCGACAAGGTCGGAGAAGGAAAGCTCCTCTGCCTTGTCAGCGTGTTTAGAGGAGGTTCCGCTCCTCTGCCGCCTCATAGTCAGGGCGCGAGAGCCCTGACGCCTAATCGTGGACGACCGTGAAGGCGGGCTGTTGTTTGATGCTTGGCCATGAATTGAATTGGACATAGTAACAGTTGGTTGGACAGAATTGTGAATCCTTTTGTTCCCGCAACAAACACCACTCCACAAGCAATAAATTATGGTACAAAACCCTGAAAAAGCCCCAATTGATCCTACTATCGCAAATGCCAATAAACCCTTTTTCAAAGCCTTCGATGGAGACGATGGGGTGGGACTGGTCGGCGGCGGTGGTGGCTTTGGCGTTGGCGTCGGCGGTGGCGGTGCAATTGGTGGCACTGAAATACAGGGTTTATTACAGATATTACCAGAACCACTACAGAGTGTTTGAGAGTCAGGATATATACCACAATCACATGTAGATTCACATGGTCCTGGAAGTATCTTTGGCAATGAAAGAACAAACCCTGAAAATGAATTGTTAGGCCAACCTGGTCCCCAACAAAGGATTGAAAAATTTCTTGTAGTCAAGCCACAAGTAAAATTCAATCCTGCAACAATGGAATCAAAGAAAACACCCTCTGTTACATTGCTTGAAAACATTCCATGTCCACCCCAACAAACCACCGAACCATTCGATTTTCGAGTGGCACAAGTATGATCAGCACCAAGAGCTAATCCAGAGTACTCGAATGCTGAATTTGATGGAATGTTCAATTGTCCAGAGTCGTTAATTCCTTTGCAGATCAAAAACCCAGTCAGATTCAATCCACAAGCGTGATTGCCTCCAACAGCAATGTCTAACATTGATTCATTGACAAACTGAGATTGAATATTACTCGCCAATGTTGAATTGGTACCCCAACAGGAGACCCTGTTGGAAATCATCGAAACTCCGCAAGAAAACCCTAAACCAGATGAGATTGATCGAAATTGTTCAGACACAGATGGGAATTGAGCCGAGATTGAATCTCTCCAGCATCGAACGCTTCCAGAAACATTGGTCAGGGCACAAATTTGATTATCCCCAAATGTGAGGTGTTGTAAGAGCACCGAACTGCTGTTGTAAATCCTCTTGGAGATGAAATTGGAGTCCCAGCAGAGGAGAGCAGAGCCGCCGGACTTCACGCCGCAGAAATTATCCCGGCCACCGGCGATGTAGTCGAAGGAGATCGCCGGTGAGATTTCGATCAACTGGTCGTTGCGCCAGCATTGGATTCGCCGGGATGTTTGTTCGGCGACGATGCCGCAGACGGTGGCGGAGCCGTAGATCACGGCGATGGTGGAGGAGGAACCGCCGAGGGCGTGGGCTGGAGAGACGGCGGCGATGAGGAGGAGGGTGATAATGGCGGCGGCGGCGGACATCGAGTGGAATGGGGATTGACGGCGGCTGCGGCGGCGATGAGGTGGTTGGGTAGGGGTACTGCGGCGGAATTCATTGGGGGAGGAGAGGGAAGAGAGAGAGAGGGGATTGTAGAGAGAGAAGGAAAGGAAGACGTTTTGTTGTATTCATGTTTTGTAGACATTGTGAATATGTAGGTATATATCATCGTCGGTTTTTCGAAGGCTTTTGTTGAATTCAAGAACTTGTCTTCTTTGGAGATTCTGCTATGTTAACCCTCACGTGTAAACTCAGAGCATCCACTCTATACCTTGATTCTGCCCACGCGGCACACATTTTTACTTTTCGAGTAATATTTATTTTGTCTTTTATTTTAAGAAAAATTATTTATAACTCCTATTAGGAAGAGTTATATTACATATGATCTTATTAAAAAATTAATATTTTCATAAGTCCTGCGAAAAGTTTATTGACACATTTACCCTCAATATTAGTTGTTAATATCATAAATAATAGTAAAACTATATATAGGAAATTGAATATTACCATAAATTATATCTATATAAACGTAATGTGACACTTATACGTAACGTGACACCTACATAAATTATTATTGTATAAATAATTGTATTATGTAGGTGTCACGTTACGTACAGATGTCACGTTTATGTAAGTGTCACGTCATGTTACGTTTATGTAGGATCATAGGTGTCACGTTACGTTTATGTATGTGTCACGTTAATTACGTACAGGTGTCACGTTACGTATATGTAGGTGTCACGTTACGTTGCGTTTATGTATGTGTCACGTCACGTTACGTTTATGTAGGATCTTGTAGAATACATTCCTATCTAAATAGGACTTGAGACTCTATAAGAAATTACACATGACTTAACCTAACATAAGTATCTAAAAAAAGACTTATAAATAAGTCTCCCTTTATTTTATATTTATTTTAAAAATTAGTTGTGTTTTCTTCCATGATATATGTGAATATTTTTGAATCAAAAAAAGATATATGTGAATATTTGTCTCCTTATTATAAGCCTAAAGGATAAATATCCTTTCCATAATAAAATAAAATAAATAAATATCTTTACTTAAACATGTGTATTAGCCGGTGTGATCTCCATAAAAAAAATTAGAGAAATACCATATCTTATTATTTTATTACTTTTCATTATATCGCTAATAAGGTAGCAAACAATATCAATCAATCAATTTTTTTCAAAATCTCCTCTCTCAATGTAAAATTATTTGTCACATCATTAAAAGCGTAATTGAAAGTGATGAAATAGGAGGTGTAGTAAAACTTACAAAATTATATTTGTTGACATTTTAGGGTAAAATGAACCAATGTTTATAATTTAACATTTTTTTTTCAATCTAAAAAAATATTAATAATTTAAAAAATAATTATTTAAATGAATAATTCAAATGACAAAGTGGGACGAGTATAATAAAGGGAGATAATTTTTCAATTTGGTAATTCACATGACAAAGTTACAAATATATAATAAAGAGAGAAAAGTGATTGTCTTTTCCTGCACATTCCAAATTCCAATCCAAGTGAGGGTTCACTCAAATAAATGTAATATGGTCAACTCACTGAACACGTAGTTGTTTTTTTTTTCCTTAAATGGGCAAGGTTCCCATGTGAACGCAGTGTGAAACTGTTAGTTGGTGAGGGTAGTTTCACACCTAAAATTAAAACAAATAATGCTATTTCATAATTTTAAAATGTTCTTACAGAATATTTGAAGAAACCCCTCTAAATAAAATAAAATAAAATAAAGAATATTTGAAGAAACAAATGGTTGTTAGACCAAATGGAGTTTTTTCAAAAGAATATTGCATCAATCAAACTCTATAAAATGTCAGAAACTATTTTTAAAATTAAAGTTAGTGACCAAAACCCAACATATTTTTGGCTCGTGTGGTACTAATGCTACAGTTACCTTTCATCTTTTAGTTAATGAAAATCAAATTCTAACATTAACTTCACAATACAAATCTAATAATTTTTATACAACATGTGTTTGACTTGAGTTTTCTGAATTAAATTTTTTAAAAATTGAGTTTTTTGTTTTTCATATTTTTTTTGTTTTTAGTGAATATTTTTAAATTTTTAAATATTTTTTTAATTTTTTAGATGCACCTTACTTAGATGTATCTAAAAAATAAAAAATTTGTGAAAAAATATTTTAAAAAACTAATAAATACATAAAAATATAAAAAATGTACTGAATTCTCGTATTTTTTTTTTATATTTTTGGTATTTAGTGAATTTTTAAAAAGTTTTTTTCATAATTTTTTTATTTTTTAGGTATATTTATGTTAGATATATTTAAAAATTAAAAAAAATGCTTAAAATATTAAAAAAATTCATTAAAAACAAAAAAACACGAAAAATAAAAAGGTAGAATTTTCCGGTTGGAAGGGGTCCGTGAAGGCAGGGGCCATTTGAGAGGGTAATCCCGTTGGATTTGGTGGAGAACTTGTTCCATATGAGAATTGAGGGGTGTGTACCGCTCAAACCGACCGGGGGGTCGTGCTGGTGCCGACCGGTCAGTACGAGGAGGTCGATCGGGATATGGGGGCATTTGGCTGTTATACTAGGTGTTTCTCGGTTCCGAGTCTTTTCTTTTTTCTCTAGGGGGCGGATTTTTGGATATTGGATCTTGGCGAGCGGCCAGTGAATCTTCAGCATTCATATATTTCTGAGCTTTGGATAATAGGGCTGCCATAGAGGTCGGGGGGTTTTTGGAGAGGGAGAAGAGGAAGTCGGACGATCGCAGCCTGGCCATGAAAGCCGTAAGGATGACCTTATCGTCATTCTCCGCTACTTGTAGGGCTTCGGTGTTGAAGCGGGTGACGAAGCTACGTAGTGACTCCCCCTCGGTCTGACGGATGTTGAGGAGTTGGGTTGCAGGACGGCGTTGGCGTTGGGCTCCAATGAAATGGCTGAGGAAGGAGTCGGTGAAATGCTAGAAAGTGGAGACAGAGTCCGCCGGTAACTGACTGAACCACAGTCGGGTTGACCCCTTTAGTGTCACGGGGAAAGCCCGACACATGATCTCGTCGGGGAAGGCATGACGGATCATGAGTGTACGATAGGTCTCCAGATGGTCGACTGGATCTGTCGTACCATCAAAAGAGTCAATGATGGGCATCTTGAATTTGGCGGGCAAAGGTTTGTCCCGAATTGAGGCAACAAATAGCGAATTTGCCGTGATAGAGGGTTTATTCTGAATGTTCTGGATGACTCCTTGGAGTTGGAGCTTCATTGCTCGGAGCTCGGCGTCCCAGAGTGGAACGTGGTCCCCCTGGTCAGTCAGTAGAGGTTGGACGCTGCTGGCCTCCCCTTCAGGGGCTGGTGCTACGACCGACGGGTGTGGGGGTGGTGGTGGTGGATTTATGTGTGGGTGGGGAGGTTACAAACCTTCCAGGTTGGGTGGATGGGGTTGGGGGGCAGTATGGCTCGGGGTTCTTTCTCGGTTGGGGGGAATATCTGGAGGTGGTGGAGGAGGAATCAGAAGGTTCCTTTGGAGTAAGGCACTTATCAAGGCCTGGTTTTGTTCGGCCATGCGGTTGATGCTGTTGGTAAGTTCGATAAAGTACTGTGGTGGGTTGTTTGGATTGGGGGAGTCGTTCTGATGGTCGGTATCATTATTGTGAGAAGCCATGGATCTAGTCGTGACCATGCACTTTGACAGGTAGGAGAGAGAGGTTGTTGGAACGGGGCCTCCGGCGACAGTGATCACAACCGGCGTGCGGAGCAGAGCGTTCCCACAGACGGCGCCAACTGTTGATACCGTTCGTCCCAGTGGATGGATCAGACTAGTCCAAGCTCCCCAAGGCCAAGCCCAGAAGATCGAGCCCTCCGGATATCCTGCAAACAAGTTCAACGGGGAACAGGATAGTCCCCCAGCGAACTCTCCGACGAACAAGTTAGGAAGAGAAGCAGAGTATATGGGAGAGGATTCGAGATAGAGAACTTAACCTTCTTTCTTGTCTACAACATTTGCTTATATCCTTTTGTCATCATTTCGTTGTCCCTTCCGACCTGCTCTTCTTGCCGAAAACCTATGCTATAGCTTACCTTGCTCAGGGTAAGGGGGTCCTGTTCCGACGGAGAGGTGTTGTCGTAATAAATGCTGTGATGGACTGCATTAATGGTGATGTGTAGTGGCAATAACTTTGCAGATCTTTGTCTGCTGATGTGGCCCGTCCTCCACCCGCCGCATGTCTGAATGTTGTTGGTTCTTGGTGCCATATTGGATTCCAACTGTTCCGGACTCCATCGGCAGGGTTATGCATTGGGCCCCGAATGATGGGCTCGGGTTATTTATAGTGGTTCATGGCCTTTGTGGGCCTGTCTATGTCAATAGTCCCCCATTCCCGATTGCAGCTTCAGACCAACGAAGGGAATATGTATGAGGAAGATGGGTTCGACCGGGATGGGCGGCCGAGTTGGTGAGGCGAGCGTAGGATTATCCGACCGTGGGGAGGGTTGATCGCGCGAAAGCCGAGCGGAGGGCCTGCCGGCCGAGCTAAAAAGTCGACCGTGAAGAGGGGCGATCGTACGAGAAGGCCGACCGTTGAGGGCAGGCTGACCGTTGAGGGCAGGCCAACCCAAGGGGCCGACCGTGAGGACAGGCTGACCGTTGAGAACAGGCCGACCCAAGGGGGCCGACTGTGAGGACAGGCCGATCGCGCGAAAAGGCCGACCGTGAGGGCAGACCGACCCAAGGAGTCGACCGTAAGGGCAGGCCGATCGCGCGAGAAGGCCGACCGTGAGGGCAGACCAACCCAAGAAGCCGATCGGGAGGGCAGGTCGATCGTTGAGGGCAGGCCGACCGTGGAGAGGGCTGATCGTGCGAAGGACGGGCGGATTGGCGCGGGACTCAAGGGGCGGCGTGGAAAGTGATGATTGGAAGGAGAAAAGACAGGGTAAGGGGGATGGTCAGTGCATCGTGGCCGTACACGTGGCCACATCCCACAAAAAGGGGGGAAGATTAGGCGTTGGATCAGAAACGAAACGTTAGGTCATTGTGGGTGTTGAAGAGACGGTTTTGGCGGATGATTTTGAAAAGTTTTCAAACTGGCGAAAATTAATTGGGACCCTTGGAATACGGGCAAACCGTGGGCTTTTGGCATTATTCGATTCACCTACCTGTATACGAAAAATCAAAATATTCCAAGTGTGAATTCCTTTGTTGCTCACAATACACCTCTGCAACACTTTTTCAATTTCCTTGTTCCTGCCGCCGAAGCGATTCGCAGACATACCATAGAAATGGCCGAAGAAGGGAGTACGATTGTCAGGTGGACCCGCTTAGAGATGACGATGCTGTGGAGCTAGCGGCGCAGTATAGGGCAGAGAGGGTGGAGGAGCCTGTGGTACGATCCCACGGTTCCACCATGATAGCAACTCCAAAGCCAATCAGCCAAGCGGAACCAGATCATTGGCACACGAAGGCTGACAAATCCACGATTACTGAGGCGAAGTTGGAGGCTATCCGCAAAAAATACCAGATCCCTAGGGATGTGGAGTTGTTGCTACCGACAGCGACGGAAAGGCCGTCTGACGCCAGACCAGGGGAGTTTTCCCTTTATGAGGAAGCTTTGAAGGGTGGACTGAGGTTACCACTGCCGCAAGTGGTGGTGGATGTGCTGAACCGTCTGGAGGTAGCACCGGGGCAGCTAATGCCTAATGCATGGAAGATCCTGCTGGCCTGTGCCAGTGCGTGGCCGAAGGCAAATAGAGGGGAGGCCATGACAGTAGATGAATTCTTTGCGTGTTATAAGGCGTCGGGGCAGCAGGAGACGTGGGTCACCCTGCAGGCTGCAGTAGGGAAGGGGTTGGTGGCGGGTCTGTCGTCATCAATCAAGGGGTGGCGGCCGCGATGGTTCTATGCGTCTGCCAATGGGGGGCTTGGAGCGCGCACCGTGTGGAAAGTGCCCATTAGGTCTGTGGAGCTGAAACTGGGGGCAGCTGGGGAGGGCAGGGTGAGGAGGGTGAAGGAGTGGAGGAAGAGAGAAAAGGCCAAATAGGACGAGCTCGTTCAGCCGTCGGCATTGTTTGAGGCGGGGTTGGGGCCAAAGCCAAGTGGTGGGGATCTCGACCGAGCGGAGTTGGAGGCGAGGAGAAGGGTGCAGGAGGCAGAGGATCAGGCCATTCTTGCCAAAGCCCAACAATTCAAAGAGTCCCAGGCCGACCGTCCACCCAAACCTATTGCGAGGAAGCGGATTCGACCTCGCCCCAAACCCTTGGGAGAGAAAAACTTGGGCGATTTTGTGCCGCTGTCGCCCCAAGCAGACCCTTTGAAGGAGAGGTCGTTGAAGGAGATGGAAGTAGAGAGAGTGCAGGCGACGGCGGAGAATGAGAGCCTGCGGAAAGAGTTGGAGGCAGAACGGGCAAAGGCTACATCAGAGAGGTCGGCCCTGCAGAAAGAACTGGACGAAGAAAGGGTAAAGGCAGCCTCTGAAAGGGCGGCTTATCCCGATCTGTGCGTCACAGCGGTGGAGCAATTCAAAGGGTCGGCCGAATTTCAGACGGCAGTTGATGCCGCGGTTGTGAGTAGCCTGGCTGGCAAGAATCTGGGGGGGCGGGCCCATCGAGGACGACCGCTGGAAGCAGAACTGACGCAGAGGTTATTGCCAGCTTCCAGCAGTCCGACTTTTATAAGCATGAAATGGCTGAGTATTGGGATAGTGGTTGGAAGATGTTCAAACATAGAGCCGAAGAGCTGTTCCCAGGCTTAGACCTTAGTAGTGTAACGATTGGTGAAGACGATGTGGCCCAAACCCCCCTGGATGAGGGCATTGAAGAGGAAGATCTCCTTTCCAGTGGGGAGGAGTAACTGGGGAGAAAGAGACACTTTGTTGTTTTTGTTTTGTTGTTGTTGTTGTTGTTTTTTTTTTTTTTTTTTTGTAATGAATATTTGTATATGAACTGCTGTAATGAACTTTTACATAAAGTTGTGAATGAATAAAATTTCGTTTGATTGTCATTTGAATATTTCTGCTTGTGGATCTTAGATAAATGAGGCCTGGGCAAAGTGTTTGTAGAACTCCTCGTTAATAAGAGTGAAATTGAAGCTTGTAATAAGGATTCAATGTAGAGTGGAATTTAAAGTTTAATAAAATGATAGGCCTGAGAAAGTTAAATGTAATAAAATGATGGTGGAATTTAAAAACTGCGTAAGGTAGAGTGGAATTTAAAGTTTAATAAAATGATAGGCCTGAGAAAGTTAAATGTAATAAAATGATGGTGGAATTTAAAAACTGCGCAAGGCAGAGTGGAATTTAAAGTTTAATAAAATGATAGGCCTGAGAAAGTTAAATGTAATAAAATGATAAGAACGTCTATGGAATTTGGGCTAAGCAAAGAGTGGTGTGAAGACGGGGACCTGGAATTGTGACTAAGTGTGTTAGTGAATTTCACAGGTATGAAGTTTTGCATGGGTGGTTTGGACCCAGCCCTATGTGTTAAGTCTGGACGAGTGTTTCACGCTCAGTTTGGATGGAGCATCTAGCGCGCGGTCCGGCAGGGGGTGTGAACGGTCGGGCCGCCTGAGGAGGCTCATGCTCAGTCTGGCTGAGGCTTTAAGTGCTCAGTCTGGCTGAGGCTTTTAGTGCTCTGTCTGGCAGAGGCTTTAAGTGCTCAGTCTGGCTGAGGCTTTAAGTGCTCAGTCTGGCTGAGGCTTTAAGTGCTCTGTCTAGCAGAGGCTTTTAGTGCTCAGTCTGGCTGAGGCTTTAAGTGCTCTTGTCTGGCAGAGGCTTTTGGTGCTCGGTCTGGCTGAGGCTTTTGGTGCTCGATCTGGCTGAGGCTTTTAGTGCTCAGTCTGGCAGAGGCTTTAAGTGCTCAGTCTGGCTGAGGCTTTAGGTGCTCAGTCTGGCAGAGGCTTTTAGTGCTCTGTCTGGCAGAGGCTTTTAGTGCTCAGTCTGGCAGAGGCTTTAAGTGCTCAGTCTGGCTGAGGCTTTAAGTGCTCAGTCTGGCTGAGGCTTTTAGTGCTCTGTTTGGCAGAGGCTTTTAGTACTGCATATAAGAATGTTACTGAGACAACATATAGACCATTGAGATATATAATCAAGAAGTTACATTGCGTGGGGGAATATCAAGAATGTGTGAATTTCCCGAAAAGAAAATGCAATAACTGAGCAATACAAAAATAGAAGCTTATTGAAAGTAGCGTTTAAGGTGTTCGGCGTTCCATGGGTGGGGGAGGTCTCGACCTTCCATGTCCTGAAGTCGATAAGTGCCTGGTCGGGGTCGGGCTTTCACAATGTAGGGTCCCTCCCACTTGGCTGCCAATTTACCCTCAGCCGGATTTTTGGTAGCGAGAGTTGTTTCTCTCAAGACAAGATCCCCAACAGTGAACTCCTTTGGTCGGACCTTGCGGTTGTAGTGTGTTCTCATTTTCTGTTGGTATGAGGCCAAGCGGACAGCGGTGGTCTCTCTGAGTTCTTCAATTAGGTCGAGGTTAGCCTGACGGAGTTCTTCGGTTAGTGCTGGATCCGGATGTGAAACCCTGGGAGTGGGCAAACCGATTTCTACTGGGATAACCGCCTCAGCGCCGTATGTTAAGCGGAAAGGGGTCTCCCTAGTGGGCGTCCGAGCTGTAGTGCGATAAGCCCAGAGTACATTCGGTAGCTCCTCAGCCCAAAGTCCCTTAGCAGCTTCTAGCTTAGTTTTGATTATCTTCAGGAGAGAGCGGTTGGTGACCTCGACTTGGCCATTGGCCTGGGGATGACCAGGGGATGAGAAACAAGGTTGAATCTGGAGGTCGACGCAGAACTTCTTGTACTTGGCGTTGTCAAATTGTTTACCGTTGTCGGAGATGATGGCCTGAGGAATGCCGAACCTGTAAACGATCGACTGCCAGATGAACTTGGTTGTGTTCCGCTCGGTAATGGTGGCGAGGGGTTCTGCCTCTACCCACTTGGTGAAGTAATCAATGGCGACGATCGCGAACTTGGTCTGGCCTCGACCAATAGGGAGTGGTCCGACCAAGTCGATCCCCCATTTGGCGAACGGATAAGGGCTGCAAAGTGTGATCAACTCTGTAGGGGGTGCATGGGGGATGTTGGCAAAACGCTGACACTTATCACATTTGAGCACGAAATCGGTCGCATCTCGATTAAAGATGGGCCAGAAATAACCGGTACGGAGTATCTTGTGGGCTAGAGACTTACCGCCCGAGTGATTGCTGCAGATGCCCTCATGAATTTCTTGCATCACATAAGTTGCTTGAGTCGGATTGAGGCACCGCAGATAGGGCCGTGGGAAACCACGTTTGTACAAGATGCCGTTGACGAGGATGTAATTGGACGATCGTGCCCTGACTTTGGCGGCGTACTGGTGGTCATCCGGAAGTTCCCCCGCTGTCAGAAATCGAAGGATGTCTGATGCCCAAGGGATGGGCTCATTTTGGAGGAATTGTACTTCATGCGGGTCGGGGAAAATGGCGGGGTGGGATAGGTATTCGAGACGGACGCCACTGCTGAGGGCAGACTGGTCTGCGGAAGCCAGCTGGGCCATCTCATCTGCTTTAGCATTCTCTGCCCGGGGAATGTGCCTGATCTGAAAGGTGTTGAAAAGGCGAACCAAGGGAAGTGCAAGATCCCTGTAAGTCCGCATTGTGCCTTCCTTGGCGTCGAATTCGCCCGTGATCTGCCCGACGATGAGCTGAGAGTCACTGAGCACTCGGATGTGGCTGACACCAATGTCCCTGGCTAGGCGAAGGCCTGCTATCAATGCCTCATATTCGGCCTCGTTGTTACTGGCCTCAAACAAGAAACGGAGCTCACATTTGAAATAACCACCCTCAAGGCTGGTGAGAATGAGGCCAGCCCCGCTACCTTGCCTGCGGGATGATCCATCGACGTTGAGAGTCCAAGAGTGAGGGTCTTCTGGCTCGATGGGAGCTGGCAGGGGTAGAGGGGCAGTGGTTGGGGTAGGATTAGTGAATTCCAAGATGAAGTCGGTGATAGCCTGTCCCTTAATTGCTGTTCGAGGGCGGTAAGAGATGTCAAACTGGCTGAGTTCCACAGACCACTGCATAGTCTGCCGGAAAGTTCTGGTTGCTGCATGACCTTCTTCAAGGGTTGGTCGGTGAGGACCACTATGGAATGGGCTTGGAAGTAAGAACGGAGTCGTCTAGAGGCGGTGACCAAGGCTAGGGATAATTTTTCTAACAGGGGGGTAATTCTGCTCTGCTCCCCTGAGAGCCCGACTGATGTAGTAGACCGGTTGTTGGACAGAGTTGTCTTCCCTAATAAGAGTTGCACTAACTGCGGTGCTTGAGACGGCCAAATAGAGGAAGAGGGACTCGCCCGTGATCGCTTGTGAAAGGAGGGGTGGATTGGCCATGCACTACTTTAACTGCTGGAAAGCCTCTTTAGATTCAGTTGTCCATTCAAAAGTTTGCCGAAGAACCTTGAAGAACGGTAGGCACTTATCCGTCGCGCGAGAAATGAAACGGTTGAGGGCTGCAACTTGGCCAGTGAGTCTTTGGACCTCCTTGACTGTCCTGGGAGACTGCATCTCGATCAAGGCCTTGATCTTTTCAGGGTTAGCTTCAATGCCCCGCTGACTGATCATAAAGCCCAGGAACTTCCCAGATCTTACCCTGAAAGCGCATTTCTCTAGGTTGAGCTTCATTTGGTACTTGCGTAGCGTGTCGAAGGTTTCCCGCAGGTCGGTCAGATGATCAGTGGAGAGTTTGCTTTTAACTAGCATGTCGTCGACGTATACTTCCATATTCCGGCCTATTTGGTGATGGAAGACGGCATTGACCAACCGTTGGTAGGTGGCCCAAGCGTTCTTCAATCCGAATGGCATTACTTGGTAATGGTAGGTACCTCGGTCGGTGATAAATGATGTATGTTCCCGATCGGACGGGTGCATGAGAATTTGGTTGTAGCCGGAGAAAGCATCCATGAAGCTGAGCATTTGATGACCGGCCGTGGCATCGACCAGCAGATCTATGCGGGGCAGAGGATAGCTATCTTTGGGGCAAGCTCGGTTCAGGTCAGAGTAATCGACACAAAGTCGCCATTTGCCATTGTTCTTGCGGACGAGGACCACGTTTGACAGCCATTTGGGGTAGTCGACATTTTTGATGAATTGGGCCTCAAGGAGTTTGTCGACCTCTGCGGCTATAAGAGTATTGCACTCCGGATGAAAGATACGCTGCTTTTGGCGGTACGGTCGGAAATGAGGTTCAACGCTGAGGCGATGAGTTATAAAAGAAGGGTCGATGCCTGGCATATCTGAATGAGTCCAGGCAAATACATCATTGTGCTCGGTCAGAAGTGCAGTAAGGTCGGCCTTGGCTTGGGGGGATAGCTGGCTGTCGATCTTAGCAGTTTTCATTGGGTTGGTGGGATCGATGAGAATCTTAACGAGCTCCTCCACCAGTTCGCCCCTGACCAGTTCATCCTCATCTCGGGCGTCAAGTCCTTCAATGATCATGGCCTCCTTCAACTTGACTTCTTTGAGTGAGGCGACAAAACATTCCCTAGCGATGGTCTGCTCTCCTCGTACTGTCCCGACTCCCTGGTCGGTGGGGAACTTTATGGCGAGGTGATAGGTTGAAGTGATAGCTTGGAAAGCGTTGAGGGCGGTACGATCGAGGATGATGTTGTAGGCAGAGGGACAGTCGACCACAAGGAAGGTGAGTAACTTGGTAGTCTGCCGTGGGTATTCGCCAATAGTGATGGGGAGGTCAACGGAGCCGATGGAGGTCACCCGGTCGCCAGTGAAACTGACCAAGGGGGTTTGGAGAGGGGACAGGCTTTCCTCCCCAATTTTTAGCTGGCGGAAGCAACTGAGGAATATGATGTCAGACGAACTACCGTTGTCAATGAGAACCCGCCTGACCTTATAGTTGGAGAGGAGGACAAAAATGACGAGGGGGTCATCATGAGGATAACGGATGCCTGTACAATCGGCGTCCGTGAAGGTGATGGGCTCTGTCCACTACTTGGGCTGCTTGGAAGGTCGGTCTACCGTGTCCACTGCTTTGTCCGAACCTTGCCTTATTTTCCTGAGCTCTGCTTTCTGAGCGGAGCGTGACGGTCCACCGCAAGCAAGGCCACCAGAAATGACTTGGATTTCACCAACTGGTGGAGGGGGTAACCTGGGGGCTGAGGCTATTGTGGGAGGCAGTCATGGCCTTGGGCAGGTTGGGCTGGCTGCCGAGGTGGGTACATCGGCAGTTGGTTCTGAGGGGCTCGGTTCGTTGCCTCTGTTGCGGGCGAGTGTCCGTGAATCGGCTGAGACGCCCTTGACGAATGAGGGTCTCAACCAGATCCTTGAGGTTGATGTAATCATCAGTGTTGTGGTCGTGGTCCTGGTGGAAGCGACAGTATTTGGACTGGTCTTTCCGGTTGGAAGGGGTCCGTGAAGGCAGGGGCCATTTGAGGGGGTAATCCCATTGGATTTGGTAGAGAACTTGTTCCATAGGAGAATTGAGGGGTGTGTACCGCTCAAACCGATAGGGGGGTCGTGCTGGTGCCGACCGGTCAGTACGAGGAGGTCAGTCGGGATATGGGGGCATTTGGCTGTTATACTGAGTGTTTCTCGGTTCCGAGTCTTTTCTTTTTTCTCTGGGGGGCGGGTTTTTGGATATTGGATCTTGGCGAGCGGCCAATGAATCTTTGGCATTCATATATTTCTGAGCTTTGGATAATAGGGCTGCCATAGAGGTCGGGGGGTTTTTCGAGAGGGAGAAGAGGAAGTCGGACGATCGCAGCCCGGCCATGAAAGCCGTAAGGATGACCTTATCGTCATTCTCCGCTACTTGTAGGGCTTCGGTGTTGAAGCGGGTAACGAAGCTACGTAGTGACTCCCCCTCGGTTTGACGGATGTTGAGGAGTTGGGTTGCAGGACGGCGTTAGCGTTGGGCTCCAATGAAATGGCTGAGGAAGGAGTCGGTGAGATGCTGGAAAGTGGAGACAGAGTCCGCTGGTAACTGACTGAACCACAGTCGGGCTGACCCCTTCAGTGTCACGGGGAAAGCCCGACACATGATCTCGTCGGGGTGGGCATAAAGGATCATGAGTGTACGATAGGTCTCCAGATGGTCTGTAACGCCCTCAAAAAAATAACATTAAACCCATCAATATAGACATGCATGGATATAAAAAAGTTCCACATTCTTCTATTCATCAGAGTTCCATTACCAAAAGTATTACATGTTAACGACAAAAGCAAATGCCCTAAAGGCTTACAGCTTTTCAAGTTAACACTTGATTACAACAAAAGAGTACTATCTCATTTACACATTAAGCCCTTGGCTTGAATATACATGTAATACATCAAGAAACTAAACAACAAAAGTCTGCCCGCATCTAGCCTCCCAAGCTACGTCCTTGGAGGTGGCATGCTACTTGTACCTGAAAATTATATTCCCATATAGGGTGAGCCACAGCCCAGTAGAGATATGCTAAACACAGTATGAGCAATGACTAAGACATTAGCAATTGATAAATGTTCAATTTTCATAAACCAATTCATAATCCATTTCCATTTCTTATCAATTTCACAATTTCCATCAATGGCTCAGAACCTGGCCAACCACTTATATGAGACAAAGACTCATATTAAACATTTCCCCTTATACAATAGATAAACACATTGGTTATATCAGCATCTCAACAGATACACATATAAGCTATATCCACATTCAACAGATATGCATATTAGCTATATCAACACTTCCAATGACAAGCATATGAGCTATGTCAACACTTCCAAAGATAAGCATATGAGCTATATCAACACATTATCTAACAAGCATATGAGCTGTATCAGTGGAGTCCATCCCCTATCTCCTCCCACACAACATCCGGTTTAGAGGTTCCCCTAAACCGTGGAGTACATCCCCTATCTCCTCCCACACACACAATGCATATATACACAAAGGTCATATGCACAATCAATCAATACATAACGTTAATGTATTCTATCAACCGTCATACTCTATGACATATCCAATTGATTAGTTTTAGTTTGCCTAATCATCATGCATTGTCTACAACAATCAAAACTACCCTCCACCGGTAGCCCAAGCAATTATTTCTAAACAGATAATAAAAGTTCCGACAGATAAAATATCAATGTTTTCAAAAGCGAGCGATTTATAAATCCAACTCCATCATTTCACAACATAATGAGCTAATTTCATTATTTTCAACTCAATTCCATAAGTTCACAATTTTTCCAAATTAATTATACCAATTAATTTTAAACAACAGATTAGGGCTTTTATCCTCAATTCTCGATATTAACCCAAAGGTTCCAATATCACCAACCAACAATAATATCATCATTTTGAAACCCAAAATACATATTATGAGCCCAAAATCATAAAACCCTTTTTACACATTTTGAAACCCTAAGTCCCAAAATTTTCCAAGTTCAACACTCTATCAAAACAACTAAAAATCTAGGTCAAAGACCATAAGAGTGAGTAGGAATCCCTACCTCAAAGGATGACAACCAACGAAGAAGATGATGAAAACGAACTTGCTCCAAATCACGAGTTTCTCGGATCAAAAGATAGCCCTCGACGATCAACAACTCTTTTGTAAAGGCCAAAGGTGAGGAAAACACCCTAGCTAGATCAATATCTAGAGAGAGGGCAAGGTTTTAGAGAGAGGAGCTCTCAAATGGCCTTTTCGGAAAAGTAAGAGAGAGAAAGAATGAGAAGAAGTGATTTAAAACTGCCCCACAGCCAACTGATATACGACATTCCCGCTCGAGCGGAAAAAACAACGCTCGAGCGTCAAGAACGAAAAGTAGGTCCGTTCGAGCGCCAAGACACAAGAATAAAGTACATCCACTCGAGCGCGAAAACCAGTCCGCTCGAGCGTAGATTTCCCCCTCCCAGAACTTATACCCAGAAAGTACTACCCGCTCGAGCGCCAACCGACCCGCTCGAGCGCTACCGCTCGAGCGTAAACAAACCCGCTCGAGCGTAAAAATCACATCTGCAGAAGTTTTGCAGGAACACGAAACATTGGAGGTATGCAATCCCCGCTCGAGCGCAAGAAGACCCGCTCGAGCGAATCGCCTAAAATCTGAACAACAAGGAATTGAAACCAAGGCCTAACCAACCTGTAACAACCCTGCTCAAAACATCCTAAAACTCAATCAAGTGGAATTAAAGGACGACAACAAGATAGATACCACTACCAACTTCACGGAACCGAGTCCGGAATACAACAGAACAGTAAAGGGACAACCGGGATCACTATAACCTCCCCCCCTTAAAGAATTTCGTCCCCGAAATTAAACACAAGTTTTTCAAAAACAGGTTTTCTCCATTCTCAATAATATTACAACATAATATTAAACAACCCGACCCATTACCGGTCACTCCCATCTCTTTTCAAGAGGCATTACACATTATTCATGACAACCTGCATTATCAACATGCATTCTTTTGAAATCTATCAATTTCAACCTGTTCCTCACCATTTCTTAGCACATGCAACATTAATATCATACTTGCATTTCCACAATGTACTTAACATACGTAATGTTAAAACAATTTTCCATTAACCAAAACATTCACAATGTTTTACAACTTAAGACATATACAATGCTCTTAAAGTTCAACAATATTACAGAATTTCATTACAAAATTACACATAATTAAACATGTCCGGGTACTTCTCACGGACTTCCAACTCCCGTTCCCAAATGGCTTCCTCCACTCCGTGATGTTTCCACAAAACCTTCACCAAAGGAATGGTCTTGCCACACAGGACTTGATCCCGCCTATCCAAGACCCGAACCGGTCTCTCCTCGTATGAGGCATCCTCGTCTACTTCCAAGTCGGTCCAATCCAACACGTGGGATCGATCCGACTCATACTTCCGAAGCATACTCACATGAAACACGTCATGAACTCCGGACAACTGCGGCGGTAAGGCCAAACGATAAGCCGCTTCCCCAATCCTTTCGAGGATCTCAAAGGGGCCAATAAACCGAGGGGATAACTTCCTACTCTTCCCGAACCTCATCAAACCTCGCCTAGGTGATATTTTCAAGAAGACATGATCACCTACATCAAACGCCAAAAGCCTCCTCCTACGGTCGGCATAACTCTTTTGGCGACTCTGGGCTGTAACAAGCCTCCTACGGATAAGCTCAACTTTCTCCGTCGTCTCCCTAACCAACTCCGGACCCAACAAAGGTGCATCACCCACCTCGGCCCAACAAACTGGAGACCTACACGGTCAGCCATACAAGGCCTCAAACGGTGCCATACCGATACTAGACTAAAAACTGTTGTTGTAGGCAAACTCTACCAATGGCAAGTGCCTCTCCCACGTCCCACTAAAGTCAAGGACACAACTTCGAAGCATATCCTCAAGGATCTGAATAGTACGCTCGGACTGCCCGTCAGTCTGAGGATGATAAGCCGTACTAAAAGTCAACTTAGTGCCCAAGGCACTCTACAAACTCTGCCACAACCTAGCAGTAAAACGAGGATCTCTATCTGAGACGATCGTCACTGGGACCCCGTGCAATCTCACTATGTCCCGAACATACAAGTCGGCAAGATGATCTACCGAATCTCTCACGCGCATAGGAATGAAGTGCGCCGACTTAGTCAACTGGTCTACAACCACCCAAATGGCATCACTACCCCGCTGAGTCCTCGAGAGACCTACAACGAAGTCCATAGTGATATGCTCCCACTTCCACTCGGTGATAGGCAAGGGTTGCAACAAACCCGCTGGCCTCTAATGCTCGGCCTTCACTTGCTGGCAAGTAAGGCACTTAGATACGAAAACAGCCACATCTCTCTTTATACCTCGCCACCAAAACTGGTGACCTAAATCTCGATACATCTTAGTGCCTCCCGGATGCACTGCAAGGCGTGAATGATAGAACTCTCGGAGTACTTCCCCTCGGCAAGACTCCGGCACAAGCAGACGGTCTCGGCATCTCACACTCAGGTCGGGATACACCGTCAAACCCTTTTCAACTTTCCCATTTGAGATCTTCTCTCGGAGGGATTCTACTTCAAGGTCACCTCTCTGTGCCTCTAATACTCGGGTCACAAGTGTAGGCTGCGCAACAATAGAAAACAAGGCCACAGCCTCAACGGATTCGCCCAGTAGCAAATCAAACTCGCCAAGTGCATCCAACATCTTCCATTCCCGGATGGCTATACAAGCTACATCACTAATGGATTTCCTACTAAGGGCATCGGCCACAACATTGGCCTTTCCCGGGTGATAGTGCAACTCAAAATCGTAATCCTCAATGAACTCCATCCATCTCCTCTGCCTCAAATTCAAGTCTCTCTGTGTAAACAGATACTTCAAACTCTTGTGGTCCGAGAACACCTCGAACCTCTCACCATAAAGGTAGTGCCTCCAAATCTTCAAGGCAAAGATCACTGCTGCTAACTCTAAGTCGTGTGTAGGGTAGTTTTTCTCGTGTATTTTCAACTGACGCGAGCCATAAGCTATCGCTTTCCCCTCTTGCATTAACACACAACCCCAAACCCTCTCGTGAGGTATCACAATAAACCGCATAACCCAACCCTCTCTCCGGAATAATCAAAACCGAAGCGGTGGTCAATCTAACCTTCAACTCTTGGAACGAATTTTCGAAAGTCTCACTCCACACAAACTTAACCCCTTTCCGCGTCAATCTAGTTAACGGCGAAGCTAGCCTGGAGAAATCTTTCACAAACCGACGGTAATACCCAGCTAATCCCAGAAAACTGCGGATCTCAAACACACTCTTAGGCTGTGCCCAATCTTGCACTGCCTCTACCTTGGATGTATCAACAGACACCCCTTCCCCGGATACCACATGGCCTAAGAATTTCACCTCTCCTAGCCAGAACTCACACTTTCCAAACTTGGCATACAGCCTATGGGCTCTAAGCAACTCAAGCACCACTCTCAAGTGTTCCTCGTGCTCCTCCTCAGAAGGCGAATAGATAAGAATGTCGTCCACAAAAACGACTACAAATTGATCCAAGAATTCCCGGAAGATCCGGTTCATCAAGTCCATAAAGACTGCCGGTGCATTGGGAAGCCCGAATGGCATCACCAGAAACTCATAATGGCCATACCGCATACGGAATGCCGTCTTAGGAATATCCTCCTCCCTGACCCTCAACTGGTGGTAACTCGATCTCAGGTCTATCTTAGAGAAACAATGGGAACCCTTCAATTGGTCGAACAGATCATCTATATGGGGTATAGGGTACTTATTCTTGACCGTAGCCCGATTCAACTTCCGGTAGTCTATACACAATCTCAGGGCACCATCTTTCTTTTTAGCAAAGAGGGCCGGTGCTCCCCACGGCGAAACACTAGGGCGAACAAAACCCTTATCTAGCAATTCCTGGAGCTGAATCTTCAACTCACTCAACTCGGCTGGGGCAAAACGATAAGGTGCCATAGAAATCGGCGCCGTGCCGGGCACTAAATCAATAGAGAACTCTATCTCTCAATGAGGTGGCAAACTAACGAGATCCTCGGGAAAGACATCCGAATACTCACAAACCACCCTCGGCAAGACAATTTGGGTCTCATCACACTCATCACTCAAAAAGCTAGCAAGTAGACCACTAAGCTCACTCCGCCCTTGCGGATCATACATCGGTGGCAACACACTACCAATCCGATCCCCCAAGAAACGGAAACACTCCCCGCTTAAGGTACAAACCGTGACCCTCTGGCAGTAGCAATCAATAACAGCTCGGTATGACGATAGCCAGTCCATACCCAAAATAACATCAAAACCCTTCATGGGCATAACAACAAAAGGAAAAGGAAGCCTATGGTCGGCGACCTCTATATCACAACCTCTAACACCTTGTTTCAAGATCAACTCACCACCAATAGGCGATACCACACAAATAGAAATGCTAACTGTGCCAACTCCAATTCCAAAATAGATGCAAATGCAGCAGACACAAAAGAATGAGATGTACCCGTATCAATCAACACACTAGCAACTGAGTTGCAAAACAGGAAAGTACCTCTCACTACTGATAGAGCCGATACTAGGTCCTACGCGGTAACAGCATACACGAGCCCTGTAGGCCCCTGATCCACCTGCTCACCTCTAGGAGCATACGACTGCTGCACTGACTGGGATGACGAAGCTCCCGGATTGGCCCTCGAGGCCTGCACAGACTGAGCTGGCTGATAACTCTGCGCCTGCCTAGAACCAGACGCTCCCGAAGTAGCACTCAACTGTGGGCAATACCTCTTCAGGTGCCCAGGCTGACCACACTGATAACAAGACAAAGGCTGGCCCCTGCCCTGACTCTGGCCCTGAGGTCTAGCTGAAGAAGAAGCAGCTCGCTGACCACCTCCCTTCTGCGGGCAAACCAAAGACTTGTGACCCAGCTGGCCACACGCAAAGCAAGTCAAGCCTCCCTGACTACCTCTCCCAAAGCCCGTACTCGGTACTGGAAAAGTCGATCTAGCCACACCACCCTGAGGCTGCTGAGGGTTAGAACCCTTCTGTCTCCTGCCATCACCCTGACCATCTTGGTCCCTCTTGGAGCCTCTCTGCCCCTCATCCTCCTCCTGCATCATGAGCTCCATATGAGCTGCCGCATCTACCAATCGTCTATACTCCCGGATGAAAGATCCACCAACTCTCAACTCGAGGCCTCGCCTCAACTTCCGCTCAAACTCAAAGCAACGGCGTTCCTCGGACGCCACCAATTCAGGTGCAAACCTGGACAGACTGGTAAAAGTAGCCTCAAACTCGGCCATAGACAAGCCTTGCTGTTTAAGCTGGCAAAATTGTTCCCTCAGCTTCTCCCTTGCAGCTGAAGATAAAAACTTCTCCTGGAAAGCATTCACAAACGCCTCCCATGCACCACCAACACTACCCTTCTCATACTTCCACCATTGACCCGCATCTCCCTTCAGCTGGAAGGATGCCAAGGTCACCTTCAAAGCCCCGTCCTCGATGCCAAGCATCTCGAACGTCTTCTCCATTTGTTCCAACGACTCGTCAGCCTTAAGTGGCTCCTTTGGATCCCTAACAAACTCGTCCGGGTTAGACCGAAAGAATTCCCTCTTCAAGAAAGAAGGCCCTGCCTCAGCAACCTGATTCTCAGCTCTGAGAATACCCAAAGCTCCCGCTATCTCTCAGGCCAAGGCGCCCATAGCCTGCTGACCCGCTGGCTCGGCCACGTTGGCCTGACCAACTCCCTCCTGAATTGCCAGAACGTCATCCGGTACAGGTACCTCCTGCCTACCATGCCTACCACGCCTACCACGCCTACCACGCCCTCGTCCTGACATCCTAATAAAGGTAACCAAGACTATTAGCACATTCACAAATGTGCCGAAGCTATAACACTTGCATCCTAATGCGTGGACAACTGTAATTCACTCAACGTAAGCACATAAGCACATAACCATTTACGAATTTCATTTTCGAATAATGATAGTCCCGAGGCGTTACTAGAGTTCCGGTTAGAAACAGCATTGATCAAGTGCTTTTCCAACAAGACTCCCAGCAACCCAAGGATCCGATCAACATCCTATAAACTACATTCCATACCCACATAGTCACATAAGCATGTTATCAATTAAGCACATAGCATAAGACGCTACATCTAAGTCTCTATCAAGTGAGACAAACCCATTGTGATCCTAATCACTTCCCACGTACCCGAAGTATTCGAACCCGGTACGCTCTGATACCAAGTTGTAACGCCCTAAAAAAAATAACATTAAGCCCATCAATATAGACATGCATGGATATAAAAAAGTTCCACATTCTTCTATTTATCAGAGTTCCATTACCAAAAGTATTACATGTTAACGACAAAAGTAAATGCCCTAAAGGCTTACAGCTTTCCAAGTTAACACTTCATTACAACAAAAGAGTACTACCTCATTTACACATTAAGCCCTTGGCTTGAATATACATGCAATACATCAAGAAACTAAACAACAAAAGTCTGCCTGCCTCTAGCCT
The DNA here is from genome assembly GCF_055761805.1 of Camellia sinensis. NCBI lineage: Eukaryota > Viridiplantae > Streptophyta > Magnoliopsida > Ericales > Theaceae > Camellia > Camellia sinensis. Next base: position 45,392,134 of record NC_138961.1, read on the forward strand.
CCCAAGCTACGTCCTTGGAGGTGGCATGCTACCTGTACCTGAAAATTATATTCCCATATAGGGTGAGCCACAGCCCAGTAGAGATATGCTAAACACAGTATGAGCAATGACTAAGACATTAGCAATTGATAAATGTTCAATTTTCATAAACTAATTCATAATCCATTTCCATTTCTTATCAATTTCACAATTTCCATCAATGGCTCAGAACCTGGCCAACCACTTATATGAGACAAAGACTCATATTAAACATTTCCCCTTATACAATAGATAAACACATTGGTTATATCAGCATCTCAACAGATACACATATAAGCTATATCCACATTCAACAGATATGCATATTAGCTATATCAACACTTCCAATGACAAGCATATGAGCTATGTCAACACTTCCAAAGATAAGCATATGAGCTATATCAACACATTATCTAACAAGCATATGAGCTGTATCAGTGGAGTCCATCCCCTATCTCCTCCCACACAACATCCGGTTTAGAGGTCCATCCCCTATCTTCCCCTAAACCGTGGAGTACATCCCCTATCTCCTCCCACACACACAATGCATATATACACAAAGGTCATATGCACAATCAATCAATACATAACGTTAATGTATTCTATCAACCGTCATACTCTATGACATATCCAATTGATTAGTTTTAGTTTGCCTAATCATCATGCATTGTCTACAATAATCAAAACTACCCTCCACCGGTAGCCCAAGCAATTATTTCTAAACAGCTAATAAAAGCTCCGACAGATAAAATATCAATGTTTTCAAAAGCGAGCGATTTATAAATCCAACTCCATCATTTCACAACATAATGAGCCAATTTCATTATTTTCAACTCAATTCCATAAGTTCACAATTTTCCCAAATTAATTATACCAATTAATTATACCAATTAATTTTAAACAACAGATTAGGACTTTTATCCTCAATTCTTGATATTAACCCAAAGGTTCCAATATCACCAACCAACAATAATATCATCATTTTGAAACCCAAAATACATATTATGAGCCCAAAATCATAAAACCCTTTTTACACATTTTGAAACCCTAAGTCCCAAAATTTCCCAAGTTCAACACTCTATCAAAACAACTAAGAATCTACGTCAAAGACCATAAGAGTGAGTAGGAATCCCTACCTCAAAAGATGACAATCAACGAAGAAGATGATAAAAATGAACTTGCTCCAAATCACGAGTTTCTCGGATCAAAAGATAGCCCTCGACGATCAACAACTCTTTTATAAAGGCCAACGGTGAGGAAAACACCCTCGCTAGATCAATATCTAGAGAGAGGGCAAGGTTTTAGAGAGAGAAGCTCTCAAATGGCCTTTTCGGAAAAGTAAGAGAGAGAAAGAATGAGAAGAAGTGATTTAAAACTGCCCCACAGCCAACTGATATATGACATTCCCGCTCGAACGGAAAACACAACGCTCGAGCGTCAAGAACGAAAACTAGGTCCGCTCGAGCGCAAAAAGGCCCGCTCGAGCGCCAAGACACAAGAATAAAGTACATCCGCTCGAGCGCGAAAATCAGTCCGCTCGAGCGTAGATTTCCCCCTCCCAGAACTTATACCCAGAAAGTACTACCCGCTCGAGTGCCAATCGACCCGCTCGAGCGTAAACAAACCCGCTCGAGCGTAAAAATCACATCTGCAGAAGTTTTGCAGGAACACGAAACACTAGAGGTATGCAATCCCCGCTCGAGCGCAAGAAGACCCGTTCGAGCGGATCGCCTAAAATCTGAACAACAAGGAATTGAAACCAAGGCCTAACCAACCTGTAACAACCCTGCTCAAAACATCCTAAAACTCAATCAAGTGGAATTAAAGGACGATAACAAGATAGATACCACTACGAACTTCATGGAACCGAGTCCGGAATACAGCAGAACATTAAAGGGACAACCGGGATCGCTATATGGTCGACTGGATCTGTCGTACCATCAAAGGAGTCAATGGTGGGCATCTTGAATTTGGCAGGCAAAGGTTTGTCCCGAATGAAGGCAACAAATGGTGAATTTGCCGTGATAGAGGGTTTATTCTGAATGTTCTGGATGACTCCTTGGAGTTGGAGCTTCATTGCTCGGAGCTCGGCGTCCCAGAGTGGAACGTGGTCCCCCTGGTCAGTCAGTAGAGGTTGGACGCTGCTGGCCTCCCCTTCAGGGGCTGGTGCTACGACCGACGGGTGTGGGGTTGGTGGTGGTGGATTTATGTGTGGGTGGGAAGGTTGCAAACCTTACAGGTTGGGTGGATGGGGTTGGGGGGCAGTATGGCTCGGGGTTCTTTCTCGGTTGGGGGGAATATCTGGAGGTGGTGGAGGAGGAATCGGAAGGTTCCTTTGGAGTAAGGCATTTATCAAGGCCTGGTTTTGTTCGGCCATGCGGTTGATACTGTTGGTAAGCTCGATAAAGTACTATGGTGGGTTGTTTGGATTGGGGGGGTCATTCTGATGGTCAGTATCATTATTGTGAGAAGCCATGGATCTAGTCATGACCATGCACTTTGACGGGTAGGAGAGAGAGGTTGTTGGAACGGGGCCTCCGGCGACAGTGATCACAACCGGCGTGCGGAGCAGAGCGTTCCCACAGACGGCGCCAACTGTTGATACCGTTCGTCCCAGTGGATGGATCAGACTGGTCCAAGCTCCCCAAGGCCAAGCCTAGAAGATCGAGCCCTCCGGATATCCTGCAAACAAGTTCAACGGGAAACAGGATAGTCCCCCAGCGAATTCTCCGACGAACAAGTTAGGAAGAGAAGCAGAGTATATGGGAGAGGATTCGAGATAGAGAACTTAACCTTCTTTCTTGTCTACAACATTTGCTTATATCCGTTTGTCATCATTTCGTTGTCCCTTCCGACCTGCTCTTCTTGCCGAAAGCTTATGCTGTAGCTTACCTTGCTCAGGGTAAGGGGTCCTGTTCCGACGGAGAGGTGTTATCGTAATAAATTCTGTGATGGACTGCATTAATGGTGATGTGTAGTGGCAATAACTTTGCAGATCTTTGTCTGCTGATGTGGCTCGTCCTCCACCCGCCGCGTGTCTGAATGCTGTTGGTTCTTGGTGCCATATTGGATTCCAGCTGTTCCGGACTCCATCGGCAGGGTTATGCATTGGGCCCCGAATGATGGGCTCGGGTTATTTATAGTGGTTCATGGCCTTTGTGGGCCTGCTATGTCAATATTAAATACACTAACAAACATGTATACATATTGTAAGGTAAATTCATATGAAACAGTGAAACTTTTGTTCCCTGTATTTTAAGGGGTGTATTTGTTGGTTCTTTCTTACGACTTAACATTACTATTTTTTATACTATCACTTACAAAATAGTTTGAAAATATTAGTCGGTGTATTTGTTTGTTCCTACGGCTTAGCATTACTGTTTTTTATACTATCACTTACAAAAAAGTTTGAAAATATGTTTAGCGGTAAATTATTTATAAGTTCTATTTGGAAACTTTATATAAGATATGGTCCTACAAAAAAATTTATAATTCAATAAGCTCTGTGATTTTCTTGTAGACATATTTATTCTCAATCTTAATTAATTAATAATAATATCATATATGGAAAATCCAATGTTACCATAGATTGTGATCATATGGTTAGAAATTTGAAATTCAAAATAACCTAATTAATGACAATACTATAGATGGGAAATCCAATACTATCATCGATTGTGATCATATCTATATGGTTAAAAATTTGAAATTCAAAATAACCTAATTAATGGCAATACCATAGATGGAAAATCCAATGTTATCATAGATTGTGATCATATCTATATAGTTAGAAATTTAAAATTCAAAGCATAAATGTAACATGTAACATTCTCAAACCCAACGTGACATTATCATAAAATTCAAAATAACTTGATTAACGACAATACCATATATGAGAAATCTAATATTACCATAGATTGTAATTATATCTATATGGTAGGAAATTTGAAACTCAAAACATAAATATAACATGTAACATCTCAAATCTAATGCGACATTTTCAAATCCAACGTAACATTCTCATATGCTTCTCATCCCAAACTCAATATAAATGTAAAATGTAATATCCCAAACCCACCATAACATTCCCATATGCTTCTCATCCCAAATCCAGTGTGACATTCCAATACTCCACCGTACAATTATGAATAATGTAACCTATTAAATGTAACATCCAAACCCAACCCATGTATTGAACCACCATCACCCCCAACCCAGCGTAACTTCAACATTGAGCGATGGGATTCAATCCACATTCAATTACAAACTCAAATCCCCAATAATTTTGCACAAGATACAAAGACATGTATGCAAACACTGATTACAACAAAGACATGATACACATTCAAACACATATACAACCGAACAAATACACAAATATTATTTACTACATAGTGTATATGGATTAACGTTACACACTAAATGTAACATACATCATAACACGGTCATCTAAGTCTCAATGTACAATTGTCATCCTACGATGTAGTTCACATTCGACATCCAACTAACAACTAAAATCAAACACCCTCAACCCAACCTTTGAACCCATACACACTACTCTATATATCGAACATATCAAAACGCATCAACCATCACAATATCAAATATATACATTCAATCAGAATATTGGCCAAAGTGTGCCTATCAATGAGTGTAATATATTGTCAATGCCCTATTAAAGATGAACAATGTACACTTCAACAAACAACAATAAATAAATAAATAATACATCTTCCCCTCAATAGATTGGAGTCAAAATCTATCAAAGGAATCAACACACAACCCTCAAATTTCATCATATCATCGGCCATATTCATATCTATTTAAGCAACATTTTGAAAATGCATTGGAATCCCGTGATATGGCGAAAAAAACTCGCACGGTCGTTGCCTGTAAACTTATCTTTCCTAAAAACATTCCCAAATGTAATATGATGAATGGGAAAATAAGGTATAATATGAAAACAAATTAGGGATATAATAGTACATTAATTTTATTTATTTACAACTCATAGGACCTTATGAAGTACATTCCTATTTAAATAAAATTTCAAACTCTAAAAAAATATTCATAAAAATTTCACATTAAATAAATCTTCCAAATAAGACTTATAAATAATTTCCTATTTTTTAAAATTTTGATGTAGGATTTGAATTCAATTCTTTAGACCATCTCCAATGGTTCACCAAAACTGATATCAAATTCAAAATTTGATGAAAAAGCTACTATTCACTGCTCTAGCGGTTGCACCAAATGAATATCAGATTGAGATTTCATCAAACAAGTCATCAAGCTGACGACGAAATACTGATTTCACCAAAACACTGTTGGTGACCGTTGGAGGGGGGACCCGGTCGACCAACCGGTTGCCCGGCCGGTCGATCGAATTCCTTTGAAATTGATAGATTCAAACCGGTCAAAAAAAGGTTCAAACAGGTAAAAAAAAAAAAAAATTATTTTTGCCTTACCGGTTGACCGGCCGGTCAACCACCAAAACCAAAACAGAGATGAAGCTGTTCTGAATATATTTACGCTTACCGGTCAACCCACCGGTCGACCCACCGGTTGACCCACGGGATTTGATACGGGATTTGATGCACCGTTAAAATGAGTGGTATCAAATTTGATAAAATAAATCATTTTTAACTCAAATTTAATGAAAAATCTGAGTCACCATTGAAGATGCTCTTATAGTGAAAATCACTTGAAATGAATCCCAACGTAATACTGTGTTTGACTATATTTTTGAGTAAATTTTTAGGCCCTAGTATTGCTTATCACTAGCCCCAAACACTTTTACACTTTTTTTTTTTTTTTTTTCTTCTTCTTTTTCTTTCTTTCTTTCTTTATTTATTTTTTGGTATGCTTTTAACTTTGGCATTATGAATACCCTATTCACCTATAACAAATTTCCTTGTGTGTAGAGTGTGACTCAAGTCCTCGGTTGCAAGTGAACTGGATTTAGATCGGAACTAAAAAAATATATATAAAAGGATAAAATAGATTAAAAGTTGTTTGGTATAAATTATACAAGTGTATTTTTTAATTTTTTTTATTTAAAAAAATAGAGAAAAAAAAAGATGATTATTTGAGATAATTTTTTAATTTTTACAAAAAATGTATAGTAAAATATTATATAAAATACCGAAATTACTTTCTTACCCTTTTGAGTACTGACATGCTTTCCGTACATGTCAGTACGGTTGTACAGTTGAGAGTTTTTTTTTTTTTAAATTTCTGTGCATGTCAGTAAGGGCGTTTTAGTCTTTTTGTTCTCTGTATATGTTGACTTTCTTTTGCCCAATTGATTAGTGAATAATGTTAAACTTTTTACTTTTTTAATAATTTTTAAAATTTTTGTCTTTTTTAGGGTATTCCAAATAAGTACAAATAAATTAATAAAATAAAATATTATATCCAAAACATATAGAAAAGTAAAAAAATCAAAAAATTCTTCACAAATTAAAAAGTCAAACTAAAAAAGTTTTCCTCAACCGACCCTAAATATATATATATATATATTTCAAGGTTTTGCTATGTGTTTTAGCAAAAAATAATTAGAATTCTGATTTTCAAAATCTAGTAAAAATTTTAAGTATAGTATCACCAACGTCTGAAACACCTTTTTTTTTTTTTTTTTTTTTTTTTTTATATGAGGAAATCAGGGGACAATGGAGCGTAAAAACAAAAAATTATAAAAACTTATAACGGTGCAACTTATTATCAAAACGTGGAGGGTGCAATTTTACACCCCTCAATGTTTGTAATATTTACATTTTTCCCAACCTCCACTAAATAGTTAGGGGTGAGCATGGTCCGGATTGGACTGGATTGGGATAAAATCAGGACCAATCCGTTATTTACGGTTCCTAAAAAATTGGAACCAATTCAATCCGTTTAAATCATGGAACCAATCCGAACCAATCCATTTAAATACGGATTGGATCGGTTTAGGACCACGGATTCACATAATTAAATAACAAAAATATATATATAACACTTGAATTTCATAAAAATATAAACATAGCGTTATATTAGTTCCATAATAGCAACATGTTTTTCTATAATAACGACATACTGTTCTAGAATTTAAACAACCATAAGAAAACTGGTTTCACCATAAGTATTTAGACCATTGCAAATTAAAACTTAAAACTAACAAACAAAAGTAATAAAAGAAGATATTATACGATTTTAGGTTTGAGTTTAGATTTTACATAGAATAAGAAAAGATACTATGGGGGAGGCTGTATAATAAAAATATAGACTATTTGTATACGGTCCGGATCGGTTCCAATCCGGAATCGTGAGATTCAATCCGGAACCAATCCGTGAACTACGGATTTTTAATTATTCAATCCGGAACCGAACCACGGATTTAAAAAACCAATCCAAACCTATCGAATTGGACTGAACTGGATCGAATTACGAATTTCACGGATTCCTTGCTCAGCCCTATAAATAGTGATTTCCCTTTTAATTTAAAAAAAGGAAGCCTTTAACTTTGGCATTATGGTTAACCCTTTTCACGAGTAAAAAATTTCTTATTTTATTGTAAATTTTAGAGTGTGATTTCAAATGGGTTTTTAAGCATTTAGTCGCTCCGTTTGTTTCAAAATAAAATATTTTACATAAAAAAATGTTTTTCTTATAAATTGATTTTATATGAAAAAATATTTTTATTTTTACTTTTTGACGTTTAGTTGACATTTAAAATAAAAATATTTTATTACTCAAAAGAGAAATTTTGATTAAATAAAAGTATTATTTATGACTTTTTAGTGAGTTAATATACTTATTTGAAAATACTATTGAAAAGGTTGTGAAATTTTGTAAAAATTGACTTATGAAATTTTTAGAAGTAAGTCATTTTTGAAAAAATAATTCAAAAATATTTTTCTTACTTTTTATACAACCACATATGAAAAAATAATAAAATATTTTTGACAAAAATATTTTTTATCAAAACAAATGGAAGTTAGTAAAAAATAATCTACAATTCTGAATTTCATCAAATTCAAATGAGGAATTAAAACAGTCCAAAAAAACAAAACATGAATTTGTGGCTATGCAGTGAGAAAGAGATGTTTAGAGAGCGAGAGAGAGAGAGAGAGAGAGAGAGAGAGAGAGAGAGGTGGTTGGGTGTTCCCCACTTGGGTTCATTTGCGAGTAAAGTTTCTTGGGAATATTATATATGGGTCAAACACGTTAGGGAGAGACCACTTGGAAGGAAAATGTGTGTTTGGGTACTGAGAAACTTTGAAGACATTGCCGACACGGCTGCAAACACTGTTTTACCTTTGTTCTTTTCATGAAAACAAACAAAAATGTCTATTTTTATCCTAAGCGATGAGGTCCATCCAAAAATGAAAGTGATTAGAATACTTTCCGTATTGAGAGAAACAATGGGGTGTTTGACGTGGATTATAAAAGGTGATTATAGTTTATTTTAATTTGAAAATTTATGTGAGATTGCTTGATGTAACTTTTGTTTATAGTTTTTTAGGTAAAAATAACTTAAATAAGTTGAGAAAAGTTGATTATTTAGAAGCTAGGGAATAGGTGCTTTTGGCTTATATTTTTTGATTATCAATTTTTAACTTACAATAAATTACACCAAATAACTAAGGGTGTGTTTGGTAACGTTTACGTTTTCAGTTTATATTTACAAAAATTTTATAAACTGGTTTTTGTTTATTTTTTGTTTATTTTTAGAAAAACATAAACTACAAACGTGTTTGGTAATTGACAAAATGTTTAAAAAATTTAAAAAATATAAAAAAGAGTGAAAAATGGCAAGTGGTGGCAAGTGGCGGCGAAAGACGACGGTGGAAAGTGGTGACGGTGGGTGGTGGGTAGTTGGTGGTGGGTGACGGTAGCAGGTGGGTGGGTGATGGTGGCGGGTGGTAGCGAGTGGGTGGTGGTGGTGGTAGTGGTAGTGGTGGCGGCGGTGGCGGTGGCGGGTGGTGGTGGCAGGTGGGTGGCGGATGGCGGGTGGTGGTGGGTGGTGGCGGGTAGGTTGTGGTGGCAGGTAGGTGGCAGGTGGTGATAGTGGGTGGGTGGGTGGGTGGGTGACGGTGGCGGGTGGCGGGTTGTGGGTGGTGGCGAGTGGGTGGTGGTAGTGGTGGTGGTGGTGGCGGGTGGTGGGTGGTTGTGGCAGGTGGGTGGCGGATGGCGGATGGCGGGTGGTGGCGGGTGAGTGGCGGATGGCGGGTGGTGGCGGGTGAGTGGTGATGGTGGTTGGGTGGGTGACGGTGGCAGGTGGTGGGTGGTAGCGAGTGGGTAGTGGTGGCGGCGGCGGCGGCGGGGGGTGGTGATGGCAAGTGGGTGGCGGATGGCGGGTGGTGGTGGGTGGTGGTGGGTAGGTGGCGGGTGGGTGGGTGACGGTGGCGGGTGGTAGGTGGTAGCGAGTGGGAGGTGGTGAGTAGTGGTGGTAGGTAGGTGGCGGGTGGGTGATGGTGGTGGTGGTGGTGATGGGTGGTTGGTGGTGGTGGTGGGTGGTTGGTGGTGGTGGTGGTGGTGGGTGGTGGTGGCAGGTGGGTGGTGAGTGGTGATGGCAAGTAGGTGGCGGGTGGTGGTGGTGGATGGTAGTGGCGGGTGGTGGGTGGTGGATGGCAGGTGGGTGGTGGGTGGTGGTGGTGGTGGTGGCAATGGGTGGGTGGTGATGGTGGCGAGTGGGTGGCAGGTGGGTGGTGGTGGCGGGTGGTGGCAGGTGGGTGGTGAGTGGTGGTGACAGGTGGTGGTGGTGGAAAATGGTGGCGGGTGGTGGGTAGTGGTGGCGGAAGACGGTGGTGGAAAATGGTGACGGGCGGTGGCTAGTGTTGGGCGGTAAAAAAAAAAAAAAACTGAAAACTCAAAATGAAAACACATTTTTTGTGTTTTCATTTTTTGGCCAAATTTATAAACTGAGACCACTGATTTATAAATCAAAAATTTTACCAAACAAGTTTTTATTTGAGTTTTTTAAATTTTTGTAAATATAAATAGAAAACTGAAAACGTAAGTGTTACCAAACAGCACCTAAACATTTTCCCCATTTTCTAGTATATGCCATGGTACAAAATAAAATAATAAGTTATACTAACTTTTTTATTTTGAAATTTACAAAAAATAAGTAATCTTTATAGTTTTGTTATAATTATATTAATCTTCCTTTTAATAAAGTTAAATGGATTGTACTATAACTAATGTAGATGGTGTAAAGATAAAACAATAAACAAGAAAAATATACATTTTAGTGTAAAAGATATCACAATATCATTTTTCTATTCATTAGACTAACGAATTATTGATGAAAATTGGACTAAATGTTATATAAATTAAAAAACCTTAAGGGAGTTACCTCATGGATTTTGTTGTATTTTCACTAAATCTCAAGAGAGATTAATATAATTTACTCATATAAAAATTAACAAAAAATATTTTCATAAATAACATAAAGTAAATTTATTTAGGCGGTAAATATTTTTACTTTAAAATATAAAAAGCATTTCTTAAATCAAAATCTTACTACCTTCTTAAAAAAAATCAAAATCTTACCAAACAAAATCACCATACCACCATCACCATGGAAGTGTGAACACCATTTTAATTCCCACGTCCATGTTTATGAACCGATTTTACCTGTTCCGTGGTAGTGGTTATGGACACCAACCACATTTATTTTCTTGTCCTTGACCCAAAAAAAAAAAAAACTAGAAATTGATAATACTTTCTTCAAAATATATATACATATATATATATATTTGACAAAGTAAACTCGAGTGGTTTGGGGGATAAGGGGATCTGCTAAGCTCTTTGTGAGAAGTCGTCTCGAGTGTTTTTTGATAATCTGAACCGTTTATATTGTAAGGTTCATTGAGTAGATCATCTAAAAAAAATCAAGTTGATTGACTATCTGTAACCCCATAGCCAAAGCACATTTGTTTTTATAAAAATTAACTGTTAACATAATTTTCATAAATTTTTAAAAACAATTAGGACTTAATCATGGGGTTGTGAATATTTGATTAACTTGATTTTTTACATGAATAATATTCTTGATGAACCCTACAATATAAGCAGTTCAGATCATCGAAAAAAACTCGAGATAACCTCCCACAAAGAGCACAACAGTATCCCGTTTCATGGTTTGGGAGCTAATTTTCAAATGAGAGCTTTTTTGATGAGTCCTCTTTCTAAAAATTTTATTCCATCCAACCCATATTCTTCTTGACTATTCCATTAGATCAGGTAAGAAACCCAAAACATCTCTAATCTCTCATGCCCCTATTAATGTTGATATTTAATGTTGATTGTTATTATGTTTTGGTAGTTTCCATACATCAGGATGTTGACTGTCGTTATATTTATATTAATTTGAAATGAATTTTTGTCATTGTGTTGTCAACTATATGACGTGAATATTCACATTATGTAATTGAAATGAATATTCACATCATTATATTCACATTAATTTGAAATGAATTTTTCTCATTGTGTTGTCAATTACATGATGTGAATATTCATACTACAACAGACAAATGTGAACGTTCACATCACTACATGTTGTAAATAAAAATGTGTTGTCAATTAAAAATATAAAATGTTGTAAACATTCACATCACTACATTAGATGAGAGAGAATTTTTCCGAAAGGTGTTGTGAACGTTCACATCAGATAAGAGAGAATGTTCATATTATTTTTAATGTGTTGTCAATTAAAAATAAGAAGGTTCACATGTTGTGAATGTTCACATCAATATATTAGATGAGAGACAATGTTCACATTATTTTTAATGTGTTGTCAATTAAAACTATATTCACATTATATAATAATATAAAATAACAACATCAATTCTATTTAATTTGTGTATGAAATTTCCTATATCTTGGTCATTTCCCTTCTTTCTCCACATTAAATATCAATATTAAATATAAGGGCATAAGAGTTTAAGAAAATAATGTAAATCAAGAAAAATGACTTTATGGCATAAAAGTATAAATAGATGGGATTAAGTGGGTTAAAAAATTCCTCCATGAACTTCTTGGGTTAGAACACTTTTAAATGAGATTTATCAATAAAAATTCCTTTTCAAATTGAAAATAATTTTAGTAAAAGCCATATTTTCAAAACATCATTTTAAATTTAAAGTTGTATTTTCAAAATATATGTAACGCTCCAAATTTCTAGCCTAAATGATAACGCAACAATCATGGCTCTTTCAAGGAAAACCGAATTTAAATCTCCAAACTTACATTACATGATACAATAGTTCTTCATGTAACAATACATTAATCCAACAACAAGTAAATAAACAAATAAATACTCCCAAGGGTTTACAAGTTTCTGAGGCTTGAGCCTGATTACACAAAACGGTTATTCAAACCCACACACATACAACCCTTGGCTTACACACAGAGTCACAGCAAAATGAGAGTCTCGTACTCTCAACACATATTTTCTCGCCTTTAGTTAGGCGGCATCACCACATCTTTTCCTGCACAAAAATCCCGTAGGGTGAGCATAAATCTCAGTAGGAAATCCTTAACAAAATATATACATTTTATACAAGTCTCAAGATATGAAATGCACATGCCATGCTATGCCCTTTTGAAAGAACATCACATCTTCATCTTTGAAAACCATCATGCTCAATGATGTCATGCAATTTCAATTCTTCAAAACTTAACAATTCATTTCAAGAACGGTAAATACGACTCTGGTAATCTCTACGTTGATGTCTGCAAGTAGACTATACAAGTACTACCAATTTGTCATTTTTACCAGCATTAACTGGAAGGCTTGACACCCATAATCTGTCATTTTTACCAGTATTAACTGAAAAGCTCGACACCTATTCAATTTCATTTACACCACCTGTCAAAACTTACTACCGTATTTACCCCAAAACCAATTCATGGAAACTTGTTTCTCAACATTCTTTTCTAAATGCAAGTTTTCAAATCAACTTTCAAAATTTAATGTAATCAAATGAATTGATATGTCAATAACACAAGATGAATATAAATACTTTTATTCTAGTTCATCATCCAAGGAATAACACATTTCCCACTTCTCAAGTATCCTCAACAATTAATCATTTCAAGACTATTTCAACGTTTTGAATAATAATTTTCAAAATGAACAACAATTCTTATATTCTCTGAAATTCATCATTTATATAAATATAAATAAGAAATTTTCTAAACATTCATTTATTTTGACACACAAATTAAATATAACAATATCATTCATACATTTTCAGCCTCTTTAAAAAAAATTCCCAAATTCTAGGTTTTCTAACCAAAACTATACAACTCAAATCTTTTGAAAGAAAACTTTCCAAAATCATCTTTTCTTCAATCAACGAAGATCAAAACTCATAAGATCATTTTAAAAGAATAAGAGACAAACCCACTTTCAAAATCGTTGAACTTATTGAATTAACAATCAATTTCTAAAGCTATCGAAGGATGATTTCGAAAATCACCTAGATCTTGCAAAATATATATAACTCTAAGAAAATCCTTACCTCAAGTTTTGAAGAAGTATAGAGATGAAATTCCAAAATTTACGGTGTTGAAACTTTATCTCCACCGTACATAACGAAACCCTCGATAAGTTACACAACTTTGATGAAGAACTTTGGTCTAACTCTCAACGGATTTGGAGGAATCAAATAGAGAAAATGACTTCTAGAGAGAGAAGCTCTAAATCTGAAAATTTTGAAGAGTTTTAGAGAGAGAGAGAGAACTGAAAAAGTGATATGAAATCTCCCCTTACGGACTGATATAACATGGTCCGCTCGAGCGTGAAATACACTTTCCCGTAAGCAATTTTGAATGCATTTTGCATTTTTACTTTCAGCGAGCTGACCGACCAGTTCGACCAGGTCAAAATCGAGATCGCTACAATATAGTTTAACTATTGTTTGATAATATTATCAATTTTTTTTTCAAACTTTTTTATTTGATAAAAAAAAGAAGAAGCTTATGTGTAAATTACAAATATACCCCCAAAAGTTTGCTTAAAATACGAATTGTCCAATATACAAATACCTTTTTGTCATATTTTTTTATTTAACAAAATTAACAGAAAAATAAAAATTTTAACTATTTTCCTATATAACAATAAAATTATTTGAATTGTTAATTAAAAAACATTTTGGATATTATTAAAAATTATTAATTGACTTGATAATTTATTAATAAAAAAATTTTGTTATGGGATTAGAAACTTAGAAGAGTGAGATGTAATTTGCTAACAATGGTCCGGTGATAGCCAAAAGTAATGGATTGGAAACATATAGAAATCAAAGGCAAAGAGAGGAAAGGGAGTAAAAATTGTGTGTGTCAATTTCCGACCACACTGCCAACTAAGTACTCAGCTGAAGAACACCGGCAAAATAGATTAAACACGAACGACCTGCAACAAAAAGAAGAGATTCCGGCGGTGGTTCGTCCACCCGAGGGCACTCCGACGATCAAGTTAGTAAAATATCTCTCAAAGATAACCAATAGTGCTTAACACATTAGACATGGCATAAAAAGCACACCTTAAACCCCTGGGAGTGCCTCACATTTATAGCCAACACAATCCTAGTCCCAATAGAAGCCTAGCTTCAATGGACTTAAGATTACTGCTAATCTTGGACTCCTAGTAGGATTAGGATAAACTCTCTAAGAGTCTTATATTTACCAAAACTGAAGTCTGCTCCCATTTTAGGACTCTTGTCCCTTATCCGCTTATTCCGAATTCCGATATTCTCGCAGATAACCTCGGCCTAGCCGAGATCACCTCGACATCATGACTAGGACACGTGGCACCGGCCACGTGTTGTCATTCAAAAATTATGTCCCCACAATTGCCCCTTAGGTTCTATTACCTCGGCATCATGAGGTGATGGAACCTATATCATTTCTTCCATTTAGCACGTCGGCTAAGCTCGCTTCATCATCTATTTCCGAAGTCAGAACTCGTCGACTCAATATGACCAAGACCTATAGTCTGCTTTCATCAATGCCTTAGAACCAACGACCAAGTTCGTTCAAGTTTCTCAGCCGAAACCGTCCTCCTAGCCGAGGTATTTGCTTCATTGAATCAAGAACTCCAAGAGTTCCACCGCGGGTATGAGCTGGCACGCACAGTATTTTAACTGTCTTTACCACGCGTCTTTCCCCTACTGGACCGTACCTGATACGCGCTATCAAGTCGCATCACTTTTGCGTGTGCTGTCTGACAAGCACGTCGTCCAAGGCACCATAATTGCCATTTTGCCGCCATTTCATGCTTTTGATCAAAATCAACTCTCTCTCCGTCTTTTCACTTTTGCATTTTCGTTCTTGTTCAAACATTCTCACTAAAATCCTCCATTGCTGCTTTTGCGAAGCTTTCTGCCACCAGTTTCACTCTCTCCCTCCGGTGAGGCTTTCGTTGCACTTCTTTGCTTACTACCACTTTCTGACACCGGCGTACACCGGTCTTTTTGTAATCTAAACAATCATTCTTCAATGTTAGGCCGAAGTGCCTTCTTTCCTTTTCTAAATTCATTCTATACTTAAAATAATTTGCATGTCTTCAAAATACACCTTAACTGTGCAATCTCCTAGGGGTGTAACACCTCAGTTGTACCCACTAATCGGTTTATCTCAGCCTCGGATTAACACTTGAAAATATTTTTTACAATATTTTCACAAGTGTTATTTACAACTCGATACTCCACTCTTAACAAGACTTCTGTTTTCAAATTTCTTCCAAGTCTTGGCAACGTGGTAATCTCGGCAAATATGCAGATATTTCTTTCAACATAACTTTGGCTTAACTTGTAAATTTTTCTCAAAATTTCAACAAGTGTTTAAACCAATCTTCTTTTAACATAACCTCGGTTAACTTCAACTTGTAAACTTAAATTTCAACAAGTGTTAAACATGACCTCGGTTTAATTTCAACTTGTAAACTTAAATTTCAACAAGTGTTAAACATGTCATCGGTTTAACTTCAACTTGTAAAATTTAATTTCAACAAGTGTTAAACACGTCCTTGGTTTAACTTCAACTTGTAAAATTTAATTTCAACAAGTGTTAAACACGTCCTTGGTTTAACTTCAACTTGTAAATTTTAATTTCAACAAGTGTTAAACACGTCCTCGGTTTAACTTCAACTTGTAAATTTCAATTTCACAAGTGTTAAACATGACCTCGGTTTAACTTCAACTTGTAAATTTCAATTTCAACAAGTGTTAAACGCGTCGTTGGTTTAACTTCAACTTGTAAATTTTAATTTCAACAAGTGTTAAACACATCATCGGTTTAACTTCAACTTATAAACTTAAATTTCAACAAGTGTCTAAACCAACCTTAGCCTGTGAAATTCCGACTCCCAAGCATCATTCTTCAGCCCTTTGCCCCCTAATGTGACTTAAGTTCCACTTGGGTTCTTATTAGGCACGTGGCTTTGACCTCGTCGCCGATGTAAGATTTGAACAAAGGCTGGCCGAGGTTATTAACCTTGGTCTCTTTACTAAGGCACTTAGCTCCAATCTGTGTCTGATTTTGCTAATATGACAAGTCTAGGTTAATCCAACTTAGTTCAACTTTATTATATGCAAGTAAAGTTTCTACTCTGCCATATAATAAGTCTAAGTCATTCGTCATGTTTCAATCAGAAACATCATCATAGGACTGGTCGGTCCTATCGCACAGATTTCAAAAATCAAACTAGCACTCCAGCCGTTATGCCCCATTGCGAGCAACCTATCTCAGGCTGAGGTCCCTAACTTTGAACTCTCTTGGGCTGACCTTCTTGTTGTAAGCCCTAGCAAGTTATTGCTGGTATGTCCCTAGCTGAATTGTTGTTTTATCGCACGTTGCAGGTGGATTTCAAAGCTTTTTCATGCTTTTTTACATAGGCTTCAGCTTCCTTTTGCATGTAAGGCCAAAAGAATCCCAATGATATTGCTCTATAGGCAAGGGATCTGCCCCCTGTATGGCTTCCACATACTCCTTTGTGGACCTTATATAAAAATTCTTTAATTTAGGCCAAGCTCTTCTCTTTTCGAACTTAATCATCTAGGCCGAGATCTTGTCTTCTGGGATCTGGGATTCAAGATCTGGAATCCGGGATCTGCTCACTTGGACTAAGCTCTTGTCTTCTCGTATCCAGTGTTATCTCGATTTCGCTTCGGCGAACCATTTCTCTTCTCTTGTTTGGACGCCTTTGTCCCCGGCGTGTCTTCCTCGGCTCTGGCATACTTTTCTATCCTGGCCATCAGCTCCTCTATGCTTTTCAGCAATGTCTTTGCCAGTGATTTTCGAAGCAGGCAGTCATCTTTCAAGCCGTCTTTAAACGACACGACCGCCACCTCTTAGTTGCATCCTGGTATTCGGTTGAATACCTCATAATACCTTTTGGTATAGGCCATAAGGCTTTCATCCTCGCCGATCTTCAGGGCCATTAGGGCGTCCACCCTCGATGGCTGTAGCTTGTTTATCATGAACCTGGCCACAAACATCTCGGCCAGGCCTTCCCAGGTTTTCACAGTTCCTTTCGGCAACTTGTGAAACCAGTCTGATGCAATTTCTCCGAAGGATGAGGGGAACACCTTGCAGAGCAACGGCTCGTTCCCGGTGTACAACGCCATCGAGTTCCGGTACAAGCCGACGTGAAGGTTGGGGTCCGACTTACTGTCGTAGATTTGGAATCTCGGCATGCTAAACCTATTTGGGGCTTCGAATTTGTCCAATTCTACCGAGAACGGCGTTCTCGGCTTGACCGGGGAGGTTACCTCGACATCTTGTTGCTTCCTCTGTAGGTGATCCCCCAGATCTTCTTTAGTCTATCCAGGAGCTCGGCTATCTCCTGACTTCAACCTTTTCGGTGCACTACTCCCAGTTTCATTATGGGTCCTTTTGGACTTCCCTCTATTGGTTGCGTTGAAGCACAACTCCTGCCCTTGAACATGCCGATGTTCTTTGGGATCGACTTCCTTGATGCGATGCGTCCTCCTCGATTCTTCCCTTCTTGACTCTCCTCGCCCGACCTCCTTTGAAGGCCGGTAATAGTGTTTTTCGATCCTGGTGTACTGGGGGACTGTAGGGACTGTTTTCTGCCCCTCTTTTCGGGCATCCTCCTTTGCTGCTGGAATCGGCGTATCTTGTAGTGGGAACGGTGGCTATATGACATTATTCTGCATCATGAAATTAACCACTGTTTGTAGGTCCGCCAATTTGTTCACCATGGCCTTTACCTCAGCGTCCCTCCGTAGGCATCTTTCTTTCCATACCTGGAGGTCGTCCTCGTTGTAATATCTGCTCCGGTCCGTTTTCTTTGGTACATCGCTCTCCTGGCCGACGTCCTTTCCTTCGTGATTCTTATCATGAGTCTCTTCGTTGCAGTTGACTTCTTTGACGTTGGAGTCAATATGTTTCCCATTCTCAGTAGGGGTGTCGTCCCCAAACTTCTCTTTCTGTCCATCGTTGGCCATCTATTCTATTGTCTTTTCCACAGACGGCGCCAAATTGTGTGTGTCAATTTCCGCTCACACTGCCAACTAAGTACTCAGTTGGAGAACACCGGCAGAATAGATTAAGCACGAATGACCTGCAACAGAAAGAAGAGATTCCGGCGGTGGTTCGTCCACCCGGGGGCACTCCGACGATCAAGTCAGTAAAATATCTCTCAAAGATAACCAATAGTGCTTAACTCAATAGACATGGCATAAAAAGCATACCTTAGACCCATGGGGGTGCCTCACTTTTGTAGCCAACACAATCCTAGTCCCAATAGAAGCCTAGCTCCAATGGACTTAGGATTACTGTTAATCTTGGACTCCCAATAGAAGAAGCCTAGCTCCAATGGACTTAGGATTACTGTTAATCTTGGACTCCCAATAGAATTAAGATAAACTCTCTAAGAGTCTTATATTTACCCAAACTGAAGTCTGCTCCCATTCTAGGACTCTTGTCCCTTATCCGCTTATTCCAGATTCCGGTATTCTCACAAATAACCTCGGCCTAGTTGAGATCACCTCGACATCATGACCAGGACACGTGGCACCTCGGCTGGCACTTCGGTGACACCTCGGCCACGTGTTGTCATTCAAAAATTATGTCTCCACAAAAATTTATTTTAAAAATAAAAACTATATAAATTTGAAAATTGAGGAATCAATTCCACTATTATGAAAATAAAAATTATACATTAAATAAGTTTTTGTTTTCAATTTAAAAACAAAAAACAGAAAATAGAAAACAAAAGCGTTTCCAAGAACAACTCGGTCTGGTAAAAAGATGATTCTTTCTTGTATCTAGATGTCATGTGTCTCGAAATTCAATCCGCGATCATTTTCTTTGCCCTTCAAAGACCGTATCCAAAACTATTGACAAAATGTTTTACTTTTCAAGCATGAAATGGTGGCTAAATGACCAATTCTCTTACCTATGTTGCCCTTAGGTTAACATCAACAGGACTAATACGTAAGACCATTTCTTCTAGTGCTCTTGTTAACCCCTCATTTATTATTTTGGGTATATTATTTATATAAATAAAAAATTTATATATAATGATATAGTTCATTATCAACCTTTAATTTTAAAACAAAATACCATTAAAGATAAATTTATTTATAATAATGATATTGCCAATATCATTTTTGTCAAATTTTTTGTATGAATTTTATGTATGTTTAAAATTTTTCTTTTTTTTATTATAATAATAACCTCAAATGAAAGTACAAAGGGAACATCAATCATTTTTTGACATCCATCTCACAATTAAGTTTACACACCCACTAAATCATGACTCATGAGATAGGATTTATGAGAGTATTCATTTCTATCACCATCTATTCATCTACTCCAAATCTCACCCTCAAAACTTTGAGAATCCTCTGGCGGTAATATTCTGACAGTAACTGTGGCAACCATTCGATTACACACATTTCTGTGGCAATGGCAATGACAATGAGTGGAAGTTCCACAACCATATGAGACGAGAGGAATACAACAACGTAAGTTTAGAAAAAATTCATAACTTTGATGGTGTTTTCAGCGTGAAGGATGTTGGCCTTATAAGGGTAGGTTTATTGAAAAACAAGGAAAAAAATGGTAAAAATTGTTCGTATTTTTTTGTGTACTGAACTCCCGAATATATTACCAAAATTTAAGAACACATGCCTGAACATTATTTATTTATTCTGGAACAAATAACCAAACATTTGAGTGGGGGTGCGCATTTGAGTAGAAACGAAATTTTTATAAGGATAATTTTGATATTATTTGAGGTTAGATTTTTTTTTTTTTTAAGATTTTAAAATTTATAAATAGAAATCCAAATAAATGAAGAATCTGAAATGATAAATTGGGTCCTAATAGCAACACCATTCCTCTATTTCCTCGAAAATTTTGGTACCTTTATGGATAATTTTCCTAGAACATTTCTAACACTGACCAAACAATTGAAAACTTGACGAAATTAGTCCTTACATTTTTTTGGGAAAAAATTATTACCAATTTTATTCTTGGATGAAACAAACTCATTCTTAAAGCAAAGTTTTGTTCTATGGTTATTGCTTAATTAGAAGAAATGCCTTTAGGAGAAAGAATAATTATAAGTCCACATAATCCGATTATAAAATCAGATACAACTCTTTCAAATAGAGACTCATTTATATGAGAGAGTTATATTCGATTCTGTAATTAAATTATGTGTATATATATATATATATAAATTGTTAGTAGAAATTGATATATGAACTAATATAGTAAAAGACGAATGCTGAAACGTTGATAAATTTTAATATGTTCGCATATATTTAATCATTTTCGGATCATTTTCTCTTTCCTTAATTTTCTAGTTTTGCGTAGGTAGAAAATTTTCTTACAAATAATATTAGATAATGAATAAAAAAAAAACTTTATTTTTCTATTAAAAAAGAAGAGAAAATTAGGGAGATCAGATAAGTAGTCTAAAGAACCATACCAATGTGCTGCCCGTTTCCAACAAGATTTAGAATATATTCAAACTGAATCGTAGATCATATATTCACGACTTTTATTACATATGAACATTTAAAATTAGGAAATGGAGTGACTTCTATGCCTCCCGCACAGTAATTGCTATTTTGCAGCTATGTGGATATATTTCGGGACCATTTTAATCCGAATCATTCACTTTTTAAAGTAAAAAGAGTAGCACATATCTGTAAAAAATCAAGTTAATCAGATATCGTTAACTCTTTTATCCACTTACATTTGTATTCATTTTTATAATTTAAACAACAATGATTCATCCCCCCTTTTTTCCCCACCCCCTTTGACCCCCTCTCTCTCTCATTGGTCACCTTTTCTTTTTCTTTTTCTTTTTTTTCCTGTTCCTCCAATCACCACCTGCCACGTGGCAAAGGGGGGTGAGGGGGTGACCCCCAAAAGGGGGTCCTAAGCATTATTCTAATTTAAATCACATCTGTCATTTATTTTTTAAATACAAATGCAATTCATTGAAATAGTTAACAATGTCCGATCAACTTGATTTTTTTTCAGATATGCTTTACTCGATATACTCTAAAAAATAAATAGTTCAAATTATCGAAATAAATAGTTCAAATTATCGAAACGAATCTCGAAATGAGTCCATATAACTCCACAATAGTGACTGCTATGCCTGTGAAAAGTTCCTAATAGAAATTTGATTTAGGAGATATTCAAAGTTAAAACACAATATTATTGAGTGATATCACTCGTTAGTGCCATGTCATGACTTTCTATTATTTGTACTCAAATTCTGTGTACATAAAAAGAGGGACTATGACGCTATCCATTTCAAAATTATAATGGAAGATTTTCATTATATTATCTTAGGATTTGTAATTATTCTTGTAAATTTAAAATATTAATAAATTATCATAATTATTTCATAAACATTAAAATGATATAATGGATACCATTGCCACTATGGAATGGAAAGGAAGAGCTACTGGAAATTTAATACATAAAAAAAGTTACTAGCAAAAAATTGTTGTGTAGACAGACAACAAAGACATTAACAGAAAGGCTTTCAAAAAGTTCAGGTGTTAGATAATACAACTCAGAGAAGGGCATTGCTGTAAAAGCTCATAGCATTACCTGAGTGCCTCACATGGATACCAATTTATTAATAATTAATAATTAATAATTAATAATTAAAAAATTCTTCTTCCAATTTTTAAATAATTAATTTTTTAATCTTATTTAAATTATTTTTACTTAACAAATTACAAATAAAATTGTACTAAACAGTCAGGTAATTCTATAATACAGATGTAAGTCATGACAGTTTGTGATGTTAATTACCATAAATGTTATAATTAAATTATTTTCAATTATAACTATAAAAATAAAATAAAATAAGTTATAACCAACATCGATACAACGAAAAACCTTTTCAATTATACTAAAATAATAATCACGATAAATCATAACTAACACCACAACAGGCAGTGGCAGAACCAGCAAATTAAGTTAGAAGGGGCATTATTAATTATAATTTTTTATTTTAAAAAAAATTATGATCAACATTAAGATAATAATAATTTTATGCGCTAAATTTAAGCATAAAAAATTACATATTCATTATTAATAGGAACAAATTAAAATTCTGTAATAATATAGAATAGTTTAGTGCGAGATGGTGATGTAAGATTGCAATTTTAGCACAAAAATTATGGATCAAAATTTCTAATTTTAGAAAATAAAAACACATCCTTTATAGCACAAATTATCATAAAATCTATTAATTTTTATAAACAGAAAAATATTAAAGAAATTACATTGCTTATAAATGATGTATTTTGAATGAAAATTATTAAACAGTCATAGAATACCATATAACATTGCCTATATGATGCTCAAAGTATGAGAAATCATAAATCACATTACATAGTCTGTCAACTACCTGAAAATAATGAGTTCATTATATCTGACATGTATAAGCCCATAAAGGCCACGAATCACCTATGGACAACCCAAGCCCATCACTTGGAGCCCAGTGCATAACCCAGCTGGTGAGGTCCAGGACAGCTGGAGTCCAACATGGCATAAAGAGCCAATGACATTCAGACACACGACAAGAGAAGGATGAGCCACATCAGCAGACAAAGATCTGCAAAGTTATTGTTACTGCACATCACCATTAATGCAGTCCATCACAGCATTTATTACGACAACACCTCTCCGCCGGAACAGGACCCCCTTACCCTGAGCAAGTTAAGCTATAGCATAGGCTTTCGGCGAGGAGAGCAGGCCGGAAGGAACAGCGAAATGATTGCCAAAGGATATAAGCGAACGTTGAAGACAAGAAAAAGGTTAAGCTTTCAATCTCTAATCTCTCCCCATATACTCTATTTCACTTTCTAACTTGCTCGTCGGAGGATTCACTGGGGGACTACCCCGTTCCCCGTTGAACTTGTTTGCAGGTTATCCGGCGGGCTCGATCGTTTGGGCTTGGGCTTGAGGAACTTGGACCAGTTCGCTTCATTCACTGGGATAAACTGTATCAATAGTTGGCGTCGTCTGTGGGAACGCTTTGCTCCTCGCGCCAGTTGTGTTCACTGTCGCCGGAGACCCCATTCCAACAACCTCTTTCTCCTACCCGTCAAAGTGCATGGTCATGACTAGATCCATGGCTTCTCACAATAATGCTACCGACCATCAAGCTGACCCCCCCAATCCAAACAACCCACCACAGTATTTTATCGAGCTTACCAACAGCATTAACCGTATGGCCAAGCAAAACCAGGCCTTGATAAATGCTTTACTCTAAAGAAACCTTCCGATGCCTCCTCCACCACCTCCAGATATTCCCCCCAACCAAGAAAGAGCCCCGAGCCATACTGCTCCACAACTCCATCCACCCAACTTGGAAGGTTTGCAACCTCCCTACCCACATATAAATCCACCACCACCACCCCCACACCCGTCGGTCGTAACACCAGCCCCTGAAGGGGAGGCCAGCAGCGTCCAGCCTCGATTGACTGACCATGGTGACCACGTTCCCCTCTGGGACGCTGAGCTCCGAGCAATGAAGCTCCAACTCCAAAGGGTCATGCAGAATATTCAGCATAAACCCTCTACCACGGCAAATTCACCATTTGTTGCCTCCATCCGGGATAAGCCTTTGCCCGCCAAGTTGAAGATGTCCACCATTGACTCTTTTGACGGTACGACGGACCCAGTCGACCATCTGGAGACCTACCATACCCTCATGATCCTCCATGCCTTCCCTAACGAGATCATGTGTCGGGCTTTCCCCGTGACATTGAAGGGGTCAGCTCGACTGTGGTTCAGTCAGTTCCCAGTGGACTCTGTCTCCACTTTCCAACATCTCAGCGACTCCTTCCTCAGCCATTTCATTGGAGCCCAGCGCCAACGCCGCCCTACAACCCAACTCCTCAACATCCGTCAGACCGAGGGGGAGTTGCTGCGCAGCTTCATTACCCGCTTCAACACCGAAGCCCTACAAGTAGCGGAGAATGACGATAAGGTCATCCTCACGGCTTTCATGGCCGGGCTACGATCGTCCGATTTCCTCTTCTCCCTCTTCAAAAACCCCCCGACTTCCATGGCAGCCCTATTATCCAAAGCCCAGAAATATATGAATGCCGAAGATTCACTAGTCGCTCGGCAGGATCTAATATCCAAAAACCCGACCCCCAGATAAAAGAAAAAAGACTCGGAACCCAGAAACACCCAGTATAACAGCCAAACACCCCAATATACTGACCGACCTCCTCGCACTGACTGGTGGGCATTGGCCCGACCGCCCGGTCGGTTCGAACGGTACACGCCCCTTAATTCTCCCATGGAACAAGTCCTCCACCAGATCCAACAGGATTACCCCTTCAAATGGCCCTTGCCCTCACGGACGCCTTCCAACCGGAAGGACCAGTCCAAATATTGTCGTTTCTACTAGGACCATGGCCACAACACTGATGACTGCATCAACCTCAAGGATCAGGTCGAGACCCTCATTCGTCAAGGGCGTCTCAGCCGATTCACGGACACCCGCCCACAACAGAGGCAAAGAACTGAGCCCCTCAGAAACAACCGCCGGCGTACCCCACCCCGGCAGCCAGCCCAACCTAACCAAGGCCATGACCGCCCCCCACAACAGCCTCGGCCCCCAGGTAATCCCCCTCCGCCAGTTGGTGAAATCCGAGTCATTTCTGGTGGCCTTGCTTGTGGCGGACCATCCCGCTCCGCTCAGAGGGTAGAGCTTAGGAAGATAAGGCAAGGCTCGGACAAAGCAATGGACACGGTAGACCGACCCTCCAAACAGCCTAAGCAGTGGACAGAGCCCATCACTTTCACGGACGCCGACTGCACTAGCATCTGTTATCCTCATGATGACCCTCTCGTCATTTCTGCCCTTCTCTCTAACTATAAGGTCAGATGGGTTCTCATTGACAACGGCAGTTTGTCAGACATCATATTCCTCAGCTGCTTCCGCCAGCTCAAAATTGGAGAGGAAAGTCTATCTCCCCTCCAAACCCCTTTGGTCGGTTTCACCGGTGACCGGGTGACCTCCATCGGCTCCATCGATCTCCCTATCACTATCGGCGAATACCCATGGCAGACTACCAAGTTGCTCACTTTCCTTGTGGTCGACTGTCCCTCTGCCTACAACATCATCCTTGGTCGCACCGCCCTCAACGCTTTCCAAGCTATCACTTCAACCTACCACCTCGCCATAAAGTTTCCAACCGACCAGGGCGTCGGGACAGTACGGGGAGAGCAAACCATAGCCAGGGAATGTTATGTCGCCTCACTCAAGGAAGTCAAGCTGAAAAAGGCCATGATCATTGAAGGACTTGACGCCCGAGACGAGGACGAGCTGGTCAGAGGCGAACCGGTGGAGGAGCTCGTTGAGATTCCCATCGATCCCACCAACCTAATAAAAACTGCTAAGATTCGCAGCCAATTATCCCCCCAAGCTAAGGCCGACCTTACTGCCCTTCTGACCGAGCACAATGATGTATTCGCCTGGACTGATTCAGATATGCCAGGCATTAACCCTTCTTTCATAACTCATCGCTTCAGTATTGAACCTCATTTCCGACCTTACCGCTAGAAACAGCGCATCTTTATCCGGAGCGCAATACTCTTATAGCCGCAGAGGTCGACAAGCTCCTTGAGGCCCAATTCATCAAAAATGTCGACTACCCTAAATGGTTGTCAAACGTGGTCCTCGTCCGCAAGAACAATGGCAAATGGAGACTTTGTGTCGATTACTCTGACCTGAACTGAGCTTGCCCCAAAGACAGCTACCCTTTGCCCCGCATAGATCCGCTGGTCGACGCCACGGCCGGTCATCAAATGCTCAGCTTCATGGATACTTTCTCTGGCTACAACCAAATCCTGATGCACCCGTCTGATCGGGAACATACATCCTTCATCACCGACCGAGGTACCTACCATTACCGAGTAATGCCATTCGGATTGAAGAATGCTGGGGCCACCTACCAACGGTTGGTCAATGTTGTCTTCCATCACCAAATAAGTCAGAATATGGAAGTATATGTCGACGACATGCTAGTCAAGAGCAAACTCTCCACTGATCATCTGACAGACCTGCGGGAGACCTTCGCCACCTTACGCAAGTACCAAATGAAGCTCAACACAGAGAAGTGCGCGTTCGGCGTAGGATCCAGGAAGTTTTTGGGTTTTATAGTCAGTCAGCGGGGCATTGAAGCTAACCCTGAAAAGATCAAGGCCTTGGTCGAGATGCAGTCACCCAGAACGGTTAAAGAGGTCCAAAAACTCACTGGCCGAGTTGCAACCCTCAATCGTTTCATTTCCCGCCCCACAGATAAGTGTCTACCATTCTTCAAAGTTCTTCGGCAAACTTTTGAATGGACATCTGAATCCGAAGAGCCTTTTCAACAGTTGAAATAGTGCATGGCCAACCTTCCTCTCCTTTCACAAGCAATCGTAGGTGAGCCCCTCTTCCTCTACTTAGCCGTGTCAAACACCGCTGTTCATGTAGCACTTATTAGGGAAGACGGCTCTGTCCAACGACCGGTCTACTACATCAATCGGGCCCTTAGGGGAGCGGAACAGAACTACCCACTGTTAGAAAAATTGTCCTTGGCCTTGGTCACCGCCTCCAGACGACTCCGTCCTTACTTCGAAGCCCACTCTATAGTGGTCCTTACCGACCAACCCTTGAAGAAGGTCATGCAGCAGCCAGAACTTTTTGGCAGACTCATGCAGTGGTCAGTGGAACTCAGCCAGTTTGACATCTCGTACCGACCCTGAACAGCAATTAAGGGGCAGGCTATAGCCGACTTCATCCTGGAATTCACTAATCCCACCCCAACCACTGCCTCTCCACCCCTACCAGCTCCCATCGAGCTAGAAGACCTTCACTCTTGGACCCTCAACGTCGACGGATCATCCCGTAGGCAAGGTAGTGGGGCGGGCCTCATCCTCACTGCCCCTGAGGGTGGTTATTTCAAATATGCACTCCGCTTCTTATTTGAGGCCAGTAATAATGAGGCCGAATATGAGGCACTGATAGCAGGCCTCCGCCTAGCCAAGGACATTAGTGTTAGCCACATCCGAGTGCTCAGTGACTCCCAGCTCATCGTCGGACAGATCATGGGAGAATTCAATGCCAAGGAAGACACAATGCGGGCTTACAGGGACCTTGCACTTCCCCTTGTTCGCCTCTTCAATACCTTCCACATCAAGCACATTTCTCGAGCGGAGAACTCTAAGGCAAATGAGATGGCCCAGTTGGCTTTCGCAGACCAGTTCGACCTCAGTAGTGGTGTCCGCCTCGAATACCTATCCCACCCCTCCATTTCCTCCGACCAGCATGAAATGCAATTCCTCCAAAATGAGCCCATCTCTTGGGCGTCGGACATCGTTCTATTTCTGACAACGGGGGAACTTCCAGACGACCAACAGCAAGCTGCCAAAGTCAAGGCCTAGTCGCCCAATTACATCCTCGTCAGCGGCATTCTGTACAAACGTGGTTTCTTACGCCCTTATCTGCGGTGCCTCAATCCGACTGAAACAACTTATGTGATGCAAGAAATTCATGAGGGTATCTGCTGCAATCACTCGGGCGGCAGGTCCCTGGCCCACAAGATACTTCGCACTGGATATTTCTAGCCTACTCTCAACCAAGATGCAGCTGACTTCGTGCTCAAATGTGATAAGTGTCAGCGTTTCGCCAGTATC
This sequence comes from Camellia sinensis, assembly GCF_055761805.1. Classification (NCBI taxonomy): domain Eukaryota; kingdom Viridiplantae; phylum Streptophyta; class Magnoliopsida; order Ericales; family Theaceae; genus Camellia; species Camellia sinensis. The sequence goes on from NC_138961.1 coordinate 45,420,352, forward strand.
CCCCGTGCCCCTCCTACTGAATTGATCACACTTTGCAGCCCCTACCATTTGCCAAGTGGGGGATTGACCTAGTTGGCCCCTTACCCACCTGCCGAGGCCAGACCAAATTTGCCATTGTCGTCATTGATTATTTTACTAAGTGGGTAGAGGCAGAACCCCTTGCCACCATTACCGAGCGGAACACAACCAAGTTCATCTGGTAGTCGATCGTTTGCAGATTTGGCATTCCCCATGCCATTATTTCCGACAACGGCAAACAATTCGACAATGCCAAGTACAGGAAGTTCTGTGCGGACCTCCAAATTCAACCATGTTTTTCTTCCCCCGGACATCCCCAAGCCAATGGCCAAGTTGAGGTCACCAACCGTTCTCTTCTGAAGATCATCAAAACCAAGCTAGAAGCTGCCAAGGGACTTTGGGCCGAGGAACTACCAAATGTACTTTGGGTTTACCGAAGTACAGCACGGACTCCCACTGGGGAAACTCCTTTTCGTTTAACATACGGCGCTGAGGCAATTATTCCGGTAGAAGTCGGTCTACCTACCCCTAGAGTTTCACATCCAGATCCAACACTAACGGAAGAGCTCCGTCGGGCAGACCTGGACCTAATTGAAGAACTCAGAGAAACCACTGCTGTCAGACTGACCTCATACCAACAGAAAATGAGAACATACTACAACCGCAAAGTCCAACTAAGGGAGTTCGCTGTAGGAGACCTTGTCTTGAGAGAAGCAACCCTTGCCACCAAAAATCCGACCGAGGGCAAACTGGCACCCAAATGGGAGGGACCTTACATTGTAAAGGCCCGACCGCGTCCGGGCACTTACCGACTTCAAGATATGGAAGGTCGAGATCTCCCCCACCCTTGGAACACTGAACACCTGAAGCACTACTTTCAATAAGTCCCTACTGTTGTATTGTTCAGTTGTTGAATTTTCTTTTTGTTTTGTTACATAATGTAAACTTGTATCGACTGAATTACACTGATCATGACAACAATTCTATACCTTGGCTATTTATGTGTTGTCTCAATAACATTCTCATTTGCAGCACTTATTACAAGTCTCAGCCAGACTGACCGTCAAAAGCCTCAGCCAGACTGAGCATCAAAAGCCTCAGCCAGACTGAGCACGAAAAAGCCTCAGCCAGACTGAGCATCCCAAGCTTCAGTAAGACTGAGCACCAAAAGCCTCAGCCAAACTAAGCACCAAAAAGCCTCAGCCAGACTGAGCATCAAAAGCCTCAGCCAAACCGAGCGTATTTCAAATGTGGACTTGAGCATCAAAAGCCTCAGCCAAACTGAGCATTCAAGGCTTCAGCAAGACTGAGCACAAGAGCCTCAGCCAGTCTGAGCATCAAAAACCTCGGCTCGACCGAGCACTAAGAACCTCGTCCAGACCGAGCAGTAAGAGCCTCTGCCAGACCGACCAAGAGGCACTCGGCCTACCTAACAAGTCTTAGCCAGACCGAGCGCCATAGCCCCAGGGTCAGACACAGGTTATTTTCTCCTCAATCAAACCCTCACAAGTTAGCTCTCTCCTCCTCACAAACCACGTCTCCCTCCATGAACCACCAACTTACTTGAGCAATGTGGCAAACACACACTTGTAATTTTACTACATTTTACAAGTTTAACTTTACTCTGCATTGAGTTTTGATCACAAGTTTAACTTTACTCTGCATTGAGTTTTTATCACAAGTTTAACTTTGCTCTGCATTGAGTTTTCTATCACAAGTTTAACTTTACGCTGCATTGAGTTTTTATTACAAGTCCAATTTCGCTCTGCCTTAAGGAGTCTACCCAGTCCTTATTACAATTTCAATCCCACTCTATCTTGAGGAATTCCTAAATGCAACTTTTATCACAAGTTCACCACAAGTTTTTATCACATGTTTTCATCCATTTCAGACGCACAAGCAAAAACAGTGAAATGCACAACACAACTAAAATTTTATTTATCTACAACTTTATACAAAAGTTCATTACAGCAATTCAAAAAAAAAAAAAAAAAAAAAAAAAAAACAACAACAAAAACAATGTCGATGCACAGTCTCCTTCTCCTTCCTCCCCAATTACTCCTCCTCACTGGAGAGGAGGTCTTCTTCTTCAATGCCCTCATCCAGGGGGGTTTGGGCCACATCGTCGTCGCCAATTGTCATACTACTGAGGTCTAAGTCTGGGAGCAGCTCTTCAGCTCTATGTTTGAACGTCTTCCAGCCACTGTCCCAGTACTCAGCCATTTCGTGCTTATAAAAGTCTGACTACTGGAAGCTCTCAATAACTTCTGCTTCAGTTCTGCCTCCAGCAATTGTCCTCGATGGGCCCGCCCCCCCAGATTCTTGCCTAGTCAGGCTGCTCGCGACCGCGGCATCAACCGCCATTTGAAATTCGGCTGACCCTTTGAATTGCCCCACTGCTGCGACGCACACATTGGGATAAGCCGCCCTTTCAGAGGCTACCTTCGCCCTCTCTTCGTCCAGCTCTTTTTGCAGGGTCGCCCTTTCCGACGCAGCCTTTTCCTTTTTCGCCTCCAATTCCTTCTTCAGGCTCTCCTTCTTCGCCGTCGCCTGCGCTCTCTCTGTTTTTAACTCCTTCTGAAGCCTCCCCATCTCCTCTACTGCCTTGGCGCGCTCACCCTCCAGTTCCTTCTGGAGATCGCACACTTTGCCATCGGCCTCATCTTTTTACCTAACCAGCTCTTCATTACTGCTCATGGCCTCTTCATGTCGCTCGACCGCGACGGCGCAGGCTCTTTGGGCCTCCTCCAACTTCTTCTGCTCGCCAGCAAGTTGGAACTCGAGCGACACAACCTGGCGGCGTGTGCTCTCCAGCTCCACCTCAACCGCCTGCAGATTAGCATGGGTAGCTTTCCAACTCGCCCTCTCCCTCTCCAACTTCCCAAGCTGGGCCTTGGCCTTATCTGCCTTGAGTTTGGCAGCCCCCGCTTTCCTCAACAGAGCCCTTGCTAAGGTGGTTACCTCTATTTGGACGGAGCATAACCCCCTCAGCAGTTCAGCCTCGTTGAATCTGGACGCCGAGCGCAGGGCTGCCTCTTCTACGATCCCTACTAGGCGGTCTGCCCCTACCCTAGCTGGGCCTTCTTCTCCCTCCAGCCACCCAGCCACCGCGCGAGCGTGGTAGATCGCTATGGTCAGACCAACTCCCCCTCATTGGGGTGTAGGGCCCCCCTGGGGCTACTCTTCTCTTCTTGAGCCAGGGCCGCTTGCCCTATCTTCTCCTTGCCCTTCAGGGACGGCCCTCGCAACCCCCGCGGTGATCGCCGCCACCACTGGCACCACCTCCATGCCCTCTGAAGCAACATCCACCGCTTCTGGGCCACCTACCCTTCCTGGGGGTCCCCTCCACTTCTCCCCCCTCAGCCCCCTTGGCAGCACTGGTTTCCTTCACACTTGTCTCCCTCTTCCTCTTCTGGGTAGGCACCTCTTCACTCCGCCTCACCCTTTTCTTCTTCTTCCTCACGCCTAACGCCTCCATATCCTTCAAAGACCTCTCCTTCAAAGGGTCTGTTGGGGACGGCCGTGGCACAAAATCGCCTAAGTTTTTCTCTCCCAAGGGTTTGGGGCGAGGCCGAATCCTCTCCCTCGCAACCGGTTTTGGTGGTCGGTCGGCCTGGGACGCTTTGAATTTTTGGGCTTTAGCTAAGATGGCCTGATCCTCCGCTTCCTAAGCCCTTCTCCTCGCCTCCAACTCCGCTCGGTCGAGGTCCCCACTACTTGGCTTTGGACCTAACCCTGCCTCAAATAATGCAGACGGCTAAACGAGCTCGTCCCATTTGGCCCCTTCTTTCTCCCTCCACTCCTTCACCCTCTTCACCCTCCCCTCCGCGGCTGCTCCCAGTTTCGATTCGATAGACCTGATGGGTACTTTCCAAATGGTGCGCACTCCAAGCCCCCCATTGGCAGACACGTAGAACCATCATGGTCGCCACTCCTTGATCGACGACGGCAGCCCCGCTACTAGCCCTCTCCCCACTGCTGCTTGCAGAGTGACCCACGTCTCTTGCTGCCCCGAGGCCTTATAATATGCAAAGAATTCGTCTACTGACATAGCCTCCCCTCCATTCACTTTCGGCCACGCACTTGCGCAGGCTAGCAGGATCTTCTATGCATTGGGCATTAGTTGCCCCGATTCTACCTCTAGACGGTTGAGCACATCCACCACCACTTGCGGCAGTGGCAACCTCAGTCTACCCTTCAGAGCTTCCTCATAAAGGGAAAACTCTCCTGGCCTGGTGTCAGACGGCCTTTCCGTTGATGTTGGCAGCAATAACTCCACTTCCCCAGGGATTTGGTATTTTTCGCGGATAGCCTCCAATTCTGCCGCAGTAATCGTGGATTTGTCAGCCTTCGTGTGCCTATGATCTGGTTCCGCCTGGCTGATTGGCTTTGGAATTGCTGTCATGGTGGAACCGTGGAATCGAACCACCGACTCCCCCACCCTCTCTGTCCTATACTACGCCGCTAGCTCCACAGCATCATCATCTCTAAGCGGGTCCACCCTAACAATCGCATTTCCTTCTTGGGCCATTTCTGTGGTATGTTTGCGAATCGCTTCGGCAGCAGGTACAAGGAAATCGAAAAAGTGTTGCAGAGGTGTATTGTGAGTAACAAAGGAATTCACACTTGGAATATTTTGATTTTTCGTAAACAAGTAGGTGAATCGAATAATGACAAAAGCCCACGATTTGCCCATATTCCAAGGATTCCAATTAATTTTCGCCAGTTTGAAAACTTTTCAAAATCATCCGCCAAAACTGTCTCTTCAACACCCATAATGACTTATCGTTTCATTTATGATCCAATGCCTAATCTTCCCCCCTACGGGATGTTGTCACGTGTACGTCCACAATCCCCTGTCTCCTCCCCTTACCTTGTCTTTTCCACTTCAACTCACCACGTGACACGTCGCGTCTCGAGCCCCACGCCCCTCCACCTCACCCTTCATGGTCGGCCCTCCCTGCTACCGACCATACCACTCGGCCAACACCGCAGTCGGCCCTCCTCCCGCTCGGCCAACACCGTGGTCAGCCTCCCTCGCGGTCAGCCCTCCCGCTTGGCCAAACGCCGCGGTCGGTCCTCCTTGCGGTCAGCCCTCCCGCTCGGCTAACACCGCGGTCAGCCCCCCTCGCGGTCAGCCCTCCCGCTCAGCCAAAAGCCGCGGTCGACCCTCCTCGTGGTCAGCCCTCCCACTCGGCCAACACCGCGGTCGGCCCTCCTCGTGGTCAGCCCTCCCACTCGGCCAACACCGCGGTCGGCCCCCCTTGCGGTCAACCCTCCTGCTCGGCCAAACGTCGTGGTCAGCCCCCCTCCCAATCACCCCTCCCGCTCGGCCAAACGCCGCGATCGGCCCTCCTCGTGGTCAGCCCTTCCACTCGGCCAACACCGCGGTCGGCCCTCCTTGCGGTCAGCCCTCCCGTTCGGCCAAACGCCGCGGTCGGCCCTTCTCACAGTCAGCCCTCCCGCTCGGCCAACCACCGCGGTCGACCCTCCTCGCTGTCGACTATCCCACTCGGCCAACCATGCGGTCGGTCCTTTTCGTGATTGGCCCTTCCACTCGGTCGCCCTGCGCAGTCGGACCACCTCCCAGTCGGTTCACCCCCCTCGATCACCCCTTCCGGTCGACCTCCATCCTGCCAATCCCTAACACACTCATCTACATCATTAATATTCCCTTCGTTGGACTAAAGCTGCACTCGGGACTGGGGGACTACTGACATGTATAAGCCCATAAAGGCCACGAATCACCTATGGACAACCCAAGCCCATCACTTGGAGCCCAGTGCATAACCCAGCTAGTGAGGTCCAGGACAGTTGGAGTCCAACATGGCATAAAGAGTCAATGACGTTCAGACGCACGGCAAGAGAAGGACGAGCCACATCAGCAGACAAAGATCTGCAAAGTTATTGCCACTGCACATCACCATTAATGCAGTCCATCACAGCATTTATTACGACAACACCTCTCCGCCGGAACAGGACCCCCTTACCCTGAGCAAGGTAAGCTATAGCATAGGCTTTCGGCGAGGAGAGCAGGTCGGAACGGACAGCGAAATGATTGCCAAAGGATATAAGCGAACGTTGAAGACAAGAAAAATGTTAAGCTTTCAATCTCTAATCTCTCCCCATATACTCTACTTCTCTTCCTAACTTGCTCGTCGGAGGGTTCACTGGGGGACTACCCCGTTCCCCGTTGAACTTGTTTGCAGGTTATCCGGTGGGCTCGATCATTTGGGCTTGAGGAGCTTGGACCAGTTCGCTTCATTCACTGGGATAAACTGTATCAACAATATCCATTCTATAAGATTTTTTGCTATACTTTTGGATTAAGCTACTAAATAAATAATACCACATAATATTATCAAAGTATCAAATAATTATTTGTTGTGAACAATACAATAAATCTTTAGCCAAAAAACATGTTAAGAAAAAAAAAAATTATTTTGTATCTGACAACAACACACGCACAAAAAAAAAAAAAAAAAAAAATTCAATATTGAGGGGGCCACGTGACTCCCTTGGGCCTTCTCTCCCTCCTCCACTGGCAACAAGTCTAATAAAAAATTACAAACGTCATAACTGAGATATATAATATACTCCTAAAATAAAGCATGCATTATAAAATTTCCCAACAATCATACACAAACTTCCAAATAATATATATAAATATAACAAATAATTCATATAAATTGCACAAAACATGCTCATGTTGAATTTGGACCCCTTACTGATCCTGGATTACAAGCTGTTGTTATGATTAAGTTACGGAGTGGCCAACTGTTAACATGACCTGGAGGTAAACTTTTAAGGCTCAAATATCTTTTTTTTTTTCTTTTTTTTTTTAATTTTATGTAAAAGATAATGTAATTCAAAATAAATTAAAAATTGACTTTTAATTTTTAAGTCATGTTCTTAAAATGGGCCTCTGCACCCTGTCATAAGCAGCGAGATCAATTTGAAAGCCACATTGCAACATGGAGTCACATTATTATAAAAAAAAATAAATAATTTTTTTTCATCATATATAAAAAGAAAAATTGTTCTAAGCTCCTTTTCCCATTTTTTATAATGAAATAGATTTACAATATTATTATTTGATATCTAAGGTCCTCACAAATAACTTTAATCTCTCTCCCACTGCTCTTCTCTCTCTCTCTCATCGATCTCCTCAAAACCCTAGATCTTTCTCTCTCCTCCCCTGCATCTATCTCTCTCTGCTCATGATCACAACCACCATGAGAATCACCATCATCATGATCATAAGCAGCAGCAGCATGCTGATCAGCATCTCCATGGAAGCACAGTTAGATCTTCAAGAAGCTTCAACAATCATTCCATTGAAGTCCACTCAAGGAGAGATTCACATGTTCAAGGAAATCTTCACAACCATGCTCATAGTTCAGATTTTGAAGTCGATCCATCTTCTTCAAAAGATAGCACTTCTCAACAGAAAGAACTACCATCTCACAAAGAAGAAGTGCAAAAACACCACCACCACCACATTGACCACAACATGGAAGGCATCTTCTTGTATGTTTTGGCAGATACCTTGGGAAGTGTTGGCGTTGTTATTTCAACCCTCTCACTCTGCCTCTCTCTCATACATGTGCTAGTTCATCCATACTCTGTAAAAATGAATTCAGAGAAATTTGTTAGAATAAATTTATGTGATGATTGGTTTTTTGAAGATGTATTCGGGAATTTCTCTGGAAGATCCATAGAAAATTGATTAAAATAAATCCAGAGAAATTTAAATTTTCTCTGGTTTATAAATGAACTAGATAAATTTGAATTTGAACTCAGAGAAAATTGGTCAAAATGAACCCAGAGAAATTTGAATTTTCTCTGGGTTGAACTCAGAGAAATTCTTTGGAAGTCCAGAATTTCTTTGGGAAGAATTTCTCTGAATTGAAATTTCTCTAGATCAATGTTAAGGGACCTTAGACATTATGAACATATTGAATGTCCTTTATGCTATAAAATCTTAATATCAGGAACCCTAAAAAAAAAACCATTCAAATACCATAAAAGTAATCTCTATTAGAATAATAATAAAAAATTTGTTGTACAAAATAAAAAGATAACGTAAGATGATAGAATAATTATATATATATATCTTTTATACTGAGACTAAGAGACTATTTTATTTATAAAATCATATATATATATATATATATATTTTAAAAATATTATGGGAAATAAAAATTTTCACAAAAACAGAAAGACCATGACCCCTCATAATTTTCTCCTAATTCCATCCTTGATTATATATAAATTTGAGCTCATTTCATGTTTGTTTCATTAAAATCTTTGAAATTAATTTATTTTGTACACAAGTTAAATTGGAATATTACTTTTTTTAGATAAGTTCATATACATTATAAAAGTTAAATTAGAATATTAATTTTTTAGATAAGTTCATATACATTATAAAATGATATTGGGAAAACAAACTATTTAAGCTCAACTTATTATCGTCTTACTGATAAAAATAAATAAATATGATAACGGCTCAATTAAAGTTATTTATGATCTGCTCTAAAAATAAATAAACCAAACTTAAATATATTTTGAAATGAATAATGTTATATATAAATGAATTTCTCATTCGATTTTCTTATCATTAGATAAGAAAGTAGTAAGGTCAGTAAGGTCCATGCCTTCGTGGCTAGCAAGACATGTACTTTTGTGTCCAATGATACAAAAAAAAAAAAAATAAAAATAAAAAAAAAAAAAAAAAAAATTAAGAAATCTTTTTATGCACACTATTCTCTTTATAAAATTTGTTAAATTTCAAACCAAGTTGATAAAACAACCCACATTAGACTACCTAGACTTGGCTCATTTATAGTGTGAGGATGCCAAATGGGCAAAGAAATAAATTATTTAAGCTTGACTTAAAAATTTAATAAGTTTCAAAATATGTTTTAACTTGTTTACTTTTTGAGCATATCTCAAATGAGCTTTAATAAAACTGATCACAAGCCAAACTTGAGTAGCTTGATTTTTATTAATATATAAAATCAAGTCGAGATGAGTAGTAGGTTATTTAAACTTGATTTGAAAACTTAGTAAATATTAAAATACATTCAAATTTTGCTCATTTATATGACAAATTAATCTCAAACGAATTTTTAACAAGCTGAACTTTTAACAAGCTGAACGCAAGTAACTTAGATAAAGCATAATTAAGGCTGCCAATGGAAACAACTGGCAAGTAACCATATCACCTCTCAAACTATGAAGTTCGAGTCTAGAAACTTTTACTGGATAATAGATGATAGAGTTTTTACTATTTCCACTTTCACACCCAATAATGATCTATACATTTTCTAACATTTTCAAGTTGGAAACACACAGAAGCAACAAACCCTTTCTTGGTTTTACAATAGCAGATAACAAAACGAAAATAAAACAAAATGGTTACTTACTCCATCGTAGTATTGAGCAACAAGAGAAACTTGTAAACTACAAATATTTTTTTAAATCAGTTTTACAAGGTATAGAACATGCAAAAAAATCAAACACTAGCAACATAAACAGAGTTTACATAAGAATCAGAGTTTTGACAATTCTACGTACCACAAATGGGATTGTACATGTTTGATTGATGCAGCAGGGAAACCTTCGCTATGAGACTCCGTAAATTAGTGATTTCACCAATTGCTCGTGTTGTACAAAACGATGCTATACAAGGACCTGAGTTTGATGAAGAATGGTTGCCTCAGACTGAAACTTTGGTTGTGTACGATCTTACATCCTACTTTGTCCAACAAGAACAAGGGATTCCATGCCTTTGAAACCATTCGGGCATGCGGAACCTCTCGTATAGAACAGGTCTGACATCCTTTTGCTCAGCGAGGTGTCTGAGGAGAGGAAGAAGGACGTCCAGAAGCTGATTGAACCATAAGACATATTAGATTCATTCAGAGTAGTGACAAACAAATGACCAATCACCCATATAAATGGATATAATTCTTAGAACCTGTTCATCGTGTGGTTGTCCTGCAGAAAATGGGATACATGGAATGCCATTCACTGGTTGCAATAAGAAGCTGAATGGGTTGTTATCGACAATAACTGTTCTGCAGAGATCCTTTGATAGGCAACGTAGATCTTTCACATGTTCACGGTATTCACTGTGATTTACAGAGCATTTAAGTTTTTAGCAAATGCACATTCAGGAAGTCAATTCCTTCAATAATATACTCATTGGTGGAAAAATCATTTCAACAGAAATAAAAGAACTCAAACCACCCATGTTAAATTGAGTGGCCGATGTGGGTAAGTGTCTTAAGTGTCCCACTTCATCAACCCAAGTTGTCCAAAGGAACTTGGACTCAAACTAAATATTCAAGGTTCTCAGTATTATCCATTTATTTCCTAAAGTAAACTGATGCTTCTGTATAGTGTAGTAAAGCATCAAGCATGGACACTTCACTGGCCAATTATGAACCAACCACATAAAAAATATAACATAACAAGGAATTTTATTTACAATCATGTAGCAAACTTGAAATGCAAGTATGCTTGTGGGTGAGTGCTGTTCAATTAGACACGCAAGGATACTTTATCCAGGTGTGGTGTATCTGGCACGGGTAATTACATGCATTTAGAAGAGTCCTTGGTAACATGGCATACTACCACCATCCATTCATAAAAACTAATTTGTAGGAAAGACAAAAATCATATCAGAAAACCTTTTTAGCTGAAAATGTGATATCCACAAATGTAACAACAAAGTCGAAGTCTTATATTAACAAAATATTGTCATTGCAAAAGTAATCATCACTAAATGGTAATGTAGATTGATCATCTGTTCATGAGCTTTTTCACATGAGATTTTATAACACGTAATATTACAAGTTCTTCACAGGCAGCCATCATAAAATACGTGTCTTACAAAATGCACTGTCGGTCTACCTGAAAATAGTTCTTTCTCTTTCTCACGTATTAGACGTGCCCATGCTCACTAATCAACATTAATGTGCAAAATTATTGAGGTCAACTTATATTTAAAGTCACCATTCAGTATGGCAGATAGAGATGGTGAAATTCATTTTAGTTATAAAACTTTTATCGTAACATTTCATATGTCCTCCACATTTCTAACCATAGGAAGATGAGGCAGATCATTATACAACACTGAAATCCATTAAGAAGGGATCATGAAAATAACATAGGAATAACTCATTGTCGACTGCTGCAAATTATACATTGAAGCTGTAGTTTGGGATTTGGACTTGTGCAAAAAAGAACGTTATGCACAATGGAGCTGGTACGAGATCCCATCGAAACTGAATTAGCCCATTATGTTTTACTTATGATTTGCATGGGCCCATAATATTAGCCACAGGATTTACAAGAACATCACCATTATCATCAAAACTTAAAATGAATGGGAGTGTTTATTAAGAAGCTAAAACATCTTTGTAGTTAGGGAGAAATATATATATATATAAATTAAAAATTAGAAGGGAAAGTCCTTCAAGTGTATTAGATCACCAGACATTCACTAACTAGTAGGAAAACGTAATCATCCCATTTTCAGAGAGCTACTTATTAATTTTGTTTCTCAGATAGATGCGTAGAAGATAGCTGGTAGCAAAATTGACCTCCAAACTTCCAAATTACTAATACTCGTAATTCCACTGCTAAATTAAGGCACCTATTAGGTGACTGACAAGGCAACCTAAAAGAAAACAAAAAGGAAATGCGAAGAAAATATAGACACAGATCGGTGTAAATTTTGGATAAGATGCCACACATCATAGATGCAAGAACAGATGTACTTTTATTACAGGCTTTGGTTAGATTCAAAGTAAATCAAAATAGATGGGGGCAAAAATATGATAAAGCTGGAAAGAGAATGTAGTAGAAGAGCAACTGTACTTACGTGCTAATTGTTGAAGTCCGGTACAGTCTAAGAGTAAAACGATTTTCGACATCTATTCTGTCAACAAGGGGTCTAGCATAACCTGAGGACATGCAAACAAAGCAACTGCTTTTCAAGAAAATGTAAAGAAGGATTGAGGGGTTGTTCGGAAAGAAAGGGGAGATATCAGTAAAGGAGAAACCTTCAAGCCCTGCAGTAAACAACACAAGATCTGCAAATTCGCTGAGTTGTTTTAAAAATTCTTGTAGTCCTGGACGTTCAAACACTGTAACATAGTTGACTTTGGGTTTGCCTTCACATTCCTTCAAACCCAACATTGTGAATGTTAAGATGGATTCATGAATAAAATGTCTAGATAACCTATAGGATATGAAAGCAGAAATATGTAAGACACCTTGTCTGAAGATATGCATTCCAATTCAAACCATTTTAACCCAGCTTCTATAGCTTGATTACGAACAATAGCCGGCAAACTAAATGTCTCATAGGCACAAACTAGAGTCTCGTCCAAGTCAAGAACCACCTGCATACAGAGTCGCATGAGTCAGACTAGAAATCTATAAAGCAACAGGAATGTGGTAGTAGTACTTGTAGTAGAAGACATTGCCAAATTTGTACAGATAGACACATTTGAGAGCAAACGCAAACATTTGAGAGCAAGAGCTAATATTTCATTTGTCCTTGCATGCCCTCCAATTCTCAATAACTCCAAAGCACATAATCAGACCAAAAACAAAAACAAAGCAAAAAAATCAAACTAAACTGCATCCACTTTAGTTTCAGACAACGGCGGATCATGAAGGGACGCGGGAGGGGGGGTTAATATTTCATTCGTCCTTGCATGCCCTCCAATTCTCAATAACTCCAAGGCACATAATCAGACCAAAAACAAAAATAAAATCAAACTAAACTAAACTGCATCCATTTTAGTTTCAAACAACGGCGGATTATGAAGGGACGGGGGGGGGGGTGTTTAATATTTCATTCGTCCTTGCATGCCCTTCATTCGTCCTTGCATGCCCTCCAATTCTCAATAACTCCAAAGCACATAATCAGACCAAAAACAAAAATAAAAACAAAGAAAAAAAATCAAACTAAACTGCATCCACTTTAGTTTCAGACAACGGCGGATTATGAAGGGACGCGGGGAGGGGGGGGGGGCATGCTCCCTCTCAATTTTGGATTTTTTTTTTTTTGTTGTGGCATTGTATTAAAGGAAAATAATTAACAAATAGAAAAATTATACATAAATAACATTTAGAATGATCTCTTAATGGCATTTTTAAAATTATAAAAACAATGATGGTTGTTTTGATCCATGCTACATGAACTCGAGTACGGGTATCGGATGCGGATATGTATCTAGAGGTCGGATTCATCAAATCATAAATTTAAAGGTATGCGGACTCGGTAAAAAAATGTTATTTTTATATTTTTCATTAAGTATGTGAGATGAAATAGTATTATATGTAATTTATAATGTCAAAAAGACATTTATAATAATTATACAACAATATGTACATACAATAAAAATATTATATACAATTATATAAGAAATATCCGTTGAAAATTATCCAACATATATCCCATAACATTGTCTGAGTGTGGTGTATGATATGGGATATTTGATTTATTTTGAAGAAGCTGGATAATATTTTTATTTAAAAATAAAGAAATAATAACAAGCCACATTATTATGTATGAAAATTCTATAAAAAAAATCCAATCCGATGGTGATAGCACATCACTTACATATGAACATTGTTAACCCCACCATAAAGATGTGAAATTATTAAATTGTTAATTACATTTGACAAGTGGTATTCACTTACCATATATTGACAATGATGATGTGGTTAGTATATTGATTTTTCTCAAATTTTATACAAAAATTTTATTGGTATATTATTATATAATCTATCATAATAAGACACACACAACTTTTTAACATTACCGATAAAAACTAGTTACAAGCAACACATATTTCCGATTCTAATCTTTCTCATGGTTAATTGTAAAAATATATATTAAAAATTTTTGTGTTAAATATTTAAGATTTTATACTTAATATTAATTTTAAAAATTATAATATAGCCGTTGATTATGAAAAAAAAAAATTCAAATTTATCATTAATAAGTGCACCTCACTAAGTTGATGGCTTGACCACCGGTCTCAGCTCTTTAATAACTGGCAAAACAACCATAATCGTTTAAAAATTATGCAAAATACTTCTCTGAATCTCCAACTATTTTTGTTTTAACAAATTATTGACTAAAAAAAAAAAACACAAGGCTAGATGAAGGACTGGAATTCAATTGAAGCCAAACTCTTAGCCTGAGCTCTCTGTATCTAATTAAAGCTAAAAAAAATGCGCCAACCTAGAAAGCTTATTAATATACCTCCCACTTTACACACTAGAAGGTCCCAATCAAAATCAAACTCCAATACAAAACAGCTCTAATCAAATATTTAACTTGCGATTAAAAATCAGATTAATTCAAATAGAGAGAGAGAGAGAGAGAGAGAGTCAAAGGGACTATACCGTAAGCCTCTCGATCGGCCGATGATCGTCGCTGTCGTCAGTACCGACTCCTCCGCCGGTAATTCGCACCGCCGCCGAGGCCGGCGGCTCTTTCAATTCTGGCAATTCAGAGACGGGCAATGGCTTGAACGAAGGCGAATTCGAAGAGAGCAAAGAGTGGTGGTGGTGGTGGTGGTGGCCAAGGCCGAGAAAGGAGAGAATTTGAGCCATGGAAGGAGTGCCTCTGACCATCTGAACGAAGATCTGGAAGAAGAAGGCTAGCCAATTCAACAGTGTTCTCCATAGCTGTGAAGTCCTCCGCGCGTACACTTCAGCTTGAGCCAACTCGGCCATGGCGGCCGAGCGACCGACTCTACGTTACACCTGAGGTGCGCACGTCGTTAACCTGTCCTCCCCCCTCTCTCTCTCTGTATCAATCTCTACATGTCTGTATATGTGTAATTGTTTGTTGTTTTATGTGAATGTGTTGGGGAGGGAGATGAAGTCAAGGCGATGATACCTCGAAGAAGTGTAGAGAGAGAGAGAGAAAGAAGAGAGGGGAGAGAGAGAGAGAGAGGGGAGAGTGGAGAGACGCGTTAGGGGAGGCGAGTGAGGGGAGGGTAGGGTTTTGGGGAAGTCTGGAGTGGTGGTTCTGGTTGGGAGTTTGGTTTGGAAGCGCATAGTGAAAGAGTAGACCGTGTGGAAGTAGGAAAAATTATTGGGTGATCATGGAACGGGAAGTTATTGATTGGTTCAAGCAATGTTACGTGGTACTTTGTGCTTGTTTGGCATAATTGTTAAAATGAATTATACATTATAATTTATAAATTATAATTTTAATCTGAAGTTGTTAATTTGTTTGGTGTAATTGTTGGATTATAGATTTAAATTATGGAGTAGTGTAAATAAACTGTGAATTAACTTTTTCAATTAATTTTTATTTTTTATTATTCACTATTTGTCTACATTCTTCATTAAAAATAATAATAATAATAATGTATAATCTATTTGAGTCTTTTTCTATTTAAAAAAATAATAAATAAATAAATAATCTAAGAGTATAACCGTAAATTAACATGTCCATAGCATAAGTTGATAATCAAAAGTAAGGGTTGAGCAGCTTCTCAGAATCAGCTTTTTAAAATCAAAATAAGTTATTATAATCAGAAGCTATTTGAAATAAATTTAACCAAACAGTCTAAAATAACTTTTTCAAAGTTAGAACCTATAAACTGACTTAAAAAAGCCCAAACAAACACCCCTTTATATTTATTGGGATGTTTAAAAGGTTAAGATTTATGATTTTGTATTAAGTGATTAAGAAATATTAGAGATATCAAGATTTGTGATTAGTTTAGAGGGAGTGGGGACACTGCTGTGCAGCCCGCGCAGCAGTGTCTGCTGTGCAGAGATTTGGGTCCATTTTGGAGCCCATTTTAATAATCCAAACTATTCACATTTTAGAATACGGTAAATAGAACATGCCTGCAAAATATCAAGTTAATCGAATATCGTTTATCCATTCATCCATACACATTTGTATCTACAAAAATAAATACAAATGTATTTTAACTTGATTAAAATGAATACAAATGTGAGTGGATGAATAGATAAACGATATCTGATTAACTTAATTTTTTTCAAGAATGTTCTACTTGACGCATTGTAAAATGTGAACGGTTCGGATTATCAAAATTGACCCAAATCGCCGCACAGCAGACGCTATTGCGGGGGCTGCGCAGCAGTGTCCCCACTTCCTAATTTAGAACATGATTATATAATGCCTTAAGATTAACCAATAATTTTTTTATAAAACGCTATATATTTATATTTTTCATTAATTATCATATATTATATTTGTTTATATTTTTTAATAACCTTGATGATACAGTTACTACACAACGGGTCCCAAATGGAATGGGTCGAACTAATCCACGCTTCTTCAACCGGTAACTGGGTGTTCAAGCTCACTAGAGAACCTACACACAAGTTCAACAGGGGAACGGGGAGTTCCCCAGCGAACCCTCTGACGAGCAAGTTAGAGAGAGAGAGATTTAATGTAGAGATATTAATTGGAGATGGAAAACTTAACCTTCTTCTTGTCTTCAACGTTTGCTTATATTCTTTGGTCATCATTTCACTATCCCTTTCGACCTGCCATCTTGGTCGAAAATCTATACTATAGCTTACCTTATTCAGGGTAAGAGGGTGCTGTTCTGATGGAGAGGTGTTGTCGTAATAAATGCTGTGATGGGCTACATTAATGGTGATATGCAGTGGCAATAACTTTACAGATCTTTGTCTACTGATGTGGCTTGTCCTTTACCTGCTGCTGTATGTCTGAATGTCATTGACTCTTTATGCCACGTTAGATTCCAGCTGTTCTAGACTTTACCAACTAAATTATGTATTGAGCTCCAAATAATTGACTTGAATTATTCATAGTGAGTTATGACTTTTATGGACTTACCCACGTCAAACCTAATATAAAAGTATGACTTTCATGTTTTTTTATCCATCCTAGCATTCTTGAAATATTTTTTAAATATTACGTTGCCGTATTTAAGACGCACCACTAGTTACGCGCGGAAGTAGTGATCGAGTAGTTTACGAATTTACGACGAAACCGAGAATTGGGAAAAAGTATCGAAATCGAAATGGACTGTGCCAATGAGAACGAGACATTTTTTTTCCTTCTTGCAAGGGTTTTGTATTTCTGAATCCCCATGTTAATACGAAAATTATTAGGTGTCACCTCGCTATTACGGCCTCGGCTGAAAATAAGTTATTTTAATAATTTTTTATAAAAAAAATATTTTTTAAAAAATAATATAATAATTTATAATAATTTTTTAATTAAAATATATAATTATCAAATAAGATCTACGTGTCATTGATTCTAACCAATTATTAAAACTAAAGTGAATTGATTATGTTTATGTTGTATAGATTGATTCTAACCAATTATTAAAACTAATGTGAATTGATTATGCTTATGTTGTATAAATTTATGTGTTCATGATGCAAGCACTTTATATGTGTACCTTAGAGTTGTATCATAAAATATTTCATTTATAGTATAATTATTTTTTTATTATCCAATTGATTTACAATTTTTTAAAATTAGATTTGATCTATAATATAATTATTTTTCATTATCTAACTAATTTGTAATTTTTCCAGTTATTAATCATCATGCTCTCTTGTTATTTCTCCATATCCAATAAAAATCAATCAGTCAGTTTTTTCACTAATCACATTTATTCACAAAATTATTTTTATTTTTATTTTTTACGTTTTAAGTGCATTTAAAATTTTTGATTAAAATAAAAAAAAATTATTTTAAAAAAAATTCAAAAACTATATTTTAACTTAAAAATCAAATAATATTTTCAGTTGAGTAGATAGAGTGATATGAGTGATAATTCAAGGGAATAAACTTCAATTTACCCTATAGTTGAAGGAAAAAATTCAATTCAATGTATACTTTTAAAAAAATTATAAATAAGTGATAAACTTTATATATATTAATAATTAAAGTTATCCTGGTCTAAAATAAATAATTACAGTTAGATTTTTCTTGAATTACTAATAATTTTCTAGTAGTACTGTATGAAGTAATTTTCCCATAATTGAAAGACTATTTTTATTATTAAGGTTCAAATTGAAAAAAAAAAAATTAATAGGCAAGGAGGAAAAGCGTTACAATTTTTAGTTTAAAGGGATAAAATGGTAGGGTTATTTACAGAGACACTTCCTAAACTATTAAAAGTATTTTTTTGACTCTTTAAACTATTAAAACGTACAAATAGACCGCATAAACTATTGAGAAGTATTACTTTATTCCCTAAACTATAAAAAGTATACAAATAGACCATCTAAACTATTAGTATGTTTCACTTTGACCCCTTCTGTTAAAGGGTCCAATTAGTACACTTTTATAATTTAGCGGGTTTATTTGTATAGTTTTATAGTTTACGGGACAAAGTAATATTTCTCAATAGTTTAAGAGGTCAATTTGTACACTTTTATAGTTTATAAGTTAAAGTGATACTCCTCAATAATTTAGGGGGTCTTCGTGCAAATAATCCAAAATAATATGAGACAATAGTTAAATGGATAAAATGTAATTTATCCTTATTTTTTTAAACATATATTTAAGGGAATTTTTATTTTATTTTTTCATTTTATTTGAATCGGCAAAAATTAGTAATTAATTGTTAAATTAACAAATTAGGGGAGTTGGATTTTTGCCTCCTCCTTGCAAGTACTCAAGTTTTGGTCCTATTTTACTTCAAGTTTTTCGTACATACCACAAACAGTATTTTGATATAAATTTTTAAATAAAAGTCAAATATTGAGATTTAAAATTATGAATAAAAATAAGTTGTGCAAATATATATTCCGTTCAATTATTTATATGCGAACAATTATTTTATGAATAAAAATAAGCTGTGTAAATATATATTTCACTCAATTATTTGTATGCAAACAATTATTTTATATTTATAAATTTATATCTAAATATTTATTTTTATTTAAAAATTTATATTTGAACACTATTTATGATGTGCACGAGAGTTTTATGACGTGCTAGTACAATTTTCATATATTTAAAGTAGTAAAACACCAAAAAGTACTCATTCTTTTGTCTCATTAATTGTCATGATAGAGACGACAATGGTTGAAGGTGGTAGCTACGGTGGTCGAAGGAGAGCTATCAAGGGCAATAGCAATCAAACAATTTAACAATTAAAATTTAAATCGAACTCAAATAACCTTTTATAATCATAATGTCGTGATCATAATGATTAAGCAAACGAAAGGGTTTCATTTGTTGCTTTCAGCTTTAAATATTTGTACTATATAAACATTGATGTATCTGTATGATTCTGTTGATGATAATCTCAAATACATTTTCCTTTCAAACTTTTCAATAATAAATTTTTCACAATTTATTTAAATTATTATATATATATTTTTTTGGATATGGCTTCTGTCTAGTCTGATCCGGACTGGACCGTGCTGTTGGGCCCGTGGGAGCTCACCACTGATTCCGTTTTAATATTCTGAACCATTCAATGTGTAGAACTCGTCGAGTACTATATATTTATAAAAAATCACGTTGATTGGATATCGATAGCTATGTGATCAAAACAGTTTTTTGTCAACCGTTAATTTGTTCACCGTCCAATTTTTTTAATATGAAACTAATTTAATCATATAGCTATCGATATCCGATCAACGTGATTTTTTTACAGGTATATAGTACTCAACGAATTCTACATATTGAACGGTTCAGATTATTAAAACGGGACCCGTGGTGAATGCCCACGGGCCCCACAGCACGGTTCAGTCCGATCCCGGACTGGACAGAAGCCATACCCATTTTTTTTAATAAAAAAACACAACTATAAGTGGAAATTGTAAAACCTAGTGTAATGTTAAAAGCATAAGGGATGAAATAAAGACTTATAGTATTGAATTTGAAATGAACATTACATGGAAGAGCATATCACCACCAGCTTGAATATTTTCTCACCCAAAAAACTATATGTTTTCATTATATAACCAAGTGTTTAATTACATAAAGGGAACTCCATAACACATACGGAACCCGAATCATTATTTGATTTCCAATTTTCCAAGCCCTCCCAGAAAACAAAGAATTACAGTCAGAATACAATACAAAAATGTTGATAAAGAATATATATACAATACAACATGGTTACTCTGTATGTATATAAAATCAGAATTTTTGATCAGAAACTTAGATTGGTCTTGTCTTGACAGAAAACAGAAAGCTATACGTACTGATGAGAAAGCCACGGGTGCTCTAGCGCCTCCCTTGCAGTTGGACGCCTCTCGGGATTTATTTCAAGTAAGTCCGTTACGAAATTAATAAATCCAGTATCAGAGACCTGTAGGTGATTCTCCAAGGATGACTCCTCGGGAATTACGTACTCCAATTGGTTTGTTTCCTGAATAAAGATACAGATTCAAAATGAGTAAGAAAGAACTTTCCAACTTTCAAGGAGGACCAAATCTGTAAATTGTAGATTGTCAAGGATTCCTAACCCAATATAATTTTTTTGTCCAACAATTCCCAACCCAATTAGTTATCAAATGCATGATTGATACTAGTCGAGGATGGGTCAATAAGGGGAAGTGCACAAATGTCAGAATGAGAGGGGTTTGTTTCAAAGTAAGGATTTGAAACAAGTGATGAAGCATCCTAAACAGGAGAATTCAAGACTGAATCAGGTAGAAAAGAAACATATGATATGAATATACTTTAGATAGTTTGTAGTAATGAGGAATACAATCCATTATGTGAAACGTCATATACCTACTAATTGTGCTGAATGTTGACTAGGGCGTGTCATAACAGAAAAAGGGTTGTATCTTTTCGGATAGTTATGAGTGGTCTAGGTTGGGTACCAAGGCCCTCTGGGAATCACGGTAGGCAATGGAGATGGTGTGAGACCACCAGCCATATCAGTAGAGAGAGAGGGATGACAGTGGAGGATCTTGTTGTACATGGAGGGGAAGACACTAAACTGACATGAGAGGCCGGTAAAAAAGAAGAAGATTATTTTAGTTTAACGAAGTATATAACCATTGACAGAGCAAAACGGGTGAAAAAGGATTCATTTAGTCGACCCCGCTTGATTGAACACAAGGTTTGGTTTGGTTTGGGATAGTGCGGACAGATCAAAAAACACATCATCATTGCAAGACTCTTCCAATGCAACAAAATAAAAAATAACTAGACCTAGGGCTAGAATTACATCTACGTTGTCTATAAATTTCAACATTTTCAACCAGCCAAAAATCTACTACAGAACGAGCTTTGCAGCCTTTCTCATGATGCCAGAGAATATGTAATCATGTCACGTATTCAACCTGAAGAAACAGAGCCCATTTTTTTTCTAAATTTTAATTATATAGAGAGGACAATAAAGTAAGCAAACCTCATTTATCAGATAAAGATCATATTCTTCTGTAAAATACTTGTCTGTCTCCTGCCCCTTCACTAACATCTCCATATCAATTGGACCAAGCATGCCAATCATGCGAGCCAGCAACATCACAAGTGCATCATTTGGAAAAAGAACCTGGTGGGAACATAGATGATTAGAAGAACATACAAATTGAATTGCTCTGAGAGGATCTATTATGCAGATGAGAAGCTAGGTGGAACAAAACATCAGAAACAAAGGTCACAAATTTACATTCAAACTCTTTGGATATATGAAAGTCAACAAATATATATAGCAACTACTAACAATATTCCAAATTCAGTCAAATGAATAGAACAAAGCCAAACTAGGGCTTACTTCGCCAGAGCATAGCTCAGCCAAGATGCAGCCAAGAGACCAAAGGTCAATCTTCTGATCATATGGGAGGCCAAGGACGACTTCGGGAGCCCTGTAGGAACGAGATTGTACATAGAGGCACAAGTTGTCTGTCTCAAAGCAACTGCTTCCAAGATCAATAACCTTTATCTCACATCTCGTGTAACTTTTGATAAGAATATTCTCAGGCTTAAGATCACAGTGGATAACTCCCAAGTGATGCAAGTATTCCAGTGCCTCCAAACATTGCCGGGTTATGTGCTGTGAAAGGCAAATAAATAACACCCATATTAGTGTTTCATGGTAGTTGTTTTAATTTGCAATATATTCTCTAAGCGGCACAAATTGCATTTTCATTCAACAGACACATGACTCACTCAAATAAATATCAAATTCATGATGAACACTACCAAAATTGTACAAACCTGCAGCCTGCTCAATGTAAAATATGGCTCTCCACCAGATTCTCGATTATATTTGTGAAATTCATACAAGTTTGCCCGAAGAAGTTCACAAACAATGAAAAGATGCTCCTGCAAAGTTTTTAATATGGAGAAAATATCATTGGTAATAGTTAAACACTACAGTAACTAAGACAGTGGAAGACAACTACAGAACTTCCAACTAGAAATTTTTTCTTTTTGGATTAAATATGATTTGTGAAACATGACAGTAACTTCTATGTACCAATCCAAAGTCAATAATCGTCATTTACAAAGTCTAAACTCCCACAGTAGGATAACCAAAGAGCTTAAGATTTAGCTTGACTTGTGCAATTTACCAATCTCTTAGCCATAGAAATCATTTTTTTTGTGAGATATCAAATACAATACTATTCCAATTAGGTCATGGTAATGTCGGTAATGAACCCATAGTCGTTGTATACAAATCAGGAATGTTTTTTCAGATTTGTCACTGTATGAATCCATAGATTATAGAACCACATGGCTCACAGCACATCAATGTTACCTGAAGTTTCAATAATAACGGAGTAGCAGTGATAAATTGGTACATGCTGTTAATTTGTCAAAACTACAAGTCACATATACCTGATAGTAGAAGTAATCATATAGACGCAAAATGTGGCGTTCATCACCAGGATCATGCTTGTTCACAAACTTTAGAAGTTTGATTTCATCTAAGCTCTGATCAAAGAAGTCCTTATCATTTTTAATGATCTTCAAGCAAACAGCCACTTCCGTGTGCAGATCTTGTGCCTGAACAACTCTGCTGAAAGCAGCTGAACCAAGGTATTCTGTAACATAATATCTGCCAGCTATGACGCTATTAAGAACAATAGGCAGATCCTTGTTCTCTTCGAATCCAGTCCTGTGCATGGCATAACAAATGATTATAAATGTTTGATACAAATCCACTGGCAATACACAAGCTCACAATCTTAATCCAAAGAGAGAAAAACAGAAGACATAGCTGAGATAGCATCTCAGTCAAATTTATATAAGATTTTGATCTTCCCAACTCAAAGAAAGTCAATAGAGTATCAATGCACAAGGTGACAGCATCTCCCATATTGACTCCTACAAATTTTTATTTGCTTGACATCCAATACCAAGATTCAAATGCAACAAAAAGTTAAGCAGAACTAACCGGTTTTTCCTGTGGATAATTCTTAGATTGAATACTTCATGTTCTTCCTCGTTACTGTCATACGTCAGAAGCTGATCTGCAGCAACACCCTCTTCTTCATCAGCAACACCCTCTTGCAGAAGGGAATCTCCGGCCAGTTCTCTTGCATTTCCACCATCATGGTCGTCTTTTCCATTTGGTAGGAAATCTTTCTCAGTAACTGGAATATGCAACTCATTGGCAGCTTTAGACTCTTCGGCCCAGTCATTGGTGGCACTCCTCTTACATTTAAAATCATTTACATCAGCAACTTTCATATTCATAAGACTATGATCCTTAGGATCCCTATCAAAAAATCCTCCTTCCAAACAGCAATCACTAACAGGTGCTGAACCCTTTTTTGCCTTTTCAACAATTCCATCATATTTGACATTTTCATCCAAATGATGATAATCCGTGACTTGAACCCCAATGATTTCGTCCAAGGAGGAAACATTGAAAGACCAGGGCTTGTCCAAGTAATTACTCTTGTCTACAGTTTGAAATCCTTCTGACATATGAATGAGACCAAGTTGGCTGATTTGCTTCCCCGTCTCCAAAGTCATAACAAACTTGTCCTCACTTGGACAGATAATGGTGTCTGGCCTACCAAAGTGGGGAGGCACAATGTAGTCTTCGTCTTTCTCATTGTACCAGTAGAGGTCATTTTGCATATCAAAATCCTGGTAATCACAAGCAGTACCAAATTGAGATAATCTATCTGAGGAAGCTTGGGAGCTTACCCCGGTCGTAATGTGAAGTCCATATGGATTTGTGAACTCTGCAAAAGTGGAAATATAGTAGTATTCAAAAACCATAATCCCTAACCAAAGCAATTAAAACCAAAAAGAATTGCCATAGCATAGCTCGAAAAGTAATTGGTCGAATTAAAAGATGCACAATCTCAAGAACTCTCTGAATGTATAGTATTAAGAAATCGGTGTCGCAATTGTGTGAGCCATGGTTGCAAATGGCTTCAGATTCAAGTATTGAATGGAATAGTGGAAGGAAAAAAAAGAAAAAAGAAATGCAAGAATCAAGCAAATCGATCAAAATGCCAAGTTAAAAATCCAACTTAATGATGGTTTTATTCAAATTAATTACAATTATAATGCATTTTGGGAACAACAGAGAGTAGTTCTGGAACACAGTCGATACAATCAAAGACAGACTAGAACGAAAGATATTAAATTTATACACAAAAAATACATAAAAAGACATTTAATTTAAAAAAATAAATAAATGATAAAAGCAAACAAAAATTTGAAATTCATAGATAGCAAATAGAAATGAAATCTAACAAAAATTCAAAAGGTAGAAATCAATACGACGAAGCAATTTATTCAAAAGTAAAGAACTCTGTACCAGAAGAACACAAATCGGTGGTGCAAGAACAGAAGCTGACGAGTTCCTCAGAAGAATCATCTCCTCCGTCCTCCGCCTGGCGGATCGCCGGAGGGGGAGGCGGGAGCATAGGGAATATGAACTTCTCGAAATTGAAGGAGCGGAATTCGGACTTGTCAAGGAGGTCCTCCATGAGAGCCGATTCGGAGTCGGAGAAGCCATTTTTTCTGAGGAAATCTAACACGGATTCGATGCCGGAGACCGACATGCGAGAGAGAATTCAGAAGAAAAGCGAAGGCCGAAGAGTTGAAGAAGAAGAGGAAGAGGAATTCATGGGATTGGGGTGAGGTGGGATGGTCAAAAGTGGAATTTAGTTGAGGAAGAGCCTGTGCTTGCATGCCTGTATAGAGAGAGAGAAAGATAGAGAGAGAAATAGAGGTGCTTGAGTACTACTGTAAAACTGAAGCCAGGGAAAGAAAGATCTCTCACCACCAACTTCGAAAAGTTAAAGTAGCGGATTAATTGGATTTTTGGTCTTTAAAGTATGGAATTTATAGTATTATTTTGATTTTTAATGTATAAAAAAATATGTTAATTTGATTTCTAAGGGATGTGTAAAATCAAGGGATGTGTAAAATCAGAAATAAGTATATAATCGGTAAATCACATATACTTCTTTTTTATGCTGTGTTTGGGAGGATTGGAAATAGAATTATTCGAAGTGTACAATTCGTTCAATCTAAATCAATTCGTATATAAATGAGTGGTTTCACAGACATAATGCAAACGGATGCAGTTTAAAATATGACATAATTGCGGGTGCACCCGCACTTAAATTTTTACGTACAGATACAGTTTAGAATATGGTATAATTACGGGTGTGCCCGCACTTAGATTTTTTTTTTTTTTTTTAGATAAAAAAAACCTGGACTGTTGATTTCATTCATCATATCGTATATATTTTTAGCCAACACACTAGACCCTAATTTCATGATACAAAAAGAAATGTTGTAGAGAATATTGTTTAAGAACATTGTTTTTTAATGTTTTTGTTTTTGTTTGCTCGGTGAACATTGTAGGAAATTGAATCTACTTCTTTATGGAGGGAAAACTGAATTTGTTAATTAGTTTTGAAATTAAAATCAATTCTATATTATATTGAATCTAGAAATTGAAATTGAATATGGAAATTGAAAAAGTCTAATATGCAAATCGCAACCCACACTACAGGTAATTGCGGGTTGAATTTTTCTCAAATTGCATACATGCGAGCGGGTCCAAACCGATCCGCAAACCGTTCAAAACCGAATCGTGAATACCCCTAGTGTTTAGTTAAGGAATTTAGAGAGAAATTTGGAAAGAGAAAGGGAAAAGATGTGTGAAAATAGATAAAATATAAGTATATTTTATTTACATTTCACCTATCCTTTTCATTTCTTTTTCTAAATCATTTCTCAAATTCCCTAATCAAACATAGCGTTAAGGTTTGAAAAAAATTCCATAAATATCACAAGTTTATTATAATTAAAATTTTGATCCATAAAACACTTTTTTCCCCTCTCTTAAAACATTCATTAATGATATGAATAACTTTTTGAAAATCTTTGTCGAACTAGTTAGCTCGGCAAACTTGGTTTGCAAGATTGACCAAGCTCTTGGAAACCTTTGCTTGGCCGGCTAGCCCGGCAAAGTAGGTTAGCAAGATTGACTAATCTTTTGGAAAAATTTGACCGAACTGGTTAGCTGAGTCAAAGTGGGTTGGCAGGATTGACCAACTTCTTAAAAATCTTTGCAGAGCTGGTTAGTTCGGCAAAGTATGTACTTAAACTTAATTCAAATGTCAAAAGACACCAAGCATGCAAAAAGTTGTAATTTTCATTGATGCAAGATTTGGTTACAGAAGAGGGGCAAACAGCCCGATTACAAAAAAGAAAAGCAAAATCAAAAGCAAATCATATCATGGTCAAATCACAAGATCATCCAAATTGGTTGTGGCATCGGTTTCACCCCTAGCCAGGACGACATTAGCACCTTCTTCAACGGTTAGACCGGTGGCATCTTCTTCGGTGGCGATGATCGGCTGATCCTGGCTTGCGATTGTTGGCCAAACTGGAGGATCTAGCTGCCACGCTGGGCTAGTAGTTGTTAGGACTAGAATGGTGTTGGCCGCTATGCTGTCATCCTCAACTACAAACAGTTTTTGTTATGCAGTGTTAGCATACATCGTCATATAACTTGGGATAAAATATAAAGGTGGATTTAGAAAGACCTCAGAATCAGTGGCCTGGCCGAGCTTTTCTACCGCCACCTTCTAGCCACACTTGAAGAAGATATCCTTCACAGCCTCGCATTGCTAAACATAAGTTTGCTCGCCCTCCACCTAACCTCAGTCATAGGCATCCTTTATCTTTTCCTCCAACGCCTTGATCTTGACGTCTTTGGCATCTTTGAGCTTCTTTAGCTCGCACAAGTACCTATTCTTCTTGCCAACTAGGGCCTTATATTTTTCTTCATTAATTGTGTGAACTTGCTCGGCCAACTGGTCTTGCTCAGTTCTTATCTCAGCCAGCTGTGCCCTTAGCTCTTTTAGTTCGGCATCCTTTGCGTTGTTTTCGGCAATGGCCACTTTGGTAGTCTTCCTCAATTCCAACACACATTGATATGCCACTTGATTTTTCTGCATCGCCTGCAAAACACATTATACATCAAAAAGACCGAGCAAACAGTTGAGAAGAAATGAGAATAATTGAAGATTTATCACTTACCAGGACCAAAGACTTAGTGGCTAACCTGATGGCCTTCAGGTCGGTGAGTTACTCGTGCCTTTCCATGTTGGCAAGAAGGCAGAAACTCATGGCCGGATTGAAAGCCAACTGATGGTCCTTGTCAGCACAGACCGAGTTAGATGTGGTCATAGCTCGATCGTTGTAGGTCACGACCAATGCCCACACTGGAGGGGAAGAAGGGTTAGCCTGCTCGATTTTTGTAATGACCCAGACATGCATCTGATTAATTAGTCATCTAAATTGCATTATTATGTCCTAATTGATTATGTGTTTGATGAGAAACTGTACGTGAATTAGAAAGATTTGCCTATATATCTGTTGATTGTAGAAAAGCATGTTGAACTTACGACTATAAACTGAAAATTAAAGGTCTTAGAGGCGCCAAAAGCCAAAACTGAGTGCATACTTATGATCAACATGATTTTTAGGGCTCAATGAGAAGTTTTGAAAAAAATTGATTTGGAATGAATTAATCGGATTTAATTACATATTATATATATATATGAGCCTTGGTTGAGTCTAAGACTCAACAAATATCTTCTGAGAGAGAGAGAGGGGGAGAGTTCTAGAGAACTCAAGAAGGGAAGAGAGAAAGAAGAAGAACAAGAAGGATTTGAACAGATCTTCTCAAATCATCAACTTTGAGTTTGACTTTCTCCATAATTTCTTGAATTTGAGTCACTTTCACTCATAACCTTCTAAGATTGAAGCCTTGATTGCATGAACTCATGGTTAATTAGGGAGTTATTGGTGTTAGTTTTAAATATCAACATGTATGGCATATTTTCCATGAAATTCTTGTTCCTACATATGATCTATTGCATGATTGTTAAAGATTAAGAAGGAAACTCCATGGATTTTCAAGATTTGGAACTCAACATTTGCATGTGTTATGATTTTACCCTTTTGATATTTTATTTGGAACTTTGGTTTTGATTTGACGTTATGAATTTTTGTTTTATGTAAGGTATGTGAAGTTGAAGATGTGTTTGAGGGTTTTGGGCCTTAATTTGCTTGGAATTGAAGTTGATTTTGCAAAAGAATGAGTTTCAAATTTCAGCAGATTTTCAAACTAGTTTTACACCCAAACCGCTCGAGCGGCCTGGGCCATTGCACGAACAGCTGGGCCTCTTTTGGTCAAAGTTGCATTTTGCTTTCTTGTCGCTAGTGCAGCCAAGGCCACCACACGACCGGCCAGGCCACCACATGTGCAACCTGCAAGGCAGTTTTTTTGGTTTTCATTTTTCTGACTTTTGGGCCTTCATTTACAAGGTTTTCACGTGTAATACACATTTATATGCTTAGCATGAACACAGAGGAAATTAAAGAATAAATAGAAGCAATTTAACGAATAAGTAACAGATGAAATGAATTAGTTTAAGAATCGATTGCATAAATTAAATGTGTTATGAAATGTTATGCTTGGATATGTTTTTGCAGGTTGAGCTGTTGAGGTGTATCACAGACCAAGCACTATGAGTAACATTACTGTAAAGATATTTTCATATGAAATATATTTGATATGTTATGTTTCTGAAACGTTATTTTCCTAAGTGAATGAATATCTGATTTTGAATCTACTATGGCATCCAAAGAATGGTCCCAAGTCATGGAAGATAGCATGTTAATGCAGGTCCATGACATATATCGTCTTGCCTCTTCTTGTAGGGTGAAGGTTACCAATAAAACCTTTTGTGCCTCAGTGCACGGGAAAACCTCAAACAATTTCTCAATTTCCAATACCCACGCCTCGGCTTTCAAAGGTTCAATGCCGCTCTAGAAGGTTGGTAGCTTCATTTTGTTGAACTTCTGTGGAAAAACAATGATATCATCATTATTTAGCTCTATCTGGACTAGAGGCAGTGGAGGAGATACAGGTTGTTGTCTTTGCTTTTGTTATTATCTCACCAGTTTAGTTAAAACTTACACCATTCTTTCTAACCGATCTATTCTAACATTAGAAGAGGATAATTAGTAATGTAACAAAGAAATATTTATTCACGCTTAGCTTCGAAAAACCAACGTCATAATTAGTAGTCCTCAACAAAGTCGGTTCGAGATTATAGCAAATAAGTTCTCAATATTACTCGCAACTTTAAGCAACTCTTATCAGTCTGTCAGTCTATTGAATAGCTCAAAATTAAATATTCATTCAATTTGTTATTCTGTATAATCAATTGGTAACAGATGTCATAGTAAAGGTTTCATGAACAAAATTTTTGAATCTACTATGGCGTCCAAAAATGGTCCCAAGTCATGGGGGACAACATGTTAATGTGGGTCCATGATATATATGTGATTACGAGATCTCGTTAGCCACTTGACAAAGTGGTGATATGTTTAATCGATATCCAGAACCGATTACTCTAGTCAGAAGACGTTATGGTATATTCTATTGGATGTACCATTATTATGTTCAGATATGAGACTGATCTGTTGTGATTTGTTTTATGTATATGACAACCTATAAAGGCTGGTTTGGGTCATGACAGTTTGGCTTCCTTCTAGGAGTGCTTCTAAGTCGAATTGCTCGGTAGCTCGGTTTCTTCTTTGTCCACCAATCGTTGCTCAGTCGGTACAGTTTGGGCCCTTTTGTTGGGCTGAAATGCAGAAGCCCTAGCTGTGGGCAGGGCAATGATTGCCTCTCTCCTTTGCTCGGCCGGAGGTAGCTTGGTCTGAGTATCAGTAGGCACTGTAGAGGGCTCGGTGATGAGGGCCCGAAATGCTCCTCTTTTGGCCATATCTTATTCTTCGGTTAATATATGAGGTTGATTTTAGGCAAATTAGGATCAAGCTCTAGCAAAGGCTTAAGTAAAAAGTCTATAACTTTGTTTTTTTCGCTTACCGCTATATTAGTAGGTCAGCTCAAAGTTGAGTAAGTCGGTCCAATCCCTTCGTTTATATCCTAGTGTGGCGTGGAGAACTTCTTGGTTTGCATATACGTAATTCTACTTTAAAAGGTTCAGATTTGCAAAGAAAAATAATAAGGCTGCTCTACGACCGTTATAAAAAGTGAAAACCGTACTACTCATACCGGTTATCCCCTTGTTATGGTTAATGTCATAGCCCGACACTAGAGCCTTTTGGTCCTCATAGTTGCTAGAGACCCAAAGTAAGTCGTCATCGTGCAAGTCTTTGTCCGGTGTACTCTTGGCGATCTTCTCTCAACCTCTTTTAACTTTTAAATAGTAACAATAGTCGTCATCTATTTGGCCTAAAGAGTATTAGTGGAACAGCTCAGCTAAGCCTAGATTGATGCGCGGACGACAGTTTATCTTGGCCATACCGTTTATTATTCTATAAGTGTTGGTGGAAAGCTGGGTTGGGCAAAGTCTTGTTTACCTTAGAAATTCGCAGAGCAGGTGTTGGACTGTGAAGCATAGTCCACCCTCTACCATGGATAACACAGTGAAAGGACATAGTCCAGTTTTATCCCAAGGAATTGTGTCTTGCTCGGCTAAGGTAAAGTGCACATCGTCTAAAATGTTGTAGTCCCTACGAAATTCGGTTATGGCATTGGGGGAGCTCACCATGAAGTAGTACTTACCCATGGGAACTGTTCTTAAGTTAAATACTTAATAGTTTTGCTTGGTTATTTACCGCGGCCACAGGCTGGTGTATTTGCTTAGCCGAATGGCGTCGCCACGGGGCAATTGTGAAAGTGTGCCTAATAAAGCCTAGTTGAGTTTGCACGGTCGAAACGAAGTGTGTTATACTCAAGCGTTGATTGAGCTAAAAGAGAGTGTTTTTCAATCAAGCAGAAAATATTTTGGCACCTAAGTGGCAGCTTAGCGGAAATGAGCGTGCATATCATATTTAGCTCGGTCGTTGAGTTGGGTGTGTTGAGCTATGGTAGCTCGGTTTGGGACATGAGCATGCAAGGATTGAATTCGGTTTAGGTTTGAGCAAGGTTTTAACTCAACTCTCAATGCAACAAGAATGTAGTTCGGCAGGACTAAGGGGCAAGACCTTAGTCCGGTTATATTTTTTGGCAGCTCACTTAGCCCGGCTTGGGGTTCTAGCAAGGTTTTAGCTCGACCTCATGACTGTGCAAGATATTAGCTCGATCACGGTGACGCGTAACCACATTAACTCGGTTGGCTTCCCTGAAAGCTTTACAAACACAATGTTTGCTCGACTCCAGTGTAATTTTGGATCAAAACATTAGCTCTTAACCAGTTTACCTAAGTCATTCGTTGTTCACCCCCAGCAGGTGGGAGTTTAAGGGTCATTTGGAGTCCTAATTCACTCATAAAGCCTAATTTTATCCCTATTTCAGTG
This sequence comes from Camellia sinensis, assembly GCF_055761805.1. NCBI lineage: Eukaryota > Viridiplantae > Streptophyta > Magnoliopsida > Ericales > Theaceae > Camellia > Camellia sinensis. The sequence continues at coordinate 45,452,183 of NC_138961.1, forward strand.
ATTAAGGGTGTTGTAATACCATTCGTAGGCTTGGATGATAGAAAAACAACATGAAAAAGCCAAGAACATGAAGAACAATATCTGTGGCTATGGAAGAAGTATTGTAAAGGAATGAAAAGCTTCCCTTTTTGGATGCTATACCAGGTTCCAATCACCAACAAAGCTCCAAAGATTAAGTTGAATCGGGTATGGCTATGAAAGTGTGTTGATTTGAGATAAAAATGCAAGATTTCGAGCGTGTAAGCACTATGGTTCCTAGGGTTTTCGCTGGAGAAGATGAATAGTGAAGGTATAGGTTGTGTATGTATGGGCTATATATACCTAGAAAGCATAAAGGTAGGTTGATTCGAATTTTGAAGAAGGGTGCGTGACGGCTGGAGGAGGCACACGGGCACAATAGGGGCTAGTCACGTTTCCTAGAAAGGATGACGTGTTAGGGTGGTTGGTGAATGTGGTATACGGCTAATGAGACTGCTGCAAACCAAGCAAATTTTGCGATCGAACAACTTGATTAGCTCGGCAGGAAGGAGTAACATAGCTCGACTATAGAGAGTAATCCTAATCATGCGGTGCAGATGGAATTAAGGAGCATTTGAGAGGGTTATTTGTATAGCCAAATTGGGCCGAGCTAGATGGAAGTGATTTTGAGGCTTAGGCCACGAGTTGGGCTGAGCTATGCATTGGGAAAAGCTTAGCGTGGGTCGAACAGTGGATTGAACCAGTCAAAGAAGGTTGACCGAACTACCAGAAGGCCCACATTCTTAGACCTAGCTACCTCCTAGTAGCGGTCAATGCTTTGACCGAGCTACAAGGAAGACGGTCAAACGGACTAAGTGGAGGTTTGACCGAGCTAGAAGACGGGGGCCCGTACAATCTCAGCATGGTGGCGTGCATGACGATGTGTGTTACACGACTAAACCATTGATGGACAGAACAAAAGCGTTACGACGACGTTTGAAAGAGCGCAAACTTGATCAATAAGATTATATCAATGAAGATTATTTCGTACTCGTACAGCTCTCTAATTAATCTTCCATCAAATCATACTTTGCATGCTTCGTAGCTCAATGGTGAACTGGGAATTTTTATTTTTTGTTTTTTGGTGATGATGGTGTGGTTTGTGCTACATAATTGCTAATGAAGATATTGAAATATATTGTAACTATAGACTATTATATAGAGGGAAAAAAAAGATTGTGTGACTTGATATGGAAAACGATACCATAAATCAAGGGATTTTTATATTTTAATTTTTTTTTTTTAAAAAAGAGTTGATTGGATTAATTAGGTTTTCTTTTCATGAAAAATTGATTTTTTTTTTCAAAATCTTTTTGGATTTTTTGTATATAGTTTAGCCAATAGTTATTTTTTAAAATGATTTTATAAATAAAAAAAAATAAAAAAATTTTGAATGAGATTTTGGAACTCTCACAAAGTTTTTCATTAGAAACCCCTTTTTGCTTATCTATACTATATATATAATTAAATGTAGTTGTTAGGTCAAAAGACTCCAAAACTTGAATCCTAAATTCTCATAATTTTAGAAAAATAAAATAAATACGTGGCACATCTCTTTACCCCTCTTCTCACTATTCAAGTATTCTCACTTCCTCTCCCAATTGTGTTATCTAAAAAAATATTTTAAAAAATAAAATAATATCTTTCATTGGAGTTGTGGATATACATATGTATATAGAATCCCACATGTTTATCACCATATCACATAAATTTAAATAATAATAATAAAAAAGAACTCACAACTCTTACAACTCTTATTCCCACTTATTTTATATATTTATATATATATATATATATAATGTTAGCATTTATCGGATTCACGTTTGCTTTTAAAAAATAAAATAATTTCATAGCCTATAGATAAGATCAAGATTTCAAAGTTGAAATTTTATTTAATTTATTTTATTTTCTCATGTTTATATTATTTTATCTTTAAATTTGAACTTAAATTTTTACTTTCTTCAGAACTTTCTATCTCTTGGAGTTTATCTTCTATTTGAACTTGATTGTTGTAGATTTTCATATATTCCAACTTAATCTTTTAAAAATTTATCTTCAAGCTGAACTTTATTTATCTTTAAAAATCGAAGAGATCATCAAAATTTATTTGGATATGGATTTATGTTTTAAATTTAATCATCAATTATATTTGGTTGTTGATTGCCATGTTGAAATAACTTATGATTAAATTAATTTTCAAGATCTCATTTCTTTTGAGACTTAAACCACAAATTTCTTCTTTTTTTAAATATCTTTTTATGCAGATTCAAAGCTTGAGCAAATGCAAGTGATCTCATATTTAAAATGTTAGGTTTTTTTTGAATAATTTAAATATTACTATTCTTTATGTTTGTCTGTTCAATTTTAATGCATTTTCAAACCTATTTATGTTTAGTGAATCAACATAAAATTAAAGAAAAAAAATTATTTTATTTTAATTCATTATATTGTGTGGGATAATTAACATAATATCTCTTATTGATTGAAAAAAAATGAAAAAATAGCATTCTTTTATTTAATGTTAGTCATTTTGATTAATTATAATTTTAGTATGCTTTTGTTACTCCACTTTTGGTTGTCTTAACTAACTCTTATTATCTATTTGTTATGCGATGATTTAAGATGAAAAATGTCAAAAATAATAAATAAACAACAAGATAAGTGTTCGCATTTATTAGATAAATGTTTGCTAATAAAATAATTGATTTGTATTTTTTTTTAAATGTGATGTTAAAATTTTAAAATTAAATTTTCTATGATATCTTTAGCTCCTTATCTTTATCAAAAAAATTAAATTTGAATTTAAACACTAAACCTCCAAAACACATTATCGTTAAATTAAGTTTCCATATAAATTTGAACAACCACCGATAAAATCCAACATTGGAAACAAACCCTCAACTAGGGGTGTGCATAATACCGCAGAAACCGCCGAAACCGCCAAAACCGCACCGAGCCGCACCGCCAAGGCAAATTCGTTATTATTTTCCAATCGAACCGCCGGTTTTTGGTAAGAAAAATGGCAAATTCTAGTGACACTTTTATCAATCCGCCGGTTTCTATTTTTCTTCCAAACCGCACCGACCCGCACCGCTATTAAATCATGTTTTATAATATTCTAAAAATTCTTTTTTACTTAAGTTTGCTTGTTATTCTATACCTTAGAATATAGTATTACATTATTGCTCGAAGGGAATTCAAGATGTCAGTAATCCAAAATAAAGTTGGATTCCAATTCACTTTTCAATCTTTTTTTTTTTTTTTTTTTCTGGCCATGTTGCAAACTTGCATCAGCTCACTTTTCAATCTAAATACTTTTCAACAGTAAACATTTTCAATATATTGTAAACCCTGAATAATATTAATTTTATGTATTGTATTTGATCATTGTAGCTTCCACAGATGCTTGTAATGAACTAATGGCATAGTCGTTGATATTATCATGTTGTTGCTACACTTGCTACATCAGAAGAAAGCTTCGCAAGATGCTTAACATCACGGTATCTCTCGCCTTTTTTTTACTCTTTGATTTAAGTTTTGTAATTTGAATTATATTTTTTATAAACCGCCAATCCGCCCGAACCGCCAAGGCAAATCTACCATTATTTGCCAACCGAACCGCCGATTTTTGATAAGGAAAATGGCAAATTCTAGTGACACTTTTATCAATCCGCCACCCGCCATACGGTTTTCATTTTTCTCTCAAACCGCACCGACCCGCACCGCGCACACCCCTACCCTCAACAACATCCTCTTTTTTTTTTTTTTTTTTTTACCTCCTCCTCCTCTTAACGGAGTGGTGGTCATAAAAATTTCTTTAAGGTATTAATATTTTATATCTCCTAACTCCAATAATTTATTTATTTTTCCTCTCCAGGGAAGATTATAATATACATAGAGTTTTGCAAGCAATATCTCGAGGTTAATCATTTTTTTAATTGAAATCTATTTGAAGTCATAAAATTTCATATAATTTTTTTTTCATCTTTATTCTATTGTATTATTTAATGATAGATCTTTTCAAGCAACATGTTCAAATTCATATAAATTTACATAAGGTCTATATATGGTTTTACATAAAATCTACTTAGGTCTATCAACTTTTTCATGCAATTGCTCTAGATTTATAGATCTTTGAATGCATTTTGTGATAGTACTTGAAAAGGATTTTTATTGAATAATTCGTGCATATTACAATTATCAATCACTTCATTTTAACTCACCGTAATAAATATATATCTATATATTATTCATGTTTCTTAAATATATCATTTGTCCTATAATATTTGGTATAACTGCTACTATACATTTTTAGTCTCTATTGATCTAATTATTAGTTATATATGATATCTTAAAAATTCATTTCAATAATTGATTGCAATTATTAAATTGATATATGTTATATATGATATGTTTTTTAATTTTTCATGTTGTGAAGTATTAAAAATTTTGAATGATGTATAATAAGATTTATATACACAAATTAAATAAAAATATTTTATTTATATTAGAAAATACAACTAAATAGCATAAATTTTTTTTAAAAATTTATTATGTTCACTTTGTAAAATCCCATGCATCGCACGAGTGACTACTAGTATAATATATAGACTTGGATCAAAAAATAAAAAAATATGTTTGGTTAATAAATTGTTGAAATTCTTCTCAAAATTATATTTTCTCTCTCCTCTCTTTCTCTTTTTTTTATTAATAAATCAATTCTTTTCCTCTCTCCTCTCTTATCCTCTCACATTTTACATACTAATCAAAGTTTCTCTTATACCCATCTATTCGATTATAAAAAAATAAAAATAAAAATAAAAATAAACTACAAATCATTCAAAAATTATTTTTTAAATTCATAATCAAACAAATTTTTAATTTTCAATTTTTTTTAGCAACTTATTTTTTTAAATATAATTTAAAATTCAAAATTCAAAACTTACTTTAAAAATTAAACCAAACAAATGTTATATATTATGGTGTATTGGCACAAATTTCAGCATCACTCTGTTTGGTTTCAGTTTTGACAATTCACTTTTCAAAAAAGTTTACTTTTTCATTTTCCATATATATTTTTTATTTTCACTGAATTTTTTTAATTTTTAGACACACTTAACACAAATACACTTAAAAAGTATAATATTTCTAAAAAAAATCTTTAACAAATTCACTAAATATCAAAAATACAAAAAATTGAAAAAATGCAATATATATTTCATATTTTTGTATATTTATTAATTTCTTAAAATATTTTTTATAAATATTTTACTATTTAGATATATTTAAGTAAGGTGCATCTAAAAAGTAAAAAAATTATTTAAAATTTTAAAATATTCACTAAAAATAAAAAAATTAAATTTTGAGAAAATTGAAATCAAACGCACTAATTGAATCCTACGAGTGTAATCAATATGTGAGCGTTTGTGCATTGCCCTAGTACTACCCAAAAACCATCGCATTTAGCCTATGGGGATTGAAAGATTGTATACGTGTAGGTATAATACATTTACACGTGGATACTCGGTCGGATCACCTTAGGTGCAAAATCAAGTGTTCGTTGCCACGTTGGGGACCATTTCAGTTGTGCCAGCGAACGGTGTCGTATTCATCGTGGGAAAATTATTTTGTTTGTTTATTTCTTTTTTTTTTATTTTTATTTTATGAACACTATTTTGCTGATTTCATTGTTCAATAAAAGAGTTAATTTCTCTCTCTCTCTCAAAATTATTATAAATATTTTAATTAAATTCTTAAAGTATTAATTTTATCTTTTAATCTCTATTTTTTTTTTTTTAATTCATTAGTCTAACTAGAGACGCTTGTAGAAAATAAAACTGACTTATTAGAGATGATTATACAAATAAAAAAATGTTGAAATCTAATTTGATGTTAAAAAATGTCTTTTTTGAGAATGTAAAAAAAAATGTCATTTTATAATTTGAATAATTTAACTATACAATTAAGCATCAATCATATGCATTGTAGGGTGTGTTTTGTTTGAATTAATAACAAAAAAATATTTTTGATTGTATGATTTAACTTGTTTAAATTTTTAAAGAACAGTTTTATTCATCAAATCAAATTCCAGCTGTTATTCAATTGTACAAGCATCTTCAATGGCTCAAAATATATATATATATATATATATATATAAATAAATTCAAGAACTACATACTAGATAAAATTGATCGTTTAAGAATGAAATAAAAAATATTGATAATTTAATGAATAAAAGTGAAATTAACCATTCAATAAAACAATTTGATCATCATTGATGTGTATCTCTAAACTTATTGTTTGATTATTTACAAAAGTCTATTGCAGTAGCTAGGCTTTTAGATATATATTAGTTTAGTGTTATTTCAATCAATCTTGTATTTTTCTAGTAATGGATGTCGAACAATAGTTTTAAAAATTATCATCGGAATAGAAAAATGCAAAGTGAATCATGGATGATTTAAACTACAACTTGTGAATAGATTAAAAAAATAAGTGTTACAAATTAAAAGAGGAGTAGTTAAAAAAGTGATATCAACTATACAAAAATCCTAATATCCTAATAAGTACTTTATTCTATATATTACATTTATCATGATCCCCATACATCAGGGTCCATATAAAGAATTTCATTTTCTATTTTTCAACAAATAAAAAACTACCAAGCAAGAATCTTTTAACAATAATATCACAATGTTTGGTTTTAGTTTTCAGAAAACACTTTTCAGAAAATTGTCCTCTTTTATTTTTCGTATTTTTTTTGTTTTCAATGAATTTTTTAATATTTTAAGAATTTTTTTTTAATTTTTAGACACATCTAACATAAATACACTTAAAATGTATAATATATGTGAAAAAATCTTTAAAAAATCCACTAAATGCCAAAAATATAAAAAAAATGAAAATTCCACTACAACATTTTCTTAATTTAGTGACATTTGAAAGTGCCACAAAACTATTCTTCTAATGACATTTTTTGGTCTTGTGGCATTTTGAACAAGTGCTACTTCTATCGGTGCCACGGTAGATACTTGCAAGTGTCACTGCATCATCATGGCTGAAAGCTTTCAATGACATTTTAATATCATGGTAGATATTATTTGTGACACTATCAAGCGCCATTAAAAAAAGAGCTAGTGACACTTGTAAGTGTCATGGTAGGCACTATTCGTGACGCTATCAAGTGTCATTCATGACAATAATTCGTTGCAAAGCAATTTGATCTACTCTTGCGGAGACTCGAACCGCCAACCTTCCGCACCATAAACCTTATACACCACACTCTTCCCACTACACCTCTATAGCACCACATGATTATATATGCAACATATATTATTTATATAGTACATACATCCATATTAATATAAAAATATATGTATAAACATAATTATTTTATTGAATATAATTTATGTAAAATAAACTAGTTATTACCAAAATAAAAAAGGCCATTTTTGGTATTTTAGTCGCCAATTCTATACTTTTGATTACTAATTATTTTTTAGTTGCTAAAAAACTTAATTTTTGTCGACCAAAATCGGATTTGGTCGCCGAAGATGCACTTTCAGCTATCAAAATTTTGGTCACCAAAAAATTTTATTCCCGCCTTAGGATTTTAGTTCTCCCGCGCTAAAGATGACCACTTTTGGCGACTAAACTTAATTTTTAGTCGCCAATTGTAGACTTTTGGCTACTAAAATTTTTTTTGGCACCAAAAAGCTTTACTTTTGGCTACTGAAATTTTTTTGGTCGGTAAAACCCATATAATCAGCAACCAAACTTATTTTTAGTCGCCAATTGTAGACTTTTGGCTACTAAATTTTTTTAGTCTCCAAAAAATTTTACTTTGGGCTACTAAAAATTTCTTAGTCACTAAAACCCATATAATTAGCGATCAAACTTAGTTTTAGTCACCAATTGTAGACTTTTGGCTACTAAAATTGTTTAGTCGCCAAAAAGCTTTACTTTTGGCAACTAATGCTGTTTTGGTCGCTGAAAGCTATACTTTCAGCGACTAAATTTTTTTGGTCAGGAAATTTAGTCGCTGAATATGCTTTTTCCTGTAGTGTATATTGAGTTTAATTCATTTATTTTTAATCATTTACTGCATTTTAAAAATTTAGAAAATATATTGGCATTTTTTATTTTTTCAAAAATGTCATTATAAGCTTGGAAAGTTTTTGGCTTAGTGGCATTTCTCAAAATGCTATAAAATATTTGTTTATGACACTTTTCACCTAAGTGCCATAAAAAGTAATTTGCACCTACCTAGTGTCCTGACATTTTTTAAAAAATGCCATTGCAAATATTCATAAAAAGTTTTTGTAGTGACATTTTTGTTGTAGTGAAGTGACACTCTTTTTAATTGAAATGCCACTAGAGCCTTGTATGTTTGCAGCTCTATGACATTTTTCTAAAAAATGCCACCAAATATTCTTTTTGTGACATTTTTTAAGAACATGCCACTAGTATGGTGTCACTAAAATATGTTTTTGTTGTAGTGTTGTGACACTTGTTCATTGAAATGTCACTAGAGCCTTTTTATGTTTGTCGTTTTGTGACATTTTTCAAAAACGTGCCACTAAATATCATTTTTGTGGCATTTTCTAAAAATATGCCACTAGTGTAGTGCCACTAAAGTATGTTTTTGTTGTAGTTTTGTGACACTTGTTCATTGAAATGTTACTAGAGCCTTTTATGTTTGTCGTTTTGTGGCATTTTTAAAAAACGTGCCACTAAATATCATTTTTTGTGGCATTTTCTAAAAATATGCCACTAGTGTAGTGCCACTAAAGTATGTTTTTGTTGTAGTGTTCAGTATATTTTTCATATTTTTGTGTATTTATTAATTTTTAAAAATATTTTTCACAAATATTTTTCTATTTACATACATCTAAGTATGGTGCATCTAAAAAGGTAAAAAAATTGCTCAAAATTTTAAAAATATTTACTTTAAAAAAAATAATATGAAAAATAAAAAACTCAATTTTCAAAAAATTAAATTTAAAAAACTGAAACCAAACCCAATATTCTCATTTTTTTTTACATCAACTTCACTAGGAAAGAGATCTTTCAACTAAATTGTTTTATCCAATTATTGTTGCAAATGGCAACAAATTATTGGAATATTGTTGTCTTCTTCTTCTTCTTCTTTTTGTTTTTTTTTTTTTTGTTTTGTATTTTTTTCTTCCTTTTTTTTAATATACAAATTATTAGAATAATAATTCTTCCAATGTAATTATTTTTTATTTTGGAATTCCTTGGCATGGGATCTTCTATGATCCACAAACCAATTGGACCGTGTTATTAAGGTGTCGTTTGGTAACACTTACGTTTTTAATTTTCTGTTTATATTTACAAAAATTTTAAAAATTCAAATAAAAACTTATTTGGTAAATTTTTGATTTATAAATCAGTGGTCTCAGTTTATAAATTTAGCCAAAATATGTAAACGCAAAAAATGTGTTTCCGTTTTGAGTTTCAAGTTTTTTTTTTTTTTACCACCCAACACTAGCCACCACCCGTTACCATTTTCCACCACCGTCTTCCGCCACCACCACCTACCCCCACCACCACCTGCCACCACCACCCACTAACCGCCACCACCACCCACCTACCACCCATTCGCCAACCTACCACCCACTCGCCACCCCCACCTATCTGCCATCCACCCGCCACTACCATCCACCGCCCGCCGCCACCAATCACCACCCACCTGCCACCACCATCCACTACCCGCCACCACCAACCACCCGCCACCACCACCCGCCACCCACTTGCCACCACTACAACCACCCGCTCGCTACCACCCACCACTCGTCACCGTCACCCACCCAACCGCCACCACCACCACCCGTCACCTACCCGCCACCACCTGCCACTACCCACCATCCGCCACCACCCACCATCCGCCACTCACCTGCCACCACTCGCTACCACCCGCCACCCGCCACCATCACCAACCCACCCACCATCACTACCTGCCACCACCCGCCATCCGCTACCCACCTGCCACCACCACCTACCACCCGCCACCACCACCACCACCACCACACACTCGCTAGCACCCATCACCCGCCACCGTCACCCACCCACCCACTACCGCCACCCGCCACCACCACCCGCCATCCACTGCCCACCTGCCACCACCGCCCACCACCCGCCACCACCACTACCGACTCGTTACCACCCACCACCGTCACCCACCCACCCACCACCACCACCCTCCCGCCCCCACCCACCACCACCTGCTACCCACCACCCACTGTCACTACTTTCCACCACCGTCTTCCGCTGCCACTTGCCACCACTTGCCATTTCTCACTCTTTTTTATATTTTTAAATTTTTTTAAACATTTTGTCAATTACCAAACGCGTTTGTAGTTTATATTTTTCTAAAAATAAACAAAAAATAAATAAAAACCAGTTTATAAAATTTTTGTAAATATAAACTGAAAACGTAAACGTTACCAAACAGACCCTTAAGCATTGGTAGGCTCATCACAGGGCCACATTGATAATTCAATTACTTTATTTTGTAAGATGTTCAGATTAAATCATCCATGCAAAAATCCAATTGATTGAACAATTGTAATTGTATGATAATATCATATTTGTTATTTGAAAAAAAAGAAAAGAAAAAACATAACAAATATGAATTTGAGAATAGATTATTCATTATTTTAAATACAAATGTATCTGATTATGTAATTATGGTTGTCCGTTTAATTTAACTTTTTCGATGAATTTTTTACGTGAAAAGCCACCAAAAACAAACAATTCTTATCATCGAAGTAGATCTCATGATGGACCCACCGGAGCCAAATAGTATTGTTCAGTTGGCTGCCAATTGTTGTAGAGAATCTGATTCCATTCCTTTTAACCCTGTTGATAAAATTCCTTTGTTTCATTTTTCTGATCATCATTAGGCTAAAAACATTAGGATAATTAAAGAAGCAAGTGATGATCAAGTGTTAAAAAATAAAAAAGGGCAAGGGCATCTCTTGTTCTTGTCATTAAGCATCCATCATAAAAAACAAGTAAATTACACATCCTCCAATCACTTGCAAGTTCACTCATCAAATAAAGAATAATAAGTAACCCTCAATCTTGCAGGTTCAAAGATCAAATAAAATAATTTTAAGTTCACTCATCAAATAAAATCATCACTTCCAAGTTCAATCATCAAATAAAATAATTCTAAGTAACCCACAATCTTGTAATTATTTATATGTTTATACCATTTATTTTTTAAAATACATTGACTTAAAACATGTATAAATATGTATATCAAGCCAATAAAATAAAAGTAGAGTGGTCAACTTGTTTATGGCAGTGGTTGTAGACTCTTGAATATATCGTTGGTTAGTTGGTTCGATTCTATCAAATCACTCTCCTTCCCTCATATTAGAATTATACTAATTATGTGATTAGAATCTGGAATGACATGCTCATTAGTTGGGTTCAATTCCAACAAATCACTTCCCTTTCTTAAGCTTAGAATTATGCTATGTAATTAGACTATTGAATGCACTACAAAAAATTTAAGTTTTTGCGACGGCAAAATGCCGTCGCTAATACTCCTAATGCCGTCTCAAAAAAAATTTAGCGCCGGCAAATGACTTTTAGCGATGGCAAAGGGGGGTCACAACAGAGGGCGTTGCAAAAACTTTGTTGTCATCTTTTTTTTGCAACGACAATTGTTGCTTTTTGCGACGGCATTTTATTGTTGCCTGTAAAATATAAAAAAGTGAAACCTTTTGCGACGGCGCTATTTTACTGTCACTAAAAGTCTTATTTGAGACCGCAAGCAATGTCGTTGCGAATTGTGTTTTTTTTTTTTTTGCAACGGTGTGGTGCCGTCAAAAAAAAAAAAAATCTGGAATAAAATTATTAAAATTACCTTCTTCTTTTTTTTTTGTGACGGTGTGGTGCCGCTGTCGCAAAAAAAAAAAAAAAAAAAAAAAACCTACAATGTAATTGTTAAAAATATTAAAATTATCTGTATTAAATGGAAAACAATTGAAAAAGAAATCAATAATTGCATAATAATATAAAAATTTCTATATAGAAATAACAATTTCTCCATAATAAAAACATTCTTGCATCCATAACTACACATCAACAAAATTACCCTACTACATAATTGTGGAGATATATTTTCTGAGTACCAACACGTGGCTAAGGTGACGCCGACATGTCAGCCGAGGTGCCACGTGTCCTGATTGTTATGCCGAGGTCATCTCGGATAGGCCGAGGTTACCTCCGAAGATATCGGAATCCGAGATAAGCGGATGAGGGGCAAGAGTCCTAGAATGAAAGAAGACTTCAGTTTGTATTAAGATAAGACTCTTAGAGAGTTTATTCTAATCTTACTGGGAGTCCAAGATTAGCAGTAATCCTGAGTCCATAGAAGTTAAGCTTCTATTGGGACTAGGTTTATGTTGGCTATAAAAGAGAGGCACCCCTATGGGTCTAAGGTGATTTTGATACTCAAGCTTGTGAGTTTAGCACTTGATTTATCTTTGAGAGATATACTAACTTGATCATCGGAGTGCCCCCAGGTGGACGAACGACCGCCGGAATCTTCTCTTTCTGTTGCAGGTTAGCCAAGTACCATCTATTCTGCCGATGCTCTCCAGCTGGTTACTAAGCGGGTAGTGTGGTCAGAAAATCACTCATACAATTTGGCGCCGTCTGTGGGAAAGAAAGAAGAATAGATGGCCAATGAAAGAAAGAAGAATAGGTAGCCAATGAAAGAAAGAAGAATAGATGGCCAATGACAAACAGAAGGATCAGATTGGAGACAACGCTCCTGCTGGGAGTGGGAGACCTATCAACCTCGACGTTGAAAGGGACGACCGCAACACAGAAACTCGTGACCAGAGTCACAGAGTGAAAGACACCGGCCAGAAAGGTGACGCACCAAAGACAACAGATCGAAGCAGATACTACAACAAAGATGACCTCCAGGTATGGAAGGATAGATACCTGTGGAGGAACGAAGACCCTTCTAGAAGGGATGCAAAGACAGGGGGCATGAGCGCTCCCAAGGAGATAACATTCAAGTATAGAAGAACTCATCCTAAGTGAGCAGATCCCGAATTCCAGATCCTGGATCCCGGATCCTAGAAGACATGATCTCAACCTAGATAAGTAGGTCCAAGAAGAGAAGAGCTCAACCTGAGTGAGCAGATCCAAGATTCTAGCAGACAAGATCTTGACACTTAAGTCCGAGAAGAGAAGAGCTCAGTGAGCAGATCTCAGATCCTAGAAGATAAAAAAAGAAAACACACAAGGTTGGATTGCAGTTAGCCAGGTTGAAGACCTTTTATAAGGTTCGCAAAGGAGTATATGGAAGCCATGCAGGGGGCAGAGAGAAGAATAATATATTTACCACTTGTTGAAATTTGTAGCAATTTACAAGTTGGTTAAACCGATATGATGTTTACCACTTGTTAAAATTTGCAGCAATTTACAAGTTGGTTAAATCGATATGATGTTTACCACTTGTTGAAATTTGTAGCAATTTACAAGTTGGTTAAACCGATGTGATATTTAACACTTGTTGAAATTCTATGTGAATTTGCAAGTTGAAGTTAAACCGAAGTCATATTTAACACTTGTTGAAATTCTGTGTGAATTTACAAGTTGAAGTTAAATCGAGATGATATTTAACACTTGTTGACATTCTGTGTGAATTTACAAGTTGAAGTTAAACCGAGGTGATATTTAACATTTGTTGAAATTCTGTGTGAATTTACAAGTTGAAGTTAAACCGAGATGATATTTAACACTTGTTGAAATTCTGTGTGAATTTACAAGTTGAAGTTAAACCGAGGTGATATTTAACACTTGTTAAAATTCTGTGTGAATTTACAAGTTGAAGTTAAACCGAGGTCGTATCGGAAGAAGATTGGTTTAAACACTTGTTGAAATTCTGTGTGGATTTACAAGTTATAGTAAAACCGAGGTCGTATCGAAAGGAAGATGGTTTAACACTTGTTGAAATTTTGAGAAAAATTTACAAACTGAAGTTAAGCCGAGGTTATGATAAAGGATAATGGTTAAAACACTTGTTGAAATTTTTGAGAAAAATTTACAAGTTAAAGTCAAGCTCAAACAATATCTGCGTACATGCCGAGACTACCAGGTTGTCAAAACTTGAAATATGGAAAACTGAAGTCTTGATAGAAGACATTGAGAAAGTAACAAGTCCTAAGCAACACTTGTGAAAATATTTGTTACAATATTTTCAAGTGTTAGGACAAGGCCGAGATGAGCAAGATTAGAAGTTGTGACAGATGTATTTTATCCGAAGAGATTGCATAGTCAAGGTGTACTTTGAGGACATGCAAATTATTCTAAGTGTAGAATCATACAAGAGCAGAAAAAAGAAGACATTTATTCAAAGAAGAAATTAGAGAAATGCATTTAAAGAAGAAAGAAGGCACTTCGGCCTGAATATTGAAAAATAAATTATTCAGACTACAAAAATGGCACGTCGGCCGGATTAAAAGCATACAAAGAAGGACAAAGTACAAGGTACAAGGTACAAGGAGTAAAAGAAGGAAACAAAACTATTCGGCATCAATGGCAGGATATAAAAGATAGTTGGGAAAACTTCTCAGTAGCCTTCTCGGCCTCGAGCTCAGCATCAATCTCCCAAAGAGTTTGATCAAAGCTCTTCTCAGCGATTGGCACCTCGGAGTTTGAAGGCAAGGATTGAAAGCAAGAATCTAGAAAAAGAGACAGAAAACAGAAACAAGAATGTAATTCGTAATCAAGAATGATGATGAAACTATCAGGAAATCAAGACAAAAAGATTGCACAGGTGTGTCAAGCCAAGAATAGTGGCAGAAATCAACAGATGTGTGAACAGTGTGTATTCAAGAAGATGATTTGGAAACAACGGGTAAAACAACAATGGTGATTAACAATGAAGCAGAGTTTCTTGGAAAACGACAAGAAATAAAACCAGGAGGAACAGTGGCTTACCAAAAAGAGGGAAGCCAGAATGAGAATTGCCGAAGTCTGACGACGGATGCGAAAATGACAGAATGATGTAAGCTTCACCGGAGGAAAGGAACGAAAACAGCTGTAGAGCTTGAAAGCTTAGAACTATGACGGATTTAAGCAAAAGAGATAGAAAGAGAAAAAGCCAGAGGATTGAATGAAAAAAGAGAAAAATCAGAGTCAAGAAGACGACAAAGTTCAAGAATAAAGCCAAGTGCACATGCACTAAGTAAGTATATGAAGAACAAGAAAGTAATGACCCAGACACGATGCTAGCAACAAAAAGCGGATATGGCAAGAACAGTGCCAGGCATTCAAACAATTCAAAACTTGAAAATAGACGAAAATAGAAGACAACAGAGGGCAAGTAAACGGATTCAGAAGAGTTATGAAAGATTGAGCTTAATAAAAGAGTTTATGAACCTACCAAAAGAAATGAACGCCGATATGAAGATCGCCGGAGTCAAATAGATGACTGGAAGTTGGGAACCCACCGAAGAATGTGAATGGAGCAATTGCAAAGCTCTTGGAGTTTACGAATTAATGGAACAAGAACCTCGGCTAGGAGGTGTGATCTCGAGCAGCTTGGAAAGCATGAAGCTTGATACTTGACAGAAGTGGACAGCAAAGTCTAGGGAACTTTGAGGTCGGCGAGTTTAATCTCGAACAGAGGGGCACAGATGAACGAACAGTGTAGGTTCCATCACCTCAGAATGCCGAGGTACTAGAACCTAGGGGGCAGTTGTGGGGATATATTTTCTGAGTACCAACACGTGGCCAAGGTGACGCCGACGTGTCAGCCAAGGTGCCATGTGTCCTGGTTGTTATGCTGAGGTCATCTCGGATAGGCCGATGTTACCTCCGAAGATATCGGAATCCGAGATAAGCAGATGAGGGGCAAGAGTCCTAGAATGAGAGAAGACTTCAGTTTGTATTAAGATAAGACTCTTAGAGAGTTTATCCTAATCTTATTGGGAGTCCAAGATTAGCAGTAATCCTGAGTCCATAGAAGTTAGGCTTCTATTGGAACTAGGTTTATGTTGGTTATAAAAGAGAGGCACCTCCATGGGTCTAAGGTATGCTTTTGATACTCAAGCTTGTGAGTTTAGTACTTGATTTATCTTTGAGAGATATACTGACTTGATCGTCGGAGTGCCCCCAGGTGGACGAACCACCACCGAAATCTTCTCTTTCTGTTGCAGGTCAGCCAAGTGCCATCTATTCTGCCGGTGCTCTCCAGCTGGTTACTAAGCGGGCAGTGAGGTCAGAAAATCACTCATACAATAATGTTCCATAATACATATATAATGTTTAAATACATAAATTTGTTCATAATTCAAAATAACATAAACCAAAATTAAAAGTTTTCCTCATCATTCTCTGTGGGTAACAAAAACAAAAGTTAGTTGCATTTTTCACAGGCATGCATTGCACAAGAAGCAAAGTCCTACTCAGGAGATATTTGAAAACAAAAAATAAAAATAATTAGTGACAATATAATTATGTGTTAATATGTTAATTACAAAAAAAATATAAAAATTTACTACTATACAATTATAAAGATAATTAAGTAAACAATTTTACCTAGACCGAAATCCGACTTTATCTCCCAAACCGAGAACGTGATTCGAGTCTTGTCTTCTCCTAAAAGTCTCTCATGCCTAGGCGGGTGTGTGTGCCAAGTTTCGTACTAATCCGGTACTGTTTGGTGATTTTGGGGCGTCAACATCTTGAATTCTAAGTTTCTTAAGGAACTAGTTTGTTTAGACCGAAATCCGACTATAACTCCCAAACTGAGAACCTGATTCGAGTCTCGTCTTCTCCCATAAGTCTCTTGTGCCAAGGCGGTCGTGCGTGCCAAGTTTCGTGCTAATCCGACGCCGTTTGGTAATTTTGGGGCGTTAACACCTCGAATTCTAAGTTTCTTAAGAAACTAGTTTGTCTAGAGTGAAATCCGGCTCTAAGTCTCAAACCGGGAACCCAATTCGAGTCTCGTCTCCTCCTACAAGTCTCTTGTGCCTAGGCGGTCGTGTGTGCCAAGTTTCGTGCTAATCCGACACCGTTTGGTGATTTGGAGCGTCAACACCTCGAATTCTAAATTTTTTAAGGAACTAGTTTGCCTAGCGTAAAATCCGGCTCTAACTCCCAAGAGTCCTGTCTTCTTCCATAAGTCTCTCATGCCTAGGCGGTTGTGTGTGCCAAGTTTCATGCTACTCCAACGCCGTTTGGTGATTTTTGGGCGTTAACACCTCGAATTCTACATTTCTTGAGAAACTAATTTGTCTAGAGTGAGATCCGGCTCTAACTCCCAAACCGGGAATTCGATTCGAGTCCCGTCTTCTCCCACAAGTCTCTCGTGCCTACTGGTCATATGCGCCAAGTTTCATGCTACTCTGACGCCGTTTGGTGATTTTGGGGCGTTAACATTTTGAATTCTAAGTTTCTTAAGAAACTAGTTTGTCTAGAGTGAAATCTGACTCTAACTCCCAAACCGGGAACTCGATTCGAGTCTCATCTTCTCCCACAAGTCTCTCATGCCTAGGCGGTCGTGTGTGCCAAGTTTCGTGCTAATCTGACGCTGTTTAGTGATTTTGGGGCGTTAACACCTCGAATTCTAAGGTTCTTAAGAAACTAATTTGTCTGGAGTGAAATCTGGCTCTAACTTCCAAACCGGGAACCCGATTTGAGTCCCATTTTCTCCCACAAGTCTCTCGTGCATAGGCGGTCATGTGTGCCAAGTTTCATGCTACTCCGACACCGTTTGGTGATTTTGGGGTGTTAACACCTTGAATTCTAAGTTTCTTAAGAAACTAGTTTGTCTAGAGTGAAATTCGGCTCTAACTCCCAAATCGGGAACCTGATTCGAGTCCTGTCTTCTCCCACAAGTCTCTCGTGCCTAGGCGGTCGTGTATGCCATGTTTCATGCTAATCTGACGCCGTTTGGTGATTTTGGGCATCAACATCTCGAATTTTAAGTTTTTTAAGAAACTAGTTTGCCTAGTTATGTGCATTGTTTTCTAGACTCTTGAAATATTTCTTGTGCATCATGTACATCTCATTTGCATTTAAGCATGCCAACAGAAGTATGTTATTCACTTACCTTATTACAACAAATTACGTTATGCAAGCAGCTTCTAATTTTAATTAATATGTTGGAATATTTTGGGGCATCAACACCTTAATATTTAAAGAAACATGTTAACAATGTGAGGGCATTAATGGCAGCAAAAACATATGAAGTTTAAGCTACAAAGTGGATCCCATTGTGTATTTGTGCACATTGACACTAGGCATAAGGAAATACACTATTCACGATGCCTTAGTACATGTGCAATGTAGTTACTCTCTAACAAAGCCAAACTTTTAACAAAAGATTCCAACCCTCAATATTATGAAATAATCAGAGTAAAGCTTTTGCACTATTTTCACAAAGGAATTAGACATAGCTATATCAGAGTTTTAGCCCATTCATAAAATGCTAACAATTTGATAAAGATAAATAAGCATTTCAATGCATCTTCCACAATTGAAAGAATATCATTCTTGGGGAAGTTTATAAACTTATAGTTATCAATTCTTCAAAACATATATTTATTAGTACACAGACAACATGTTTTTGGTCAATCTTATGTTGTTTGTCCTGCACTGGAAAACAAAATAGCTTAGTAATGAGGGTAAATAAAACACTACCACTTCGATATTCCCAAGAGCAACATCCAGCTTCTTAGACAGCTCAGAATTTTCATTTTTTAAGGCTACAATCTACAATAACTTAGAAATAAGGAAATAAGATTACAGGATTTGTGAAGAACAAAAAGGCACGACAAGGCACTAAAGAAATATAACCTTCTTTTGTGAGTCAATATACAAGCTTTTGTAGTTGGGATCAGCAGAAAGGCTGTCACTTTGGAAGTGTCCCTTGGGTGCCTGCTAAACATTTTGATGAAAACACACATACAACAAAATAAATAAATAAATGAAGAAAAATATTTTAATCAAAAACTCAAGAACAATGGCAAAAGATAATGAGGTTGGTGCCAATTAATTAAATGCCTTAGACTTCAATTCTTCTACAGCTTGAACAAAGATGCTGAATATGCCGAATATGGATATGTAAATATGCATCTATAGTTTGAGAGAGAGAGAGAGAGAGATGATGGAAGAAAGAAAGAAAATCCATCCATAGATGTTTGCTAATAACATTTAGGGTAAAAAAATCCTAAATTGCATTTGTTGTTTGGATAGAGAGTTTTGGGTAACTTTGGTGCAGACTAGAGAAACACCAATTTTGTTTTCAATTATTTTGCTTTGAAAATTTCTTTTACCATATAACAATTTTGGAATTCAGAATCTCACTTTTGATGACACAATATCTACATATAAGCTCATGATAACTACATACACTAACACAAAGATCTAAAAATTTACAAAATTCAAATTCTTAGAGAAATGGCAACTTAATGGCACATTC
Organism: Camellia sinensis; assembly: GCF_055761805.1. NCBI lineage: Eukaryota > Viridiplantae > Streptophyta > Magnoliopsida > Ericales > Theaceae > Camellia > Camellia sinensis. Next base: position 45,471,684 of record NC_138961.1, read on the forward strand.
CCAGGGGCATAGAAAGGATAATAAAAACTATTGAAATTGATTTAGATATAATAAGATACCTTTATGAGTACATCTGCGGCCAAAATTATGAAAGCCTATATAGGCCCTGTTTGGTACAGCTTTTTTTCAGCTTATTTCAGTTTTCAGCTTAATTTAAGTTATTTTGATGTGTTTGGTTTAACTTAACAATGCAGCTTATAGCTTTTTGTAAGTTAGAAATCAGTTTATTCTTTGAGTGTGGCAGGAGAAGCTTAATTTATAAGTCAGAAATCAGCTTATATTCATAGTTATAAGCTATAAGCTGTTAAGGCATAAGCTATAAGCACTTTTCCACAGCTCTACCAAACAGGGCCATAATTTGCCTTGACAGCACCATTATTGTACACCAAAAGAGTTGGAAGATTACAATTTGGATAGTTAGGAATGCAGTCAGTAGATATTATTTTAACAAATTTTGTTGCCGGGTATTTTGTTGCCAGCTGTTCCAAGCATTGCAGAAGAAGTCCACATTCTGGGTATCCATAAAAAATTTAAACAGATATATCAACACACTCATGGATACACATTTACAAATGTATAAGAATCTAAAGAGGAATAATAAAAAGAACCCAAACATCTGGTGGAGCCTGGGAAACCTCGCGTACAAAATCAGATCCAGAAATTGGAACCACTGATCCATACCTCTGAACCTTAGCTGCTTGTCTCAACTCTCCCAACCTCTTATTCCTTTTAATACACACCATGCAATCAAATTAAGAAATATTCAATTAAAACATAAATTTTAAGGAAATAAGAGCATCTGCAATCTTTCACCAATTCTTTCATCAATTTGATAAATAAAGAGCAGTGAGCTCCAATCATTTTATCAAACTTGTATCAAATCAATGAGTGGCAAAATTTTCACCAAATCAAGGATGAACTAAATTCTTCATCAAATTTTCAACAGTCATATTATTAGTAAAAAAAAAGTAAGGATTGTTGTGTTCCATACCAAATCAAGCATCTAACCAAAATTTCACTCAAATTGCTGAAGAGGAAGAGTAAGGATTGGAGATGCTCTAATCTGATAATAAATATACCAAAAAAAAAAAAAAAAACCCATAAAAAGATAGGTCCAATTTATGTTGATGCCATATAGTTCATGGAACATTTGTCAGGAAATTAGGGCTCCAATTATCTTCAATGAACTGTTACCACGAAGTTGGGGACAATCCTTCAAGGGTTTTGATTAAGCTACTAGGGGAGGAAAAAAAAAATTCACCTTTTTCAGGTAAAAAACCAAAATAAATAGCAAAAAGAAACTCAATTTAACTGAGCCAATAAACTATATGAGTGAAAACAGTTAGGGTTTATTTTTGGGTTTCCTTCGGATTCCTGGGAAACCAAACGCATAATTAGGAGAATCAGAAGACGGAAAATGATACATGTACTCTTGAAGGAAGCGATCGTCATCGAGATCAGGATCGTCTTGGAGTTGTTCTTCGGTCGTGTCATCGATCCAAGCTTTGTCTTTCTGTTTAGAGTCTTCATCCTCGGTGGGCTTGAAGGATAGGGGCTTGAATACAGGGGGCTTTCAAGGGAGGTTTCCCAATTTTCACTGAACATTGTTGTAACAACCCTCATACTGTTTACTGATTAGGGACTGATTGATTACTGATAATCACCGATTACTGCTAAACAGAACTGATAATGACTGATAACTGACTGATAATTGAACTGATTAAAGTACTGAACTGACTGACTGAAATTGGAAACCGAATTGATTGAGTATATGTTAGTTAAATTGCATTCTATCTGTTTGCCTGTATGATTATCTATTCATGCTTATATGTTTAAACTGCTAATTGAAGGCCTTATCGGCGGCCGAATTAGAAACCGATTGATGTTCCGTGACCCTCATAATTAATGTGATTTTATGGTATATTTATCTGAAAACTGATTAGGTATGATTAAATTAGATTAAAATAAGCTAATTAAAGAGTTGGACTTAATTACCGTTTTTCCCTTGAGTGGGCCACTATCTCTACACTTTGAGCTCATTATACTTGAGCCAAAAACATTTCCATCAGCCATATCTCTTGTTCTAGCCGACCTTGAGGAAGAGTGAGTGAGAGTTTGTGTAGTTCTTGAGATTTGGCTTAAACAACTTAGAGAATTGAAGGTTGATTGTTGCTTTGTGGTCCTACACTCGTAATTGAGGCTCTAGGTAAGAGAACTCAACCTTTATTGATGTGTTTGAGCTAGTTCTTGCATGATTCATGCCTCATTTGTAGAGCTAAGCCATGATTTGGTTCATTAATGGTGGATTGAAGCTCATCTCTTGCATGCATGTTAGTATTGTTGCATTTTGAGGTTGATTACATGGACATTAGTACATGCATGCTCATATTGTTGTTATAGACCATGTTTTCATCTGGTTTTGAAAAGAAATGAGCTCATTTGAACAAGCTTTGGAGCTTTAATTTGGTTTAAAACTCATGCATGACATGTTTGAATGTTATTCTTGAAAATGGGTTTGAATGTGGTTTTAATTGACTCACCTTTGGGGCTTGAATTCATAAATTGAGCTTTGAAACTTGTTATACATTGAATTTAGTGATGTTTTCCAGAATTTGGGCCCAAGAGGTCGAGTTTGGAGTGGTAGAATGCTTGGTTTGAGCTTGGGAGGCAGATCTGGAAATTCCAGATTTGGCTTCCTCGCTCGAGCGAAGGATTCCCCGCTCGAGCGAGCACCTTTGTCCAGGGCTCCGCTCGAGCGACCATCGAGCGACCATCGCGCGTAAAATCTCAGCATCCAGTACTTTTACTGTTTTGCAGACCGCTCGAGCGAAGGATTCCTCCCTCGAGCGAATCCTTTGATTTTGGACTTACGCTCGAGCGGAGAAAGTCTCGCTCGAGCGAAGCTCCTATTTTCAGCAACTTTGCAAAATGTTTTCTAAGTGTATTTTTGCATCCTCATCCCATCCTAGGCATTCTTAGGCCTAGTTTAAGACATTTAGATGAGGATATCGTTGTAGAACACACCAAGGCAAATTAGGGATTAAGTTATGATATTTCCCCAACTGTGTAGCTTAGTGTGTTCAACCTGTGAACTGTGTAGGGTTGGCAACTGGGGAGACACGCTCTAGCATACTGTAGCCTAGAACTCTGTGAGTAACGATTGTGTAAAGATATGTTCACAAATGATTATTTTCTGAACAACTGAACTGTACTGTTTTCTGAACTGATTACTGTTAACTGAATGAATGTATGTCCTTTATTTCTGAACTGTACTGTGGCATCCTTAGCACCTACTGTTTACTGTTACTGTTACTGTTACAGAGATCTCTGTTGGTTCTCTCGTGGAACCACTACTGTTTACTGACTGATGGCCATCATTACTGTTCGGTCTTTTAAGACCTACTGTTACTGTTATGCTAATGGATGTACCACATATGACTGTTTACTGCACTGAACAACTGAAATACTGATTGAAGTGAACTGTTTTCATTACTGTAAGGACATTCATTCTAAACCCCTTTACGCTTTATGTTATTCACTGGGCTTTAGCTCACTGCTCATATATATATGTAGGTGTACAGGCACCAGACCGCAGCTAGAGGCGTCAGGGTTACTCCAGTCTTGTCAAGCCAGCCTTTGTGCCTCACTGCGAGGTTCCGAGTTGCCATGCTATGGCTTGGGGGTGTTTTGTTTGTTTTTCCCCCTTCTGTACTGTTTTACTGTTCTGTATAGACCGAGTGTTACTGTACTGTTACATAGGGTTGAGTCCCTAGTCTGAATGATTGTAAATATTGTGTATACTGTTCTGTACTGTTTGTATATGTATGAATGCATGAAAAATCTTTTTGGCATACAGACTGTCACAGCTCATTGGACATTGTTTAATTACTGTATTGGCTTCCGCCAGGCCCTGTACTCTGTTTTACTGTATCACTGTATCTGCAGGCCTTCGGTAATCTCGGATTACTGGCCGGTTACGGTGCTAAACCCATAGGGCCGGGTTTGGGTCGTAACAATTGTCTCATTGAGTCGAAGCTCCTTCCACGTTCTTGTACATATAGTGATAGTTCGTTATTTTTGAATCTCCGATCAACTCTCTCTCTCTCTCTCTCTCTCTCTCTATAGTATCGTATTTTAGGAATTTTTTGTTAGGGATTGGGGATTTGAGATCGTGAGAAACAAAAGGGGGAAAGAAAGAGGGGGAATTAGAAAGAGTGGGAAAACGAAAACAAAAAGAAGAAAAGAAGAGGAGAGTTAGGATAGGCAGTCATTTTATTTATTTTTTGTTAAAATAAATTTATTTTTTTATAGTTAATGAATTTTTTTTTTCATTTTTTTTAGTTACTAAGGTTGAAAAATTATTTGTTTCATTTTTATTTTAATGAAAAAAAGTTTTTTTTTTATTTGGTAGAAGTAGGGGTAATATTTCAATGAAAAATATTATCAGTTAAAATAAAGTTAATTTTTTCTGGTCAATGAAAAATATTTTTTTGCGGCCCATTTTTTTTGGTTACTAAAAATCAGGAAATAATTTTTTATGGTAGAAGAGAGGGAACGGCAGTAGTGGTGAATGTGGTGGATAAGAGGTGGTGGTGGTGGTGGTGGTGGTGGTGGTGGTAATGGCGAAAGAGATTAGTGATGAAGTTGTAGTAGTGGTTGAAGAGATGGAGTGGCGGTGGTAGAGGAGAGGTAATGGTAGTCGTAGTGGCAATAGTGGTGATGGTGGTAGTAAAGTGGTGGCGATAGTGGTAGTAATGGTAGTCGTAAAGGTGAAGTGGCAACAGTGGTAGTAGTAGTGGTAGTGGAATGACATATGCAATAGTGGTGAATGTGGTAAAGGAGATGGGTAGTGAGAGAGAGAGAGATGAGTGAGAGACAGATAGAGAAGAGAGATAGAGAGAGACAGAGACAGTGATGAGTGAGAGAGAGAAAGACAAAGTGGTCGCTAAAAGTGCATTTTCTTGTAGTGGATTGATAAATTGAGAGGGAGCTCGGTAAATAGAGAAGAGATGAGGGAGAGAGTAAGAGTGAGAGTGAGCAAGGCAAACACAGTGGGAGAGAGATAGAGAAAGAGAGAGAGAGAGAAACAAGAGATGACCGAGAGATAGACAAAGAGATAGAGAAAGAGAGCGAAAAGAGATGAACGAGAGAGAGAGAGAGAGAGATAGAAAAAGTGAGAGACAAAAAAAAAAGAGAGATGAACGAGAGAGACAGAGAGAAACAAGATGAGAGGAAAATAGAGAGAATAGAGTGGACAAGAGAGATAGAAACAAAAGAGATGAGAGATAAGAGAGATAGAGAGAAGAGAGATGAACGAGAGACACAGAGAGAGACAGACAGACAGATAGACAGAGAGAGAAGAGGGATGAGTAAAAGAGAGAAAAAGCAGAAACAGAGACATGACGATGAAAAAATGGGTGAAAAGAGACATGTCATATCAAAAGAGTAAGACGACATCGTTTTTTTTAATTTTTCTTGCGACAGAAAAATATCGTTGCATTTATTCAAACCATTTTGTAACTGTATATATATGAAGCTGTCTCAAAGCCATAATATATTTTTTTTTACTTTTTTTTTTTTTTTTGCAATGGTACCTATTACAATCGCAAAAAACTCTTTTTTTTTTTTTTTTTTTTTTGCGACGGCAACTAGTGCCATCGCAAAAACTCTATTTTTTCGCGACAGCAATCTCTATAGCGACCCCGGTTTCTAACTCGACCTTTATGGTGTTTCGGACTCAGGTCTTATGGTTTAATGTTGTTGTTATGCCTCTTCCTCATCTTACTCTTTGAATTTGAGTTTTGGGAAGTCTTGGGCGTGTTCAGAACAGGTTGGTTGGTTGTTGATCTAGAACCTTGTTGCCCAGAATTTTGGTCTTCCGCTCGAGCGAGCCATTTTGCGTTCAAGCGGGGTTTGCAATCCTCCAGTACCTTGTGCGTCTGCAAAAATACTGCAGAAGTGTTTTTCACGCTCGAGCAGGTCTAAGCTCAAGCAGCCCCTCTGGCGCTCGAGCGACTGTCTGAAGTCTATAAAATACTGGACGAGTGTACTCTACGCTCGAGCGGGTAGTGCCTTGCTGTTGTGTCTTGGCGCTCGAGCGGCCTTATTTGCGCTTGAGCGGGTATAATTTTTGTGTCTGATGCTCGAGCATCAATCTATCCGCTCGAGCGGACTGTACGTATATCAAATCGCGAAAGTGACTTTTTAAATCACTTTTTCTGTCATTTCTCTCTTTAAAACTTTCCAAAACCCTAAGTTGAGAGCTTCTCACTCTAAAATACTCTCTCTCTCTCTACATTTTGACCTAGATCTAATGATCTTCTTACCCTCCTTCCTTTAATAAAAAGTTGGAACATCTCAAGATCTACCTTTTCACCCGAGTAGAAGTCGATTTTGTCATTTTTGGAGCTCATCTCTTGCTTGGCTCATCTTCACTTCTTGAGGTAGGGATGTTCTACTCTCCTATATGGGTTTTAAAATAAGTATTAGTCATTTTGTATAAATAGTGGGTTTGTAGAAGATTTGGGAAAAGTCAAGGTTAGGGTTTTGTCATTTGAAAGAGGGGTTTCCTATTTTGGAGTTCCACATGTATGTGAGGTCTTGAATATGGGAATATTTGGGTATATTGTGTGAAGTTTGGCCTTGGGTGCAATGTTTGAGAAAATGGGGAGAACGCCTACTTAGTGTTATACAAATTATTTATTTAAATAATGAGATCATTGTGGAACACATGGAATTGGTTTGGAAATTATGAAATTGGGAGAACTTGTGATCAAATGGTGTAGTTGGATTGATGAATCACTCGCCAATGAAAAATGTGATATATTATCTGTTGAGAAATTTATTTATCTGTCTAGATATATTTGTTTTGGGCTATCGGTGAAGAATAGCCATGATTGTTGTAGAAAATGCATGATGATTAAGTAAATTGAAACTAATCAATTGGAATATGTCATTGAATATGACGGTTGGATGTAAACATTGTATATGTGATTGAATTGGTCATTGTATATGGCAACGTGTTTAAATACATTGTATATGTATCTTTGTTTGGGAAGAGATAGGGGATGTACTCCATTGTTTGGAAGGAGATAGGGGATGGACTCCATGGTTCATTAAGTTGGTCGGAGTGTCTTGGGTGAAAGTCCCGAAATCTTATTTATATTTGGGTGCCAGTTCCCTTGGACGTAGTTCCGTAAAATGGCAAGTTATGGAAGTGTATAATTGATGTTTATGATCGAAGTATTGATAAATGAGTTGTAGTCTCATTTTAACTTGTTTATATGATAATGAACTATGTCAATGGATTGACTTGGGTAAATGACTGGAAATGAATTTAAATATGGGTGCCAATGTTGGTTAATTATGGGAAAAGGTGTATGATGGTTTATAAGTGTTAAACATTTATTGAATGTTCATGTTTTAGTTAATTCTCATATACTGTTTAGCATATCTCTACTGGGCATTGGCTCGCCCTACTTGGGACACCATTTTTCAGGTATAGGTGATATGTCGCCGCCAAGGTCTTAGCTTGGGAGGTTTAAGAGTTGAAGACTCTTTTTTTGTATTTTGTTTTGATGATTAAATGTATATTCAAGCCGAGGGCTTTTCATGTATAGAGTTAGAACTCTCCTTTTATTGTAACTAAGTGATAACTTGGAAAAATATAAGCCCGTAGGGCATATATTTTGTTGATAACATGTAATATTTTTGTATTGAAGACTCTGATGATTGAAAATGTATTTTTTTCCTTAAGTTCATAGAACTTGTGAATGAATGATTTATGTTTTAAATTGAGGGCGTTACAATCTCTACCGTCGCAAATACTCTATTTTTTTGCAACTGCAAATTTTTACCATCGCAAATATTCTCCTTTTTCGCGACAACATTTTCTGCTGTCGCAAAAACTCACCTTTTTAGCGACAGCAAATTATGCCGTCACAAAAACTCACATTTTTCGCGACAGCAAGTTATGCCGTCACAAAAAAGTCATTCTTTGAGACGGCAAATATGCTATTGCAAATGCTTCCGTCTTTTAAACTTATTTTTCTTGTAGGAATGCCTAGTTGGATTCTAACAAATCACTCCTCTTTCCTAAGGTTTGTATTCTATAAAAACTTGCAAATTTACTTGTGGACTATTTGTAAATTTTATTGGATTAAACTTTGGTGTAGGGCCCATCTGTTTAATTTACTGGTGCAACCTACTTTTCATTGGAGCGTGAATAATTAGAACATCCCACCTCACAAGTCACACCATAATTTTGTTTGTCCCCATAATAGTCCCATTGTTGGCACACGATCTTTTTCACTTTCTCTCAGCTTCTTTTTTCCATGTGAGTATAGTACAGGATGATTAAATTGCTGCTCTCTCTTTCTCTCTCTAATAAAAAAAAAAAAAACACTATTTGTCCCTTATGTTGTGTTTGGTTGAGGGATTTGGAGAGAGATTTGGAAAGGGAAAGGGAAAAGGTGTGTGAAACTATGTGAAATGTAGGTATATTTTTTTCATATTTCACCTACCTTTTCCATTTCCCTTTTCAAATCCCTCCTCAAATCCCTCAACCAAACACAGCATTAAAGTTTTTGGTGTCTTGGAGCTTTCAAATTTGAAAGTAGCGTGCGTTTCGGTGAAGGAATTAAACGAAGACTAGTTTGCTCTAACCTCCTCTGAAGGGAAATGACACATATGGTTGGCCAAGTTTGAGATGAATATATACCAACCCAACCAAACATTCATCAAGTACATAGCTTCTTATTTTTTCTTTTTTCTTTCTTATTCAATCAAAGGAAGAGAATACGCCAAGGGAAAATCGCAACTCATAACAATACTGACACAGTTTCAATTATCACGCTTAATAAGAGAATGTCTCATCCATCAAGTCAATTACTTGATTTAGTGTTTAATAAATTATTATATGATCTCTAGTTTGGCCAACTTGTTGTATACCATAGACATATACTAAAACTCAGTACAGTAGTTGTTAAAAATCATATCTACATTGGCCTATAATTGTTCTCAACTAATACCAACTAGTTATATCTAAGCTAGTAAGTTTTTGTTCAATAATACGCATGTATTAAAAAAGAAACTAATCATAACTTGGGGTTTGATTTGGCATAAATCCTTATTGAGGGAGAATTTATTTAGGCCTAGTTTGGGAAGACTAAATAAGTGTACTTTTTGACTTTTTATGAAATATGAGTTGGGTTTGGGTTGGGTTTGAAGTGATGTGTTAGAGAGGTGATGTGACTTAAATAAGATGATGTGACTTAAATATGATAGTAACTTTTTGACTTTTTATCTTTTTTTAATCATGTCAAACTTGGCATTAATACGCATAGAACAAGTGCACGTAGAGTTTTACATTGAGGAAATTGCATTTTAATTGAACAGTAGAAAAATAATTCCATTTTTATCATGGCGAAAGTTTTCCCTATATTTACTACAAGTCATTATTGTGCACCAAACTCGCACAAAAAAAATTCCACTTGTAGTATAATTATTTTATAAATATCCTACTTATTTGCAACTTTCCTTTTACATTTTTTTTCCCAAATCTGAATTTTCTTTTTACATTGGTCTAAAATATATGACTCATTACTTTTGTATTAGAACTTTGAAAGATAAAATGTAGCGTGTCAGTTAATTTCTCCTATTGACAATAAAAAAAGTAGCTATCTAGTAAAAGAGGCCATGGATAGAGTTGGCTTGGTTAGGAAAATGATGCTTTTAAATATAAATATGTTTCATTCATATGTGTAATTTTTTTTTTTTATAATAGATAATAGACATAAAGAGAAATATGATGGATTTATAAAACGAGAAAAATAAGATTGGCATTCTTCTCAAAATAATTTCTAATTTATGAAAAAAATTATAACTTTAATTATTAGAGTTTGTAAAATTTATCATTAATTTAATTTGTTTTTTCAAACATACACTAAATTGTAATCTTTCCTATTAGAAAAATACCTGCCAATCTTTGATCTCAGACCATTCATTATTAACTTTGACGAGGGGACGTATCAAATATTTCCTAGAAATACGGTTCCGTTTGGCTTAGTTTTGAAATTATAATTTGAATCCGTTTAGTTTAGTTTTGAAATTATAATTTGAATCCGTTTAGTTTAGTTTTGAAATTATAATTTGAGTGTGAAATTATGATTTAAGTGTAAAATTGTAAGTTAATTTTTGAATGGAGAAAATTTGTTTAGTTATAAGTTTTGAAAAGAATTTTAAAATGTGTTTTGAAAAGAGTTTTCAGTTGTATTTTAAAATTTTTTGGATTTATTTTTTATTTTAAATATATAATTTTATTTAAATATTTTTATTTTATTTTGTAAATATATATTTTTAATTTTAATATTTTAAACTCAGTACACAACTTCGCACTCAAATCATAACCAAACGCATAACTTAAAACTCAATTCAAAAACTATTTTTAAAACTCATAACCAAACACATAACTCGAAACTCTGCACTACTTTCAAAATTCCACACTCAAATTATAACCAAACACATAGCAAAAAAATTAAAATATTTAAAAACATACTTATAAAATAAAAAAATATTTTAAATAAAAATTATATATTTAAAATAAAAATAATTTTTTTAATATTTAAAATATTTTAAAAAATATAGCACACAAATGTATGAGATATGGCGCACATTAAAATAAATAAATAAATATTTAAAATACAAAATATTCACCCTAAAAATAAAATTAAGAAATTTGTTAAATATTTTAAAAAAATAACTCCAAAAAATTTCAAAATACAACTCAAAATTCAAAATATAAGTCAAAACTCTTTTCAAAACTCATAATCAAATAAATATTTTTTTTTCAAAACTCAACTCAAAACTCATAACTTAAAACATGACTCCACACTCAAATCATAATTCTAAAAATAATTTTAAAAAATTAAAATTTATTTTGAATAGAATTTTGAAAAGAATTTGATTTTGAGTTTTGAAAAGAGTTTTGAATTGAGTTTTGAATTATGTGTTTAGTTACGAGTTTTGAAAATAATTTTTAAATTGAGTTTTAAGTAGTTTTGAATTGCGTGTTTGGTTATAAATTTAAAAAAAAAATTCATTAGAATTATAATTTCAAAAGAGAACCAAACACAACCAAAAATTCTCAACAATTTTTAATGTATAATAATCTTTCAATAGTAATTTAAGGATGGTTTACTTCAAAATATAATCAATTCTTCATAAAATTCATAATTTGTTATATATGTGTTTCAGAACATGCTCAATTATGAGTCCATTATTGAAATACATATCTATAAAAAAAAAAAAAAAAAATCAAAATAATTATACATAAATCTCATATAAACTTATGTATCATTAGGGTTTTTAAAATTATGAGTTCTTTTGCTAAAAATGAATCCTCTAGTTTCGCCTGAAAATTGTATATAAAAATTATGCTTATATAATTATCATTTAAAAATAAAAAAATAAAAGTAAATAAAAAAAGAGAGAGAAGAATAAGGAGGAAGAAGTCTAATAAATTATAATCAACGTGTAGTCCACAAAACCCACCCTAAAAATAAAATTGAAACACAGTGAAACAATTTCATTAATGACCTGATCAAATTTATTTTTTATGATTGATTCTCCATTTAAAATTTATTTTTAAAATAAAATATAAAAAAATTTTATGTGAGATTCTCTAGAGTGACCGTCGATGATTTCAAATTTGGAACGTTGCACTCGAGAGATTTTGGTGGAGCAGCTCTTATTACATGCTTTTTACTTTTTTGCTTTGTTTCAGTGGGCATAGAAAAGTAAAACTTGAGAATCATTCCGGCATGACCAAGTTGATGGAGCAATTATTCGTGCCCATGGTGTCACAAAAAGATTAAGATTAGTTCATGAACCGTGATTGAGACCCACGACCCTCACTGGCACCTCATTGGTCTAAATTTTTTATTTATTTATTTTTTTTCTCTTTTCTTTCGTTTACCAATCTCTATGTGTAAATGGGGGTGGGGGAGATGGGGGAGTAGGGGTCCAGAGCATTAGTATTAGATCATTGGACTTTTCTTAAGTGTGCAACTTACACTTTACACTTACGTTTTTCTGTTTGCTGTCATGTTTTATGTTTACACCTTCCACTTACACCTTTTGTGTTGGCTGCATATGGTGTGCAACCTTAAGGAGTTGCACACCATAACAGCACCCTAGATCATTTTGTGATATTTAGTTTGGAAAGACTAAATAAGTGTACTTTTTGACTTTTTTTGTATTATGTGTAGAAAAAGTAGAGAGGAGATGTTGATTGATGTGACCCAAAAAAGATAAAAAGATGAAATAAGTGTACTTTTTTCTTTGTAGCCAAACTTGGCCTTATTATTTTATGGTGTCTTTTGGAAAGTAGGTTAGCTTTTTGACTTTTTGATTTTTTTGACTATTTTAGTTTGGGGCTAAAAAGTCTGATTTGAAAAGGGCTTTTGACTTTTTTGTGAGAGAAAGAATGTAATGATTATGGGTTGGATGTGATATTTTGTCTTATTGAGCTAAAAAACCTATTTTATTTTTTTGTGACTATTTTAACAAAAAAAAAATCCTAAAAGCCTCTTCCCAAACAGAGGCTATGTTAATAATTGGAAAGACAATCGAAAGTGAAATTTAATAATAAGTAATACTGCATACTTAAAAAATATTCACAAAATTATATAGAAAAAAAAATTTAATGGGGTTTACAATACATTCATTATAAGTGTGACACATATTTCATTAATTTTAAATCTACACACTACTCACTTTCGAGATAAGATTCGGAGTAAATTTTTAGATTAGGCTTCTTTTATATTCACATCTCAACATGAGAAAATTTGAAAGGCCCATGGAGCCCATCATATGTCTTGTTTTGATAATTCAAACCATTAATTTTTTAGGATTCATTGAGTAGAATATTCATTTAAAAATTAAGATAATCTAACATCGGTATCTATATATTTGAATTAAATTTGTATTACAAAAAATAAATAGTTATTCTTAAAATTATAGTTGTCGTCTATTTTTTAAAAACTAATATGATTCAAACATATAGCTATTGGTAGGGGTGTAATTTTGGCCAGAGGCTCACGGGCGACTCGAGGCCTGCCCGCAACCTGAGGTGGGCTAGGCCTGTTTAGGCCCGTTTAGGCCCAGGCCCAAGCCTAACCCGAGGCCTTGGGCCAGGGCCATCGTTTTGAAGCCCGGCTCATGGGCTCGCCCAAAAGCCCGGCCTGAGGCCCGGCCCGCTTGGCCTACTCGAGACCCAGTGTTATTTTTAATGGAAATAATAAATTTTTGGTGAAAAAAATAAAAAAATAAAAATAAAATTGTTTAGGCCCGCCCAAAACTTGAGCCCAGGCCCAAACCCAGAGGCCCGGGCCACTGGCACGTCGAATACCCCTGGACTTGGGCCTGGGCCTAGCTTTCTAGCCGATGAGCAGGCCCGGTCTGGCCCGATTTTTGGCGAAAGCCTGCAAGGCCCAACATGGGCTAGGTTGGGCCGGGTCGGGCCAAAATTACACCATGATGTCTAATTATCTTTATTTTTTACATAAATATTCTATTTAACAAATTCAAAAAAATGAACAGTTTGAATCATCAAAATCGAATCTATAATAAACCTATTAAGCTCAAATACTTTTTTAATTTAAGATGACAACTTGAAAAAAAGTGAAATTCAAAATTTTTATAGGCGATAACATTTGGTTTGTGGCAGGAAGTGGTATTCATGGGGCACCGAATAATTTTCTAGTTGCCATTCCTACCAATTGATGTATTAGAGGAATTTCAATAGTTGTCAAAACTATTTTTTGACCAACTGCAGTGTTAAAATGCCATTTGTTTTTTTCTTCCTTCACATTAGAGCTCCAATAATGCATGTCATTTTGACACAGCTTTCATATTAATTTTTAACCATTGGACTCATTTAAATAGGCTTCAAGTCTACTTTATTTTATCAATTCAATGCTTAGTTACTCCCCCCCTCCCCCCCCCCGCGGCGTTTTTTTTTTGGGTCTTCAACAGCACCATCTTTCAAAATTAAGGAGTTGGGATAAAATGAATTAAACATCAATTTCAATTAATGCTCCATTTGTTTGGGTATTTTTTTTGGACAAATTACAAAAAAATCTTAGAATTTAGCTTGTTTTTCACATTAAATCTCAATATTTTAATTTTAACAATTTAAATCTTGAATTTTTAACCGTGTCTTAATGTTGATCCTCCGTCTATTTTCGTTTATTTTTGTTAACTTTTTACATTTATTTGATGCACGTCACTTTTTAATTCGTCTATAATTATTATAATTATTTTATTTTTAAATTACTTTTTTCCTGTCAACTCTCTCTCTCTTATTGGATTCGTCCTTATACTCTCGCTCTCTCTCTCTGTGCAAATCCATTTCTAACCTATACACACACACATTACATATATATATATATATATATATTCACTATTTCTTATATTCACTCTCTACAAATCCATTTCTAACCTATACATACGCACACATTATACACACACATATATATTTTCTCTCTCTCTCTCTCTCTCTATATATATATATTTTATGAGTGAAGATTACAATGAAACGGATCTAAAAGAGATAGTGAAGGAGTGTGGCAGATCTAAAGAAATAGAGATGTGGGAGTAACGAATTCGAGTGAAACGGTGAGGGCGGTGACAGATCTGAGGGCAGAGGGCGATGGATTTCAGCAATATCCTTCATTGTTCCACTACCACCACCTTCTACCGAGCTCAGCGTAGCTATTCATTCACCATTGGGTCTCTCTTTTTTATCTGCCGGAGCTATGCGTTTCTGGGAGAGTTTCTAGTAGAGAATGGCAAGGAAGAAGAGACAGGCGATGGTGAGGGCTCCGGCGAGGATGGGTGGGATGAGGTTGAAATGGGGATGTGGGTTATGTAGGGAAAGGTCGGTGGATGGTTCCGATGGTTGCAGCGCCGAAAAATCTAGGAATGGTGGTGGTTATATATATATATATGTAATGTGTGTGTATGTGTAGGTTAGAAATGGATTTGCAAAGAGCGAGAGTTGATAGAAAAAAAGAAATAAAATAAAATAAAATAAAATAAAATAATTTAGAAATAAAATAATTTAATAATTATGAACGAATCAAAAAGTGACACGTGTATTAAATAAGTATAAAAAGTTAACAGCAACAAACGGAAACAGACTGAGGGTCAACATCGGGAAAAGATTAAAAATTCAGGGTTTTTTCCCGATTAAAAATTCAGGGTTTAAATTGTTAAAATTGAAAAGTTGAGATTTAAAGTGAAAAATAAGCAAAACCTTAGGTTTTTTTTTTTTTTTTTTTTTTTTTTTTTTTTGTAATTTGCCCAAACATTTTTTACGAAATTTTTTTTTAGAAAATGTTTTATAGAGATATTTTTCTATGTTTAGTGGTGGTGATGGAACGAAGTGGAGATGGAGATGAGGGGCATGGTGGTGGGGCGATGGCAATGGTGATAATGACAATAATGGCAGCAGCGGTGATAGTGATAGTGGTGTGGTGGTGAAGGTGAGAGTGGCGGTAGTGGTGAAGTGACGTTAGTAAAACTTTAGTTCAAAAAACGTTTTTACCTTTTAAAGGTAGAAAACATTTATCGCCTATATAGACTTGCTTTCTGTTAATTTTCGTTTTCTATTATACCAAATACAAAAATATATAAAAATATTTTTTCAAAAAATATTTTTTACTCAAACAAACGGAGCATAAAAGATAAGAACTAAAACATGACTTAGGCCTCGTTTGGGGACTTACTTTTTTAGCCAATTAGTCAAAAAGTTACTAAATTAGCCAAAAAACCAACAACTCATACCAAAAAGTCAAAGATTCTCTTTTCTCTCTACTTTTTGCACATCTTTTCGTAATTAGCCAAAAACTAATCCCAAACATACAAGTTTTTTTTACCTACATTTTTAATCAAATAGCCAAAAAGTTACTAAATTAATCTGTTTCCTTAGGATTATTTTGCGTATTACTTATTACCAAAAAAAACTACAAAAAAATAATATAATATAAATAAGTTAATAAATTAATAAACAACCTATTTCTTGCATTCCCAAAAGAGGACTTAGAAATTGTTAGCCCGAAATTAGGTAATGATGCATTGTCAAAAGAATTAGGTAGTGATAGCTACTTTAATCTCCAATAAAAGATGGAAGTCATCTCGGATTATGATTACTCATACCATCACCAAGGGTGGTGGCCCAGTGGTGAAGGCATTACCTTCTCACAGTCATGAGTTAAGTTCGACTCCTGTAGAGCGCAAAAATCCTGAATTTTCTAGGGGCTCTCTGCGGAGACCTCGCGCTGTACTCCGATCGAAACTTGTCTATGGCTGGGGCGGTTGATAAGCTCCACTGGTGCCTTTGTGGTAGGTCCCTTCCTATGAGTCGGGTTAAATCAGGCCGACAACCGGCTATCCCAGGAACTATGGCTGGGGCGGTTGATGAGCTCCACTGGTACCTTGGTGGTAGGTCCCTTCCTATGGGTTGGGTTAAATCAGGCCGACAACCGGCTATCCCAGGACCTATGGCTGGGACAGTTGATGAGCTCCACTGGTGCTTGGTGGTAGGTCCCTTCCTATGGGTTAAGTTAAATCAGGTCGGCAACTGGCTATCCCAGGACCTGGGCCTACGGAGGTCGTGATGACCCTCACAGAACCTCCTTTTTTTATATTCAAAAAAAAAAAAAAAGAAGAGATTACTCATACTATTAGTACCATAGGCAAAAATTGCTAGCTTAAAAGTTGATACAATAATAAAATAAAAAAGGAAAGCACCGACTAAAGAAATTTGAAGTGTTTGACAATAGGACTAAGTTTTGCGAGATTCTATTTTTACGCATCAAATTATTTTAATACAAAACTCACTATCTCAAAAATACTTGCACATTATTCAATCTTTAAAATTCTAATACTAAACCTTAACCACCACCCACTACCACTATATATGTTTAATAGTAGTTCTCCAAGCAAGCGTTAGTGATTTGATGGTTGATATATTAGTTCGGTAATTGATATATGAACAAACAATATTTTTGGAGAAGTTAATATCTGAATGGTAAGAGAAAGTGTAAAAGAGACTGGAGGTGCCGAAAAGAAGGGTGGGGAGGTTGATGGTACTAAGATGGGGGTAGCAACAAGGGAATGCAATGAGGTGGTGCTTGATGGGTGTGGGTGTCAGTGTGGTTGGGGTGGTGGCGGGGGATTGTTTTGGTTGGCTGGGGTGGTTTGAGGATTAGGGTTTGAGATAGAGAATATAAGATATTTTTGTAATTTTATTTTAAGATAAAATTGTGATTAATTCTTTTTATGGTGCTAAATTTGTGACTGAGCAGGAAGAATGTGAAAATAAAATTTCTCGAGTTTTTGACCTTTGTAATGAAAAAATGATTATCTTATGAGTACTTTTATAGGTAAATTATGTAAATAGTCCCTGTAGTTTACACGATGTGTCAATTTGGTCCCTATAATTTCAATTTACTTGATTTTGTCCCTTAATTTAACGGATTGTGTCATTTTAGTCCAATAAATAACGGTTGTTAAGTTAATTTAACGGAAAGTCAAACAATGTGTCAATTTGGTCCTTGTACTTTACATGATGTGTCAATTTGGTCCCTGTAGTTTCAATTTTCTCAATTTTGACAGGGACTAAATTGACACATTGTGAAAATACAAGGACCAAATTGACACATTGTTTGACTTTCCGTTAAATTAACTTAACAACCGTTATTTATTAGACTAAAATAACACAATCCGTTAAATTAAGAGGTAAAATCGAGCAAATTGAAACTACAGGGACCAAATTGATACATCATGTAAATTACAGGGACTATTTGCATAATTTTTCCTACTTTTATTTAAAAGTGAGAGTTTTAAAAACTATTTTCAAATTTTTTTTTAAAATGCAACAAGTTTTGGATTTTTAAAATATATGATCAAACAAATTTTCAAATTTTACAAAAAAATTCTATTTTTAAAATAATCTTTTAAAATTGATTCTAAAAGTCAAACCAAATGGACCCTTTCTTTTTTTCCCTTGATAAGTCTAGATAACCAAACACTGAAATTATAGAGCCAAACATCACTAATATACAGGTAAGATTGGTGCAAATAAAATTATAGAGCCAGTGCTCAAACTTTAGTTGCTATTAATTAGTTTAGCTAATAAATCACAACATGGTTTTATAAAAATTAAAAATAAAATGAATCACAAAATGAACCGCAACAGTTGTGGTCCCACTGTGAATTGTGATCCATTATGTGATTTGTGACAAGTTCGAAGTTATTATGAAATCGATTATTAGTATTTTCTTTAAAAAAAATAAAGTTTCACTTATCATTCAATGAACCAGCTTAAATGATGTTTATTTTTTGTGGCATGATAAGGTTCAAAGAAAACGAGTAGCACCGCCTAAGGAAGTTGACAATTTGAATTCATAATTAAGAAAAAAGTCTTAGCCCTTTTATTTTTTAATTTTATTTTTACTATTAAAACAATATGAACATGTTTTTATAGGAGTAACCCCACCTGTATTAATTGTTTGACTGTCTAATAATAAAAGAAACATTGTATTTACATGACTCAAGAAAATAAAATTAATATGAATAAATTATAAAATATCATTAGTTGTGTGAGACTTAAAAAATCATCTTACATAGATTGTAGAGATTCAATGAAGAGATGAGTTTTGCTCCATAAATTTGCAAAGATAAACATAGTTGGCACCACCCAACCGAAATTGCTGGCCGAAGACACTCCGATGGTAAAATCAGTCCCTAGAATCAAATAAAGAAGATGTAGAAATGAAGGGTGTGGTTTGTGTTTGTTTGCCAAGATGAGACACACTTCTATTCCTTGGGATGCCTCCCTTTTATAGACGGGGGTGTGATGTTTACATGATAGGCTTCATTAATTGGGCTGGAACCATTGTCAATAAGCTAGTATCTTTTTTGGGCTACCACAATTGCCCCAAAACTTTCATTGTCTATGATAGAAGGAATAAGAATTTTTATTGCCAAGTTACGCTGTTCAAGTAGATGTTAGGTTTCTTGATAAAGAACACTCTGGATAAATGAAGAAAATGAATGAATAACTATATGTATGCGTGTATGCTTGAATGTATATATAAATGTATCTATGTCTTGCTCCAAATTCAGAAGCTTTTGCTGATGGCGTTCCATGCCAAGCACGAAGGGCGCTCCGTATTTGGAGGCTTTCTTGCTCCGCATTGGGAGACTTTTGTCTCAATTTCAAACATTGCAAGGATATTGAATAGTGCATCCCGTGTCATTGATTGCATATACCAAATGATGTAGAATTTGTGATCACAAATAAGCGAAAAGTTGAAAAACTGACATCAATGGTAGAGCATTAAAAAAATAGCATTGCGCCGTTAAAAAATAACATTGCACCGTTGTAAGGAGCTGTTGTAAGGAATTGCTGAGTGGAGATTAGAAGCAGATTTGAAATAGATTGGTTAAGTTGCTATTTTGTGTTTTGTCCAACGTATACTTGCCCCATTGCTTTCGAATGGCAGTCGTTAGTTGGAAGGAATGCAGATTGGACATTGGCCAAAATTGCCGAGGAGTAAGTTGAGAAAAATTTGTTGAAGCGGATGCCTTGTCCCAATGCTTTCGAATGACATGTCTTATTCGGAAGGAATGCCTAATAGATTCGTGCCAAAATTGCCGAGAATCAATCTGCTATATTTCGGGGCAGGTTCGGCTATGGTGATAAATAATTTGAGCTGTGATATAGATAAAAGTAGCCAAATAAGGTGTAGTGGTTGAATTTGGCATTGAGCAAACTCTAGGCACTACAGTAAACTCTAGGCACTACAATATGTAGCACTGCATATAAAATCTACGAATTTTTGGTATAGAATTTGCAAAATCAGACTGTACGGATGTGTTCAGAAAGGTCCAAATAGTTGGAATCGGACTCTTGATGGCATAATTTTAGCCAAAATGGATCTGATGGCTCAAATTGATGGAGAATTGGGCTCTGCGAAACACTGGATAATTTCTCTAACATATGCTACATTGGAGGACTCAGCTCGGCTTGGTGGCTTGGCAAAAATATAAGTGAAGTTGCCGACAAAAATGTTGGCACGGCTCGACCTCGCAACACTTAGGATAAAAGCATGATACTTAACCATTTTACCATCACAAATCCTTATGGTTCCATTTGTTTTCAGAGGTAGAATGGAGATGATTGATAGTGAAGGGATTAAATAAAATTGTGTTTGTTTTGTTGGTAATTGTTAATGTAGAGATTGTTAAATTATTACCCTATAAAAGAAATATAAAATATTAAAACAAATAAAATTATGATTTTTACTTAATAAAAAATACAAAAATATTAAATATTAATGTTAAAAAAAATGCCCAACATGTAAATTTAAAAAAAAAAAAAAAAAAAAAATCCTAATCCCATGGGACTAATTTCCTAATATCATCTCCACCTCCCCATCTCAATCCCAACACCAAGGCCCATCCTAATCTCATGGGATTATGAATCCCCTCTCCATCTCCCAAAACAAACACAACATATAGTGAGTCCCACCTCCATCTCAATCTCAATCGCAATTCTACCTCTATCTCCCAAAACAAACGGGGCCTATGTGTGTATTATGCAAGGTATGTATTTGAACGTAATGGTTGTTCGCCTATGAGAGGATGCAACTTCGTCGCAAGGCACTGAATAATTTCTTATGTTTGCCAACTCTAGTGCTTCTTCTCTGGCAAAATAGTTGAATGTCGAGCAAACTTTGACTGGCTCGTATGGCTTCGTTTTAACTCCCATTTCGACCCAGTTTGTTGCATTGGACTCATCTCAATGAGTACTTCACGCTAGTATGGTCAAACCTTGAGTTAGACAACTTAGAAAATTTTAGTTTTCTAAAAATGTGGTCCGTTTCGCAACTATCGGCGAACTTTGGTTACTTCTTGGCTCATCGGATTGGTGGGTTTGGACTCATTTAGTTGACATGAATTCTCTGGTATATTCAAATGTTGATTTCAGCACCTCCGAAATCTTGACAAATTTGAAGCTGAAATGCTAGTTCTATGCCAAGACAGTAGTGCTGAGCAATATTGCTACACTTTCGAGAATTAAATCATGAGCTTCGTACCGAAGAGGTAAATGAATGAATTGTAGTTTTTGTTTCGAGAATGTTATGGAGCATGATGTCGAGATGTGACTCCAAAAAGACAACGACTAAATTTGTTCTCGGCATCACGGTTGTAGCCACTATGATGAAAGATATATACTTGCACTAGTTGTGACAATTATCATTGCTGATGAGCTTGACAATGGAGTTGTGGAGCGGTTGCGCATTCAAGGTGGTAGCTATTTAGCATTACTGCGATATTGTTGACTGACTTGTGCTGCCAAATAACATGTGTTGATGAATATTGGAGTCATCACTGGGCCTTATGTATGTAATTTGGTTCGTTGGTATTATTGAGTAGGCGTGGTTATGATAGCTGAATCTTGAGTTGGTGAGTTTATGATCACAGGGATTTTGTGGATGGCTTGGCAAGTTTGTTATGGGTGCTGATCAATTTCTTCCTGAAATGTAGGGGCTTTTCGATGTACCGAAACTCTTGGTCGGCAACTTCTCTGATCAAACTATTTGGATTCATACGTATATATATATTGCCTCATAAGTAACCGACTACCACAAATTATTAATTATTTACTTTTATTTTTCTTTTAGTTTCAAACTCCTAACATTGACCCTTTGTATCTTCCTCGTTTTAAGTCTGATTTGCCTTATTTTTGCTGTGTTGGATTCATCTCTCGGCCTAGTGTTCATTCCACTATTCAGACACCTCATTCCGCCTTTGTTTGGATGTCATTGGACCTCTAAAAGTTGACGAAAAATAAGATTGTTCTATCACTTTGACTCTCTTTTTTTTTGTGGGTATTGTTCGGCTCTTGTCCTCCGTTAAAGTGTGGTCGGCTGAACGAAGGTGGTCAACAAAATGTGCTCTTGGCAGAATGTGCTCGGTAGAGAAGTGTGCTTGGCAAGGCTCTCAATGGGAGTTGAATTCGCACTCGACAGTGAATAATTGGCAACTCCTCAGTCATATGGGTTATCAAAACACTTGGGCACCAACTTCCTTGGTTTACCAAAACAAGGCATAGCAAGCATTAATCTTTGGCAACTCGACAAGAGGAATTCGACTATTTGATATTTGCTGCAAGCATTGATCTTTGGTCAGCAACCCGGCAAGATTAATTTGAATTTTTTCTATTTGCTTTCTTTGGTCGGTAACTCGGCAAGATGAATTCGGTTTTGCTAAGCATTTGGCAATTTCGGTCGTTCTGCTATTTGCGGCAGTTGAGTGACTATGCATGGGTCTGTTGAGCTTGATGATGTAGCTTGGCTCCATTATGGAGGATTATAATTGTCAATGTGTGAGTGCATGGTATTATCTGCGAAGGATCCGAATAGCCTTGGTGCTCCATTTTTCTTGCCGGATAGCTTCCTAGAAAGAGGATATTGCCGTTGAAACTTCAAAGCATGTTTGTCGAATTCTAGAGACAAAGAGTACAGACGCAGTTGTAGATCTGTAGTTTGTCTTGCTTTCGAACCTTTCGGTTTTTAATCAATATTGATAATCAAGAGTGATTTTCACACAATTTATGAGCACATATGTATATATATGCCAAGAGGCAACTCTAAAATAAGTTTTGTGAGACAATAAATAAAGACCCAAGGGTGGGTTTAGCAGAGCAACCTATGTTCTATTGCCGAAAAAGCTACTTTCATAAAGAAAAATGTACAACCCAGTTTTAGAGAGAGTAAATCAAGACGCAAAAGTAGAAACATAAATTTTGTGTTGTTTTAAAACTTTTCCATCAAGATTCACAGTGAACAAAAGTTTCTATATAGTTTGTAAGCACACACAGATGTATATACAATTCAAGAATTGATTTTACAGTAATTTAAAAATAAGTTTAATCAGAGAGAAAATTCAAAGCCTAGCCGTGGCTCATGATGCTTCAACCATCAAAGTGTTGTTGAACTTTTACTTACAGTAACATATTGTTGGAACAATCTTCTGTGTAAAATAAATAATTTGAAACCAAATCAAACAAATAAAAATAAATTACTTACAGAATTTATTTACCGAAATGAATAAGTAAAAAAATAGATCAAGTCGAGTGTGTGACACTCTGTCTTTAAGGTAGATTCTCCCCACCTCGGTGCTTATGGATAAATGGCGTCTATTTCCCAGAATACAATTATCTACACATATTGTAATAGCACTCCAAACAATCTGTACGGCGAACTAGAACCTGTGTTCTATACTCTCAGAATTTTTTCCTAAAACTAGTATGAAGAACAATGCAACAGAGAGCAAAAACGGAAAGAGAATTTATGTTTTATGGATGTAGAAATCTGCTGGAATGATCCAATATTTATAGGCAAGTTGGTGACCATAGGACAGATCTGAACAGACATGAATTTGAAATGAACAAGTATGGCTCAAACTAAACAGGTATGGTATGAAATTGAACCTATTCGGTGCACTGTTTGAATCTGTCTGCTAGACTGTTGGAAATTGGACCGAATTGTTTGAATCTGGAATTCAAATAAATTTTGTTCAAAAAATTAATATTAAAACTGACTCGACCCACACCCACGCCCAGCATGGCTTGGCTCGGCCGGTCAATCAGACGGAAGGCGGCGGCAGTGTGCGCACATAGTGGTTTGAGCCAAAGCCCACTTTGTTCATAACTCCTCCCTTCTACAAACTTGGGGTGCCCCTTGGGGCCCAACCCAAGTATTGCCACCTAGAACTTAGATACATACATAAGTTCTCTTAAGTTTTCAATGTGGGACAACCATTTCAAGGAAACCCACATTTTACTTCTTTAATTGTCCATTCCACGAACTCGAAAACAACGTCAACTTCCCATTCACTCATAAATGGTTTTGACGAACTGTCTTCACCATGTGACGTGGCATGTGGCAAGGAACACGTCGGCTTGGTTTGGTTTGTTTTTTCAGAAAAAATTTTAGGAAAAATTTTCTACAAACAAATTTTCAAGAATAATCAAACTAAACAAATTTTTTCAAAAAAAAATCTCAAAATTTTGTTTGGTTACCTACTTTCCAAAATCACTCTCTCTCTCATACACATCAAATCAATCACTTTTTTTAAAACTCTCTCCACAAAATAATTTTCCAAAGTCATTTCTGAAAAAAGGCAAACCAAACAAGTTTTCGTACTTTTTATCTCAAAAATTACTATACAAACCAAGGTTTTGAAAATCAGACCAGACCGGCCGGTTGAACCGTCGGGGTTCCGGTCTGGATGGACCCTCTAAACCGGCCAGAAATGAAAATCGACGGTTGGATTTTTTTTATTTTCTTTTTTTCTTTCTTATTTATATATATATATATATATATATAAAATATAAGAATATAAGAAAATTTTAATTTGAAACTCTTTTTCAAGGGTCTCCTCTTGTGAGGAATTCCATTAAGAGCTTGATGAAATTATTGTGAAAGTCTTCACCTATTTATAAGAAAAATACTCTTTCAAAAAAATTCAAGAAATCCATGTGGGATTCAATCAAATGTATTGGAGAGAATATTGAAAATTTGATATCCTTCCAAAATTTTTGCTCTCCTTTCAATCAAATTATTTGAATTACAAGCATATGGACGGAATATTAAATATTTGATTTCATCTTCCAAAATTGAAATTAATAATATTTTAAAATATATTATTATATTTTTCAGTAAAAAAAAATATTAAGACAAATATTTAAGATAATTTAATATTTTTAATTTATAATTTTATTACTTATATTTTTATTTAAATATAATTTTAATATATTTATTATGTCACGGTTTGATTTCGGTTCAACCCGACGGTTGAACCGGTGACCCGTCCACTCGATCCCTTTTCCGGTTCGCTCACCGGTCCGATTTGTAAAACATTGCTACAAACACAAACCAAACACATCCGTCACCTCTTTGGACTCACTCCAAAAAACGTGTGGGACCCACTTAAATTTGAGCTCAAAATAAGCCTCTAAAAACTATAATTCCAATACATGTTCGCTATTTGCTTCATTGAACTCTTTCAGAAGATTCCCACAAATGACACCAATTGTAAGACCTAGAAAATTCTCTCACATAAATTGTAAAGATCCAACTGTAAGATAAATTGATAGAGAGAGAGAAAATAAATTGTGTATATATTGATTGATATTGAATGTTGTTGATTGATTGATATTACAAAGGTTCAGTTGAAATCCTCTATATAGGAGAGGAGCCGAAAGTGGCACTAATAAAGTAAAGTAAAAGAAAAAGAAATATACCCTACTAACAGCTGATATACACTAACATAGAATAATATACTAACAGCCCCCCTCAAACTCAAGGAGGATAGGTACTAACCAACTTGAGTTTGAAGAGAGTAACAAATCAGGAAAGTAAACTGATAAATAAAATAAAACAGGATAGGAGACACGGTATGGTCGTGTCAGACCGTTGTAGGAGACACGGTATGGTCGTGTCGGACCGTTGTAGCAGACAGTTTACGGGGTCATGTCGGACCGTTGTAGCAGACACTGTGTGGTCGTGTCAGACCGATATAGAAGACAGTTTATGGGGTCATGTCGGACCGTTGTAGCAGGACAGTTTACGGGGTCATGTCGGACCGTTGGAGAAGACAGTTTATGGGGTCATGTCGGACCGTTGTAGCAGACACTGTGTGGTCGTGTCAGACCGATGTAGAAGACAGTTTATGGGGTCATGTCGGACCGTTGTAGCAGGACAGTTTACGGGGTCATGTCGGACCGTTGTAGAAGACAGTTTATGGGGTCATGTCGGACCGTTGTAGCAGGACAGTTTACGGGGTCATGTCGGACCGTTGGAGAAGACAGTTTATGGGGTCATGTCGGACCGTTGTAGCAGACACTGTGTGGTCGTGTCAGACCGATGTAGAAGACAGTTTATGGGGTCATGTCGGACCGTTGTAGCAGCTGACCGGAATCAATGTCGGGACAGTTTATGGGGTCATGTCGGACCGTTGTAGAATGTTGTGGTGGTGTACCAAGGGGGCGACTTAGGGAGTGCGCCATGAGTGACTTATACATGATACTGTGTATAACCCCCCCTCAAACTCAAATAGGGGTGAAGATAGAAACCTATTTGAGGTTGAAACAAAGGGATTGATAAAGCTGGCTGGTGTAGAAGACACTGTATGAGTGTGTATATAGGCTGCCCAAAAGATATACATGGATGTAGATATCGAGCCCTCAAAAGTCGTGCCCTCAAAAGGTGTGTCATCAAAAGGCGTGTCATCAAAAGACGTGCCCGAGTCATGAAAAGGTGTGCCATGAAAAGGCGTGCCAGGTTGTCGGTGTCAAAAGGCGCGCGATGCGCGTGGCTGTCTCTGTGTCATGGTCGTTATAAACCGAAGCGGAGGAGGCAGAAACTGAGACAGAAAAACTGAGAGAAACCTCTGAAAACTTCTTCATTTTGCTGAGAAAGAGAGGTCGTTTTGCTGAGAGAGATAGTCTGTAACACTCTGTTGCTGTTGCCCAGAAAATGGCTTCGTCGTCCCGTGGGCTGCTCACTCTCTTTCCCGATCTCAACGAGTCCACAGGAGAGAGAACGGGTGCGGTGTCCCGTGAACCTCAACCAAACACCACTGGGTTTGCTCCGTTGAACTTTCCGATGCAGTCGGTGGAGCAAAAAATGGCAGTGCAAACGGATGTGGAGGCTAATCAGTATACTTTGAAGGCATGTGTGGAGTCCATGACGGCGGTCACAAACTTGTCGCACCGGCTGCAGAGCAGGACAAATGAGGTGCAGCAATTAAACTCCCAGCTGGCTCTGCTCCAACGCATGTATAAGGATGCGCGAGCAGAGATAAGCGTGCTAAGGGCAGAAAACAAGGAGCTGAAGCGGAAGGCCACCGTGATGTTCCGATTTGGAGGTCCGCCATATGCTGCAGTGGAGGAGCAGGGAGTAGTGATCGTGCCCAGTGGAGTGGGAAACACGGAGGCAACACCGGCAAGGGCCGCTCAGGACGGGGGCAAAAAGAAGAGACCGGCGGAATAGGCGAAGAAGTGAAGTCGGTTGGTGGCCGGCTGCAGAAAAGAAAACAAGGCTGTTGTTGTTGTTGTTTTTTTTTTTTTTTTTTTTTTGTTTTTGTTTTTGTTTTTTTTTTTTGTTTTTTTTTTTTTTTTTGTGTGTGTAAAATTATGATCGGGGGTGATCCCGGAGATGAATAAAATATGGGTGTTGTGCAAAGTTGTAATTTTTTTTTTTTTTTTTTTTTTTTTTTTTTTTTTTTAATGATTTGAAAAACCAGGGATGGTGTGTGAATCGGATAAGGAAGTGCTTATCCAGTGGGTCCTATTGTGCTTGGGTTCTGCATATTTGTGGGCATTGGATCTTTTGTATTGCAGATAATCCGGACAGCAACAAGTGGAGGCATGGCTTGAATGACCGAAATAATCATGGAATGCTGGGTGTGGATGTTTCCTGTGAGTGAAGGAATGACCGAAATAAAATATGAAGAAGTTGTGGAAAGGAAGAGAGAGAGAGAGTGGGGTGAGTAAAAAAAAAAGGTTTTCATCAGAAAAAGGGTGTAGGCGATATTATCCAAGAAAGGAATCCTCCAGTGGTGTAGCCTCTGTCAGTGAACCTTGTGTCACGCATGCCTTGTGGGTCTCTTTATGCAGGTGCATGTCGGCTAGTGGAGGTAAAGATTAGTAAAAGAAAAAGAAAGGAAAAGAGAGGGTGTAAAAGGAGAGAGAAACCGAGGAATCTAGAGAGAGAAGAGAGCTGGGTTCGGTGGGTGGAGGTAAAGATTAGTAAAAAGAAAAAGAAAGGAAAAGAGAGGGTGTAAAAGGAGAGAGAAACCGAGGAAGCTAGAGAGAGAAGAGAGCTGGGTTCGGTGGGTGTGTATGCATGGTAGTGGTGGTGGTGTTGTTCATGCCGAGAGGGAGGGAGGTGGAGCTTGTGTGTGTATGTGTGCAGCGTGTATGCATCTGCTGGGTGTCCCTCTTGGGTGTGTGAATGTGTATCAATATGTATGCATGTGTGTGTTAAGTGTGAGAGAGAGCTGTGTGTTGTGTTGGGTGTGTGGAGTGTGTGTCCTCTCTCTCTCTAAACCATGTGTGTGTGTTGTGTGTCTGCTGTGAGTGCCGTGTGTGAGAAGTGTATGGTGACTGGGTGTGTGCATGGGTGAGTGGCGTGTGTGAGAGCCGTGGGTGAGAGAGAGGTGGCTGAGTGTGCATGGGTGAGTGGCGTGTGTGAGAGCCGTGGGTGAGAGAGAGGTGTGTGTTAGCTGGGTGTCATGTACATGGTGTGGGAAGATCTTGGGTGTGTATGGAGTGGGTGTATGGTGCTGGGTGTGCCATGTGCGTGGGTGGCTGAGTGGGTGTTGGTCGCCGGTGACAACGACGGCGCCTGGAGTGGAGGACGGACTGACTTTTGTGTCCGTCACGGTGGGATTCCTTCATCAGAGAAGAGAGAAGAGAGCAGCTATGGAATTTGTGGCAGCGGAGTGAAGGTATGTGTAGAGGTCCGGCGGGCGGCCAAGGCGAGGCTGCCGCCCGCCGGTGAAGCAAAATGACTAGGTTGTTAACCTAGCTCTGATACCATGTAAGATAAATTGATAGAGAGAGAGAAAATAAATTGTGTATATATTGATTGATATTGAATGTTGTTGATTGATTGATATTACAAAGGTTCAGTTGAACTCCTCTATATAGGAGAGGAGCCGAAAGTGGCACTAATAAAGTAAAGTAAAAGGAAAAGAAATATACCCTACTAACAGCTGATATACACTAACATAGAATAATATACTAACGAAGAGATGAGTTTTGCCCCATAGAACTGCAAAGATAAACATAGTCAACGCCACCCAACCAGGATTGCCGACCGAGGATATTCTTATGGTAAAATTAGTCCCTGAAATCAGAGAAGGAAGATGCGGAAATGAAAGGCATGGTGTGTGCTGTGTTGCCAAGATGAGGCATACCTCTATTTCTTGGGGTACCTCCCTTTTATAGATAGGGATGTGATATTTACTTGATGAGTTTTCTTTTTTGGGTTGCGCCTATTGTTAATAAGTTAGTATTTTTTGGGCCACCACAAGTTGTACAATGCCGTGGATATTAAAATATTGGGAAAAGCAAGTTGACAATTTGAATTCATGATTAAGAAAAAAGGTCATAACCCTTTCTTTCTTTCTTTTTTCTCTTTTTTTTTTACTTGCAAAACAATATGAACATGTTTTTATAGGAGTAATCCGACTTGTATTAATTGTTTGGCCGTTTAATAATAAAAGAAACATTGTACTTACATGACTCCAGAAAATAAAATTAATATGAATAAATTATAAAATACTATTAGTTGTACAATGCAATGGATTGATTAAAATTGATCTAATAAAAGGTAGTTATTTTTTATTTTTATTTTTCTTTTTCTTTGTTTATTTTTATTTTTATGTTTTGGGCTGGCAAACAAAACAATGCAATGGATTGCATCATTTTTCTCTCACTGAATAAATCAAAGATCCAAATATAACATTGAAGGTTTTGTTGTTGTTGTTGTTGCTGCTGCTGCAACTGCTCTTCTCTCTTTTGTGATGAGTCCACTTTTATGGGTGCACCAACCATTGATCCGAGACACTAGAAAGTAGGGCTACGAACGACCCGAGCCGAGTTGAGTTTTATTGAGCTAAAACTCGGTTCGTTTGCTTATCGAATTTGTTTATTGAGCTCGAACTTGGCTCGATAACTAACTGGGCTCGAGTTCAGCTCAGCTCATTAATATTAATAAAACTCGAGCTCGACTTGACTCAGTTCATTTGCAAGCCTACTAGTGAGTCGCTAGAGATTGGCCAGAATATTTCCCGTAGTTAGAATATTGGTTGAAGAGTCGTCGAAAAAGTTATTGGCGTCAAAAGTGGGGGATCGGTAGTGGTAATATGGATTGATAGACAAATAAGCATGAGTAATATGGTCCTTCAAATTGTTATTGTCTTTATGGCCCAAAAATAGTAGAATTTAGGGAAATTGCCTCAAAAAATTCAAATTTGGACTTTTGGCCCAAGTGCCTAATTTTTTTTTGGGCAAACTTCACTTTCATGTGCAAATATGGATTGATAGACAAATAAGCATGAGTAATATGGTCCTTCAAATTGTTATTGTCTTTATGGCCCAAAAATAGTAGAATTTAGGTAAATTGCCTCAAAAAATTCAAATTTGGACTTTTGGCCCAAGTGCCTAATTTTTTTTTGGGCAAACTTCACTTTCATGTGCAGTTGACCCTCCTAACATTTGGAAATGACCACATAACCCCCACGCAGTTTGTAAATTGAAGTGTATTGTTATGTCTGTTAACGATTTAATGAAAAGACTAAAATATCCTTATATATAAGTAACTTAAGTGTGTAAACTATAGATATTTTCGTCATTTGATTGGAAGGTAAAGTACACTTTAACCCCCTATACTTTATTCCATGTGCGATTTACCCTTTTAAAATTTGAAAATGAGCATATAACTCCCTTATGCCTACCATGTGTTTCACATTTGCTGTTATGTTGGATAAAATATTTAACAGTATACTTCAATCCACAAACCACGTAGAGGCTATGTGATCATTTCCAAATGCTAGAGTAAACTGCACATAAACGAAACCATATAAAGGGATAAAGTGAAGTTCCCCCCCCCCCTTTTTGTTTATTTTTAAAAATTTTTTTTTTTAATGTTGGTATGAAAATAAAATGGATTGGAGGAGCAGCAGACTGGAGCATGGATTGCGTTTGCACACAATTTAATTTACTGTTCAAGTTTAGTCCAAGGCCTAGTTCAGAATTGATTTGCTCATGGTTTTGTGAGAAGGCCCAAGTTTCTTGCAGAACTCTGATCTGCTATGCTATTGGGTCACCCTTGGCATATGAGTTGGGATTCAGCAGGACCTGAGCTTCAACTCTTAATTGTGCACATTTCACACTTTTAAAATCCCGTAACGTTGAGATCTTATGAGTGAGAATTGTCTTTTTTACACTTATTTGGCTCCCCGTATATATATTTTCTGGCTCCGTCCCTGAGAGTTGGTGTAGATAATCATTCATCAGGTCATTTTTACTTCACATAAATCAATCATAGGAATTGAACACAATTCTCTCACACGAGTGTAAAATTCACAAAAAAATTAAACGCATCTCATATAAAGTGATTATAACTGATTTTATGATGAATTTCCATATTATGCTGTCTTTCATTTTCATCCAAATTTGCCCCACCACTATTACAAGACCAGTATGAGCTTTTGAGATCTGACTTGAGTTTGGAGAATGTGATCCATGAGTTTCTCATGTCACTTAAACTCTAGACAAAATTTATAAAAGCAAACTCAAAAGGTGACCAATCTTTCCCTAATAGAGAAGGAAGGCAAAAAAAGTAAAATAAAATAAAAAACCCAGCTTCCAAAATCATTCACAAATTCAGAGGGTGAAAAATAAAACAAAGAAAAAATACATCTGTTGGCATGTTTTGCATATATAATGTTGTAGATATATACTAGCAACATATATTATCATATATATATCATCATTCATTTGAAACCAGTCATGAAAAAAAAACACATTTTAATTTAAAGAATATGTCTATATATACAAAAAATCGATCACAAAATTAAACACACAATATATATGGACGGATAAAAAAATTTAAAAGCGAACTGCACTAACAAATCTTGAATTTTTTTTTACATTTATGTATATTTTATATTTAGTTCTATAATGAAACTGTAATTTATATATATACATATAACAAACACTTAAAAAGTGGGTGTAAATGTAATGAAACATCTTGTTTAAGTTTCAACCAGCTGTTTTATATTATTTTTATTTTTTATATTTCAAACAAAAATAAAGAAAAGATTGAAAATAAATCATCATTTTTAATTTTTTGGCAAAATAACTTTTTTATATTAGTACCTAAAACTGATTTTTTTTTTTAGGCAAAAAGGTATAAATACAAAGTAAATTATAATAAACTCTCTTAAATTATGACTCATTTGTACTTTATCCATTAAACTTCAAAACTCAACCATTAATTCTCTCCAAGTATTATTTTATTACAATTAATCCTTTTTGTTAGGATTTACTTAGAAATTTATAGAAAATCAAATCATATGTAAACTTCACGATACATTTATTAAATTTTTAGAATAGTAATGCCCATATTGATTGTTTTAAGATAATAATACTCTTTTATGGTGATTTTATTTGCACTTTGTCTCTCTTATCTTAGCAAAGTGCAAATGAAATCACCAGATAATGACATATTGCCGTAAAAATTAAATAAATGTGTCATATGTTTTACACATTATTTAACTTTTTGTAAATTCTTAACGATCATAACAAAAATGATTAACTATAATAAGATAATACTTTAAAAATGTTAATTGTTGAATTTTAAAATTTAGCTAGACACAATATAAATAGGCCATAATTTAAAAGAATTTAATGTAATTTACCTAAATAAAAATGTCAAATAGGTTTAATAGGAGATGAAGAAGAACTAGGTTCCCAACCCACTAGCCCATGACCAAAATTAGGGTAAAATCCAAGGCAAGCACAAAGTAGGAATTCAATGCGTTTGTTTTAATTTTCCGAATTTAATTTTATGAAAATTAAATTTTTTGTTTTTTGTCTTTTTAATTTTTAGTAAATATTTTTAAAATTTTAAACAATTTCTTTAATTTTTAATGCACCTTACTTAGATGTATCTAAAAAATAAAACATTTATAAAAAATATTTTTTAAAATCAATAAATATACAAAAATATAAAAAAAAAATGTACTGAATTCTCATTTTTTTTATATTTTTAGTACTTAGTGAATTTTTTTTAAACAAATATTATACTTTTTAAATATATTTATATTAAGTGTATCTAAAAATTAAAAAATTACTTAAAATATCAAAAAAAAATTAAATAAAAACAAAAAAAATATAAAAAATAAAAAATTTCAATTTTTTAAAAAATGAATCCTAAAAATCCAAACCAAACAAATTCATTCAGCCACCCACTCATATAATACTATTATTATTATCACTTTTTATTCTTTTTTCTTTTTTCAACGTCTCTATAATTGCTCTTTTACGTGGAAAAGAAAAAAACTTTTTCCACAGTTGAAGGATCATTATTTTGCGTCGT
This sequence comes from Camellia sinensis, assembly GCF_055761805.1. Taxonomy (NCBI): domain Eukaryota; kingdom Viridiplantae; phylum Streptophyta; class Magnoliopsida; order Ericales; family Theaceae; genus Camellia; species Camellia sinensis. The sequence continues at coordinate 45,504,935 of NC_138961.1, forward strand.
AATGGTCTCACGCATCTCCTGCCATCAAATAGGGATCCCCACATACCACTTATCATTCTCTCTCTCCAACTTGGGGTTGCTGCTGCGCAGCAGCTGTTGTGCGTCGAAATAGGTCTATTTTAAAGTTTATTTTGATAATTTAAATTGTTTATATTTTAAAATATATTAAGTAGAATATATCTGTAAAAAATCAAGTTAATCGGACATTTTTTATCCATTCATCCACTCATATTTATATTTATAAAAATAAATAATAATTGTGATTTAAAATATTAAAACAAATATAAATGTAAATAGATGAATAAATAAATAATATCCGACTAACTTAATTTTTTGCAGACATGTTTTACTTAATATATTCTAAAATGTGAACGGCTTGGATTATTAAAATGAGCCCCGAAATGGGCTCATTTCAACGCACAACAGTTGCTACTACGCAGCAACAATCCCAATTCCTACTGCGCAGCAACAATCCCAATTCCCTATATATATATATTAGATTTTATTTTTAGATTTACAATTATATGATTTATTTTTTAAATTAAAAATTAATCAATTTAATGCATTTATAGTTATATGATCTATTTTTTAAACTGAAAATTAATAAAATTCAATATTATGTGAAGTTTTTGGAAATAAATGATCATAACCCATTTGTGTAATATATAGTGGATTGGGCTACACCTATCCAATCCCCAGCCCATGACTCACTACGAATCTTATTTTAATGATTCATTACATTAATTTTTTAAGATTCATAGTGTATAGATTATCTATAAATAAATAAAAATTAATTCAAATTGATCCAATGGGAATGTGATTTCATCACATTCGTATTTAGAAGTAGGCCACATGTGTAATTTTGAAAACAAATTGATTATTATTTAAAAGACAAATATAATTAAATTATGCGGATATAATAATTGAAACAATCAGATTTTTTTCCGAATAGTATACCCTTTGAGTCCAAGTAATTGACGAATTAAACCATCAAAAGATGAGCTCACATCCCCAAATGTACCATCCAATCCACTAAAAAAAGTATGTATCATATGTTTCATTTATGATTTTTATAGTATTTGATTATAACATATTATTATGTTAGTTATGAAATTTATATTGTTAATTACGACTCAGTATGATATTAGTTATAACATATTATATCATTTAATCCTCTACAAGAATCGAAGAGAAGTAGTGTCCAAATATATTTATGAAAAATTCTATGGTATACATCCTATATATACTTAAAAGGGTATGCCCTATATGTCCCGGTTACAATTTTTATAGTTTTTTATTATGACATATTGTGGTGTTAGTTATATGATTTTTTATGATATTAATTATGTCATTATTTTAATTACAATCTAAAAAAATTTAATTATATCTCATTTGACGTTTAGCTATAACTGTTTTTATTTTTATTTTTTATAAATTTTGATTAAAAAATTTTAATTATGACATTTATGGTATACATTCTTTTTTTTATGGATGTGTATCATAATATTACCTTTTCTATATATAATTATGATTTGATGTTGTTGACTTACTGGTGTTGGGTTTATGATGTGCATTTTGGTGGAGGCAAAAAAACCACTATAGAATAGAGTGCCAAATATGGAAAAGAAGAGGCTAGTGGGAAGATTCCCCCCACAAGTTGTGTGTGAGATGGTCACTGGTGGACAGCACCAACTACATTCCTACTTAGATTATTAGATTATTGAAAATACAATTCATATTCAGAAGTGCTTCCATAAAATAATTATAAATTTATTTAAAAAATTAAAATTTTAATTATTAATACTAATAAAATTAGGATAAATTACAAATATATCTCTTAAGATTTACTTAAATATAAATTGTCTCTTGTGATTTAAAAAATTACAAATAACCCATTGTTAGAATTTTTATTTAACAGAATTAACTGAAAAAAAGAAAATTTTTTAGTGCTCTCCTATATAATAATAAAATTACTTAAATTATTAATTGAAATAAATATATAACATTATTAAAAACTGATAATTGACATGATAATTTATTAATAAAATGGGTCATGAAATTGAAAACTTCAAGGGATGGATTTAATTTTCAAAATCACATGGGACAATTCATATTTTAAGCAAACTTTAGAGGTGTATTTGTAATTTACCTTAAAATTTATCATTGATCACTTTTTTTTTTTAATCATACATTAAATTAAAAAATTTCCTAAATTATTTCAGGTTGTAACTGATTATTTTTGTCTTCCTCCTTGTAAGTGAACCATGGCTTTCCCAAATCTTAAATGGTGAAATTCCATGTTCACTCTTTAGGTTTTGAATTTATACAATTCAAATTAAAAAAGAAAAAAAATTAAAAAAGAGAATATATACCCCATACTTTAAATGTCTAATATTTTATCTTTTCCATGTTTGATTCAAGAATTGGATTAAGCATATTCTCGAGATAAATTATCTCAAAGAAGATATTTTATTCATTTTGTACTCGTATATCACCCGTTTTACATGGGATAAATAATATATTATTTATTAAAAATATAATAATTGTATTTAATTTTTTTATATTTTGTCTCTCGTAAATAAAATTTTATATATATGTTTAAGAATTTTCTTTCAAATGTTTCTTTACTATAATATATAATGGTATAGATAGATTAAAATTGTTATATTGACAATTAATAATTAAAATTATGCTTTGTTATAAAAAAAAATGACACAATTCTAATACTTCACTATTTTAGAATGAAAATATATGAATTATAAAAAAATTATCATATTGATTTTTGAAAGAGAAATAATTTAAAATAATTTAAAAACTTAATGAGTAAGAAAGAATCATTGTAACATGTAAAACAGCTAAAATCACAGTTAAACCAGCAAATCATTCAAACAAAAAATGGTTTAGCTTAATCAGTTAAGTCAAAAGACCAACTAATTTACACAAAAATTAATTAATTAAAACTTTTTAAATTTATTTTATTAAAATTTAAACTATCACTAAATATGAAAAATAATCTATTAATTTAAATTTAAAATCGACACAATATAAATTTAATATTATCATAATTATCTCATAATTTTTGTATTAAGAAGCAGTAAGAGTGGCATTGAGATCATCGATATATCTATATATTTTATAAAATAAAATAATACTTTTAAGGAGAGATATTATAAGAGTTTCAAAATCCCATACTGTGTGAGTGAATTTCCGATCACACTACCAACTCAGTTATTCAGCTGGAGAGTAATGGCAGAATAGATGACACTTGACTGACTTGCAATAGAAAGAGAAGATTTCGGCGGTGGTTCGTCCACCCGGGAGTACTCCGACGATCAAGTCAGTATATCTCTCAAAAATAATCAATAATGTTAAACTCACTGTTCAGAATATAAATTGCGTATCTTAGACCCATCGGGGTGCCTCTCTTTTATAGTTACCTCAATCCTAGTCTCACTAGAAGCTTAGCTTTAATGGACTCTTGCTCAGTGCTTACCCTGGACTCTCCAAGAGATAAAGATAAACTCTCTAAGAGTGTTATCCTTATCCATGCTAAAGTCCTTCCTCATTCTAGGACTCTTGTCCCTTATCTGCTTAACCCGGGTTTCGATATCTTCGGAGATAACCTCGGCCTTGCTGAGATCACCTTGGCGTCATAACCTGGACACGTGGCACCTCGGCTTACACGTCGGCGTCACCTTGGCCACGTGTTGGGACTCAGAAAATATGTTCCCACACATACAAATACATTTTTAAAATCAAAACTTTTATGTAGAATTGTAAAATAAAGTTAAATAGAAACTAATCAATCGAGATTTTCTTAATTGTTTAAAATTAAGAAAATCAAAAAAAAATTAGTATGAGATATTGATCATAAGACTTCTCACTAAAAATCTCATTTTGCTTTATAAGAGTATAAGGTTCACTCTAGGTAAGGGAAACAATTCACTTTTTCTTTCTTTTCTCAAAATGTGATTATAAAATAAAAGTTAAATAAAAGTTAGCCGATGAGGATTTTCTTAATTATTTAAAAGTTAACAATTATTTGGGCGGAAAGTTTATTTCGAATCAAACAATCGTAACTGTTTAATATTTAATTAGGTCAATCTTTAATTTATTTCTAATCAAACAAATTTAACTGATATATTTTGATAAAACTGCTAAAATCGCAGTTAAACCAATGAGTTAGTCAAACCGAAAACGGTTCACCGTATCGGCTAGGTTAAAAGACCAACCAACTTATACAAAAATTAATCAATTAAAACTTTTAAATTTTATTTTAATTTTCAAATTTAAACTGTCTTGAACTGAAACATACACAACACTACAATATTAAATGGGAATATAAAGTTTATATAGTGAAATAACTCATTTTTTCCTCTTTTCCTGGTGTGGAATTGTAAAATAAAAGTTAATAGTTACTTGGACTGAAAGTTCATTTCTAATCAAGTAATCTCAATCGTTCAATTTTTAATAATATCAATCTTAGTTTATTTGAAATCAAACAAATCTAAGCAATATATTTTGATAAAATAGGAAAAACCGTTGTTAAACCAATAAATCAGTCAAACCGAAAACGATTCAGTCTAATTGGCTAAGTCAAAAGACCAACCAATTTACAACAAAATTAATTAATTAAAACCTTTAAGTTTTATTTTAAAATTTAAACTATCTTGAACTGAAACATGCACAATACTATAATATTAAATGAGAGTATAAGATTCACTTTATATAAGTAAAACAACTCACTTTTTCTTTTTCTTTTTTCTTCTCAATGTGGGATTGTAATTATTTTAAAATTAAATATTATGAGGTTTCAAAATCTCATACAAAATTATTTTTAAAATCAAAATGTCTATGTGGGATTGTAAAATAAAAGTTAAAAGGAAACTAACCAATGTAGATTTTCTTAATTATTTAAAATTAAGAAAATAAATAAATAAATAAAAATTGGTATTGATTATAGGGCTTCTCAATAAAAATCTTCTTTTGCTTATATAAATGGGAGCATAAGATTCACTTTATATAACTGAAACAATTCACTTTTTTCTTTTTTTTTCCCGATGTGGATTGTAAAATAAAAATTAAATAAAAGTTAATCAATGGAGATTTTCTTAATTATTTAAAATTAAGAAATTTCAATAATTAATATAAATTGGAGCATAAGATTCACTGTATGTAAATGGAACGATTCATTTTTTTTCTTTTTTTCTCCGATTTGGAATTGTAAAATAAAAGATAAATGGAAGTTAGCCAATATAAATTTTCTTAATTGTTTAAAATTAAGAAAGTTCAATAATTTTAGAATGAGGGTTTGGATCTTCTACAAGGTTTCTCCCTTAAAACCCCCTTTATAAGATTCACTTTACATAAGTAAAATAACTCATTTTTTCTTTCTTTCTTTTCCTGATGTAGGATTGTAACATTTTATATAAGCGAAACAACTCACGTTTTCTTTCTTTTCTCGATATGGGGTTGTAATTATTTTAAAGTTAAATATTATGAGAGTTTCAAAATCTCATACAAAATTATCTTTAAAATCAAAACGTCTATGTGAGATTGTAAAATAAAAGTTAAATAGAAGCTAACTAATATAGATTTTTTTAATTGTTTAAAATTAAAACAAACCAAAAAAATGAGTATAAGATATTGATCATAGGGCTTTTTACAAAAAAATTTCTGGTTGCTTATATAAATAGGAGTATAAGATTCACTTTATATAAGTGAAACAATTCACTTTTTCTTTCTTTTTTCAATGTGGGATTGTAAAATAAAAGGTAAATGAAAGCTAGCCAACAGGAATTTTCTTAATTATTTAAAATTTAAAAAATTCAATAATTTTAGAATAAGTGTTTGGAGCTCTTAGAATGTTCCTCTCTAAAAATCTCATTTTTTTTTTTATATAATATATAGATAGATAGTGAAACAAATTTTGCTTTTTCTTCTTCTCCCGATATGGGATTATAAAGTAAATTATAAACTAAATAGAGCTTTATTTTTATATAGTTAAATGGAAGTTAGCCAATGGTAATTTTTTTAATTGTTTAAAATTAATAAAATCAGTATGAAAAATCGCGATTAAACCATCAAATCGGTCAAATCCAAAATGATTCAGCCTAATCAGTTAAGTCAAATGATCAACCAACTTATACAAAAATTAATTAATTAAAAATTTTAAATATTATTTTAATTTTGAAATTTAAACTGTCTTGAATTGAAGTATACACAATACTACACTATTAAGATTCATTTTATATAAGTGAAACAACTCACTTTTTTTTTTCTTTTTCCTGGGATTATAAAATAAAAGTTAACAATTATTTGGATTGAAAGTTTATTTTTAATCAAGCAATCTCAGTCTTTCAATTTTTAATTAGATCAATCTTTAGTTTTTTCCTAATCAAACAAATCTAATCAATATATTTTGATAAAACCACTGAAATTGTGGTTAAACCAACAAATCAATCAAATAAAAAATGATTTAGCCTAATCGGCCAAATCATAATTAATTAATTAAAACTTGTAAAATTTAAACTATATTGAATTGAAACATACACAACACTACAATATTAAATTGAAGTATAAGATTTATTTTATACAAGTAAAATAACTCATTTTTTCACTTCCTTTCCCGATGTAGGATTATCAAATAAAAGTTAGCCATTTTCTTAATTGTTCAAAATTAAGAAAATCAAGAAAATTAGCATGAGATATTAAATGTGATAGAAGTATAAGATTCCCTTTATATAAATAAAACAACTCATTTTTTTTTACTTTTTCGATATGAGATTATCAAATAAAAGTCAGCCAATGAAAATTTTCTTAATTGTTTAAAATTAAGAAAATTAATTTAAGATATTAAAACTCTCACAAAGTTCTTCACTAAAAACATCATTTTCTTTATATAATATATAGATAGATTGAAAGAATTATTTCCGGATAAGTTGTTTCACCTTTTTAGGAATAAGTAATCCCGATATATGTAGAATTAAAAGAAAAAAAAAATAAATAAAAAGGGCCTTAAGATAAGCTTATCTCCAGTCACAAAATCTAACTAATTCATGAGAAAATAGTTCATTCCCACCATGATTTTATGCGTTGTAATTTAGTTAATTCAGTAAATTTAAAAAAATTGGAGAAGCAATTATGATAAATCACACCATGATTTTGCAATTTTTTTTTGTCTAGTTGAATTAGTTTATACTCTCATCTGTTTTGCAATTACTTCTTCTTCCCAATTTTTCTATAACTTCACATTCACTTGTGTGTTTTTTATGCTTTGTAATTTAGTTTATTCAATAAATTTATTGTGTGTCTATATCAATGATTAAGCAGCACAAGTATATCAATTGATGGGGATATTTTTATTTGTTCGATCAAAAGAAAAATGAAAGAGTGAAGTCATTTCTCATCTCTCTTTATGCGACAAGCATGTTGAGTAGTCATGGTGTGCTAACCAATTTTTTTCATTTGTGAAATGAAAGGAACAATGAATATATTCATGGCCACTATCATAAGGAAATCTTTTATAATCCTCTATATTATTGCACATGGAATTTTTGATTTCGTATTTATTCTTCTATGTCCTCAATTGGTCCAGCTTTACTCTTTCCAAAATGTTTCTTTTTTGCAATTTTTTTTTTTTTAAAAAAAAAATTTAAATCTAAATCCTCAACATATTACATCATTAAGAGTGAGCCTTTTGGAGTCTTTGCACCGTAGGCATTGGCATCAATCCCCTTGGCACTATCATAACAATCATCTACATTTAAAAAAGTCAGTTATATTAGGAATATAAAAAAAAATTCAAAAATATAATACACATGCGAGATGAAGATATAGGACCTCTTACATAAGTAAGACTCATATTTTGTCACCCATTTGTGTTTTATTCTATGAAAATTTTATATACACCAAATTTTCGCTAAAAGGGTTGGTGAATATCAATTTATTCGAGAAAAAAAAAATATAGAAAAAATGTACCAAAGAGACGAAATGGAGATGTCATCGGTGCACTCTTTGCTATGTCTCTTATGTCCAACTATTTCTTCTTCTTCTTTTTCTTCTTCTTCCTCTTCATTTTTTTTTTTTCCCCTTTTTTTAAATGTCATTATTACTTTTAGATGAATATTTTGTCTCCAAAAATTGTTAAACAAGAGAATCACAGGTAATCGCAAGTTTAAAAAGCATAAAGGAGCATTTATTTGCATTTGCAACATGGTCGGTCATCTTTTGGGACAGAGACATCTCCATTGACAGCCTTTTTGGCAAGAAAGTACTAGTGGTAACCGAGTTATGCATGGTATGTAATAAAATTAATAATATATTTTTATACAAAATAACATAGATAGTTAATTTCTTTTATGTAAATTATGAAAATAAAAAAGATTGAAATTTACCATCTAAGTCCCATAATTTTATCATAATTTATCAAAAATTTAATCATGTAACTTTCAACCCCCTTACTGGAATTGCAAATTTAGGTGAGCTCAACCCAAGCAACTTGAGTCGAGCTTAAAATTTTTTAAAGATTGAACAACGTAATTTTTAATTAAGTGAGGACCTCAATCCAAATAACTTGAGTTGAACTTAAATTTTTTTAAAGATTGAACAATTTAATTTTTAATTAAATGAGGACGTATTTAGAAATTTAAATATTCAAATTAAATTTGAGTAAATTTGGACAGAAACACCAAATACCCTGAGCAACCAAAACAAAATTATATATATAAATATATAAATTATTTGTTAATTTATTTTTTAAAATAATAAATAAAATTAATTAAAAGTTTAATATTAATGAACAAAAAAAAAAAGCAATATGCTTAAGATTTCCAATAAAAAAAAATTTGAAAATATTTAAAAAATACACCTTTTAAAAAGGGATCATCGAATAAAGGGTTGTTTGGGAATTGTCATATTAGCTCACTTTTTTATCTTTTTATCTTTTTTGGGTGACATCACATCTCTATTTTTCTGCACATCTTTTTGTAAAAAGTGAAAAAAGTATATATTTAATTATCTTTTTTGTGTCACATCACATCTCTACTTTTTTGTACATATTTTCATAAAAAGTAAAAGAGTATACTTATTTAACACTTTCCAAACTACCACTAAGTTGATATTGAAAAAAAAATACTTTTGATAATGGCATAAATAATTTAAATATGATTTTTTTGAAATTCTTTTTAATTTAAAAATCACAATAAAAAATAGAATAAAAACAAATTTCTTACAAAATAAAAGTATTTGAATAAAAAAAAAGGTAAGAAGAAAATTTAATAAGGTATTTTTATTTAATCTAAAAATAATTGTAGATAAACAATAAATTATTACCTGTAACCCTCTTTTTTTAAAATAAAAAAAGTTTAATGAAATATCACTTTTAATATAAAAAAAAAAATTAACATTTCTTTCTAATTTATTTTCACAAAAGTAACCTTTTAACAATTGAGCCAAAGATATCTTTATTCTTTATTTTGATTTTTTTTAATTGACAATTGAGATAAATAAATAAATCTATCAAAATCCACCATGTTTGGTAAGTACTAAAAAAATTATGTTTTGTTCTTTTTAAAAAAAATATATATATTAAAAAAATTTATTTTTCAAGTCCTTATAATTTAGAATGATATAATTTTTTTTATAAAATTTAAAACAAAAAAAGAAAAAAAATTAATAAGGATTAATAATTTGAACACATGTATTTAAAACAAATTATATTTAGACCAATAATATTATAACATATCATTATGACATATGTTAATATTGATCTCATTCTAATTGTAGTAATATAATTTATATAAGAATTTAAATTTGAAATTTTATTTTATAATTTAATAAAAGATGTAAAATTTAAGGAATGAATATTGATCTCATTCCAATTATAGTAACATAAGAATCCAAATTTGAAATTTTATTTTAAGAATATAAAATTAATTTATAGACCAATCATATTATAACACGTATAGATAAAAAAAAATTAAAAATGAGAAAAAAGAATTACAACTTTCAACCTTAATGAAATGACAATATTTTACAATTATAATAGTATATAGATATTAGATAAATCATGGAATAGATCATTATTTAAAACTTATATATTATGAGATAAATCGTTATAATTTCAAATTTAAATTATTGGAATGTTTTCCATATTTAGTATTCCTCAAATTTGAATTTTGAAATGGATTAGTATACTTTCTATTTTTTATTTTATATATTTTTCATTTGAAAGTCATAAATCAAGAGATATTATATATATATATATATATATTTTTGCTTGAATGAGAACTATGGAGGATTTTTTTAATTGTTTAAAATAAAAAAATTAGAAATTTTAGTTTGAGATATTGGAACTTCCACAAGATTTGTGGTTAGAAACTCCTTTTTACTTATATAATATACTAAGCATATCACTCATGCTATGCATGGGATAAAATAACATATTATTTAATAAAAATATGATAATTATATTTAATTTTTTTATATTATGTAAAATAAAAGTTAAATGGAAGCTAGTCAATCGGGATTTTCTTAATTGTTTAAAATTAAAAAAATCAAAAAAATTAGCATGAGATATTGATTATAAGGCTTTTCACTAAAAATCTCATTTTGGTTATATAAATGAGAGTATAAGATTTATGTAAGTGAAACAATTTACTTTTTTCTTCTTTTCTCGATGTGGGATTATAAAATAAAAATTAAATTAAAGCTAGTCAATGAGGATTTTCTTAATTGTTTAATAGTTAACAATTGTTTGGATAGGAAGTTTATTTTGAATTAAGCAATCTTAGCCGTTTAATCTTTAATTAGATAAATCTTTAATTTATTGCAAATCAAACAAATTTAACCAATATATTTTGATAAAACCGCTAAAATTGCAGTTAAACTAGTGAATTAATCAAACCGAAAACAGTTCACCCTATCGGCTAGGTCAAAGGACCAACCAACTTATACAAAAGTTAATTAATCCCAATTTAGTCGCCAAAGGTTAGTCGCTAATTTTTGAACCAATCGCAACCAATCCCAATTTTAGTCGTTTAGGTATGGGTTTTGGTGACTAAATTAATTTTAGTCGCTAAAATTGATCGCCAAAAATGCGAATTCTTACAGTGGCACTAAGATAATTAAGTGTATGGAAATAGAATTTCCCATCACTTTTCCCTAATCATGGTTGTTAACTAAACTAGGCCTAGTTAATCAAGTTTATATCATTTTTGACCCACAAATATATTGTGCTTTCTATTCATGTTGCCCTTTAGGATCATTTGTCACCCGTGATGAAGTCATTTATTTGTTTCTTAAATCTGAATAATAAATCATTTTATGTAGGGCTAAGCTTGTTCATATAAATTTAGTAGTATTATTTTAAAGGGACAGCACCCTTTTGCTAGTTTGCTTGGTTCTATCAGGGGTATAAAAGGCATTATAATAATCACCCAACCATTTTATTTATTTTTTGCAATCATCTATCAAGTTAGAGCATCTTCAACCAACTAGACATAATACTTGTTAGTTAAAATACTTAGGCTTATTTTGGCAACATAGTTTTTAGCCACTTTTTTTGGTTAATAGCAAAAGCTAACCGTTTGGTAACACTTACGTTTTCAGTTTTCTGTTTATATTTACAAAAATTTTAAAAACTCAAATAAAAACTTGTTTGGTAAAATTTTTGATTTATAAATCAGTGGTCTCAGTTTATAAATTTGGCCAAAAAATGAAAACACAAAAAATGTGTTTCCATTTTGAGTTTTCAGTTTTTTTTTTTTAACCACCCAACACTAGCCACCACCCGCCACCATTTTCCACCACCACCACCCCCACCCCCCACCACCACCTGCTACCACCACTCACCACCCACCTGCCACCACCACCCACCACCCGCCACCACCACCCACCTGCCACCACCACCCACCACCCGCCACCACCACCCACCTGCCATCCACTCGCCACCACCACCACCACCACCACCACCACTACCACCCACCACCCACCTGTCATCCACCACCCACCACCCGCCACTACCATTCACCGCCCGCCACCACCACCCGCCACCTACTTGCCATCACCACTCACTACCCACCTGCCACCACCATCCACCACCTACTACCACCAGCCACCTGTCACCCACCCACCCGCCTCCACCACCTGCCCCCACCACCACTACCACCACCACCACCACCACCACCACCCACCACCCACCCGCCACCTACCTGCCACCACCACTCATTCGCTACCACCTACCACCTGCCACCGTCACCCACTCACCCACCACTACCCGCCACCACCCACCACCACCCGCCACCCACTTGCCACCACCACCAACCACCCGCCGCCACCACCACCCACCACCACCCGCCATCCGCCACCCACTTGCCACCACCACCAACCACCCGCCGCCACCACCACCACCACTACCCACTCGCTACCACCTACTACCCGTCACCGTCACCCACCCAACCACCATCAGCACCCACCACCCACCCGCCACCACCCGCCATCCGCCACTCACCTGCCACCACCATCCACCACCCGCCACCGCCATCACCACCACCACCACCACCACCAACTCGCTACAACCCACCACCCGCCACTGTCATCTACCCACCCACTACTAGCATCCGCCACCTACCCGCCACCACCCGCCACCCACCTGCCACAACCACCCGCCACCTGCCACAACCACCTGCCACCGCCACCACCACCACCACCCACTCGCTACCACCGTCACCCACCCACTCTGCACCACCCGCCACCACCAGGTACCCACCACCCACCGTCACCACTTTCCACCACTCGCTACCGCCACCGCCACCACCACCACCTACTCGCTACCACCCAACACCGTCACCCACCCACCCACCACCACCAGCTACCCACCACCCACCGTCTTTTGCCGCCACTTGCCACTACTTGCCATTTTTCACTCTTTTTTATATTTTTTAAATTTTGTAAACATTTTGTCAATTACCAAACGCGTTTGTAGTTTATGTTTTTCTAAAAATAAACAAAAAATAAACAAAAACCAGTTTATAAAATTTTTGTAAATATAAACTGAAAACGTAAACGTTACCAAATACATAAAAGTTGGCTTTTTTAGTTTTTTTTTCATTTGGGAAGTTAGTTTTAGCCAACGGTGAAATTACAATTTTACCCCTTATGGGTCAAAATGTGTTACATAGGTGAAGTTGTAAATATTTTAAATAAATGGGGGTAGTTTGGTCATTTTATTATGATTTGACATCATAAATAAATATTAATCAAAAAAGTCAAAAGTCACTTTTTATCAACTTCTCAAATCATTTGTCTAACTTTTTTTTTTAACTCCAATGCACTAATCATATGATTAAGCATTTTAACTCAACTCACATGTACTAGTTACATGTAGCTACCTTTCAAATATTAGGTAAAATGTATTTAATTGTTACGATTATTTCCCTCCATCTTTATTGTTAATGTGACATTCTATAAAGTTAATAGTATTTAGATGAATAATTAAAATAAATAGCATGGTTGGAATAGAAATATGAAATAATTGATAAAATGTATACTTATAATAATGTTTAAATATGTAAAATACCTATCAACATTGAAGATGCTAAGCATTCTATATTCTTAGACCATATATTTGTTGGGAAAATTGTCACTCTCCTAGTGATTTTTGTCTTGACAATTTTATTTGAAAGATTATATTATAATTCAACTTAGTGGAGTTGTGTGTGTGATCTAAGTTCTGATATAAATGATGAGATTACCTACTCAATAATACTCATAATTTTTTTTTTTCGTCTATTAAGAGATAATGGAGTTTGAATCATAACAAATACACATATATTATATATATATCGGAAAAATTAGATGAAAAAAGATCTTATTGCCAATGCCATAGGGATGTTTTGGAAAGATGGTTAAAAATTAATTTTTTTATTTTTTATTTTTTATAACTTTTTGACTTTTTTTTTTTTTTTTTTTGTGAGAGAAGAAGTGAATTAAAAATTAGGAAGTGACTTTTAATATTAACAATAATATCATGTCAATTCATGACTAGTGTAATATTAACAATAATAGACACCATTGTATACATTGAATTTTTCACGGGCATTCTCACAACACTAAGCCTCCGTTTGGGAAGTGGGTTGGCTTTTTGGCTTTTTGGCTTTTTTGGCTATTTTAGCCTGGGCTAAAAAGCTTGGTTTGGGAAGGGCTTTTTGACTTTTTGGCTTTTTTGAGTTTTTTTGTGAGAGAAGAATGTAATGATTATGGGTTAGATGTGATGTTTTGTTTGTTATGGCTAAAATAGCCTATTTTGTTTTTTGTGGCTAAAATAGCCAAAAAAGCCCAAACCATGGCTTCCCAAATGAAGCATAATAAACATTACTAGTAGTAGATGTTTTTAATTAGAGTTACGTACCGACAATGAAAATACACCAATATAATCAACCACTAATAAATACTATTAGAAAATTGGGATAAATGGGAAAGGATTATTATATAGGCTAAACAAAAAGATTTGACTAAACCAAAAATTAACATGCCCATTAGAGTTGCTTTGAAAAATTGGTTAAAATTTTATTTTTTAATTTTTTAAAAAAAGATATATAAAAAATTAATTATTATTTAAAATAGATTAAAATTCAAAAATTGATTTTTAACTCCTTCCTGAGTTAGACCTTCGAAGATGGATGGCCCATAAAAACAAGAAGTAATGAAGTCAAATCCCAACACACTTTACAAGAAAAGCTTGTTCACTTAGCAAGGCAGATTTGCAGACTGCAAAGTGAAAGCATTGTTGAATGGAAAATGAGTAAGACACTTTTTTGGAGCACCTTATGGCCCATTTATTTGGGATTATGAAGAGGAGATTAGGTTTAATAGTGAGAGGAGGATTAAGAATAAGGTATTTGTTTTAAAAAATAGAAAACGGACTAGTAATTCTTTGGTATTAGTAAAGAGGAGGAAGAGGGATTGGTAAGGAGGAGGTAGAGATGGTTAGAAAAATAGTGAGGGGATTAGAAATTTTTTTATTTTTTTTATATTTTATATATTGGAAATTTTTTTTAAATATAATGTTTATTTTTTTACATTTTTTTATTTGTTTTATTATTTTATATAAAAATAATTTAACAATTCCTCACTATCAATCTCTTCACTATCAATTCCCTCTATTCTATCTCCCAAAACAAACGGATATAACTCTTAATGTGATTCATATAATTTATGATGCCTGGGGTTTATTCATTTATGCGTGGAGTTTATATCATAAGTAGTGGAGATCATTTTGAAGGTTGTGGGGGTTCTCTAAGAAAAGAATCTCTATCATTGTTGTTGTTGAATATATTGAAAACATTATTTACATGTTTGTTTTCAGAGTTAGAATAGATGAGTTGTTAGTAAAAGCACCGTTAATAAAAGGATTAAAAAATCATATTTGTTTAAGAATCAGTAATACTTCATGTTTGTTTTGAGAGATAAGAATAGAATTGACCATGTAAAATTCCACAAATATCCTTTGCATTATTATTAAATTTAGGCTTTTATATCAACTAAAGAATAAATAAATTTTTACTCAATGTTATTCTTCTTCTTCTTCTTCTTCTTTCTTTCTTTCTTTTTTTTTTTTAATATTAATGAATCCAACTATCAATAAATTTTTACTCAATGTGATTCTCTCTCTCTCTCTCTCTCTCTCTCTCTCTCTCTCTCTCTCTCTCTCTCTCTTGCAAATATTGAAGAAACCAACTATCAATAAAATTTTACTCAATTATTTGTGTTTAATATTACATTAGTCATATTATGAGTCTCATTCCAAGGGTAAAATAGTCAATTAACCAATAGTCTCAAGGGATTCATTTTTTAAAACAACCTCCTCTAGGCCACTACTAGTCCCCTCATCCAAGACATTTTATAGTCTCGTGGGACTCTTAATCCCATGGCCACTTTCCAAAACAAACACAATTTTTTAAATTTCACCTCATTACTAGTTTCAATCCCATCCTCCAACTCTAGAAACAAACGGGGCATATGTGCATATGCATTTTATAGTTAAAAAATGGTATAATTTTAATTTTTAAATCATAATTAAAAAAAATATTATAATTAAACATAACATGAGACAGAATTAAAGAAAAAAATTGATCATAACAAAAAAAAAATGACATAATTAAATGTGCATATGGTACACATTTTTTAAAGGGATGTAATTTAGAATTTCCCTAAATACATATATATATATATATATATATATTGGAAAAAAAATATGTATTGATTATGTATCATGAATTTTATCAAGGGTAATGCACCAATAAATCCTAAAACAAGACCTTGTGAACCATTTAGTCCTGTGTTTAATCTTATAGACTGATAACTCCCGTTGGAGATAAAATGACATATTTGCATGTGATGTTAGCGCGTGCCATGTAGATTTTGTGGGTATTATAGGGTTGAACAATGTTAAAATTACATTTCTACCCAGTAAAGCTTATTATAGGCTGTTTTTGTTTCCCCACCGTTGCGATCATCACAAAAGAGATTGATAAATGGGATTCAATCACATTTCTAGGTTTGGTAATGTTAACCCATCATTTTGAGTTCCCAATTTGTTATTTGGGTCATTGAAACCCTAGAAATACGAATCGACGTTTGTTGTAATCGATTTGGTAGACATTGATGACTGGCTCCGGCGTGTGTAGTTCGTTGGTGTGTCAAAGGTGGCGTTGGATATGTACTAAGATGGAATCAGGTATGGGTTTCGGGAACATTGCAAATGGTAATGAGTGTTTACCACACCAAATCGCCGATTTCGTATCCAAAATTGGGGCCAAAAACACTACCTCATCGAAACCCTACCTTCTCAAATGAATTGAGACAATGATCCGAACAGTCTTCAAACATCTGTGCAAACGTAAAATTGTTGATCATGTCGACGATTTCAGAAATGAAATTGGGGGTACGAAACCTACATTGGATAGCAGTGTCCGTCGGGGTTTTTGTCAAAGATACATGACAAAGAAACGTGAAGATATGTAGTGTGTGAGTTTTGATGCTTAATATGGAGTTTATCTTTAGGATTCGCATATGGGTAATGAAAATGTTGTTGTCACACCGTTTGCTAGTGTGTGATGTTTGTTGTAATGGTTTAGATGTTCGCATGTGCGCAGAGTTATTGTTCATATGGTCGATGTTGAGGGGTTTGACGTACGTTGGTAGTGTTCCCTGTTTAAATGTTATGCCATATTTGGGACATGTATGTTTGTTGTCATGTTAGTGTTAATGTGATGACTAACATGGTAGGGATTGACAACAGTGTAATGTTAATGCTATTTGTTGTGTTGGGTTTATTGTTGTGTTGTAATGTACCATTCATTCCCCTGTTTTTTGAGTGTATGGATGTTGTGGTGATATAGAATGTTAATAACATTTGTGGTAATAAAAGATGGAATGTTAATAACATTTGTGGTAATAAATAATGGAATATTAACCGTATCGATGTTAATGTAGTGTAGTGTCAGTATCATTTTTTTGATTTGTTGTGTTGTAATGTATCACCCATTCTCCTGTTTTTTGAGTGTATGGATGTTGGTGGTGATATGAAATGTTAATAACATTTGTGGTAGTAAAAATGTAATGTTAACTGTATTGATGTTAATGAAGAAAACAACATCAACAATTGAAACTCATCCACCGTATATCACTCTACAAAAATCAAACACATAAAAATAAAAATGTAAAACGTTACCATCTCAATCATTACACACAAATGAGTAAAAAAAATCACCAAAATTATAACAAGGGTAAATGTGTAAACTCTACCCATGCCAAATCAAAGGAAAACATTCCTTACCAATTAAATAGGGCCAAATGGTTCATAAGAAAAAAATACAAGATTAAATGGATCATCATTTCCTAATTTAGGATTTACCGGTAACTTCTCCTTTTATAAATAATCTTATTATGAGAATAAAATATGTGATATAAATTCAAATTAATCTTATATAAGCTGTTGTTAGAATAAATATCGTCTGCACATTCTATTTTTGAGTAATTTTTTTAATTTATTTATTTTTTAAATTTTTTTTAGTACTTAGCATTATTATATATTCCTGTATAATTACTAAGTGGCAATCCATCAAACAGGAAATGATCATAGTGTTGTTGGTCCCCTAACAGACCAACTTTACTTTTTTTCCCAAAAAAATATTTGGTGCTTTCTTGGCTACTTTTTCTTGTACCCTTTTCTGTATAGAGAGCACACCATGAAGATTTGGCCATGGCAATTGGTATTTTTATGCACCCTTAGTGTGGGCATAACAAAGTGCTTTACCTTAATTAAGCAAGAGGTGTTAATTCACCATCAAATCAATGAGACACCCCTCTTTATTTTTCAATTAGCTTTTCTTTGTCAGATCTAAACTATCGATCTCCTAATAAGATATTTAAATTTTGACCAATTGAACTAGTTCAATTAATTACATTAATCCCAAACTTTAATTAAATGAGTTCATGGACACATGTAAAATGTTGAATAATAATGTTTAACATGGTTTCAAGCTATCTATTGAGACTCGAAAATATGTGTAAGCATACGGCACGTACATTATTAATATGTTGTGCAGTTTACTGTGTGCTTTAGTTTGATTACAGCTAACAGGTTTTACTAATAAGATGGAAATGATTTTTTTGAAATTGTCTATGGTAGTCAAGCTTTTATCTTGCATGCGATTATTCAACAACTCTTCAATTTTCTTTTTCTTTTTCTTTTGGGTAGAATAGGAGGATTAGATTAAGAAATTAGGCATACACCAGTTTGGGGTACCTAAGAATCATCATACAATTGATTAACAATAAATTAAGAATAGAATGAAAGACTTCAAAGCACTTTCTTAATTCGCCAAGTATAACAACACACAAGTTTACTTCCCCGTTGATATTTAGTTGATGTTACACTTAGCTTGTAATGGCATGAGTTGAGATCGGACCCTCATTGTTTTTTTTTTTTTTTGGGTATAAGATGGTTGCATAAAAATAAAAATAAAAATAAAAATGTTTTCTGTCATAATTGGACTAAGCTCAAAAATTTTCAAGTGTGGAAATTGAATTTTTCAAAATTTACGATTTTGAAAATAATTTTTTGCTGTAATTGTTCCTTATATATTAATTACTCTAATTTGATTTTACAATTGTAGTCGAAAATTTATTTTTATACTAAAACTAGGGGAATCATTGTTTGATTTAATTAGATTTTGATTTTTTTGTATTTTTCTTTGAATCCAAATAAATGGTTACAGATGGGAATAATATTGATGTGCAAGGAGTGCCTTAGGAACTAAGTCTGTGAGGTTGTGCCTGTTTAACAAATCTCAGTTCACTCAATCGCAAAAGTGAGCGCTCGAGCGGTCTGCTCCTTACGCTTGAGATTTTGGGAGCCTTCTTTTTTCGCTTGAGCAGTCTGTTCGAGTCCAGCCTATTAAAAGCCGCTTTTTGCTCCACTTTTCTTACTTTTCCTTTTCATTTCCTCTCTCTCTCTCTCTCTCTCTCTCTCTCTCTCTTCCTTCTTATCCATGAAACCCTAACCCTAAACCCTTGGTTTCATCCATTTTCTTCAAGAGTTCATTCTAAATCTTGTATCAAAAGCGAAGAGGAAGTGAAAATCAACCATTTTACCAATTGGATCGCATTTTCATCAAGATTTCTTGTTGGGTCTTCATCTTCTAGTACTCTTATTTGAGGTAAGAGTACTCTTAACTTAGTATATCTAAGATTTAAGATGTGTATGTGATATTTTCTTAGTTATATGTATGTATGAGATGATTGTGTTGATTAAATGGGTTTTGATGCATGCAAAGGGGTTTTGATGCATGCAAAGGGGTTTTTACCCAAATTTTTGAAGGACTTGAAAATAATTCTTGATGATAAAGGTTGTTGATGATGAGTGCTTGTTCTAAATATACAAATGAAGGGAAAGCCCTAAATTTTTGCAAAAAATCTAGTTTTGATTTTGCTCTAAAGAAAGGATTTGTTCAATTGGACTATGAAATGCAAAATGGAGTTGATGTTAGTAGAAATGTGTGCTAATTTGATTATGCGTTATTTTGGAAGTCTATGATATGATGAAGGCAATTGAATATTGTGGGAAGGTGGATATCCTTTTGACTTTGGTTATGATAAATCATTATTTCTTAAATGAATGAATTTTAGGTAAATTGAATTATTTTCAAATTCATGCATCATGTTGCATCTTCATGATTTTGTTCCATGATACTTTTTTATATCATCTCTTGGATATTTAGAAATATATAAAAAAAAAGGGGGTAAATAACATATGAGTCTAGGTAGTTAAGTCGAGTTTTGGAGTTGTGTACTGTATTAGTACCCGTGCGGAGAGTCAAGGTGTCTAATTGCCATGTCTTGAGCTTATCACCAGACGATTGTGAGGAAAGGTTTTTGAGTGTCCACGATCCTTCCGTTTCAGGAGTCGACAAATTTGAAAAAACATGATTTTTGGGTGTCCGCGAGCCCGTCATTTCAGAAGTCGGCAAATGTGAAAGGGAAAAGATTTTTGAGTGCCCATCGCCCTGCCATTTTTAAAGTTGGTGAATGTGGGAATATTTTCAGTATACAAATCTATATATGAATGTATAGTGTTGCGGCCCTTACTTGGGATGTCATTGCATATTTACCGCCCCATTGTTGATAAGGAGATTTTTATATGAAAATTGTGCATTAAACATAATTGATTTTAAAAGGATCCGTCTGATGGAGTTTTCAAAATATAATTCCACACTCACTTTTGAGTGTGGTGTTTGTTTAGCGTTTTCAAAATTAATTCCACACTCAATTTTGCAAACTTTTTGCAAGGCAGGAAAATTTAGGTTGATCGGTCGTCCTCCCGGTCATCCTCCCGAACATCTGGCCGGTTGACCGGAACAGTGCATTTATTTTTTATTTTTTATTTTTTTTTACAAATGCCACCTGTTATTTTTTATATTTTAAATAAAAAAAATTTGGAATTTCTTAAAAAAAAATTTGAGCTTTGAATAGAATTTTGAGTTGTGTATTTGGTTATCAGTTGTAAGTTTTTGTATCAAATATCATATGACACATCAAAAATTCCCCACTCAATTCAAAACTCTTTTCAAAATTCATTCATCAAACAAATTTTCTAAGCTCAAATCATAATTCCAAAACTCGCAAATTCAAAATACAACTCTATTCTTAAATCATATTTAGAAAACTCTACCAAACGCAACCATCGATTTTATCATGGCATGTGCATAGTATGATCATATGCATTTCAATCATTTATATACTCTGTTAATAATATTCTTACTGGGCATTAACTCACCCCAAATCTAACAAAACTTTCATGACTTGATGGTGTGATTCCGCCCAAGTGACAAAGTGGTAGAGATGTTTTGATTGGAGCACGAGGGCTTATTTTGATGCTCTATGTGTTCACAACTATCAAGCTTATGTGTTTGGAATAGAATTTCACTTATGTGTAATCAATGTCATAGCCTTGGAAGGTGTAAACCCTTTTTGGACATTTTGTTGTATTTCTTTTATTTCTTGAACATAATGTATGATTATTTTGAAAGCGAATATTGTAACGTTAAAATGTAACCTCTATGAGAATTCTAATGAAAAGAGATAAACACTGGGCTTGTGAAATGGCTATACTTTAACTAATTCTCTTTATAGCGATCCTAATTTAGACCCGACCCATTTATTACATCTAAATCTGGGAAACCATATTTGTGATAGTCGTTTCCTTTTCTTCATGTTTGGTTTTGGCTTCAGGGGACGACACCATCCTTGTTGGTGTCGACACTGCCTTATTTTCCTTACCTTTTTTTGCTCCAAGGGTTGACACCAACGTTGGAGGTGTCAACACCACCTTACTATTATGTTCTTGGAATAGCTACTGAAATTTAGGGTCGACACTTGTCTTTTGTTGTTCGCCTCAAAGGTTGACACCAGTCTGGGAAGGGTCGACCCTTGTCTACTGCAGAATCTAGCTTTAGTTGTTGAAATTTAGTGTCAACACCTTTGGTCCAAGGGTCGACACCTTGTCTACTGCCAACATTGTCTTTTTGTCAATTCTTCCTGAATGGTCGACACCACTGATACAAGGGTCGACCCTTGTGAGTTTTTTTCCAGATTTTAGTTTGGTTTTGGGCCCTACTTCTCGGGGATTTTGACTTGTTCTTTTGGGTTGACTTTGGGACTTTATTTCACTTTAACCTAGCACTATAAATGGGGTCCTCATTTACCCTTTTCTTCACTTTATCTTTTCATTTCCCTCTCTAAACCGTGAGTCACTCTTCTCTCTCTCTAAACTCACTTTTTCGCTCAAAGATCTTCAGATCTACTCACTTAGGAGCATCTCCTCACCTTACTCCTTTGAGATTAAGTGTAGAGCTTGTTGATGGCTTCATTTTGATCGGAGCAAATCGTTGTTTCGTCGCTGTCAACTTTCGGGCTTTTCTTCATTCTTTCTCTTTAAAGCTTGAGGTAGGGATTCTCCACACGCTTGTATAATTTTTACCTTAGTTATTTGCTATTTCAAAATATTATAATGGTTTGGGGGTTTTTGGTAAAACCTAGGATTTAAGATCAAAAATAAAAAAGATGAGTTTTCAAATGGTCTCTTGGAAAAGCTTGTGAGTATGAAAGTAGAGTTGTTATATGTTGAAATGAGGTATTTTCTACATTGAAATTGATTTTTAAAGATAAATGGATTTTGTCCCAAAAAATGTGAATGTTTAAGATTATAAAGAGAAAATAAAATTGATGTTGAGAATTGTGAAATTGAAATAATGTTGATGATGATGGCGGAATTGGATATGTATTATCACTCCCATTTTGAGATTTTGGAAAAGTGTATCTTTAATGAGATTTATTTACTTGTTTAGAGATATTTGTTCTGGGCAATTGGTAGAGAATAGCTATGAGTGTTGTAGAAATTACATGAGAATTAGGTGAACTAAAACTAATTTATCATCCATGTGCATTGAACACTGTTGCTCATTTAATACATTAAAAATATATATGATTTGAGAAAAATGGGTGAACATTGGAAAGAGATGTGTATCACCAAAATAAGTTAGCCTATGTGTCTAGGGTGAAAGTCCCAAAAAATGCGCGTATACATGGGTGCCGGTTCCCGCGGACGAAATATCCGTAAAATGGCAATAGTAACACTTATATAGGCTACGTTTATATGGGTTCCGTTTGACAATTTTCCGCGGACGAAATATCCATAAAAGGTTGTACCAATTAAGAAGTCCCCCTTGTTTTCTATTGAAAAGGACATGATTCGAGAATTGTGATATAAACTTGGTATGGCATGGTTTTGGAAAAATATGTAAAATGTTTTGGTACTGGCATTGCACATTCATAAAATCTTATGGCTTTGTTAAGATTTATACATTGTGTTGTAGCATTTCTACTGGATTTTGGCACACCTTATGTGGGAAATCATTTTCAAGTGCTAGTGATATGCCTCCACTAAGGACTTAGCTTGGGAGGACTGTAGAGTTGAAGGCTCAGTGTTGTATTTTGTATTTAATTTTGTACAAGCCTAGGGCTTTATATGTATTGAGCTTAAGACTCACTTTTGATGTACCCAAGCATTGACTTGGAAAGATGTAAGCTTTTAAGGCATATGATTATTTGTTTAGCTTTCATTTCTTTTCACCATCTGGTAACACATGTTGTAGATTCAGGATTTACTGTTTATGAATGTATATTGCATGTGTCACCTTGTGCATATCAAACTCTGATTAATGAAAGTTTATTAATTCATCTATGTTGCCATGCATTGGTTGTTATGAAATGGGTATATTGTATTATTTTTGGGGCATTACAACTTGGTATCAGAGCGTACCGAGTTTGAATATTTTGGATATGTAGGAAGCAGTTATTACCACAATGGATTTATCTCGCTTAATAGAGACATTTGTATGCATTGTATGCTTATGTAATAACATGCTTATGTGATTATACGGGTATGAGATTTAATTCCTAAGATATTGATTGGGTCTATGGGTTTCTGAAAGTCCTATTAAAAGAGCACTTGATCACTGGTGTTTCTAATTGGAACTCTGGGAACGTCGCGGGACGATCATTATCTAAGAAGAAAAATTTGTATGTATTTATGTGACTACGTGCTTATGTTGAGTGAATTATTGTCGTCCGCCGTATTAGGACACGAGTGAGTTAGTTTCGGCACATTTGTAAATTTGCTAATCTCTTTGGTTACCTTTATTAGGATGTCAGGACTTGAACGTGGTGGTGGTAGGCGTGGTAGGCCTAGAAGGCATGAGGTGCCTTTACCAGATGAAATTCCGGCGCAAGAGGAAGGGGTTTGTTAGGCCAATATGACCGAACCAGTTGGTCAGCAAGCCATGAGTGCCCTAGCCTGCAAAATGGCTGGAGCATTACAGGAATCTATGGATATTCTCAGGATTGAAAATCAGGTCCAAGCCCAAGTAGCTGAGGCAGGGCCATCATTTTTGAAGAGAGAGTTATTCTAGTCTAACCCAGACGAGTTTTTGGGCGATCCTAAAGAACCTTTGAAAGCGAATGAATGGCTCGAACAAATGGTGAAGATGTTTGAAATGCTTGGCATAAAAAAATATGGTTTAAGAGTGACCTTAGCGTCCTTCCAATTGAAGAGAGATGCTGGTCAATGGTGGAAGTATGCGCGTGGACACATTGGGTTAACTTGGGAGGTTTTTGTTGACGCCTTCTAGGACAAGTTTTTGCTTCTCACTGTTAGGGAGAAATTGAGAAACCAGTTTTCTAAGCTTAAGTAGTTGACCACACCGGTGGTCGAGTTTGAGGTCGAATTTACTAGTTTGTCAAGGTTTGCACCAGACTCGTGGCGATTAAAGAACTCCGTTGTTTAGAGTTTGAGAAGATGTTGAGGACCGAGCTCATGTTCAAAGTGGTCGGGTCAATGATTAGAGATTATGGATGTCTTGTGGAGGCGGTAACTCATCTTGAGACCGTGATGCAAATGAAGGAGGAGCAGATGAGGGGCTCTAGGAGGAGTCAAGATGTTTAGGGGAACAGTACGAGGTAGAGAGGTTTTACTCCATAGCAATCCCATGGAGCATAGACGAGATCCACTTTTCCAGTGCCAAGTTCAGGTTTTGTGAGAGGTGGTTAGGGAGATTTCACCTGCTTTAAGTGTGGCCAGTTGGGCCACAAGTCTCCAACTTGCCCGCAAAGGGGAGTAAGGCAATGGTCTATTTCATCTACGGCTCGTTCTCAGAGCCAAAGTCAAGGGTGTGGGCAGGCAAGGCATATAAAGAGATTTTGCCTTCAGTTAGGCAGCATACCTGGTGCGTCTGGTTCGAGGCAGACACAGAGTCACCAGCTCGCATAGTCAGCACAAGCCTTGAAGGCCAATTAGGGATCCTCTTCGGCTTAGTCAGTACATCAGATGTATACTCCAAGGGATGAGTAGGTGGAGTAGAGACCTTTAGGGCGTGTGTATGTTGTTACCACGCCAGACTTAGTGTCGGTACCTTCAGTTATGAAAGGAACTTTCTTATTATGTAATTCTATACCAATGTATTAATTAATACAGGTGTATCCCATTCATTCATCTCATCTGCATTTGCATCAGCATTAAGGTTAGAGTTGGCTCGGTTAACATCTTCACTCAGTGTAAAGTCACTTATTGGTGGTGAGATTGTTTTGGAATGGAAGTGTCGGGGTTGTGACATAGAGGTTGCCGGTCGCCAACTTCCTTTTGCATTTGTGTTAATTGACATGTCGAGTTTTAATGTTATATTGGGTATGGATTTGTTATTATCGTGTCGAGCTGTCATAGATTGTTACCATCAGATGGTTACTATATGTACCTTGAGCGGTGATTATTTTTATTTCATGGGGGACATAGCCAATAGAGTTTTGTCACCGGTGTATGATCTGCGTGAGTAGAGTGAACTTAGTTGTCTTCTTGCCAACTTCTTGGGTAGTAAGTGTGATGAAGTCTAGGTTGAGTTACCGAGGGTAGTTTGTGAATATTCAAATGTTTTTCCCGAGGATCTTGATAGTTTACTACCTCAACGTGAGATTGCGTTTTCAATTGATTTAATGTTTGGCACGGCACTGATCTCTATGGTACCGTATAGGTTTGCACCCATTGAGCTAAGTGAGTTGAAGATTTAACTCCAGGAATTGTTAGACAAGGGTTTTATCTGCCCTAGTACATTGCCTTGGGGAGCACATGCTCTCTTTGCTAAGAAAAATGATGGTGCCTTACGGCTTTGTATTAATTACCAAAAGTTGAACCAGGTAACTATTAAGAACAAATACCCAATGCCATGCATAGATGATTTTTTTGACCAGTTGAAAGGGTCTTGCTACTTTTCTAAGATAGACTTGAGATCGGGTTACCACCAGTTGAGGGTAAGGAAGGAAGTTATCCAGCAGACAACATTCCATACATAGTATGGCCATTATAAGTTCCTAGTGATGCCTTTTGGGCTAACTAATGCACCTTCCATGTTTATGGATTTGATGAATCGGATGTTCCATGAGTTCTTAGACCGTTTTGTGGTCATTTTTGTTGATGACATCTTGATTTACTCACCCACTAAAAGGGAACACGAAGAACACTTGCAGGTAATACTTGAGTTACTCAAAGCTTACAAACTGTATGCTAAGTTTGAAAAATGTGAATTCTGGTTGAAGGAAGTTAAGTTCTGGCCACGTGGTATTTGGGGAATGATGAGTGATTGTAGATTCATCCAAGATAGAAACAGTACAAGATTGGGAGCAACTCAAGAATGCCTTTGAGATCCGTAGTTTCTTGGGATTGGCTGGGTATTACCGTCAGTTTATGAAAGATTTCTCTAGATTAGTTTCATCATTGACTAAACTAACGAAGAAATGAGTTAATTTTGTGTGGAGTGAGACTTGTGAGAAGTCTTTTCAAGAGCTTAAGGTTAGACTCACCACTGCTCCATTATTGGTTGGTTATTTCGAAGAAGGGTTTGGGCTATTCGATGTATTATGATGCTTCATAGGAAAGTTTGGGTTGTGTTTTAATGCAAGAGGGAAAGATAGTAGCCTATAGCTCATGATAGTTGAAAACACATGAGAGGAACTGCCCTACTCATGACCTAAAGTTAGCGGCAGTGATCTTTGCTTTAAAGATTTAAAGGCATTATTTGTATGGTGAGAAGTTTGAAGTATTTTCTGATCACAACAGTCTGAAAGATCTGTTTACACAGAAAGACTTGAATCTAAGGCAGAGGAGGTGGATGGAATTTATAGAAGATTATGACCTTGAGTTCCATTATCATCCGAGGAAGGCCAATGTTGTGGCCAATGCCATAAGTAGGAAGTCTATCAGTAGCGTAGCTAGTATTGTCATGCGAGAGTGGGAGATGTTGGGTGCTATTAATGATTTGACTTGCATCTTGGCGAGTCCGTTGAGTCTGCAGCCTTGTTTTCAGTAGTTACACAACCTACATTTGTGAACCGAGTGATAGAAGCATAGAAGAGTGATCTTGAGGTAGAAACCCTCTAGGAAAAGATCTCTAGTGAGAAGGTTGAAAAAAGTTTGAATGTGTATCCTGACTTGAGTGTTAGATACCGTGATTGTCTTTTTGTGCCGAAGTCTTGTCAAGAAGAAGTACTCCGACAGTTTCACTATTCACGCCTTGTGGTGCATCCGGAAGGCACAAAGATGCATCACGACCTTAGTCGCCAGTTTTGGTAGAGGGGAATAAAGAAGGATGTGGCCGTGTTTGTATCAAGATGCCTTACTTGTCAACAAGTGAAGGCCAAACATCAGAGGCCAGCGGATTTGTTGCAACCCTTGCCTATAACCGAGTGGAAGTGGGAGCATGTCACGCCTTACTTGTTAACAAGTGAAGGCCGAACATCAGAGGCCAGCGGATTTGTTGCAACCCTTACCTATAACCGAGTGGAAGTGGAAGCATGTCACGATGGATTTTGTTGTGGGTCTTCCTAGGACTCAACAGGGTAGTGAGGCGATTTGAGTGGTAGTTGACTGGTTAACTAAGTCGGCGCACTTTGCACCTATGTGTATAAATGACTCGGCAGATTATCTAGCCTACCTTTATATTAGGGACATAGTGAGGCTTCATAGGATCCCTGTGACTATCATTTCAGATAGAGATCCGCGTTTTATGGCCAATTTATGGCAGAGCCTACAAAATGCCTTGAGCATGAGATTGACTTTTAGCACTGCGTATCATTCTCAGACTGACAGGAAGTTCGAGCGTACTATTCAAATTCTTGAGGATATGCTTCAAGGTTGTGTCCTTGACTTTTTAAGGGTCGTGGGAGAGGCACTTGCCCTTAGTAGAGTTTGTCTATAATAATAACTTTCAGTCGAGTATTGGTATGGCATCTTTTGAGGCATTTTATGGCCAACCGTGTAGATCTCCTGTGTGTTGGGCCAAGGTGGGCGATGCACCTATTTTGGGTCCAAAGTTAGTCCAGGAAACGACTAAAAAAGCTGCCCTTATTCGTAAGAGGTTGGCAATAGTCGCTAGAAAAGTTATGTCGATCATAGGAAGAGACCTTTGTCATTTAAGGTAGGAGATCATGTCTTCTTGAAGATATCACCTAGGCAGGATTTGATGAGGTTTAGAAAGAGTAGGAAGTTGTCTCCTAGGTTTATTGGGCCTTTTAAGATACTAGAGCGAATTGGAGAGGTAGCATATCGCTTGGCCTTACTGCCACAACTTTCTAGGGTTTATGATGCTTTGAAAGTATGAGTCGGATCCATCGTATGTATGGGATTGGACCGATTTAGAGGTAGATGAGAATGCCTCATATGAGGAGAGACCGATGAGAGTCTTGGATACTTGAGACCAAGTCTTACGAGGCAAGACAATTCCCTTAGTCAAAGTATTATGTCAACATCACGGAGTTGAGGAAATAATTTGGGAACGTGAGTTGCAGGTCCATGAGAAGTATCCGAACCTATTTGTTAATGTTTGAGCATGTATTGAAAATTTTGTTATGTGATTTAATATAAACATTGTATATGTTTTGGAAATGTGAATTGTATATTCAATATTGAGAACTTGTTTATCATGTTGAAGAGAATGAATGACTGGTGAATGGGTCATGGTATTTGGATTAGTTTATTATTATTGTTGTAACTAGTTTAAACATGGTTTTAAAATTTGATTTATAATTTCGGGGACAAAATTCCTTAAGGGAGGTTATAGCGATCCTGCTTTAGACCTGACCCATTTATTACTTTTGAATTCGAAAACCATATTTGTGATGGTGGTTCCATTTTTTTCATGTTTGGTTTTGGTTTCAAGGGTCGACACCATCCTTGTTGGTGTTGACACTGCCTTCTTTTCCTTACCTTGTTCTGCTCGAAGAGTCGACACCAGCCTTGTAGGT
This sequence comes from Camellia sinensis, assembly GCF_055761805.1. Lineage (NCBI taxonomy): Eukaryota > Viridiplantae > Streptophyta > Magnoliopsida > Ericales > Theaceae > Camellia > Camellia sinensis. The sequence goes on from NC_138961.1 coordinate 45,534,344, forward strand.
GTCGACACCATCTTACTTCTATATTCTTGGAATAGCTACTGAAATTTAGGGTCGACACTAGCCTTGATAGTGTTGACACTTGTCTTTTGTTGTTGGCCTCATGGGTCGACATCAGTCTGGGAAGGGTCGACCATTGTCTACTGCAGAATCTGGGTTTAGTTGCTAAAATTTAGGCCTCATTTGGAAATAGGCTATTTTAGTAACTTTTTGATTTTTTGATTAAAATATGATATAAAAAAAAACTAGTATGTTTGGAATGACTTTTTAATTTTTTACGAAAAGATATGCAAAAAGTAGAGAGAAAAAAAAAACTTTAATTTTTTGGTATAAGTTATAGGCTTTTTGATTTTTTTAGTAACTTTTTGACTTTTAGGCCAAAACATGTATATCCCAAACGAGGCCTTAGTGTCGACACCTTGCATGCTGCCAGCATTGTCTTTTTGTCAATTTTTCCTAAAGGGTCAACACCACCGACACAAAGGTCGACCCCTATGAGTTCTTTTTTTTCCAGATTTTAGTTCGGTTTTGGGCCCTATTTCTTAGGAATTTTGACTTATTCTTTTGGGTTGACTTTAGGACTTTATTTCACTTTAACTTAACACTATAAATAGGGTTTTCACTTACCCTTTTCTTCACTTTATCTTCTCTTTTCTCTCTTTAAACCTTGAGTCACTATTCTCTCTCTTTAAACTCACTTTTTCACTCAAAGATCTTCAGATCTACTCACTTAGAAGCATCTCCTCACCTTGGTCCTTTGAGATTAAGTATAGAGCTTGTCGAGGGCTTCGTTTTGATTGGAGCAAATCATTGTTTGTCACTGTCAACTTTTGGACTTTTCTTCCTTCTTCCTCTTCTAAGCTTGAGATAGAGATTCTCCATGCTGTTGTATAAGTTTTACCTTAGTTATTTGTTATTTCAAAAGATTATAATGGTTTGGGGGTTTTGGTAAAACCTAGGGTTTGAAATTAAAAATGAAAAAGACGGGTTTTTTAAATGGTCTCTTGAAAAAGCTTGTGAGTATGAAAGTGCAGTTGATATATGTTGAAATGAGGTATTTTCTACATTGAAATTGTTTTCAAAAAGAAAGAGATTTTGCCCCAAAAATGTGAATATTTGAGATTGTAAAGAGAAAATGGAATTGATGTTGAGAATTATGAAATTGAAATAATGTTGATGATGATGGTGGAGTTGGATATGTATTATCACTCCCATTTTGAGATTTTGGAAAAGTGTATCTTTAATGAGATTTATTTATATGTTTAGAGATCTCTGTTTTGGACTATCGGTGGAGGATAGTTATGAGTGTTGTAGAAATTGCATAAAAATTAAGTGAACTAAAACTAATTTCTTATCCATATGCATTGAACATTGTTGCTCATTTAACACATTGAAAATGTATATGATTCGGGAAAAATGGGTGAACGTTGGAAAGAGGTGTGTATTACCAAAATAAGTTGGCCTGTGTGTTCAGGATGAAAGTCCTGAAAAATGCGCGTATACATGGGTGTTGGTTCCTGTGGGCAAAATATCCGTAAAATGGCAATAGTAATGCTTGTATAGGCTATGTTTACATGAGTTCCGTTTAACGGTTTCTCGCGGACGAAATATTCGTGAAAGGTTGTACCAGTTTAAGAATTCCCCCTTGTTTTCTATTGAAAATGACATGATTCGAGAATTGTGATATAAACTTGGCATGGCATGGTTTTGGAAAGAAATGTAAAATGTTTTGATACTGGCATTGCAAATGCATAAAACCTTATGGCTTTGTTAAGATTTATACATTGTGTTATAGAATTTTTACTGGGTTTGAGCTCACCCTATGCGGGAAACCATTTCAGGTGTTAATGATAGACCTCCACCAAGGACTTAGCTTAGGAGAACTGTGGAGCTGAAGACTCAGTGTTGTATTTTGTATTTAATTTTGTACAAGCCTAGAGTTTTATATGTATTGAGCTTAATAAGACTCACTTTTGATGTACCCATGTATTGACTTGGAAAGATGTAAGCCTTTAAGGCATATGATTATTTATTTAGCTTTCATTTCTTTTCACCATCTGATAACACATGTTGTAAATTTAGGATATACTGTTTTTGAATCTATATCGCATAGGTCACCTTTTGTATATCAAACTTCAACTATTAAAAACTTATCAATTCATCTATATTTAAATGATTGTTATAACATGAGTATATTGTATTATTTTCGAGACGTTATACTCTTTTACTCTTATTTCATATTATGAAATTAGAAATTAATAAGGGATGGGTATATGGGGGTGTCACACAGCTAGAGGGGGAGATATTTGTTATAACACATAAATAAATTGATAATTCAATAAATAGATTTCTTTTTTAATACTATAATGCATAGATGGACCTCACTAGGACTAGTAGGGTGGCATTAGACTAAGCAACAACTCTGAAAAGGAACAGTTAGTGGTGGCTACGTTAGTTGCAAGAGCATTTTCATTGCAAATAATGATAGCTTTAAAGGACTTTTGGCTATGATCAAGAACATATATAGTAGTTGAAATGTTTGTCCAACTAAAAGCTATTCATACCCTTTTGAGCAAATGATACAAAGAGCTTTTTAATAAGAGAGAAAAGTATTGTTGAGATTCTAAAGCTAAACCCGAAGAGATCGTCCCAGCAAGGATCTTTTCCTTGGCTTCTACTTGGTAGGTTATTGGATCTATTTTTAGGCTTAATTTCTATAATTTAAATCGTTCGCACTTTAAAATTTATCGAGTATATCATATTTATAAAAAATTAAGTTGATCAAACTAAAAATCATTTATTAAAAAAAAATTAATAAATTGTTTTATTTTTTAATAGAACTTTTAATTCGATGACTTGAATACGTGGTTTTCAATATCCGATCGATTTGATTTTTTTACAAGTATGAATACTCGACAAATTTTAAAATGTAAACAGTTTAAATTATCGAAATTGAGTCTAAAATTAAACCCAATAACCTACTAAATAAATAGTCTAAAGAGAAAATCCAAGGAGAGAACCCTTCCTCAGATCTTCCACTTTCAGATTATTCCCCTTCTTGTGGGTCCATATGTATAGGTGTCTCTTTTCCATTTGAGAAGTTAATTGTAAATTATTTAGTATTTTTAGAGCAATTTATCAAGTCTTTTGTAAAATAAAGTGAATTTACATAACTATTTAAACAATAATTTAGTGTAGTGTTATTTGATATAACTTATTATAAGTAAGAAGTCAATAATTTAAAGATATAAGTTAAAAAATATCTTGCCCAACTTTTAAAAAATTAATTTTTTCAACTTATTTAAACTATTTTTGCCTAATAAATTATAAGTAGAAACTATACTAAATAGTCTGAGACAGACTTTCAAAATAAAAAATTTATAAGCATCTTAGATAAGGGAAGTTGCATCAAATAACTACCGTGAATGTACGTATAAAAGTATGTATTTCCTTCATTGTTCTAAACCTTACGCATATTCATGTTCATGATTTATCGACCAATCAAAAACATAAAATGCTAGAAGTTACAAATGGTGAAGTTGTAGTTTGCACTCTTAAAGTGAAAGTTATGAATTATTGTGATTATATTATGAATGATATACTATAAACATTACAAACCATTTTTTGGGTGAGAATTGTTATGAACAATTTTGGTGATAATAATTACGAAATATTGTGACATTTGTTATTGAATATTATGGTTAGAAAGAATGCGCATAGTAACAACTTTCAAAAATAAATAAATAAATAAAATTTACTTATATGTATATATATATATATATTAAAGAAAAGGAGATTTCTAACAACAAGTCTTGTGGGAGTTTCAAGTACTTAACATGAATTTTCAGAATTTTTGAATTATTGTAAAAGCAAAAAAATACATTTCTTAAAATGATTGATTGATTAAATATATTTTAATATTATTAATATCACTAATTTTTATTCCTAAATTAACTCCAAATGTTCACATAATTGTATAATTATATTATTGATACATATATAGATACTGACCTTTTAAATTTATATTTCTAAATTAACTCCTAAATATTTTCAAACTATAGAGAATTTATATTATAAAATCGTATTAATATTTTAGTAACTTTAATTTTTTTTTTAAATTAGGAGTCTTCAAAATGTTTGGTCTTCATTTAATTTGGTCTTCATTTAATATAGGGAATTGTTAACAGTCATCTTTAATATTTTTTGTACACTTTTAGAAGAACTATTATTTATGCCTAAATTTTAAATTTCATAATGCATGTGGTAGTCTTATTCCTGAATAATCTTATATCTTAACTCTTAAATATTTTCAAATGATAGAGAATTTATATTACAAAATCATATTAATATTTTAGTATTTTTGATTTTTTTCTTTTTTTTTTTAACTAGGAGCTTTCAAATGTTTGGTCTTTAAATTAGGGGCCTTTAACTGATTATTACCAACTATTTTTACTGATTGAACAATCAAATTTTTAGGTTGGGTCCAAAATAGAGCAAGACAAATTTTTAAAGTTGACCTAGTATTGGATAGTTTTTTATGCCAAGACAATTTTCTAAAATTTAGATCATTGGCATAAAAATTGATCCAAATTCGGCTTCTAAATTACTTTTGTGTTTAATTCAATACTAGCACTTTCAAATTAACTCATACTCGTCACAACCTCAAAAATTTGGAAATAAGTTAAGACATAAAATTTAAATTGATTATTATCAATTGTTTTTACTAATTAATCAATCAATTTTTTAGATCAAGTGCAAGGTAGGGCTAGAATAAGACTTATATTTTAAGGTGACCTAGTATTACATAGTTTTAATTGGCAATAATTTTAAATATAAATATATAATTTTTGGCCCAAGTTTAATTTTTTTTTAATAAATATGCATATACATGTATAAATTTTTTATTTTTGCTAGGGTTAATCGCGCCAAGGCCCCCTCAATTATTAATGAATATTGTTCCTTTTTTTTTCTCTCATCTATGAACCTGTGCATATTAACTTCCTCAATTATGAAAAATATATAAATACATACCTTTTGGACGTGATCTGGAGGGGGTGAAAGTGTTATATTTTTATAGTTAAAAAGATCAATATGTATGAATTCATTGATGAGGGAAGATAAAGTAATATTTGTTAATAGTTTATGAGGTCTTGGTGTTATCAACCTATTTTATTTTAAAAATCAAATACTAACATATGTGTATTTGTCAATTTAATAACTAACTAAATAAATGAATTAAGTAGTTCATGAGTTCGGTATAGACTAAGGTGGTGTTTAATAAAGTTGAAAATTAAAAATTAAATATTAAAAATTGAATGGTGATTTTTTAAGCTGAAAAACTGTTTGATAACAATGTAAGTATTGAAACAAAAATAAATGGTTTGATATGTATAAAATCAAATTTAAAATTGTATGTTTCAATTTTTATATTGTTGCGGTGGTGGTAGTTGTGCTGGTGATGGTATAATGGTGGTGGTGGTGATGGTGGCGGTGGCTGTGGCATGGTGGTAGTGGTGATGGTAGCGGTAGCGTTGATGGTGGTGGTGGTCCTCGCGGCAATAGCGATGGTAATAGTAGTAAAATGATATTGGTGCTTATGAGAACAATGACAAGGGTGATGAATGTGATGATAGTAGTGGCGGTGGCAGTGATATGATGGTGATGGAAGTTGTGGTGGTGGCATGATAATGGTATATGTGATGGTGGTAGTGAATTTATAATAATGTATATCGATATTTATATTTACTATTTATAAATTTAATCAGAATTAAATAAGCTACATATGATTTAAATTTTTTTTAAGTTTTATTGTATATTTTAAAAGGCACTTAAATTTTTAAGTGATATCAATTATGATTATCAAATGAGTATAATTGATTATCGCTTAATAAATTTAATTCTAAGTATTGAATCAGGGAATCAAGCACCCCCAAAAGATAATGTTTTAATGATTAAGTTAGAGCCAAATTAGTGTAAATGTTGATTTGAATAGATTCTATGTTATGTCTAACTCAATTCTAATTATTCAATCCAACTATTGTCCATTCTTACGTGAAAGTTATAAGGGATACTATATTTTTATGCAATATGATTTAACATATAATTGGGTGAGCTTTGACGTAGGATAAGTTAAAATTGAAAAACTTATAGAACACAATTTTTTTTTTTTTTTATCATAAATGTAATTTTTGTATTTTACTCTTTTTTTTTCTTTTTTTTTTTCATTTCTAACAATTAAACTATGCCATTTATTTCTTGTTAAAAATCTAGAATATACAATTAATGCCATAAATAAATATTAAAAAAAACCTCCGATAAAAATGGTTAAAATTTAATTGATTCTAAATTATTTTTTCTATAATGTCAAACAAATTCTATGTTATTATTTAATTTAAAAAAAAAATTAATTATTTGTTTAAACCGTGCGTAGCACGGGTACACCACTTGTATATATATTAAGGAAAATGAGATTTCTAATAAGTGAAAGTTTTAGGTGCTCATTCTAAATCTCTTAATTTCTCAATTTAAAAAATAAATTAATAAATCACACGCCCAAACACATATTTGATTTTGCTCATTTTCTAAATACGAGATTTATAATATATAAATATTAGTTGGAATATTAGTCAATTCTCTAAATAACTTATTCAATAATTAACACAATTAATTTTTTTTTCTTAATTATTTATACAAATCAACAAAGTCATACTGGTTATTCCAACAAAACCATATTGGTTAATTGGAATGACTAATAATATATTAATTTGACAATGACTAATAATAGGGATTTACAATGACTAATCTACGGACTGCCCCATATGATTTGAAAAATTATAAATACCCTCTTATTATAATTTTTTATTTAACAAAATTAAATGAACAATAAAATTTTTAATTGCTCTTCCATATAATAATAAAATTACTTGAATTATTAACTGAAATATATTTATAACATTATTAAAAATTATTAACTGACTTGATGATTTATTAATAAAAATGGTCATTTGTTATAAAATTAGAAATTTCAATGAGTGGGATGTAATTTCCAAATTTATAGGAGTAAATTGTATTTTAAATAAATATCAAGGGATGTATTTATAATTTATCCTTTTTTTATAACATGGAACCTGTGATATATGGTTGACTCTTTATTATAAAAAATTTAAACTACACAAATTTATTTTTGGACAAATTACAATGGTAGTCCCTGTACCTTGGTCTTTGTGTCATTTTAGTCTATGTAATTTTAATTAACTTGATTTTCACTATGAATTTATAATTTTGTTTCAATTTGGTCCAATTGATTATAATATGTACATAAGTGACATTTTTCATATTTTTAAGAACAAAATTATAATTTACTCAACTCAGTGAGTTAATCTTAACTAATTCAGTAATCATTTTCTGTCAAAAACAAAAAATGACATTATCAATTTGAATAAATTGACACAAAATTTAAAATTAAGGATTAAAATGGAATCAATTGAAAATGTAAGAACTAAAATAATATATATAGGGACCACCAATGTAATTTTTTCTTCAATTTTTTTTTACCATGCGCATAATGTCATGAACTATACAATTTTTAATTTTAGTTTACAAAAGTTGAACCATACGTTTAAGACTTGCACGTTCAATTCGTTATTACAAAAAATTGTTTAGTCGAGTTTTAGTTCAATTCAACAATAAAAAATGTAAAGTGAATGCCATATGTATCTTACAAAAATATATCAATTTGAACTTTTTACAATAAAACGGTTCGTAACATCGACATTATTAAAATAAATAAATAAATAACTATAAAAAGATTGCAACCAATTTTTTTGCAAAAAACAAAATCTAAATGAAAAATAAAAAAATGAATCTACAATGCCTTGCTTGAGGTTACAAATTTTCTTATTTTTAAGGTTTTTAAGACAATTTAAAAACACATATGGACTAATAACTTTGTTAATTTTTAGATTTTAAATAAATTAAATAACACTTATTGCTTATCTTTCTTTAAAATCCTACCCGGATACAACTACATCAACACTATTGATTAAATTTAATAAATCCAAAAGCTAAATTTAATTATTTTAGATTTTAAAAAATAAAAAGAATATTTACAAACCTCCTCCTTAGATACAAATTTATCCAAATTATATTTAAAAAATTAAAAATATCTGTTGACTAAATTTGTTAATTTGAATTAAAAAATAAAGTATTTTTTTAACACAAAAATAAAACACATTGATTAAGATTTTTTAAATCTTACTCAATTTCATGGCTAAATTTGTTGATTTTGAGTTTTAAAAAAATAAATAGATGACACCTACTACATAATCGTTTGTAAAATGTTACATAATTACAATCATATCAAATCAATTGGCTTTTACAATCTTTAAGAAAAATTAAAGCATCTATATATCGATTTGATTTTGTTAGTTGGATCTAGAAAACGTAATGAATTTTATAAAGTTGGTAAAATCAGAAAAGTTATTAAATTATTTTTTTTTTTTTTTGTTAAACTCTTACTTTTTTATAATTTTAATTTACAGGGAACAAAAAAGAGAAAAACTATCATATTTTTTTTTACAAGTAATATAATATTTTATTTCGTGCATAGCACTAGTTACATGTTAATATAACTAGTTAAATCACTAATTAGGTGGCAGTGGGTCCCGTCATTAATGATGTGATGTTTTGGTCTTGGAGTTGTATTTTTTTTTTTTTTTACTTTTTTAATGCATTAGTGCTATTAGTGGTGGTGTTTTTAGTGGGATGAGTCATTGTTATTTTTTTTTTACTTTTTTAATGCGTTAGTACTATTAGTAATGATATTTTTAATGGGATGAATCATTGTTGTATAAATCATTTATAAAGGAGTAAGACTCGTCCATAAATTATAGTACGTCAATTGACAATTATTAGTTGATTGGTTTATATAGTGGCACTTATCACTTCTATATCTATATATAAAATTTATTTTGAATGTAAATCTCACAATAATTAGATTTAATCTAAGTTATTCATAATTTATTATGTTTTTCTAGCAATGTTATCTATCTAGGCCTGGCTTTGGTCTAGTCTACCATCGAACTGGACCGTACTGTTGGGCCCGTAGGGGCCCACCACGGGTCTTGTTTTGAAAATCTGAACCGTTCAATGTGTAGAACTCGTCGAGTACTATATACTTGTAAAAAATCACGTTGATCGGATATCAATAGCTATGTGATCAAAATAATTTTTTACAAACCGTTAATTTATTCACCGTCCATTTTTTTTATACAAAACTGATTTGATCACATAGCTATCGATATCCGATCAATGTGATTTTTCATAGGCATATAGTATTCGACGAGTTCTACACATTGCACGGTTCAGATTTTCAAAACGGGATCCGTGGTGGGCCCCCACGAGCCCAACAGCACGGTCCAGTCCGATGGCGGACTGGACCAAAGCTAGGCCCATCTATCTATCTATCTTCTATCTTTCTATACTATATGTGGGATATAAATCTCAGCTTGACTAAGTAGAGCTGGAAGTTAAGTTCGACCAAGCATCCTGAACCGAGCTACAACTGAGCAACAACTGCTCAATGTTCGATCAGGACTAGTAAGCGGTTGCACAAGCTGAGTAGCGGCTGGACCGGACAAAGCAATTCGAGTATGAATCAGTCCGACCAACAGAGCCGCAGAACAGCGGTACATACCAAACAGGTAGCTAGGCAGGGACGCAGGTCCAACGGGCCAAGTCCAGAAGACTAGGTCCAGAGTGCCAAGTCCAAAAGGCTAGGTCCAGAGTGCTAGACCTGGTCAAGCATGATCCTATTTAGTTGGGCCAAGCACTTTTATAAATTTGCAAATGTGAAGTACAATCCCACAAGAAACGGGACAAACGTAAAGAGTGATAGGGGAAGTACAACCATCTCCAAAGTCATTGTGGAGACTATCTCAAGTATGGTCCTATTTAGTTGGGCCAACCACTACTATAAATCCACGAATGTGAAACACAATCCCACAAGAAGCAGGACAAACGTAAGGAGTGATGGGGGAAGTGCAACCATCTCCAAAGTCATTTTGGAGACTATATATAGTCATACCAAGTGAAGAAAAATGTACATAACCGTTACTTTTTGATGTACACCAAGGAAAAAAAGAATTCCTAAATACACTTGCACTCTTCTTCTTGCTCTATTACTTTCAAGTTTTACTAACTTGAGCATCAGAGAGTCCTAGTTGCCCACCAGCTGCGTTCTTCATATTTTCTTGAGTGTTTCAGGTGAGATTCGACTCAGCTCACAGCGGAGGCCGCCACAGAAAGGGTGGTTCAATTTTTCCTTACCACACTATCTATAAAGTGAACACCCTTTTATGGTATCTTGAAGCCTTGGATTTTTATGCTGCCAAGTGTGTACCTTTCTATTTAAAACAAAAAAATTAGACATATGGGAAGAACAAGAGTCAAACCTTAGACCTTTAATCAAATGGAGAAGACTTACCACTTGGCACACAATATATAATAAATATTTTGTTTTATTTTTATTTATTTAAATTGTACACTCATTACATGTGCCAATTGCTAGTCCTATTATAAAGTGAACTGCCTTTCTTTGTGTCATGAAATCTTTGCTTCTCTTCATGTCACGTGACACATTTAAAAAAAAAAAAATAGATAACAAAGTGCATAAGATTTGAACTTTAGATCTTGAACTTGGGAAAAAAGTTTTTATCATTTAAGCAATACACCTATTATAATATTAATTTTTTATTATTTACTTTTATTTATATTTACTACATATCGCAGGTGTCAACCGCTAGTATAAATAAATGCAAACATGGCTTCATTCATTGGACAACCAACTAATTGAGGGCACATACGCATAATACGTAAGTACCTATCCTTTTGTGTTATCATTTTCATATATAGATGAGAGAGAGAGAGGGCCTCTTTAATATAGTTTTTATAATTGTAATTTTTTATATTATTAATTAAAAATAATTAAAATAAATTGTAAATTTATTTAGTACAATTTTTGGTAATTTCTAAAAAAATAAATTTGTTTAATTAAATAAACTGTCATTTATTTTTTGTAGTACAAATATTCATAATGTGCTTGAAAGATATAATTAAGACAAAAGAGATATGTGAACCAGTACTCTTTCTCTTCTTTCTTCCGCAAGATCGAGCTCCAATGCTATGGCTTCTCCATTTAAGTTTGGATCAAAATTTTCGCTTCGAATGGTGGGAAGGCCAACTTCCAATGGGATTACTGCTTCCATGTCGTAGGCTAAAGAGAATGGTGTTTATCCCATTGATTGTCGAGGTGTGGTACGGTAAGCCCATAAAACATGAGGAAGCTCATCAGCCCACTTTCCTTTTGCTTTCTCTAACCTTTTCTTCAATCCATCCAAGACAACTTTGTTTGATACTTCTGCCTGGCCATTTGCTTGGGGGTATGCCGATGTAGAGTTGTAGAATTCTATCTTGTACTTTTCACAAAAGCCTCTAAAGATTTTGCCGTCGAACTGAGTGTTGTTGTCTGATATTAGAGCCTTGGGTATGCCAAACCGAGTGATAGTATTTTGCCAGACGAACTTCTTCACATCTTTCTTCTTTATTGATGCTAGTGTTTCTGCTTCCACCCACTTTGTGAAGTAGTCTGTTGCTGCGAGGAAGAATTTTCTGTTGCCGGGTGCTGTCGGAAGTGGTCTTACTATGTCCAAGCCCCACATTGCGAAGGGCCATGGACTAGTTAAAGGTAGAAGCTCTCTGGCTGGCTGATGTATTTGGTGTGCGAACTTTTGACATTTCTCGCACTTCTTGACATACTTCTCCAAATCTGCTTGCATGTAAGGCCACCAATATCCTTGCAAAATTGTTTTTGTAAGCCAAGGATCTCCCCCCTTGGTGGCTTCCGCATACGCCTTCGTGAATTTCGAACAAGAATACTTCCACTTTCCTGGGGTGGACACACTTTAGGTAAGGTCCTGTGAAGGATTTCTTGTACAATGCCATTGATGGGGAGAGCCAAAAGCGTTGTGACTTTACTCTTATTTTGTTGGCCTCTTTCTTTTCTTCCAGTAAGACGCCGTCTTTTAGGAACAGTATGATGGGATCCATTCACGAAGGGCCTAGTTCGGCACAACATACCGCTTCTACTTCGGGTTCTTCAATGCTTGGTCTTGGTAGGTAGTCAATCAGCAATGGATGAGGGATGGAGGTATCTGCCATTGAAGCAAAACCTGCTAGTTCATCCGCTCTACGGTTTTCTTCCCTGCCGATCTGCTCTATCCGCACTACTTCAAATTTCTTGATTTTTTTCTGACTAACTCTTCGTACTTAGCCATCCTGTCATCCTTTGCCTCGTAGTCACCTGAAATTTGGTTTACCACCAGCTGTGAGTCACTGTAAACCATTAGCTCGGTGGCCTTCATGTAGGATGCTGATTTTAAGCCTGCCAGAAGCGCTTCATATTCCGCTTCGTTGTTTGATGCTGGGAAGCCAAGGTTGACTGCTTGCTCCACCACTAGGCCATCTGGTGAGATGAGGACTATGCCTAGTCCTGCACCGTGCCTGTTGGACGCTCCATCCACGAAGAGCTTCCACATCTCTCTAACGAACAGTTTCCAGCAAGTGGAGGGATCAGATGATGCCTTGGGATCAAGAGTGTTGCAGGTGTTTTTTTCAAGGTCCATGCTTGTTGTTTGCCCCTCGCTATCTAATTATACCAAGTCTTTATTTGTTGGTGAGTCTTGGCTTAGTGTAGTATGGTTTGCTTCTTCCTCCCTTACTTTACTCTGGTCTGCCTTAAGGTCTGACTGGGTATCCTGCACCAGGGGTTGCGCTATTCCGGCGTCAACTTCCAACCCTAGTTCGGTTGTATCAGTCAGGTCGACTGGGCAGATATGACGACTTCCTGGGGTGAATTTTGCGACAAAGTCTGCCAAGGCTTGGGATTTTATCATGGTTCTGGGTTGGAACTTGATGTAGAACTGTCCTAACTCGACTGCCCACTTCAAGATTCGTCCAAACAAGTTCACCCTCTCAAACAAAGATTTTAATAGAAAAGTTGTGAGGACGATTATTGTGTGGGCGTGGAAGTAATGAAACAATTTCCTTGATGCCATCATCAAGGCTAAGGCCAGTTTTTCCAATGGTAAGTACCTGGTTTCTGCGCCCAGCAATGTCTTGCTGACATAAAAGATGGGCAGATGTTGGATTTCTTCCACTCGGACCAACACTGCGCTAATTGCGTGCTATGAAACTGTCAGGTACAAAAATAGTTCTTCTCCAGGTATTGGGGTCACTGGCAGTGGTGGAGAAGACATGTACTCTTTCAAACTTTCAAGGGCACGGTCACATTCTTCATCCCACTCAAACTTGGCCTTTAATGCTTGAAAAAATGGTCGACATTTGTCTGACGATCGACTTATGAACCGGTTTAGCGCGGCTGCCATGCTGGTGAGATGCTGTACTTCTTTTACAGAGTAGGGTCTCTCTAGTTCCTGAATTGCTTTGATCTAAGAGGGGTTTGCTTCTATACCTCGGTTGGTCACCAGGAAGCCTAGGAATTTGCATGATCCTACGCTGAACGCACACTTAGATGCATTGAGACGTAGCTTATGCTTTTTCAGGATCTGAAACATCTCGCCTAGGTCCTTGAGATGGTCATTCTTATCCTTGCTCTTGACTACCATGTCGTCGATGTAGGCTTCTATTGTTCTACCTAACAATGGTTCGAACATCTTGGTGACCATCTGTTGGAATGTTATCCCTGCGTTCTTAAGGCCAAAGGGCATGACCTTGTAACAATACAGTTCTCTTGGCGTTGTAAAGGATGTGACCTCTTGGTCTGGCTCATACATAGCGATCTGATGGTAACCTCTGTACGCATCAAGAAAGCCAAGACGGTTGTGTCCTGCCGTCAGATCTACCAGTTGGTCTATCCGTGGTAGAGGAAAGTTATCCTTTGGGCATGCCTTGTTGACTGTCTTGTAGTTCACGCAGACACGCCATTTTCCATTCTTCTTAGGTACCACTACTATATTGGAGATCCATCTGGGGTAGTGCACCTCTCTGATAGCTCCTGCTTCTAGCAGGTTTTCTACTTCTTCCGTCACTATCTCGGCATGGTGAAGTGCCGATCTGCGAGTGCATTGTATAATTGGTCTGGCAGTTGAGTGAACATTTAATTGGTGACAGATAAAGCTTGGGTCAATGCCAGGCATGTCATACGGCGTCCAGGCAAACACTTTGATGTTAGAGGTCAAGAATTTCATGACCTCTATTCTCTCAGTGCTGGACATAGATGAGCCAAGCAAAAAAAACTTATCCGGGTTCTTTTCATCTATTCTTACCTGTACCAAGTCTTCTACTACCTTCTGTTTAGCGGCTTTGCCAACATCCGCAAACAATTCATTGTTCTCAGGTTCTTCCACTATCTGAACAAACCCTTTGGCAGCTCGGCTACCATTTACTATGACGAAGCATTGCTTGGACATAATTTGGTCTCCATAGACCTCTTCAATTACTCCGGCTTCATTGGGAAACCGCATTACTGGATGGTAGGTTGACGTTACCGATCGCATGGCTTACAGCCATGTCCTCCCCAAGATTATGTTGTAGGTGGAAGGGACTTTCAATACCCAGAATCCCACTTATTTTGTCATGCTTCCTGCTCTGACTCGGAGGATAATCTTGCCCACTGGCCACTCTGGCATTGAGTTGAATCCGATTAGGGGAGATACGGCAGGTGCCAAGTCTTTGTCTTCCAGTTTCAATTGTTTGAAGGTTTCGTAATACATTATTTCACATGAGCTCCCTTGGTCAATCAAAATTCGCTTGACGTCGTAATCCTTGACGCAGAGAGTGACGACCAGTGCATCATTGTGAGGGCAATATATCCTTGCTAAGTCTTTGTCTGAGAAGGACATGACGTTCGTGGCCTCTATTTTTCCCTTTTTAATGAAGGGTTGTGCGCTTAATACCTCCCTTAAGTGCTCAGCCTTCTTTGTCATTCCCTTGAGCTCACATACTCGCTCAGGCTAGAATACCCTATATATTACATTTATCACGCCTTGAGGTAGGGCGTCAATCAGTGTTCCGTCTGGGTGATCGCGATTTTGGGGGGCTGGCTGCGTCCCTCCTTCAATGTACTTGTCCAGATGCCCAGCTGCCACTAACTCTTCCAGGTACTGTCTCAATGGTGTGCAATTCTCAGTGCAGTGCCCTTTTTCCTTATGGAAGGTGCACCGGGATCTTTCATCATAGTCCTTTTGTGCTTTTCCCAATTTAGCTGGCCATCTGACGAAGGGTTCGTCGCGTATCTCGCTGAGAATTCGGTAGATTGGTTTCTTAAATACCGCAGTAATGACAGTGCGGACTCTCAACCATCTTTTATCTCGGTCCTCTTCGTTGTCTTGTCTGCCTCGTCCATTCTTGCTTGGACGTTCTACCGTGTTGATTTTTGCCGTAGTCTTCTTATCTGGTGTTGCTGTTGCACCAGATTTTGCCTTAGCACGGGCGCCATCCTCCTCTACCCAAATATGTTAGTGCACTCTCTCCATCAAGGCTTCCATCGTGAAGGGGGGAGTCATAGTAATTGAATCCCTCAATTTGTTTTTGACTGGAAGTCCTCTTTTGTATTGTGCGATGGCGAGATTGGTGGGGCAGTCCCCTATCTAATTGAACGTCTCCCAGTAGCAACTGTTGTAGGATCTCAATGTTTCCTTGTCGCCCATGTCAATGGAGAGTAGCTGATCGATCTCCACTAGGGTCTTGGTGTTCGTTCTGAACCTTGTCACGAACGCCTTCGCTAATTGCGCCCAGGAGGCTATGCTGCCTTTTGGTAGCCTTTCGAACCAGGTTAAGCCTAGGTCGCCAAGGCTGGATGGGAATAGGATGCGCATCATAGTCTTGTTCCGCCGGTATACTGCCATGACCTGGCGAAAGTGGCTTAGGTGCATGTAGGGGTCTTCCTTCCCCTCGTAAATCGTAAATTTAGGCTGGATGAAGCCTAAAGGTAATGGTGCGTTCTCAATCGCCGAAACGAATGACGAGCTATGTAGCCTTGCCAATGCTTTATCTGTTGGTTCGTAGGCAAGGTGCGGTATTGGCATTCTTACCTCGACGTTTCCATGCGTCCGAGGAGCCAACCGCTGAAGGGCAAAAATTCTATGTAGGTCGCGTGCCCTGGCATCTTCCTTCTGTCGTGCCCTTTCTTCAAGCACAGTCCATAAGTCGGACGATCTAGGCAACTCCGTTTGCCTGGATGATGTCTGGTGCGTATGTGAGGGCCGATAGGTATTTCCCTCAGTGTAAGACCTCAATGATCTCATTCTCTCAGACCTGGAGTAACGAGTTCTGGAAGTCCTTAATTAAGTGTCGCCTGTCCTGAGGCTTCTATTCTCTGCTTGCGATGGCCTGGTATGCCTACCACGGTCTTCTGAGTGGCGAGGAGGCGTATTGCTCTTGCGCCCCGCTCCTGTCGCCACCCCCTTACTTTTTATCTGGAGCTTCATCAATTCCATGTCTGCCGCCATCTTCCTGATTAACTCATCCTGCTCCTTTACCAGATCCTCCAAAACTTAAGGGTCAATCCTCCGCCTTTACCTTTCAAGACTTTGTGAGCGAGAACGACAGGGTCTGTTGTTCCACCTCCCCCTTGCATCCCTCCGGGGATTCAGTCACTGGGGCTCTAAGTCTGCTATGGGAGGGATAGAGGGCAAACCTTCGCGCCTCCTACCCCCCTCTGGGGTTTGTCCGTCGATGGCGAACTGCGGCAAATCTTCGTTGTGAACCATTCAACTAGCGAGAGAAACTTGATCAAGAGGTTTTGTTCTTCGTCTGATATTCCCACAAACGGCGCCAATTGTATGGGAAAGAAATAAACCTTCTTGTATAATCCTGTTGATCAAGTCTGCGCTCCTCCGTACGACGTCGCTTTACTCCCTAAAAACACAAACGTGAGCTAGCCGGCGGGTGTGTGCCGGACACCTCTCCGATGCCTAAGTCAGCAAAATAGACAAATAGACAAAAAAACTCTGTGTATTTGGGAATCAAAGTTGTGTTACCTCTCCATATGTGATGTTATGAGCTTTTATAGGTTCCGTGTGGCACAATCCTAGTAGGACTCTTACTCTTCTATGTAAAGTCCTCATAGGAATCACATTCCTGAAAGATAATGCTTATCCTTCAATACCCCCCTCACTGCTTAAACCAAGTGAGATGGTTTTACCATGGTTGGATGTCAATACGACCGAGATAACATGGCCACGCTAAAGCCGTAGACTAGACCGAGCTCCAGCTAGCTCGGTTCTTCTTTTCACTGCGCGTGTACCTCGGTTGACATATTCCAACTGGGTTGTCTGAAACCGTGCTATCCACAATGAGCTTGGACCGAGCTATCTAACCGCAAGGTCTTAAGCAGAAGCCAACATACTTCGGCCCAATATAGTATGACCGAGCTAACTGTCACCGCGCCGACCGTGGTGACCGAGCTAATCCACCAAGCTCCTTCGGACCGAACTATCTGCAAGGCTCTTCTGGACCGAACTAATTACAATGCCCCTTTTACTCATCCCTTCTTACCGTGGCCCACAGAGTGGCCCTTTGCCCAGCTCGGCCTAATTTATATTTAAATTACCCTCTCAGCTCTCTTATCCATAATAATTTAAAGTTTTAAATAAGTTTAAAAAAACTATAACTTATAATTTAAGAACATCTCAATATTTTTTAAAATAAACCGAATAGATCAAAGAATTATAAATTAAAATATTAACCAAATACCATTAATTAACTTTTGTATATAAATGCTTCGGAGAAGTTGATTTTAAGTACTATTAAAGGAGGCCCTAGATCTGCACCCTTGTAGCTAAAATTGAAAATTCGGGTAATGTGGTTATCATAAGTCTTATTTTGATTGTCTTATTATTAAATTTAAAATTTTAATTTAATATCTTATCTTAAACAGAAATACTCTGAATTTATGTACTAAAACTTAAAAAATAACATAATCGAATTATTAAAATAGTCAAAGTGTTGATATAAATTAATTTGCTGAACCTTGCAACATGATCCTTGTATGATAGAAACACCAAATAAATGTAAAAAATAAAACAAAATATTTACACATAAATAGATTAATACAATTTAAAATTAATCTATCTATCTATTATATAAGAAAAAAGGAATTTCTAGTGAGAAGGTTTGTGAGAGCTCCAAAGTCTCATTCCACAATTGTTAATTTTTGTGTTTTAAAAATATATAAAAATAATTCTATTGGCTAACAAAATAATTATAGATTAAAACCAAAAAAACAAAAAATCACCTAAAATTTTGAATTACAAGTTCCTAAAATCTCTCTCCCAATATTTCTCTCTTTCCTAAATCTCATCTCATAACAAAGTAACTGTACATTAAAAAAAAAACACAAATCTTATATCATAACAAAGTAATTATATATATATATATATATATATTTAAAAAATTATAGATTAAAAAAAACATAAAACCACAATTGCTAATTTTTATAATTTTAAAAATAGTACTATTGACTACCAAAGTAATTATAGATTAAAAAAAACTAAAATTGCTAATTTTTGTAATTTTAAAAATATTTAAAAATAATACTATTAGCTAACAAAGTTACTATAGATTTTTAAAAAAATAATTGAATTACAAGTTCCAAAAATTTCTCTCCTAATATTTATCTCTTTCCCAAATCTCAGAATCTATCCATCTATCCTATATATTATACCAAAGTGACTTTTCATATTAGAGGCCCTAAGTGTTTCAAAACCTTAAATCTAATCTTTTGAATTTTTGTTTTTTATAAAAAAAAAATTAAAACATCTATTGGCTATTCCAATGACATAAATATTAACCCTTAAAATTATTTAATATAAATATATTGCCAGTAAAAAGAAAGAGAGAGAAAAAAAAGCATACAATTCGCAAGCAAACTGTATTATCTGCAAAAACACTGGATGAGTCAAAAGTGCGCCCGAGCCAATACTTGGTCGTTCGAGCGACTAACAAACATAAGGTGGATTCGCTCGAGTCACCAATTGATCGCTCGAGCGGTCTATAAAATTTATGAGTTTTCAAAACTAATGATTTAGCTTCCAAATTTCATTTCCAATACTTAGGATCTTACATGGCTTACTTAAAAACGTAGAAGTACTTTGCCAAACCCAAAAACATGACCATTTAGAAATTATTTACACAAAGGGTAAATTACAAATAAACTCTTTGAAATTTACTTAAAATACGAATTGTTTCCTGTAGTTTGAAAAATTACAACTACCTCTCTATCACAATTTTTTATTTAACAGAATTAGTTGAAAAAGTGAAATTTCTAACTATTTACCTATACAATAATAAAATTATCTGAATTATTAATTGAAATAAAATTTTAACATTATTAAAATCTGTTAATTAACTTGATAATTTATTAATAAAAGGACCTTTTTATTATGAAATTAGAAACCTTAGGGGGCATAATATAATTTCTAGAACCATAGGAATAATTTGTAATTTAAGTAAACTTGAGGGAATGTGTTTGTAATTTACCCTTACCCAAAACCTCACCAATTATTAAGTCCTAATCTATTTTTTTTCTTCAAAATTTAAAATTGTTAAAATGCATATGTTGTAATATCATTAATTTCTTCCTATTATAAATTTTATTTTAAATTTTATAAGATTTGTTCGATGACTAATATTCAATTTTTGTAAAAAATTCTATTACATTCCTTCCAAAAGTTAATATAACAAGTCTATAAAATCATATTTTAAAATTCAAAATTATTAATATTTTTATTTTTTTTATATTTTTTTAAATAAGCATGTTAAAGTATAAATGGATATCCAAATAAAATTATACTTATTAATAAATATGACATTAATTTTAATTATTATCATATCTTTTTAAAGTCTTTATTAATTTTTTTTTTGATATTTTAATTACCTGTTACGATAATTCTTTCTTACTCATAAGTTTTTAAAATTTATTTAATTATTTCCCTTTCAAAAACTAATATAACAGTTTTTTTAAATTTATATATTTTTATTTTAAAATTGTGAAGTATTAGAATTATGTCATTTTTTTATAACAAAGCATAATTTTAATTGTTAATTATCAATATAACAATTTTAATCTATTTATATTGTATATTATAGTAAAAAAAATATTAAAAATAAAACTCTTAAACTTATATTTATAAAAGGTAAAATATAAAAAATTAAAATAATTATTATATATATATTATTTTACGTCGTACATAATTCGAGTGATATTGCTAATATTTAATTGAATGAACTGCTAAGGGGCTCCAACAGGGTGGGAAAGATCTTTTTGGTGAGAGAAGGGAGACTTGTTTGGTATTTGGAGAGAAAAAGTAGATGAAAAGGTTGCAATAGAGAACAAAACAACATATCAAATCAAACACCTTTTCAAGACCTCTCTTTCTCTCTCTCTATTTGTTGCTGTTGCTGTGAAATAGTTGGAGGAGAGAGAAGTAGTAAAACTTTTTTTTGATTAAGAAGAGAGGAGAGAAGAGGAGGGTCCACCATAAAGTGGACTTCAAAAACCCAAAGGCTTTCATATTCCAAAGTGATGATGAATGATATGTTTGTGGTGGTGGTGGTAGTGGGTGTGGATCGTTTATAATTCCCTGTCACATTCTACCTTTTCAATTTGAAGCGACCCCCCTCTCTCTCTCTCCATATGCTCTCACATCTAACTGGAATTATTGACTCAAACTTGGCCGGGTTGTGTTGACTCAGGTTTTCAAAAACTCGTTTGAGTGCCGGTTGCACCTTGAGCGAGTTTCAACGGATCTATTCAATTTTTTTTTTTTTTTTTTTTTTTTTGGGGTTATTTTGTTACTTTTTCATAATGTTTGACAAGTGCTTATTTTTGGAAACTTTTGTGCTTTTTTGAAAATTTATAAAATATAATGCCTCACTGTAGCAAAATTTCCATTATATTCAGGGGTGTTTTAGGAAGCAAATAAAAAGTTAGCTTTTAACTTTTTACTTATTTTAAATCACATCATTTCTTACATTTTTTATCTACAAAAAGACAAAATAGACTAAAAAAACTAAAAAAATAACTTTTTACTAACTTTTCAAAACATCGCTCAAGAGTTTTTAAATGTACTCTAAAAATTAAATTGGGCACCTTAATATTCATTTTTTTTAAAATACCATTATACCCATTACTCAAATTACCAAGGTGACCAAACTGTAAACCTAACTCTGGCAATCTCCTCCAACTCTGGCATTTCTCCGGCCATTTCTTCCGACTTCGACAGTGTTTCCAAAATCCTCCTCGTTGTCACCTGCCATCAATCGACCATTGTTATTTAAGTAAGAACAAAAAGAAAAAAAAAAATTGGTTGTTTGGTTTTGGATGTGCAAAATGCATATCATATGTATTTGTGGAAGTTTTCATAAATATATATAAGTTATTTCACAAAATCACATAAGTTCTCACAAATATGCATAAGTTGTGATTTCTTAAATTTTTATAGGTTAACTTACGTGTATATATATAAAAACTTGTAATTTTGTAAGGTAACTTACTTGTATTTGTAAGAATAGTATGCACTTGACACTTAAGAATTGCCCATTACACTAATCTCTCATGAGATTTAGAGAAAATACTGCAAGTTCTGCAGTTTTGATATAATTTCCCTAAGCTCCTTCAAGTTTTAATTTGTATAATACTTAGTCCCATTTTCATCAATAAATTGTTAGTCAAATGAATAGAGTTTGATTCTAATTTTCAGAAAATAGTTTTCAAAAAATTATACTTTTTTTACTTTTCATATTTTAATGTTTTCAATGCATTTTTTAAATATTTTAAGCAATTTTTTTTTAATTTTTAGACACCTAACATAAACACACTTAAAAAGTATAATATTCGAGAAAAAATCTTTAAAAAATACACTAAATATCAAAAAATATGAAAATTTAGTGCATTTTCGTATTTTTGTGTATTTATTAATTTTTTAAAATATTTTTTCACAAATATTTTACTATCTAGATACATCTAAGTAAAGTGCATCTAAAAAAGTAAAAAAAATTACTTAAAATTTAAAAAATATTCACTAAAAACAAAAAAAATACGAAAAATAAAAAATTCAATTTTTAAAAAACTGAAACCAAACACACTGATTGTCATTTCTTTTATATTGAAATGGATATGATTCTTTAATTATTGTTGTGTCTCCACATCATTTGTACTAATTCTGATCCCTTGAGCTTTACTAAAAGGAAGACTAGTATAATTGGGAAAAGCTTCTCTCCAATCCATATCAAACTGGAAGGTGATGTTGCGCCTTCATGGGTCCACCATGGAGCCTATATCGATAATCTGAATCGTGTAAAACTTATTGAGTATTTCATCTTTGTAAAAAAAATCACATTGATCAGAAGTGACTATCGATATCCAATTAATATAATTTTTTCATAAAAATGAAATACTTGATAAGTTTTACATATTAAACTGTTCGAATTATCGATGCGGATTCTGTTATGGGCCCTCAAAAGCCCAACAACACCCTCCAGTGAAAAAACCAACTAGAGAGAATCCGCTCCCAGTATAATTATACCAAAACTAACGAATTTATGTATTTTTTTCAAACATTAAGAAAGATCAGTTAAATCCATCCGTAATTTTTTAAGTCCGTGTACTCTAGAAGTTGTACTTAGAAGATCTAAAAAAATTAAAAAAAAATGAATAAGAATATCACAAAATTTAATAAAGTCACAATAATTTAACAGTTCACCTGAACTTTAATAGCAAATATATATTTTATTAACATTTACTAATATATAAGACCATCTTCAATCGTGTATCTTATTTTTTTTTTTATTAAATTGAGTAAAAATTTCATTTAATATCAAATATTCTAACGAAGGATTTTGAGCTTTCATCAAAATACCGGTCAACCGGGTAAATGACCGGACGAATGTTTGACTAGTGGACTAGCCAGTATATTTTTTTCACAAAGTTTTGCTTAAAGGTGCTCATTCGGAGGACATTTGGTGATAAAAATTGAACGGTTATAAATAATAATTTAATAAAAGCTCTAAAGCGTCTTCAATTTGGTAATTTTTTTTTAATATTCTCGATTTAATATCAATTTAATGATATCAATTGTTAGAGATAATCTAACAACTTTTTTAACATTAATTTATCCCCAATTTTTTTATTTTATTTTAAATCCTAATATATTATTAGAATAATGCTTGGGACCCCCTTTTGGGGTCACCCCTTCACCCCCTTTGCCACGTGGCGGGTGGTGATTGAAGGAGCATAAAAAAAAGAAAAAGAAAAAGAAAATGTAACCAATGAGAGAGAGAGGGGGTCAAAGGGGGTGGGGGAAAAGGGGGATGAATCATTGTTGATATTATTATTATCAGCATTTGTCTACGCCACCCTAAGCAAATGCAGACAGTTTGTCAGAGATTAAAATATTAGATCCTTTATTTTAAAAAGTACATTTTAATCACTTAAAAAAAAAACAATGCTAGGTAGTTTAAAATTTTGTGACTCAAATGGCTCAAATCACTCAAAACGATATCGTTTTGAGCGTAAATAATTGTAAAACGGCGTCGTTTTGACAAATTTAAGCCATTTGAGTCACAAAATTTTGAGCTACCAAACATTTCCAAAAAAAATTAGATTGCAAAAACTCTCACAGTTTGTCGAATAAAATAATTTTTTTAAGATTAGGTTTTTTTATAAGTTTATTTTTAACTATTAAACTAACTTTTGAATTAATTATGTAGCAAAAAAACTTTTTGATTAATTTTAAAGGAAGCCTTATTGTTATCTTGATGTTGAGATTTTAATGTTTGACTCTATGTAAAATCAGACTTTGTGATTATTGTAATTATCGAACTTGTGATTAGGGCGGTAAACAAGTCAAATCGAGTTTTAATATGTTTAGATTTGTTTATTAAGATTTTAACGAACTTAAATTTGAGCTCGAGTTTAATAAAAATTTAACGAACTGAACTCGAGCCAAATTGGCTTAGGTTTGACTCAAGCTCAAGCCTGTTCACGAGCCTTAACGAGTTAAAAAATTTATAAATTCATACTTGCGTCTGAGACTAAAGTCACAATTAAAACTTTGATTATACAATTATATATACAATATATATCAACATTTTAAAAAAAGATAATATTTTATCAAAATAATAATATTTACTACCACTATTATGTAAATGTACTATTTATAGTTACCTATTATTTACATCTATATTTTTTAAATATATAAATAACATATTTATCTTATTTTTTATACGTATTTTTATATTATTTAATTTATAAATAATAAATATTAAACAAGCCAGCTAACGAGCCGAGCTTATGAGTCAAACTTTAGAATGTTTAGACTTGTTTATTAAAAATTTAAATAAAAAAAATTTAATAAACCAAATTCGAACGAGCTCTTATCGAATTGAGCTTGAGAGGGTAATTTTTGGTAAAAATTGGGCCGAGCTATGAGATGGACTTTATGGCCCAAAGTATGAAGGACTGGGTAAAAAGGCCAAAAAGTTACTCCGGCCCAAGAGAGATAAAGTTACTCCGGCCCAAGAAAGATAAAGTTACTCCGACCCAAGAGAGATAAAGTTACTCCGGCTCAAGAAAGATAAAGTTACTCCGGTCCGGAAGCAACTTGGAGTTAGGCCGGTCTCAAAGTTAGTCCGGTCATGACGTATTATGGTTAGAACGATCAAAACTTTGCTACTCGGTAGCTCGGTTTGAACATATCATGGTTTGTACATGAAAGAACCGAGATAGGGAGTAGAAGAGAAAGAACCGAACTAAGGATAATTCGGCCTACTCTGCGGCTCAGCATAGCCAGTGTTATTTGAGTCATGTGGTAGTTCGGCCATGGTAAAAACCATCTCACTTGGTTTAAGCAGTGAGGGGGTGTTGAAGGATAAGCATTATCTTTCAGGAGTATGAATCCTAGGAGGACTCTACATGGAGGAGTAGAAGTCCTACTAGGATTGTGCCACGCGAAACCTATAAAAGCTCATAAACATCACCTTGGGAGAGGTAATACACAACTTTGCTTTCTGAATTCACAAAGCTTTATCTATTTGTCAGGTTTGCTGACTTAGGCATCGAAGAGGTTTTCGTCAAACACCCGCCGGCTAGCTCACGTTTGTGTTTTCAGGAGATAAGGCGACGTCGTACGGAAGAGCACAGACTTGATCAACAGGATTATACGAGAAGATTTATTTCCTTCCTGTACAGAGCTCAAGCCTATTCTCAAACGGTTTTGTTTATTTGCACCCTTACTTGTGATTGTGAGTCTTCTTGAATAATCATGAAATATATAAATGATCTCTAATTAATTAACAAAAAAAAAAAAAAACTTTGTTAATCAACCCCAAAAGTGGTGGCAATACTGTAATATTCAGTTCTGAGTTAACTCAACTTATATGGCAGTACTATCAAGATTAACTGTTTCTCTGTTCCTTCTAAAAATAGCTCATTTTCAGTGTCATTGTTGTTCCACTGAGAGTTTCGCTTCTTTTGAGAATTAGGTAAAATATCAATAAAAATAAAAATAAATAAAAAAAATAATAGATGATTACTTTGGAAACACGGTTAAAAATTAGTATTTAGTTTTTTTAAATCATTTTGTTTGATTTTGCTTTTTAGAAAATTTTATTTTTTTATTTTTATTAAATTTTTTTAATATTTTAAGTAATTTTTTTATTTTTTAGACAACTTAACATAAATACACTTAAAAAGTATAATATTTATAAAAAAAATCTTTAAAAAACTCGTTAAATACCAAAAATATAAAAAAAAAATTAAAAATTTAGTACATATTTCGTATTTTACATATTTATTAATTTTTTAAAATATTTTTTCACTAATTTTTTGCTATTTAGATACATGTAATTAAGGTACATCTAAGAACATCCGCATCAGCCTTAGCGAATTTTGAGTCAAATTATAACTGAAAAAGTCATTTTCATATTTTAGCTAGTCACCCACTGCATCAAACTCTCTATTTTAACTCAATCCTATTAAAATATTTGTTATTCTTTTTTTTTTATAATTAAATTGATGACCTATCAACCAAACAATTCTTATGTTTTACATAAGATAAAATTGGAGGAAATGTAAAAAAAAAAAAAATAAATAAAAAATTGGCGTTGACCGGCCGGACGTTCGGCTCGACTTTCGGCCGGACGTCCAGTTACATCCAAATCGCGTGTTATAGCGATGAACAGTTCCTCGCTTCATCAGACGAGTTACTGTAGCAAATTTAACAAAAAATTGCTGAGACTGATAGAGGAAGGATTTGATGATTTGTTATTTATATTTTAACTTTTTGTTAATTTAAAGATACTGATGCTGATACTCTAACAAAGTAAAAAAATTGTTTAAAATTTTAAAAATATTCACTAAAAATAAAAAAAAACTCAATTTTTAGAAAAATTAGATTCAAAAACAAAAACCAAACATTGTGATTATCTCTTTATGTTTTTTTACACTTTTTTTTTATAAAAAATTAAAAATAACTTTTAACATACTTTTAAAAAATAAGCTTAAATAAGTAAATTAATTAATAATTTTTTTTTTTAATGACCAAAATAAACCCAAGTGGACACAGCATCTCTCTATCTCGTCCCCAACCCAGTTTCTTGTTCCTTCAAATGCCCCCAAGCATGGACCCCACACCTCTCAACACCCATCACCATCACCATCATCTCCCTCCACCATCACCACCACCACCAAACAGCAGCACCACCACCTCCACCTCCACCACCAACAATGCCCCCTCCTTCTCCTCCTTCCCTTCTCTCTCATCTCCAATAAATAATCAAAAACCCATTTCATAAGTACACACATAAATCCACACACACACACACACACACACACACACACAAGCTCTTACCCATCTCCAATTTTTTATTAGCATAATCAGGAAATCATTTTTCATCCTATTTTTATGTTAGCCGGCGATGCCGACGCCGGTTAGCGCCGCCAGGCAATGCTTGACTCCGGAAGCGGCTCACGCCCTCGACGAAGCGGTCTCCGTCGCGCGCCGCCGCGCCCACGCCCAAACAACGTCGCTCCACGCTGTCTCCGCCCTCCTCTCTCTTCCTTCCTCCGCCTTACGCGAGTCGTGCGGTCGAGCGCGAAACAGCGCGTACTCGGCTCGAATTCAGTTCAAAGCTCTCGAGCTCTGTTTAGGTGTCTCTCTGGACCGACTTCCCTCTTCGCCGCCGCAGAGGGCGGCGGAGGAGCCGCCGGTTTCGAACTCCCTCATGGCGGCGATCAAGAGGTCTCAGGCGAACCAGAGAAGACAACCCGAGAGCTTTCATTTGTACCAGCAACAGCAGATTCAGCAGCAAACGACGTCGTCTTCTTCGTCGGTTTCGATGGTGAAAGTTGAGCTTCAGAATCTGATTCTCTCGATTCTTGATGACCCAGTTGTGAGTAGAGTCTTTGGTGAAGCTGGGTTTCGAAGCTGTGATATCAAATTAGCTATTCTTCGACCTGTTCATCAACTTCTCAGGTATTCGCGATTCAGGGCACCCCCTATGTTTCTCTGCAATTTGACTGCTGATAAGGACTTGAATCGCAGGGGTTTTAGTTTCCCATTCTTGGGTTTTCCCGGGATTTCGAACGGTTCCGATGACAATTCTAAGAGAATTGGGGACGTTTTGGTGAAGAACAAGGGTCGAAATCCGCTTCTTATCGGTGTTTCCGCCACTGATTCCCTTCGGAGTTTCTGTGAACTTGTTGAGAGAAGAAAAGGAGGGTGTGTTTTGCCAGTGGAAATTTACGGGTTGAGTGTGATTCGCATCGAAAATGATGTTTCCAAGCTTGTCAATGAGAATTGTAATCAGGATTTGGTGAAATTGAAGTTTGGGGAAGTGGGTGAATTGGTGGAACATTGTATTGGACCTGGTGTGGTTATCAGTTATGGTGATTTGAAGGTGTTGATCGGGGACGATGACTCGGTGGTTTCTGTTGCTGCGAGCTGCGTTGTAAGAGAATTGACGAGGTTATTGGATGTTCATGGAGGAAAGGTGTGGTTGATTGGGGCTGCAGGGACTTATGAGACATATTTGAAGTTTTTGAATAGATTTCCATCTGTTGAGAAAGATTGGGATTTGCAGCTCTTACCCATCACTTCTCTTAGGCCTAACATGGCAGAGTCATACCCTAGATCAAGGTGAGTACCCACTTTCCTACTGTGTGTTGTTAATTCAGCTTTTTATCATTCATTTTTACCTGGCGTACTCTTCTTTCTATGTATGAAATTGATATTGTATATTTATATTGAATTAGCTATGCAGTCCAAGAGTTCTTGATCTCTTCTCTGAACTGTAATTTTGTAGGGTATTAAATATTAAAACGCACGGAGATGAGATTTGTGGTATCTTTGGATCATTTTAGGTCAATTTAACTTCAATTATTACCACAACAAACTTCTTGACACAGATTTTGACGTTAGTTTTGTTCATTTGAGGTGAAACTCAGGGGTTCTGTGGCGGGTTTTTAAAAATAAAATTTCAGTTTCAGTGCAAAGCAGTCTTTGTAGTTCTTTGCTCAAAGATAATTTGAACATGAATCTCTTAATCCAAACTGGTTTAATTAGTTTAATTCTAAGTTCATTATCCAATTAGCACACATGTAGAATCATGTAGAGAGTAATTACAAGAGAAAGACAGGATTTTATGTGGATAATTCAAATTTGGGAAGAAAAATATGAACCCTACTAGTTGTCAAAGATCAACTACACTTGCAAGATTGAGACACAAGATCCTATCTACTCAGTCCAGATCAGTTTCGTAGTTTTGGTCTTCAACCTTGTCTATCCAATCTCACATGTATTCCTAATGTTCACTAAATGTGTCTTGAACACACGAACATATCAGCTCCACGCCTAGAGCAATGCATGTGCCACTAAATCTAATGCAGTACGTGCTACCAAAACACTTGCACTCGTATAAGTTGTAGTAATCTCTTAAGAATATGAAAGAAGAACAGTGGGCTATAAATACACACATCCCCGAACCTAAGCTTTTACTATTTAATAAGGATATGCACATCCATTGCACCATCTCTCTCTAAGCAAGACATCTCTCACTGTCTAAACTGGATGCCTAGTTCCTACCTACTCAAATACTTTAATTATTTTGTAATTTGCTCAACATTCCCGTTGGCATCTCTCTGCAGAAGGTGGAATTTTACTTTTATGTACTGCTCATAATGGCGTGTCTCAGATAAATGCTTCCATCTATTCATCTCTCATACATTTGTTAGTTGAAGTTGCGTATGCGTACGTGGCACGCTGGGACTTGGAGTGGTCAGATTACATCTTCTTCCCTTGAGAATTTCTCAAGACAACTATCCTAATTCTTTTGTTTAAAACAAGCATTTTACGTAGTGGAGAAAAAGTTCATTTCTGTTTACCATTTGTAACCATCATTATGTTTTCCATTTTCCTCATTAGGTTTTGGAAAAATACCAAAATGTTCTTGGATGTGTTTTACTCTGTTGTTTGACTTGTTCTCTCTTTTATTTTGTTTATTGAGTGTTCAATTTTGTAAAAGTTTTTCTTTCATTATTTTTGCCAACTTGATCTCATAGCTCAATGTTCATGATATACTTGCAGCTTGATGGAGTCCTTTGTTCCATTTGGTGGGTTCTTTTCTACATCTGCTGATTTGAAGAGCCCATTAGGTGGCTCATACCAATGTCTATCCCGCTGTCATCTCTGCAATGAAAAGTGCGAACAAGAAGTATCTGCCGTTGCAAAGGGAGGATTCACTGCTTCAGTTGCAGAACAGAACCAATCTAGCTTACCTTCTTGGTTGCAGATGACTGAACTCAGCACAAACAGGGGATTGGATTTTGAAGGTGTGGGTAAAACTGTTGTTTTGATTTTTCTTTTTGGTCACCCAATGGATATGTGCTTTCATTTGTTGGTTATATGATGTCCTATCAATGAGTGCTGAGCGAAGTGAGGAAATATTTCAAGATTTTCAAATAAAATGTCAACTATAGGATTGCTTAAACCTCCTAAAGTGGGTATTATCACTGTGTGATATAAGGCTATGGCCTCTCTTTAAAGGACATATACACACACACACACACACACACAGACAAAGGCATGATTGGGTGAATGCTGCAAACCTTATTGTCCACCCATCAGCACCATTTTAAATTATAATTTTGTGTAAATGTTATAGAAACCCATGTGATTGGATCTAGTGCAGTGAGTTTTTAGTGAATAAACTTTTTGTTGGTAACCATAAATTTTACAGCCAAAATATGGGATGTACTAAGTAAAAAGAAGTTTTGATATTCATGTAAAAACCAGTTTTAATCTTTTCAGTGCAGGCCAGAGATGATGGTTTGACGTTGAGTGCTAAAGTCAAAGGGCTGCAAAGGAAATGGGACAATATCTGCCAGCGTCTTCATCATTCTGAACAACTGACAAAGACAAATACTTATCAAGTGGGTTCTCAAGTTTCATCTGTTGTGGGATATCGAGTTGGTGGTGACAAGAAAGAAAATGCCGATAACCAGAGTAGCAACGAGACAAATGCATCTTCAAATGCAAGTGGATGCAGAAAGGTTACTTCATGCACGTCAATGGATATACAACAACAAATTTGTAGATCACAACTGAGCGTTCCACTTCCCGGAGTTTCAAAGGATATGGATTCAAATTTCTTATCCAAACCGAGGGAAAAAACTTCAGAATCTGAAGATCTTGAGCTAGTCGGGCTCGGGTCTCCTTTGAGTTTGTCCAATTCTAGTGTCGGTGATGCTCATACATCTCCACATTCTGCTACATCCGTGACTACAGATTTAGGTTTGGGAACATACTCTGCATCTACAATTAGGGAACCGAAGAAACCCACAAATCAGACTACAGATCTTGATTTGGCAACTGTGAGTACCTTCAACCACCCAGCTCAATCTTCATCAGGCTCTTGTCTTGTTTTTGACAGGCAGTTTGATCAGAGGGATTTCAAGATGCTGTATAGGGCGCTGAGTGAAAGGATCAGCTGGCAAGAGGAAGCGGTAAGTGCTATTAGCCAAGCAATAGCTCGTTGCAGGACAAGAAATGAAAAGCGCTTTGGTGCAACTGTGAGAGGAGATATATGGTTCACTTTCCTCGGACCTGATAGCTTCAGTAAGAGGAGAATTGCGTCTTCCCTCGTTGAGATATTATACGGAAATAGGGGAAACTTTATCTCTGTGGATCTAAGTTCCCAAGAATTGAATGGTTATGATGTGAAGTTCAGAGGAAAAACTGTGGTTGATTATGTTGTAGGGGAATTGAGCAAGAAACCGTTGTCTGTTGTGTTCCTTGAAAATATTGACAAGGCCGATGTGATCACTCAGAATAGCTTATCACAAGCCAGGAGGACTGGAAGATTTTTGGACTCGTATAGAAGAGAAGTAGTTATCCATAACACGGTCTTTGTGACAACCTCAAGATTCACAAAAGGCGATAAATTTCTCTCTTCTGCAGAGGAAACTGGAAACTATTCTGAGGAAAGTATATTAAGAGCAAAGGGATGGGCAATTCAGATGGTAATTAATCATGCTCTTGGGAATGGTGTCATCAACAATAACACAAGGAAATTCATCTCAAGCCCGGTCATTTTGAATAAAAGAAAGTCAATTGGTACCAGTGAAATCATAGAAGAGAGTGAAACTTCAGAAATGGCAAAACGGGCTCACAAGGCATCAAACATGCATCTGGACTTGAATCTCCCTGCTGAGGAGATTGAAATTCACAACACTGAATGTGGGTCCGAAAACTTCAAGGTTTGGTTAGAGGACTTTGTTGAATTAGTGGATGAAACGGTAGTTTTCAAGCCATTTGATTTCGATAAACTTGCAGAGAAAATATCCAAGGAGATTAGTGAGTGCTTCCATAAGATTGTTGGCTCAGACTGTTCGTTGGAGATCGATTCAAAAGTCATGGAGCAGATTCTTGCAGCCTCATGTCTATCAGAAAACAATAAAGTCAACGATTGGATCGAGCAGGTTCTTGGTAGTGGGTTTATAGAAGCTCAAAAAAGGTACAACCTCACAACTCCTTGTGCTGTGAAACTTGTTACATGTGAGGGCCTTTTTTCAAAGGAGCAAGCACCAGGAATTCCCCTTCCTGCTAGAATCGTTGTGAACTAATGTAATGTCCTCACAGCCATTTTCTTGTAATTAGATGTATAATCTAGTGTTGTTAGCATCTAGAAATCTGTGTTTTTTTTAGCTTGTTAGTCACGTATTGTATTGGGTTTTTCGAGGGTGTGTGTGTGTAATACATATAGACTGCAACTACAGCATGTGATTAGCTTTCCTAGGGTCTGAATCAGTTGTGTTGTAGCTGATTGTTGTTCCATAATATAATTTGCTTGCACCATTGTGTATGTACATGCTCTTCATTTAGCTGAAATGTAGTTGATAGACAAGGCAGAGCCAATAATGAGTATGAGATTGTGCCATTCTTGTTTGTTTATTTGTTTTTGTCTGTCTTGTTTCCTAACTTTTTTGTTGTGGAAAAAAAATAAAAAATAAATAAATAATAAAAAAAAATCTGAATGTGACAGTAGCATGTTGGTGATGGCTAGTTCATACAATTGTGTCATTGCTCTCATTTTTTTGTTCCTTTCAGTGTATTTGGCTTTTCTTCTCTTTTAGTATATGATTGTTTCCCTCCATTCATTGCACACGGCAGAAAATGACCCTTGATGCTTTTACTGTGCAATTATATCGCAATCATGTGGATGGGCAGGTTCTAATATCATTAGTAACAATCTGTAATAACCTAAGGGTTTGGCTTAGTGTAAGGAGAAAGCAACCAAAGGGCTTATGATTCAAGAGGTTGCAAGTTTGGAAGCTTAACATCTCAAACCTTAGAGCCACTAGAGGTTTGTTCGATTGTTAACTTCAGAGTCTCGGGATTAGTTGAGATGCGTTTAAGTTGATCTGCACACCCCGGTTATCTCTCGGGATTAGGTTATCTCTCGGGATTAGTTGAGATGCGTTTAAGTTAATCCGCACACCCTGGTTATCTATAAAAAAAAAAAATTTAAAAATCCTTAATGTTCTGTTTGATGGAAATCTTTGGTGAACGATGACGAAAATCGAACAATGAGGTGGTGGCGGCAATGGCGGGTAGGCAACAATGGCAGTGGTGTGAGTGGTTGCAGTGGCGGCAAGCGGTAGATCATGATGGTGGTGATGTATGGTGGTGGTGTGAAGTTTTAAAAATGATAGAAAAATGAGAGAAGAAAGGGAGAGGGAGAGGGAGAGGGAGAATAAAGAGAGAAGGTATTTAATGAGGGCATAAAGGCATTTAAAGACTTTGGTGTATATGAAAAATCTCCGAAACCTAATGGATAATAAGTTGATAAAGTAGGACCAACTAGTAATATCTCCTTATTAAAATTTTAAAAAATACAATAAGCAAAATAATTTTGACATAATTACATTAAGATTTCTTAAAATTTTAATTCATATAACATTCAACTCCTTTTTAATCAATAATTTATTAGTTATTTGAAGGAAAATATTATGTTGTTATATTTTTTACATAAAAATATATACTTTACGTTGTGTATTTTTTATATTTTCGCACCATCTGTATTAGTCTCGATTCATTTAACCTTACAAAAAAAAATCAATTAATTATATCAAAATTGTAGAACTCATTGTATTTTTTTAAACCTCACAGTTTAATTTACTCTAAAATATATAATATAAATTAAAATCACAATAAGCATAAATGTCATAATTATATGAATTAGTGTAATTTTTTTTAAACATTAAAGGCTTGTTTGAGAACTTTAATTTTTACCTAAAAAGTATAAAAATTGCTGTAATTTATCAAATTATTCTCCTTACTTTTATACGTATTTTTGTAAAAAGTATAAAAATTACTAAAAAAAATTAATTCTTAAACACTCCTAAAAAGAGAAAGAAAATGTTTAAAACTCACAAAAAATCTTTTACAATTTTATTCACAATGATGTGGCCTGATACATCTATCATATACTCAATTGTATATGACATAGATCTCTTGCCACATCATTGTGGATAATTTTAGAGATTTAAATTGAAGTTCAAATCCTTTGTCGGGCTACCCTGTAGGTAGCGAAAACGACGTCGTTTTGGACCTAAATTCAATTTATTTTTATTTTTTTTTCCATTTCCCCCCTCATTTTCCTTTCTCCCTAAATCGTTGAGACAGCCCTAACCCTTAAGAAAGAGGCGAACTCAAACAACTCCAATGTAGAAAAGGGTGGGCGACGGTGACTTTGGCGACGATGACAACTGTAGCAAGGCGAGATGAAGCGGCGGTGAGGTCTCCCCTTCTATCTTCATTCTCATGTGGTATTTCCATATATATGATTTCTTGGGTTTCCCAAACACATTATATGCATACAAATGTTAGAGATTGAAAACAAACCAAACAAAATTAAAGAAACCTAGATATGAAAGAAAGGGAAAAAAGAGGGAGAGAAAGAGGAGGAAATGAGAGAGAAGTCAACCTCTGTTTGCCGTCGCCTAGATTTCATAGCCATCTCCTAGCATCGGCGGTTTGCCGTTGCCTCATCAACCTCTGTTTGTCGTCGCCTCCCTTCACCATTGCTCTGTGTTGTCTGATTTTCGCTACAATGTGTTTAACAGGTTAGGGTTCAATGGAACGAGAGAGCGAAAGGAAAATAAGGAGAAACATGGGGAGGGGGAATTTAAAAATTTTGAATTGTAGCCAAAATGGCCGGCAGAGGATCAGAACTCTCTAAATTGTGAGTTTCTAGCATTACTCAAAAAAGAATTATCCTAAAATATTAGGGGGTGTTTGACAACTTAGGTTTAGGCTAAAATAGTCAATAAAGGCAAAATAGACTATAATAGTTAATAAGACAAATGTCACATCTAAATCATAATCATTTCACTTTTTCTCTCACAACCATTAAATCAATTAAAAAAAAAAATCAACTATTATTCCAAACAAAACTTTTTTAGTCGGGCTGAAATAATAAAAAAGTTAAAAAATCAACTAAAATAACTAGCTTCCCAAACCATCCCATAATAAGAAAATTAAAAAGTTTTCCTAAACCTAGGATGTAGGAGCTCCTACATTCCAAGTAAATCGGCGCTTTAAGATTGGCAAAGAGATTGCACAATTCAAGAAAACTTGTATTTGGAACCCTAGTTATATTAGATAACGTATTTATCTGTGTTGGATGACTTAGAGCATCTCTAACGGTTCAGTATTTTTTTAATCCAATCTGAGTAAAAAAATGACGATTTCCTTAATCTGATACGAGTTGTTCCAACAGGTGCATTGTAGCTTGCATCAAAAGGGCGGGGACGTCCGGCAGGACGATTGGCCGGTCGACCGGACAAGGCACTGAAATTTTTTTTTCCCTTCCATGAGAAAGCTCTCATCACTACTTCATATGTATGTGTTCTCGTGATAATTCATGTCATGGATCATAATATGTTAGATTGAATAAATGTAAGCAAGAAACAGAATGTTTGCTTAGATGTTTGCCTTTGAAGCCAGAGGCTGCTGCTTTTGGAGGTGAAACACTGGGGAAGAAAGCAAGCAAGAAACAGAATGAGGAAAAGATTAAGAAAAAGATACAAATGTGGTCAACCTCTTAGTGTAAAATTTTCACAAAATTTTGCTTGAAGTGGTCATCCGGTAGGACATCTGGCTAGACGTCCGGGCGGTCGTCCGGTAGGTCTACACTCAACGGCTATACACAGTAAATTGGTGAAAGGAGCTAGAGATCTTCAGTTTGGTGAAAAGTTTGAGGCGTTCTCAATTTGATATCATTTTGGTGAAACTGTTGAAGCACAAAAAGTAGAACTTTTTCACCAAATTTGAATTTAATGATGGATTTGATGAATGGTTGGAAATAGTCTTTTGAGCTGATTTTTATTTATTTATTTTCAGTACAATCAAATTGCTCCACAACTATACTGCACAATTAGTATCGATTGAAAATTTACATAATTAGACAACATTGTGTGCCATAGAATTTTATTAACAAAAATAAGTATGTCTGGTTTTATTTTTGAATTTTTTTATTTCCTTTTATATTTTGTCTTTAGTTTTAGTAACTTTTTCATAATTTAGTTAATTTTTTAATTTTTTTTATATGCGATGCATTTTAAAATATTTGTGAAGAAATCTAAAAAAAATAAAATAAATAAATAAATAACTAAAAAAGCCAACTAAATAAATAAATAAAAACAAAAAATGGCATATCTTAGTGGGGTTTTTTTTTTTTTTTTTGTGTGTGTGTGTGCGCGCGTGTGTGTGTGTGTGAATTTTTTCTATGTTTTTAAGATATATAATGTTGGCAAGTTTTGGTACACCCCCCATTTCATTACCCCCAATTGCACCTCTAATAATGTGGCAAAGAAGTAGAGCCCATATAATAGAAGATGTAATAAATCAAAAATTAACACTTACCATTCCATATCATTGGGCTTAAAATTGTGGGGAGTTTAACGAGGGTCCCAAACATTTTCCAATGTTGGCTAATGCATGTAAATTTTCAACATATTAGTTGTGTAATATGATTGTGGAACAATTTGATGGTAAAAAGAAAAGAAAAAAATATTTAGGTGATGGATCATTCAAATTTATTAAAATTGAATTATATATTTTTAAATTATGATTTGATTACAAAATATATATATACACAAGTTATCAAAAGTAATTAAAATTTTAAATACATATTTAATTTTTTGACCAATTTTAACCAGTCTTTGGAGGAAAACCTTTTCCATAAAGAATACAATCACCCAATTATTTTTCCAAAACTAGGTCTATTTGGAGACTAAATATTTTAGTTAAAAAGTTATTACAAGTTGTAATATCACTTTCTTTATTTTTGCATATTTTTTTATTATTAAAAGTTAAAAAATTATTAAAATAGTTTTTTTTTTAACTGACTAACTCGTTTGGGAACATTACTTTTTAATCTAAAATTCAAGAAGTAAATAAATTATACAAAAAAATCAAAGATTCTCTTTTCTTTATATTTTTTACACATTTTTTCGTAAAAAATTAAAAAGTCGTCACAAACATATTATTTTTTTTAACCTCATATTAGAACAAAAAAAACTAAAAAGTTACTAAATTAGCCTCCGTTTGGGAAGTGGGTCGGCTTTTTGGCTTTTTGACTATTTTAACCTGAACTATTTTAGCTTGGTTTGGGAAGGGCTTTTTGGCTTTTTTGACTTTTTGGCTTTTTGGTGAGGTGTCATCCTGTTAAATTACCAAATTGCCTTTTTTTTAATTTTTTATTTTGGGTTTGGATTTGGCATATTTTCCGTTTTTTTTTTTTTTAACAATTTTGGCTTTTTGCTTAAATTTTTTTTTTTTTTTTTTTTTGGTTTGGATTTGGCATATTTTAGTTATTTTTTTATTTTAATTTTTTTATGTTGGGTTTCAATTTGGCGTATTTTGCTATATATATATATATATATATATTTTTTTTTTGGGGTTTGGATTTGGCATTTTTGGCTATTTTTTTTTTTTTTTTGTATGTTGGGTTTCGATCTGCCGAATTTTGCTTAAATTTTGTATTTTTTATTTTTTTTTAATTTTGGGTTTGGATTTGCCATATTTTGGTTCTTCTTTTTATTTTAATTTTTTTATGATGGGTTTCGATTTGGCATTTTTTGCTTCTTTTTTTTTTTTTTGTGGGGGTTTGGATTTGGGATTTTTTGCTTAATTTTTTTTTTTGACATTTTTTTGTATGTTGGGTTTCGATCTGCCGAATTTTGCAAATCCAATTTTTTAATTTTTTATTTCTTTTTTTTTTTTGAGTTTGGATTTGGCGGATTTTGCTTTAATTTTTTTTTTCTTTTCATTTTTTTTATTTTGCGTTTGGATTTTTCGTATTTTGCTTAATTTTTTTTTCTGTTACTTTTTTTAATTTTGGGTTTGGATTTGGCGTATTGTGCTTAAATTTTTCGATTTTTTTTTTGGAATTTATGTTTTTGTCTTTTTGTTGTTGTTTTTTTTTACATTAATTAGTTCTTGTTCTTCATTTTTATTGGTATACAATAACCTTTTTTTTAATATATTTATGTGTTTCATTTATTTGTAAATTACGTCGCGAATGGTAATTTATGTTTTCATGTTTTTGTTGTAAAATATTTATTGAATGTGGCGTAATTTTGTCGTTATTTTTTCAAAATTTACGATTTTGTCATTGTCTTATTCACTCACATTAATTTGTTTTTATATTTAGAAAATGGATTTTCTCTCGTTTTATTTATTTGTAAACGACGTGGCAAATGGTAATTTCTGTTTTTTTCTTCTTTTTTTCCCTTTTTTTTTGGATGAGGCCTATGTTTGTCGTTCTTCTTTTTTTAATTTATGTTTCCGTAATTTTTTTTAATTTGTATACAGTACTTTGTTATTATATTTGACAAATCAGTTTTCGTCATGCTTATTTTATCTGTAAATTACGTGACAAATGCTAATTTCGGTTGGTTTTTTTGTTTGGAAAAACGTTTTTTTATGTCATTTA
The DNA here is from genome assembly GCF_055761805.1 of Camellia sinensis. Lineage (NCBI taxonomy): Eukaryota > Viridiplantae > Streptophyta > Magnoliopsida > Ericales > Theaceae > Camellia > Camellia sinensis. Next base: position 45,572,915 of record NC_138961.1, read on the forward strand.
TTCAAAATGCAATGGAAAATTATATATTGCCGTGGCACATGTCAAAAAATCTACAGTCTGTTTTGGTTTTCTTGTTGTTTTCAACTTCTGTTTTTATGTTTTTAATTGACGTCGCACATGACAATTTCTGTATTAGTTTTCTTTTTCATTTGGTTTTATTTGTTTCACCTTTTTTTGTTTTTCGAAAAGCTAAATTCGTATGGATTGTTGTTTTCGAAAGTTAGGCACGTTACCAACTGGAAGGGGTTACATTCCCGTGGAAACTCATACATATTGTATATGATAATATATTTGAATACAGTCTGTTCCACGTGTGTCATTATGTGACAACCATACGAAAATTATTTCGACTATTATATATTTCCTAACATTCCGTTATTACGCATGTAACATAATTTGTCGCGTATGTGAAAGCGCACCAATGCCATATGGGGGTCCTTATCCCCAACCATTAAATCATCATCGTCATGTTCAACTTCTGGTATGGCATTTACTATTGTCATAGCCTCTTTCTCGTCACAGATTGGCTGAACAGTTGTTGGGTTACCTGTGTTTCGCCGTATATAATTATGTAATGCCATTGACGCACCTACTAACTGAACTTGCACATTTGCAAAGTCATACCGAGACATGTCTCGAATAAACCCCCATCGATTTTTCCAGGCACCAAAAGTGCGTTCCACCACACTGCGTAAGGACGAGTGCACTTTGTTAAATAATTCCCTTGGCGTGTTTGCCGTCGTGTTTCGTGCAATACGTCGAAATTCTTGTTGGTGGTAACGGTGGCCTTTGAATGGTGCTAAGTAACCAATCCGGTTTGGATAGCCAGAATCGACAAGATAATATTTGCCTGCAGACATGACAACAATGTATGACACCAAAACCGAACATTCTGCGTCATTTTCAAGTAACGCTGTTTCAGGAAAAATTTATAGCCCCCTACATGTAATAACAGGACGATGTGTTACCTTCGTCAGGATGTGGGAAGGGGACATTGTCATTTGTTAGTATCTTGTTGAATATGTGACTATCATGTATATTTCCTTCCCATCCGCAGGAAATGAATATGAAACACATGTCAAAATCGACAGCGGCCATGATATTTTGCGTGTGACAGTATTTCCTACCGAAATATGTTGCCGCATCTGGTCCCGTAACCCATGCACTGACATGTGTTCCGTCTATTGCGCCAATGCAGTCTTGCAAACAACCCAATTGTTTTGTTGCGTAAATGGGTAACAAGTGTTTGGTTTTTTTCCAGACGTCACGTGCAGTTAATAATAAAAACAAAATATAATTAATTGTCTTGATTTATATGTCAATAATGTTTTCCAGAAGTACCTTGAACGGTAGGTATTTTCGTCTAGATTGCACGTATGGATGTATATGATGTTGACTGTATGTGGGCCAGCAATGAACAACAGTGAACTCTTTCATGGAAGTTAATACGTTATGCACGTGCCTCGACACAGTCTCCCCGGAATGTTGGAACCGTTCTTGGATTTCCCAATTTTGCTTCCCTTTCAACACATGGATAAACATTGCAACGCTTTCTTCAACAGCTAAGCCATGTGGACGTTGCGAAACTTGTAACCCAAAATCATTTACTAATGTCTCACATAATGCGGCAAAAACTTCCTTCGGCATGCAAACATTTTCCTCAAATCAACCCATATGGCCCGCATATAGTTCGCATATCCATGTATTCCCGGTTAGTATTGAAGTGCGACACGGCGTTTTATCCATGTGTTTTTCGTACCATTATGTCGCATACTGGCATGCTTGTAGGAATGTGCAGTTCTGTTCTTGTTGCACCTGGACCGCAATTTGATTAAGCATTTCCGTTATTTCATCATTGTTGCTTCCATCCCAGGGATTCATCGCGTCTTCGTGGATGCGAAACCTACAAGAGTGGCAGTCTTTCAATCAGTTGGCAGGTGATTCATTGACTCAAATTATATTGAAGTTTGCAATTACAAAATGCCGACATTGTTTTTAATGTAAGTAATGTCGTCACCAATGTCATTTGGAACGCATAATCATATGAATTGCACAAAAAAAAGAAGCTGTTCAACTTATGCTTTATAGGGAGGCCATGGTGGTAACAACCACAAAACTAGCCAGCAAACTAAACTAACAATTGATAATATGCGACATATAGGCATTCAAAAGCGTGCAAGGAAAACGTAATTCCCTGTCTTAAAAATGGCCACACAAAATATTAAAACATAAACATCCCATTCATTTCCCAAAAACGAAGCACAGCCATGCTTCCGTTCCGTCAACCCATGCAGTTAACTAAAACTTTTGGTCACCATAGCTAGCAAGAAAAAAACAAAAACGACAGAATAAAAACATGCACACACCACCATCCTGTTTTAGTACAGTGCCAACAATACCATAAGTCAAAGTTTTAAAAAGGAAGAGAAGGACATGCATCTTCAACACTCGTAACACCGCTACATCACATCCGGCGACCCCCAAGCAGGTTTGCAAAAGGCGCCGACGCAGTACACTGGAGTTGCTTCTGTGTAAGCCATCCATGATGTGGTCGTCATCAGGTTGGCACATCATCACCTCCCGGTAATCGGCGTTATCCATAAGTGTGGAGGCGAAGTGGAATAACGGCGTACCAATCAGGGATGGAATACTGCTCAGTTTATGCATGCACTCCGAAATAGTGTATAGCGATTCGTTGCCTGTGAGGTGCCCCACCGTGACCTACTGATTCTTCGAATGCACCACATCTGTCAGATTGTTCATGCTTTTTGCAATAACGAACGCACCACTTGTTGCCTTCTTCGACTTTGAAACACTTGTTGATGGCGTCTTTCTTCTTTTTGGCTTTTCAATCGGAACATGCTCCAGTGAAGAATCTGAATCCACGTCATGTACTCCTGCGGGTATCGGATCAGTAAATGGCTGGGCTCCCAAACTACGCACTGAATCAAATGAGTCATCAGCAGCTTCAGGAAGTTTCTCTCCTGGGGTCCAATGGTGCTTCCCAGTAGCTGATGCCCCCATGAAGACCGTCTCCATCAAGTCACGGTATTCCAAGGTTTTTTTCCTGAACTTCGCACACGTCTTGTTGATCTGCAGAAATAGAGATATATGAAAGAGGCAGACGTTATATTTCATTTAATTAATTAAAAGTTAACTGAACAAGTCAAAAATGTACTGGTAAATGACATATATAAAAGTTGTTTGTACATGTACTTACTGATTCCATCTTGTCCCACCACTCCTCAGGTGCCTGAAACAAACCGGTGTCACAATCAAAGCCTATCCCAGACACTCCTTTGCTTGAATCCATCAACTTTGTCCACGCTTGCCACTCTTTTTTCAAGCTCATGTACTTATTCTTCAACTGTTTCAGTCCATGTTTTTTTCTTGTTTTTTTCTCAAATTTCCTTGCCAATGACTTGTACCCTGCTTGGCTGAGGACTAGGAATGGGCGTTTCCTTTACTAATCTCATTTGCAATCAACTGCAGGAAAACTCGGATTGAGTTACTGTCCCATGAGGCCTTGTGGCTGAACTGATTTTGTGTCTCTTCAAGACTGCTTGACTTGTCAGTCACAACGCCTTTGCTTTTCGATTGGTTACGCGGCGAAGTACGTGTGGAAGCCATTACTAATGTACGGTTACAAAAGATTACCATCACAAATTTGGTTGTCATATACACACGCATAAGCCATGACATATTAATAACAACAAACAGAGATATAGGATGCTAAAGTTAAATTTGCATATAACCATTGCACATTAATATGGTACGTACACAGGTTCCATGGAAGTTAGTAATAGACAAAAATATAATAGTTAGTATTACGGCTCCCATATGCGACAACATACTACCAACATACTACGAACATACTAACTACATACTAACAACATACTGACAACAGACTAACGTGTTTGTACATACTGACAACATGGTAACGGTGCTTACATACGGCACAACAAAATGACAACGACAATGCAGAGCACATACACAATGGTCTTAAGGACACACAAAGATTGTTGAATGTCTATGACATCAGCCCGCAATTGCATGGCAATTTCATCTCCGGGTGTCGCATAGTCTTGGTTCTCTCGCCTTCGTTCTTCTCACCAACCAATCCAACTAACACAGGGCTGATGAGTGGAAATGATGGAACTATTAGTTTCATGGGTTGTTAATGTTCATACAGTTATGACCGGTAAAGATTGGTCACTCACCCCGGGGCGGGGACAGACAAAGTAGGGACGCCCTGGATTTTTGGTAGACCTGGAAATCTTAACAATACAGGGGCCATGTCCACAGGCACACATTCATCGTGGCCATGTACTGGAAGTTGCAGTAGAGGTGAACGACGCCATGCTACGCTTTAAATTGCAATTAAATTTACATGAATCAACATGAACACATACAAAGATTAACGCAAGTTTATTTTTATTCCATGAACGAACTACATTGTTTGTAAAAGTATTGTGCATCATGAAATTAGGTTTATTGGTAATATATTTTGAAATATATTTTTTATTAGATTTGTGCATATATTGTTAATATATTTTCTAATAAATTTTTTTTTTAATATATGTTTACTAAAAATTTTACTGAAAATATTTTTTACGAAATTTTGTTTAAGATAATTTTAAAATATTTTTGAATATATTTTGAATATATTTTTTAGTAATTAAATTTTGTCATATATGTTTAATAAAATTTGTACACTCTTTACTTTTTAAATAAAAAATTGTAATATATATTTTAATATATTTTTAATATCTTTGTAATATATTTCTTAATAAACCATATTTTGTAATATATTTGTAATATAATTTTTATATATTTTGGATAAAATTTGTTGTAAATATATATAGATAATATATCTACCTTCCTTCCCAAATTTAGTTTGAAATATATTTTTTATCTAATTAATATATTGTTCACAAATGAGAATTGAGCAATTCGTATTGAGTAAAAAATATATTGAAATTAATAAATCTATTTTGTAATATATTTTAAATATATTTTATATGATATTTTCAAAATATTTTTGAATATATTTGTACTATATTTTTTAATAATTAAATTTTGTCATATATGTTTAATAAAAGTTAGACACTCTTTACTTTTTAACTCTAAATTTGTAATATATATTTTAATATATTATTAATATCTTTCTAATATATTTTTAATATATTTGTTAATAAACACAATTTTCTAATATATTTGTAATATAAATTTTATATATTTTGTAATTTGTTGTTAATATATGTAGATAATATATCTACCTTCCTTCCCAAATTTAGTTCGAAATATAATTTTTATGTAATTAATATGTTTTTTAGAAATAAGAATTGAGCATTTCGTATTGAGTAAAAAATATACTAAAATTAATAAATCTATTTTTTAATATATTTTGAATATATTTTTTAGGATATTTTGAAAATATTTTTGAATATATTTGTACTATATTTTTTAATAATTAAATTTTGTCATATATGTTTAATAAAAGTTAGGCACTCTTTACTTTTTAACTCTAAATTTGTAATATATGTTTTAATATATTATTAATATCTTTCTAATATATTTTTAATATATTTGTTAATAAACCCAATTTTCTAATATATTTGTAATATAAATTTTATATATTTTGTAATTTGTTGTTAATATATGTAGATAATATATCTACCTTCCTTCCCAAATTTAGTTCGAAATATATTTTTTATCTAATTAATATATTTTTTAGAAATGAGAATTCAGCATTTCGTATTGAGTAAAAAATATACTCAAATTAATACATCTATTTTGTAATATATTTTGAATATATTTTTTATGATATTTTGAAAATATTTTGCAATATATTTTTAATATAGTTTTTCATAATTAAATTTTGTCATATATGTCTAGCTAAATTTTTACACTCTTTACTTTTTAAATCTAAATTTGTAATATATATTTCAGATATATTTTTTTTAATATCTTTCTAATATATTTTTAATATATTGCTTAATAAACCCAATTTTTGTAATATATTTGTACTATAAGTTTTATATATTTTGTAATTTGTTGTTAATATATATAGATAATATATCTACCTTCCTTACCAAATTGAGTTGGAATTATATTTTTTATGTAATTCATATATTTTTCACAAATGGGAATTGAGCATTTCTATTAGCAAAAATTCAGGCTTTAGCATTGACTATAAACAAAAAAATATAACAAATCTGCCCCAAATTTGTGATAACCGAACAGAACAGATTTATACAAGACCTGATAATTGAGCATTTTGTAAACAAGATCTGATAAGAACAGATTTGTAAATCAGAACAGATATATAAGATCTGCTTTTCCTTCAGTTTAAACAACGGTGCCTTCAGTTTGTGATCAACAGATCTGATTTTCATAAATAAGAACAGATATTTTAATAAGAACATATATATTTTATATATATATATATATGTATATATACAAATCTGCCCCAAATTTGTGATAACCGAATAGATTTTCAAAATAAGAACAGATCCATAACCCAGATTTCTCACAGAGACAGATCGGTGCACCAAATGTGTGTAATGTAAGCGTAATCAACCCAATCACGATCGGAAAGCAACAGATCGGTTATGAATCGATGCCGTTATCAACCCACACTATGCAGATCGGAAGAAGAAAAAGAGAAATCAGATAGGCCATAAAGCATTACCTGAATCAAATCGGTTTGAGTTTGAGAGGCTTGGTTCTTGTTCGCCGACGCGGATGGGTACTCCGGTGGCGATTACCTCTGCAAAGGTCGGTCATATGTCCTCGGATAGCTCCGTTGTTCTTCTTTTCGTCTTTCTCCAAAGGGTGTGTGTTGGGTTTGGATGAGGCGTTGTCCCTCAGATTGAAGAGTGTTGTCTTCGAGGCATTTGGGTAAATTTACACGAGTAAGGGTTTCAACATACCCGTGAATTGCATTTCGTCGGGACGTGGCTAATTCAGTCTATACGTGGCTAATTTAGCTTGGTTTTTCCTTCTCAAACACCACCTTAGTATGTTCTCAAATGAAGCCTGACTGTTTGGCTAATTCAACTTGGCTAAATTAGTTCCGTTTGGGAAGAACGTTTTGACTTTTTTTATTTTTTAAAGAGAAAAAAATAAAATGATTATGATTTAAATGTGACATTTTATCTTATTAACTTATTTAGTCTATTTTATCTTTTTGTACTCTTTTAGTCCTAACCCACCTCCAACTCACTTGTTAAATGGTAGCTAAAATAGCCTGTTGATGGCCCTAGTTTCTTTAAGGAAGAATTATATTTCAATGAAACAGAATTTTTTTTACACAAATATAAACGGGTGTAAGTCACACTTTTACCTTCACTTTTTTTTTTTGTAATTTTTTTTTCGTGCTATAATTCCCCATTTTTTTAATATTCTCTCTCTCTCTCTCTCTCTGTGTGACGAACACAACAAATTTCGATCCCTTCCTGAACCCTAACCCTTTTGCTCACCTAAAAAAAAACCGTTTCTTGACCCCAATTTGAGTAAAGTAGCCATGGTTTGAATATATGTATTTTTTTATTTGGAGAATTTGAATTAATATTTATACTGATGGAATATGATTTATTATTTATTATTTTTATTAATATTTCTATAATATTAAATCAAATCCTATATAATAAAAATAGTTGAAATATGCAAGGTTTACAAATATTAATTTTTGTTAGGACCGAGTAAGAAATCCGTGAAATCTGTAATCCGATCCGATTCAGTCCAATCTGGTAAGTTTAGATTGGTTTTTGTTGTAGGGGTGAGCATGTGTTTTGTAGAGGTGAGCATGGTCCAGATTGGACCGGATTGGGATAAAACCAAGATTAATCCGTTATTTACGATTCTTGAAAAATTAGAACCAATCCAATCCGTTTAAATTATGGAACCAATCCGAACCAATCCATTTAAACACGGATTGGATCGGTTTAGGACCACAAATTCACATAATTAAATAACAAAAAAATATATATATAACACTTTAATTTCATAAAAACATAAACAAAGTGCTATATTTGTTCCACAATAGCAACATGTCTTTCTATAATAGTGACATACTGTTCTAAAATTTAAACAACCATAAGAAAACTAGTTTCACCATAAGTATTTAGACCATTACAAATTAAAACTAAAAACTAACCAACAAAAGTAGTAAAAGAAGATATACGAGTTTAGGTTTTATATGGAATAAGAAAAGATACTATGGGGGAGGATGTATAATAAAAATATAAATTATTTGTATACAGTCTGGATCGGTTCCAATTCGGAACAGCAGGATTCAATTCGGAACCAATCCGTAGACTACGGATTTTTAATTCTTCAATCCAGAACCAAACCATGGATTCAAAAAACTAATCCAAACCTACTAGATTGGACTAGATTTGATCGGATTACGGGATTCCTTGCTCAGCCCTAGTTTTTTGAATCCATGGTTCTGTTCCGGATTGAAAAATTAAAAATCCGTAGTCCACGGATCGGTTTCGGATTGAACCCTATGGTTCCGAGTTAGAACCAATCCAGACCGTATACAAATGACCTATATTTATATTATATACCCTCCCGCATTGTTTCTTCTTTTATTCCATATAAAACCTAAACCCAGCTAGTATTTTCTTTTATTGTTTTTGTTTGTTGGTTTTTAGTTTTAATTTGTAATGGTCTAAATACTTATGGTGGAACCAGTTTTCTTATAATTGTTTAAATTCTAAAATTGTATGTTGCTATTATGGAAAGGGGTGTTAATATTATGAAACTAATATGATATTATGTTTATATTTTTATGAAATTAAAATGTTTTATATTTTTTTTTTGTTATTAATTATCTGAATTCGTGGTCTTAAACCGATCTAATTCGTGTTCAAATAGATTGATTCGGATTGGTTCCACAATTTAAACGGATTGGATTGGTTCCATTTTTCAAGAATTGTAGATGGCGGATTGGTCATGCTTTTACCCCAATCCGGACCATACTCATCTCTAATTTTTGTGACTTTTTTGATTAGACTACTTATTTCAACTTTTAAACTTCAACCAAAATAATTACAAAAATTAATTTTTACCCCCTAAGATTTAATTAAAATACGAATTAATCCATGTGATTTTAAAAATTATATTCCATCCTCTGAAATCTCTAATTTCATAACAAATCGCCAATTTTATTAATAAGTCATCAAGTCAATTAACAGTTTTTTAAAATGTTAGAAATATATTTCAATTAATAATTTAGGTAATTTTATTATTGTATAGAAGAGCAATTATGAATTTCATTTTTTTAGTTAATTCTGTTAAATAAAAAATTCTAACAATGAAATATATGTAATTTTTCAAATCACAAGAGGCAATCTGTACTTTAAGCAAACCTCAGGGGGTGTATTGGTAATTTATAATATTATATTTCAACTTTAAAAGTATTTACAAACATTTTATATTATTTATTAATATTTTTATAATATTATAATAAAAATAGTTGAAATATAAGATGTTTACAAATATTAATATTTGTAACTATTTTTATTAAACTAATTATTTCCGCTTTTAAACTTCAACCAAAAATTAGTTACAAAAATTAATTTTTATATTATATTTCAACTTTAAAAGTAGTTACAAACATTTTATATTATTTATTAATATTTTTATAATATTAAATGAAACCCCATACACCAAAAAATAATAATAACTAATATTAATTCAAATCATAAAAATAAAAAATACATGTATTCAAACCATACAAATATTAATTCACATATTAAACTTACACTTGACGCAGACTAAACTTACACACCCACGTAGATTTAACTTAGACTTGCACACCCACACAGATTCACCTTGCATCCCTACATGGACTGGACCTACAACTTACACAAACTAGACTTGCATCCCACCCAAATTGGACTTGCACTCAGGCACAGATTGAATTTGCACTCCAATCAAATATTTTTAATACTGAAATATATTATGTGAATTCTTCTTTTTTTATGATTAATTTTTGCTATTTTTAAAATTATTTATAAAGTTGAAATTTACAATGCGATTAATTTTTTAAAACTAATTTTTGTAACTATTTTTAAAGTTGAAATATAAAATATTTGGTTGAATTTTTAAAATTTGTCTTTTATTTTTTTCTAAAAAATTAAAAATAATTTGTTTAAAAAAAACATCATTTTCATTTTCATATTATTCTATCTTTTTTTTTAGCAAAAATATTTTTTTTAATATTTGTATGTTTGAATATTATTTTTTATTTGAGTTAATATTTTTATTAGTGTCTACATTTTCTCTTAGCAAATAAAAATAACATTTTTTATTTAACAACTAATTTTTAAAAAATATTATTTTTATCAACTCAAATCATAATATTTGAGTAAATAATATTTTTAAAGTAAAAATGAGATGGGTTGAATTAATATTAGTAGTATTTTTTATGCAATAGAAAAAGTCAAACAAATATATGTTATTTTTGAAGTAAAATAATATTTTTTAAAATTAAAAATGAGACGGGGGTGTGGATGTGATTTGTGATGTATTACGTGTATACATGCATAAATCTAGGTGTATATTTAGAGAAGTTGTTGCTATTCTTGGAATATTGCATGTGGTATCTTAATGGTATTGTAATTGGTAGAGTGGGTATGACCTACGAATTTGAGTTAGGTGATTGAGAAATATGAGAGGACATAATGAATTGTGATTGGTATAGAGTATGACCATGTAGTGTCCCAAGACCAACCAATAAATTTTTGGGTAAATTGGTGATAAATCCAATCTAAGGAGATTGTAAGGTATTAGGTCCAGTGTATATTTTTTTGTTGAAGATAAGTCTATCATTTGTGAAATAGTTTAGTGAGAAGTCTTTTTGTTTTTTTAAAAGACATTTGGTTTTCAATTTTATCTCTTAATTTATGTGTTGACTTTTTTTTATCTGTTGACTTTTGTTGACTATCTCTTCAAATTTTTTTCCTATTTGTTCAAATTTTTTCTATATCTGTTCAAAAAAATTTCTTATCTGTTGAAATTTTTTACTTATCTATTTAAATTTATATTTATCTGTTGAACTTTTTTCCTTATCTGTTCAATTTTTTCACTTTATTTGTTCAATATCTGTTCAAATTTTATTATCTGTTCATTTTTTTAATCGGTTGAAATATTAAGCCTCTATCTGTTCAAATATTTTTTTTCTTTTTCCATTTCCCTATCTGTTTCAATATGTTTCATCATTATCATCATCATCAACAATAACAACAACAATTTGTTCATTTTTTTTTTCTATTTGTTGAAATATGGAGCTCCCTATTTGTTCAATTTTTTCTTTTCTTTCTCCCTCTCTTTCTCCCTATCTGTTGCAATATTTGTTCATTACAGATCTGTTTCTTTATCAACAACATTCATCATCATCATCAGCAACAATAATCAACTATAGAGAGAGAGAGAGAGAGAATCAAACTGCTATCCGTTAAAAAAAAAATACACCTAGATATAGGCATACGCACATATACATATATGTGTGTGTGTGTGTGTATGTCTAACTAATTCTGTTGATTTCACCACACACACGCGCATACATACATACATATATACCTACATGTGCATACCTCCCTCCAATCGCAAAATCAAATGAAGCACAGATTTCTTTTGAATATTGTAGTTAGTGAGCGTAAAACCATATTCAAGCTGTTTGTTTGGTGAAAATCAAACACAGCTGGTCCGGAGGAATCCCTTCATTATCTTGAATCTTTGCCTTGACCAATTGTTTCTGAGCTCTCAACCTTCAAAGTTATCGACTTTGTTTGGTTTGTTTTTGAGAGATTAATTTTGGAGAAAATTTTTCAAAAATTTGTTTGGTTTAGTGATTTTGGATTTTTTTTTTCCAAAATCACTCTTTTTCTTACACATCAATCAATCAATTTTTCTCTCTCATCTCTCCTTTTCAATCATTTTTTTTCTCATACACATCTACTCAACTATAACAAAATATCAAATCATTCCAAACTCCCATACTCCAAAACTATTTCTCAAATATACAACCAAACAAACCATTTTTTTTTTAAATTCTCTCCCCAATTTTTTTTAAAAAAATTATCTCCCAAAACCAAACCAAACACACCCATCGTCTTTCCAGTGAGAGTCTTCACAAAAGATTTACATACCGCCGCGGAGACGGAGGATGAGGTTGAGTGTGGACTCCTTCTGGATATTGTAATTGGCGATGAAGGGCGGCGGAGGTAAACTTGAGCGTGAGTAAACTGTTGGCGAAATAGTATGTGGAGGTTCAATCTGGTGATGATGGTGGCAGATCTATCGATTTGCGAAGTTGATTTGGGATGGTAAATCAACATCATAGATGAATTTCTCAGGCGACGACGGAACTGAAGGTCATACGTAGCTAAAGTGAGGAGATTAGAGAGAGAGATATGTGGGTTTGGTTTGGGAATATGCGGATAATATATATATATATATAAGGGTAGTTTAGTCATTCAATAATGTTTGGGAGCTCTAATTTGAGAGCTCTAATGCAGCTTTAATGATGTGAAGAGTGTCTATGTGAAGAGGGAGCCCATACTCATCTCTCTATCTCTCTCTACTCTCTTTCTCTTCCACTTTATTAGAGCTCCTATTAGAGCTACTATTTTAGAGTTATGTAGCATTATTGTTAGTCATGTGATAGAAATTATCCTTCTGAACCTAATGTTTTAGCACAGAGATTTTTGGATAAAAAAATTTTAGTAGTTGTTTGGGATGTGTTACATAAGTGTATTTTTTGACTTTTTAGTTAAAAAAGTAGAGAAAAAAAAATAATTTTAGACTTTTGAACTCATCGCCTTAATTTTTAATATATGTAAGTGTGTGTGTGCTAGGTAAGAGAGAGTCGTTAAAAAAAAAGGTAAATTACAAATACACTCTTGAGATTTGCTTAAAATACCTTGTGATTTGGAAAATTATAAATACCTCATCGTTAGTATTTTTTTATTTAACATAATTAAATGAAAAAAAGAAATTCATATTTGCTCTCCTATATAATAATAAAATTATTTAAATTATTAATTGAAATATATTTCTAACATCATTAAAAGCTGTTAATTAATTTGATGATTTATTAATAAAATAGGTGATTTGTTATGAAATTAGAAATCTCATGAGTGAAATATAATTTTTAAAATTATAAGGAGCAATTTATATTTTAACCAAATCTCAAAATTATATTTATAATTTATCCAAAAAAAAATGTTTGTGAAAGAGAGAATTGACGGAGAAAGTGTGACGTGAAAAGGGGAAAAAGACAAAAAAATAAAAATAAAAAATTCATATCTTGGTAATTATTTTTACACTTACCACTGTTGATATAATTTAAAAATATTTTCCACTGAGACTTGCTTTAGCAAGCTAGTAAAAAGTTAAATTTTAATTTTTTTAATAAAAAAGTTAAATTTTTTATTCAAATTAAAAATTAACTAAAAAAAAAAAAAAAAAAAGTTAAAAGACAATTTTTTATTGTGATATTTTTTCACATCTACAGCTTTTTTTTTCGTAATTTTTTTCGTGCTGTAACTTCCCCTTTCTTTAATATTTTTTTTTTTCACTCTCTCGCTCTCTCACAAACAAATTTCGATCGCGCCCTGAACCCAAACCATTTCTCTCATCTCAAAAAAACCGTTTCTTGACCCCCAAATTGAGTAAAACTAGCCATGGAAATGCCTTCGATCTCTTCGAGCCCCCGTACCGTCGAAGAGATCTTCAAAGACTACTGCGGTCGTCGCGCCGGCGTCGTCCGCGCTCTCACTTACGGTACTTCTATCCATCCCCCCATTCATCAACACACACACTTCAAACCCTAATTTCAACAAACCCTAATTTAATCGCTTTTATCTTTCTCAATTCTCTCTCTCTCTCTCTCTCTCTCTCTCTCCCTCAGATGTCGATGAGTTCTACTCTCTCTGCGATCCAGGTTGATCTCATCTTTCCCCCCCTCTATTACCCCTTTATCTGCATGTTTGTATGTGTACAGTTTTGCTTACTTTGATTTTGGATTTGGGTTTTGGGTTTGTTTTGATTTTCTCTGTCTAGATAAGGAGAATTTGTGTTTGTATGGTCACCCGAACGATACATGGGAAGTGACACTGCCGGCCGAGGAGGTTCCACCGGAACTTCCCGAGCCGGCGTTGGGGATCAATTTCGCCAGGGATGGAATGAATCGGAGAGACTGGCTTTCGCTCGTGGCTGTGCACACTGATTCTTGGTTGCTCGCTGTTGCTTTCTATTTTGGAGCTCGCTTTAATCGCAATGAGAGGTACCTTTTATTGTTTTGTTGCTTCATGTTGAACTGGTTATGATATTGACTGTTGAGTGCATTTTTATATATTGTTGGGTTGATGTATATTGACAAACTCTAAATTTCAATTGGGGACTAAATTTTGTGCCTTTTACATTAGGAGTTCAGTGATGCTTCATTTGTTTAGTTGCTAACTACTTTTGGTGGTTGAATATGTACAACGGTAGATTTTGTATAATCCTTTGGGAGGTTGGGTCGTGTGTTTGCAATTGTATTTAATTACTTCTTAACTGGTATAAATATACAGCTGTTGGTGGTGAGTGGGCTAGTTACCACCAGAGGTGGAAGGGGGGAGAGAAAAGGTAGTCTTAGATAGAGAGAGATAGGGTGAGTGGCAGTGGAGAGTTTTTGAGATTCATCAAAGAAGATCACTGCATATGGCATTTTTTTTATTATGCATAGTATGCATGGAGGTCTTCCACCCCTATTTATAGGAGTGTCAGGCCTTGGAGTCCAACTCACCTGAGCCTACAGTCCCACATATGGATTGATTGCTGACAATGGAACAACCTTCATTGATAAGACAGTCCAAAGGTAGCAACCATCAGTCTGTGGTGCTGAATTGGTTAGAGGTCTAAGTGGCTGTGGTGTTGGTTAAGGGTAGACTTCACCTAATGGCTGGCCCATGGTTTATAGGGCTTGGCATCATGGTTTGGGCCTATAGGATTGGGTTTGATAATTTTTTCCGTCTGGATTGTAATTTCTAGCTATGCTTGGGAGGAGTGCTTGAAGCTAGGGATGACAATTTGAACCCGACCCGACGGAGACCCGACCCCCCGACCCCGAATTGAGCAGTTACCCCCCGACCCCGAATTGAGCAGTTTTTTCCCGAAAAATACCCCCGACGGGCCGGGGATAGTATTTAAAAATAAATTCCCGATGATGTTCGGGCCGGGGACAGGGATACATTTTCCAACCCCGGCCCCGGCCCCCCTATTCTGTTCATATATGTATAAATATATGTGTGTTGTGTGTGTTTGGTACAACAAACATAACACAGAATATATATGTTTGTGGTGTGTGAGTTGGCACAACAAAACAAACCCACCACAGACGCATCATCTGGCTCCTCTCTCTCTCTCTTCCTTCTCTCTCTCTCTCTAACACACAACTGCAGCTCCCTTACCGACGGCTCTTTCTCTGGTTCTCACCGGCAGCCTATGAAGCATGGACACTCCAAAAATGGTGCCGTGGCAGTGTCCGACACGCGGACACGCCGGGGACACGGGGACACGCCGGGGACACGTACGGGACACGCCAGATGGCGTGTCCCTTTAATTTAATAATTTTTTTGGAAGGGGACACGGAAGGGACACGGCGGGGACACGCGTGTCCATATCTGGACACGCCAAGGGACACGGCGGGGTTCTTTTTTAAATTTTCTATATTTATTTGGGGTCAAAGTATAATATTTAACAAGTTAAAAAAAAAAAAAAAAAAAAAAAAAAAAAAAAAAAGAAAAACACTAACGGGCAAAGCCCTAATCGAACAACAGAGGTAAGAAATACTAAAATCAGACCTCTCAGTCGAAGTCGAAGCTCTCCTCTCTCTCAGTCGAAGTCGAAGCTCTCCGAAGCTCTCAGTCGAAGCCCTCCGAAGTCGAACGAAGCTATCTCTCTCAGTCGCAGCCCTCCGACGTCTATCGAAGCCCTCCGAAGTCGATCGTAGACCTTCGATCCACTCGTCTGTGTCTCAGTTTCAGTCGATCCAGCGTCTTCGACCTTCGATCTGTTCGTCTTCGAAGGTAAGCCCCTCTCTTGCCTGTCTCTTTCTCTTTCGCTCTCTCTCTCTCTCTCTCTGCTCTGCTTCAGTTCGACTGAACTGTCTTCATTTTTTTTTTTTTTTCTTTTTTTTTTTTTATACGTTCGACCAGACTTGTTTTTTTTTTTTTATTTTTTTTATTTTTATTTGTTTATACATTTACATATATAAGACCTTTTTTTTGTTTAATTATATGTAAAAAAAATTGTATTTAAAACTGTAAGATTTTTATGAGTATATATTAAAAACTGTAAAAAATTTTTTTATACAATATGTAAACTCTTTTTTTTATTTTTTATATATAAAATTGTATTTAAAAAATAATAATTATAGGTTTATATATATACATATATACAGTATGTAAACTCTTTTTTTTATTTTTTATATATAAAATTGTATTTAAAAAATAATAATTATAGGTTTATATATATACATATATACAGTATGTAAACTCTTTTTTTTTATTTTTTATTTTTTATCCTTCTAATGTTAATGTTAATTTATAGGAAAAATGTCTAGTTCAAATTCTGCCAATAACACACAATCTGCCTTTGATGCTGAAGATGATAAGCCACTATGGAAATATGTGACTAGATTAGAAAAATCTGGTGCAAGAGGGGGAAATTATACTTTTCAATGTAATTTTTGTCGGGTTACACGTAAAGGTTCATACACTAGGGTAAAAGCCCATTTTTGTCGGGTTCATACACGTAAAGGTTCAAGATGTTGGATGTTGAATCTTTTGCCTCTCTTATATTTATTGAATTAATGGTTACTATGTTAGTGTTTGTTAATTTACATAACACATACAAATATATATATTAAAAAAAAAAAAAAATTCGCCGTGTCCCCCGCCGTGTCCGTGTCCCCCTTTTTTGAAAATTGCCGTGTCCCGTGTCCGTATCCGTGTCCGTGTCCGTGTCCGTGTCCGTGCTTCATAGCCGGCAGCTCCCTCACCGCCGGCTTCTTCTCTCGTTCTCACCGCCGACTCATCTCCCTCTCACGGTATCTCTCTCTCTCTCTCTCTCTCTCTCTCACGGATCTCCTTCTCTCTCTCTGTCTCTCATGGATCTCCTTCTCTCTCTCTGTCTCTCATGGATCTCCTTCTCTCTCTGTCTCTCTGTCTCTCTCTCTCTTTCTTGTTTTTTGCTTTTGTTCAGATCTAGAAAATGGTGGAGCTGAAGATGAAGATGTTGATGAAGATCTGTTGGTGATGAAAATGATGAAAATGCTTTTTGATTGGTTAGATCTTTTAAGGCTCAGATGTTTGATTTGTTAGATGTTTTCTGGAGCTGTTTTTTTTTTGGCCGGAGATTTTCAGGGTCGGGGAAACCCGATCCCTGTTAGGGAGCGGTAGTGGGTTTCTCGTCGGGGATCGGGGCCAGGGACGGGGGAGTTTCCACCATCGGGGATTGGGGACGGGGAGGGTGATCCCCGGCCCCGCCCTGGCTCGTTGCCGTTCCTACTTGAAGCTCACCCCTACCTGCAAATTTTGTTTATATAGAATACTTTGGGTAAAGCTGGCTGTACTAATTTTCCCAAAACAGTGTAAAGGAATGGAGATGAGAGGATCTCATAACAAATGATGAAGAAAAATATATAGAAAATCAAAATTGCAACTTCATGTTTATGATTTGATAAGTGAATAGCTTAACTTGTCCTATGGTTAAAGAAACTTTTTGGTGGAATGATGAAACAAGACGAGTGGTTGGGCCAACCATAATTTTATTATACATCCACATGATAACTTTATGTAGTTTCACCAACAAGTTTGACCATAAAATAAAACAAGACATGACAACCAGAGATTGCTGAATTTATTGTAATTTTATTTATGAACTTGTAGATGTAATTGAGGGAGGTTAAAGATAGGTGGGGGGGACCTTGGTGCATTGGGGAGATTTTATGTCGTGTCATTCCCTATGGAGCATTGTGTTTGCAAACATGTCTCTTTGGTTATGATGGAATTCTAGGATTTTACAGAAGAAAATGATTTGATTGATCTCCCTTTGACAGGAGCAAGATACGCTTGATGCAATAACAGAGAAACCCCTTCTCTTTTGATGATTTCTTAGTTTCCCTTGATTTAGATTAACATTTTCTTGGAGTTTGTCAATTACTTGGACAAGTAGAGAAGCTCCTTTTTGTTTGATGATTGACAAATTCTTAGTTTCCTTTGATTGAGACTAGCATTTTCTTGGAGATTGTCAGTTAGTTTTTCAGCAGCCAATGTCAAATCATGCACGTCTTTTGTTGCATAGTTGAGACATTCTTCATAATCGAGCCCTTACAAGTTTGAAAACATGTGGCTGAAAGTGGATGGTTTCATTAATAAAATTAGAACCTATGTTGAGTGGGTCTTGGATATCAGGGGATCTAGAGTATATGATAGCTAAGCAATTGAAATTGCTTAAAGAATATTTGGAAAAGTGGAATAAAGAGGAATTAGGCAATATAGCTTTCGAAATGGCATGCATTAAGGAGACTGATGAAGAGTCTGAAGAAGGTATTTATAGAGGAGTAAGAGTTGCATGAAGGGGAAGCTAAAGGGGAGTTGGGTTGCATTGTCCTTATGGCATAAGAAGGGGTCTATTAGGCAACCCAATATGGGATTGGAGTGGGGTTCAAAAGATTCAAAACAAGCGATAACCAATTTATTAGTAAATGCAATTTCAAATTCGTAAGAACCAAATGTGAATGCTCTAAGAGTGCTATAAGCAAACGATAGATATCAAGTGGTTATAGCTATAGAGGATAAGCACAAGTACTAAATGTAAGATAAGAAGGATAGGGGAAAGAATAAACCAAATGTTGCGATGTATAGTGATTTGGCTCAACCAAGCCTACATCCACTTCCAAAGGCTTCTCCTTGAAATTCTTCATTATTCAACAATAGCTTACAACTTACAAGCTTCCCATGTGCTTGCAAGACAACAAGTATTTTCTCCCAAAATACTCAAAAATACAAATCCCCAAAACAACCTTTTTTTTGGGTAGAGCAAAAACTTTTGAGTATTAATACCCAAACACTCAAATTCCTCACCAAGGGTTCACAAACCCTTTTCCAAATGATTCGAGCAATAAATGAGTACAAGAATGCAAGTAATAACTCCCCAAGGTTGGATGGATTTAAAAGGATAGATTCAAGATTATTACTATGGGGGTGCGAAAGTATGTTTTGGAGTACAAATCCTTATAATTTTAAATTATTTTAAATTTTCTAGTATAATATATGATATTTTTCAAATTTTTGGGGATGTGGTTGCCCCTCCTCGCACCCCCCTAGATCCGTCCTTGGATTTAATACAATGAAGAATAAGTACGCAATGTATTTATGAACTATGACTTGAAAGCTTTGAATTTTTTGAATGGTTTAAAAGTATGAGATCAAATCT
Organism: Camellia sinensis; assembly: GCF_055761805.1. Lineage (NCBI taxonomy): Eukaryota > Viridiplantae > Streptophyta > Magnoliopsida > Ericales > Theaceae > Camellia > Camellia sinensis. Next base: position 45,592,415 of record NC_138961.1, read on the forward strand.
TGTCTTCTAGTGAGTTATGATTGTTGTTTTGTAGCCCTTCATCACTTTTGAACTGTTAGTGGTAGTTGAATTTTATTAAATTTGAAAGGAGCAATTAAAAAAAAATCAGTTTTGTATCCAATCGCACCCAAATTAAAAAATCCCAATAGTTGTTGTCGACAACATAATACCATTTGGTGTCAGCACCTTGCATCTTGAAGTTATTTTTCCAACCAACTTGTAAAATAGTGTCGACACCTTCTTAGAAGTGGTTGACTGGGAAGATTGAAATTTCTACTTCCACGGTGTTCCAAATCATGCTAAATTCAATATTTATGGCAAATAAATGTCACAAGGCATGAATTCAACAATTTTAATGATTTTTAACAACATAGATTCAAATCATAGACTTAAGATATGAAATTATAAGCATAATGACTTTCTTGAAACTCGAAATATTTGAGATACAATTGCAATAGAATTATCAACCCTCTAAATTCATTTTGCTATATTAATCTAAGCTTACTCTTAGAAACCTAAGGGCTAAGTCCACAAAAAAACTTCTTCTATCGCATGGCTAATGTGCATTGGAGATCCAACCACATTGGGAGTACAAAGTTCTTCGATTGCATGGCTAATGCTGATTGGAGATCTAAGCACATTGGGAGTTTGGTAATTGAGGGAGTTGAAACTAAGGAGGAAGAAAGCATTCACATGGGAGTGGTGAGCTATTATGAGAATTTGTTTAGGGAGCCACACAAACCAACCAACCCACCCACCCGTCCGAGCCAACCAAAATCGAAGCTCCACAGTCATTTCGAATAAACCAAAGGTCGGCAATGGTTTACTCTGCATCAATTAATTCGGGATTCTTGGACGCTAACAGTTCTCAATTATGTTGACCCGTTGAAATTGACCCGCTCGAATATTTATATATATATATATATATATAAAGATGAGATAATGCATAGGTGGCATGATTATATTGATTTATTGAGATTATGATCAATAGCCGTCTTCTATCATTTGAACAAACAATTTGAAAAATGTCAATTCTCTCACATTTCTCCACAAAACTATCTTCTACCAATAAATAAAAAATTTGGAAAATATAATTTCTCATATTTTCCAAAATTTAGAAACCAACAGCCTCTTCCTCTTTATCTCTTTGATATCTCAAGTCCCAAGTCTATCTCTTGGTCTCCTCTATGAAACCGTCATCTTTTTTACTCTCACCTATGATTCATTCATGTTCAAGTCCTCAGTTAATACCTTCAAGATTTAATTAGATTGAGTCGAAGGCTCTCAATCCTTCAACTCTCTCACGATGATGGAGGATTATTGTCCGATCTCCCTCGACAGAGTGATACAATGACAATGGCATCGATGAAGGCATAACTAGATTTGAGATTTTGATTGATGATTTCTTCTATACTGCAGATCGCATTTTTCTTTTTTTGACTTTTCTTTGTACATCTCTTACTTATATATATATATATATCATACATGTATATTTTTAGATTTATATCTTTCTATTGGAGCATTTATATCTATATATATATATATCCTTGTTACTACTGAATCTTCTCACTACCACTGACCATCAAACCAAAATTGTCACTTGGTTGATTTCAAGGAGGTGTCTCGGTTAACAATGGATGAGAGATCTTCCAGCCCGAAACATTTGGTTCGGTTGACGGGTTCATAGCAAATCCGACTCGACCGGACTAGGAAACACCCCCAAGAGATAAATTTTGAAAAAGTAGAATACTACTTTAGGGATATTTTGGGAAGATGGTAAAAAGTGATTTTTTGACTTTTAATTAAGCTTTTGGTTTTTTTAGACAAGTGATTTGGGAAGTTGGTAAAAAGTTTGCTTTTGGTTTTTTTTGATTAATAATTGTTTATGCTGTCAAATCACAATAAAATAACCAAACTACCTCTATTCAATTTAAAATATTTAGGGGTTGTTTGGAGTGTCCTAAATAAGTGCACTTTTTGTCCTTTTAGACTAAAAAGTTGAGTTTGAAAATATGAATGTTTGGGTTAGCTTTTTGATTTTTATGGAAAAATGTGTATTAAAAAATTGTATAAATTAATGTGTAGGAGAAAATTAGTATTGAGAGTTGTGCAGCCGTAATTGTTGACTTTTTGTGAATAGTGATAACTTTTTAATTTTTTGAGTAATTTTTTGACTTTTTGGCTTTTTTGAGACTTCTCAAACTTGGCCTTACTTCACTCATGTAGCACATTTTAACCTATGAGAGGTAGAATTGTAATTTTACCAGTGGCTGAAAATCAACTTTTTAAATGTCTTTAAATACAAAAAAGCCAACAACTTTTAGCTTTTGCTACAAATGCACAAACGTGGCTAAAAGCCAAGTACCCAAAAGAGGCCTTAATCTCACTATTCTTTTATTTATTTTAACAATTATACTCTAATAATATGCAAATAATATTACAATTTTAATTTTATAATAGTTTGGATACTTGACCTAGAATGTTCGAAAAGTATTCAATACTTCTCAAAATTAGCATCAAGTGTCAGATACGTTTAGGAAGTATCATAATGTGTCTGCAAGTATTTAAGGAGTATTAGTATCCGATATGGATACAACTCCCTTTTAAAAGTATCCATACTTCATCATTTATTGTGATGTTTCTAGAAATATGTGGAGCTTATTGTTGTCTCTCCTTGTTTGGAGTTAATTGGGTGATGTTAGCTGGGTTCTTTAACTTTTTGTATGTTGGGATTATGGGTGCCGTATGATGAGGATAAAGAGTGTTTGAAGGGTGATGATAGGGAATCAGGGAGCCCACAAGTGCACAGCAGTACCGGCCCAATCCATTAAGGAGAAACTCTAAAGTCCACAGACGCCACATTAAGGCCCAACATTTATTGTTTGAAACTCATATCCACTTAAAAGTTTAAGCCTGTAAGTGAAAAGTACATCTAATGTATATTAAGACTCACTCATTTTATTCTTTATTTGATGTGGGATCTTCAAACATGCTCCAACAATCTCCCCTTCATGTGTGAATCAAATATTGGGTTGGGTCTCGCCTTGCTTGCCCCCTCTCTCTCTCGAGTTTAATCTATCATTCATCAGTAGGTTCATTATAGATCATACACGCTTCCCTTTAATCGTGATCTATAATTCTCCAACATAGAGTCTAGCCTATGTTACACGGACTCAGGTGCGGGTATCGGGTGCTGGTGCGTATCTAAGGGTCAGACACTTCAAAATTAAAAATCAAGGATACGTGGATACGGATATGGGGGTACGTCAAATAATTATTTCTTAAATATATATTTTTTTATACACATGAATTATATATATATTTTTATAAACATGAGTTAAAAAGTTGATCCAATAATTTTTTTATATATAATTTATGGACCAAACATATAAATTAACTACATAACAGCCTTTGTTGATTAAAATTTTAATAGGCCCAAAGTTTTATTTATTTGCCTCAGCCCAATTGTTTTAATTTTTTTTTTTATAAAAAGAATAAAATAGAAATATGAAATATAATAAATAAATAATAAATAAAGAATAAGAGAGAGAGAGAGAGAGGGGCAGATCAAAAGCAGATCTGGATTAGAAGAGAAAGGCAGATCTAGAATAGAAGAGAAAGACAGCGAACGAGAGAGAGAGAGAGAGAGAGAGAGAGAGAGACGTGACAGAGAAAGAGAGAGGGGGTTACAGTTGTGCTCGTTGAAGACGAAGACGAAGACGAAGTCGGCCCTTTCGAAGACGAAGACGAAGACGAAGACGAAGGATGCGAGCAGGGGGATCGAAGTCGGCGACAGAGGGATCGATGTCTTGCCCTTTCGAAGTCGGCGACAGGTTCTCTCCTTACTCTCTTCTCTTTCGTTTCTTCTCCCGTATCCATTTGTACAGAGCCGTATCCCGGCCGTATCCCGCACCCGTACCCGTACCCGTGTCGTGTCGTGTCGTGTCGACACGGGTACCTCCCAAAAAACGAAGAGTCTGTGTAACGTAGAGTCTAGCTTGGGCCACCAACACATACTCTATCATGATCCGCCATACTCCATTGAGAGCCACATTGTCGCGGTCCAACCTGGCCACCTACACCAGGATTTTTCTTTGCTCCATCAAGAGTCATCATGGATTTTTCTTGCTCCAAATAGATCGCTAGCCATTGGCTCTGATACTAATTGTTAGGGAATTAGGGAGCCCACAAACACATAGCAATAACGGCCCAATCCATCATGGAAAAACTCTAGAGTACACAGACGCCACATGAAGACCTAACACATATTGTTTCAAACTCATACCCACTTAAAAGCTTAAGCATGTAAGTGGAAAGTCCATCCAATGTATATTAAGACCACTCGTTTTATTCTTTATGGGATATGGGACTCTACCTTCACACATGCTCCAACAAGTGGCTTCCTTGTGCTTATTGTGAAGCCTTTTGAAGATGTATAAACAGATGTTCACAGGCTCAAGCTTTCTTTGTTATGTGATTTTTGTGGTTCCTTATTTTTGTTGGTAGATTTTATAGGGGAGGTGCATTTTTGGGAGGGGTTATAGTTTTTGACCATTCTTGTATCTATTTTCCTGTGATTCTTTTATGCATAGTGGTGTCGTTCACTTGGGTTTCATCTAATACAATTTTATTTTTACTTATCAACAAAAAAATACTAGTTATTTTTATCCAAAAGCATTCCAATAAGAAATGGTGAAGTAGACAGTGATATGGAGAAAGCACAAGACCCGAACTTTTCCAATGAAGTTCATGCTTTGATTTGGACATTTCAAGCTTGCTCAACTACACTGATGGTGGTCATGGATTTGTAATTTGTTGAATAAATTATGCGAAGGGTGGGCAGGTACACTTCCTGGGACCTCTAGAATGTTGTGTTGTCTAAGAAATTGACAAAGGAACATATTTACCATTCTAAATTTAGTGGTCCCCTGTTTTAAACAGGGCCATGATTTTGTCCAAAAGTGGGTGGATAAAAACCAAACATTTATAGGTCATATTTCCAAACTAGGAACCACATTGAGCAGACTGGAATAATTCTCACTAAAACTTCTAGTTAAGGCATGAAGATTTCCTCTTGGGATTCTCAATGTGACTACTTAACATGCTGCCATCATTTTTAACTAGTTGAATCATGTTTCTATGGGAAACCATTAATGAAACCATTTGTTTATTTCATTTAACAGGAAGCGCTTATTTAGCCTGATAAATGATCTGCCTACCGTATTTGAAGTCGTGACAGAGAGGAAGCCCATAAAGGACAAGCCCAGTATGGATAGCGGAAACAAATCCAGAATCACCACCAAGGTAAACCGTTCAATTTCATAAAGATATTTTCTGTTTTTACTCTTCCCCTAGTCTGAGTTATGAATTATGCTGACTTTGTCCTGCAGAGATCAAGTGATGGACAGTCGAAAAACAATCTGAAGCTATATGATGAGAATTATGAGGAGGATGAAGATGAGCATGGTGAAACCCTTTGTGGGAGCTGCGGGGGAAATTACAGCGGTGATGAGTTTTGGATAGGCTGTGACATTTGTGAGAGGTGGTTCCATGGGAAGTGTGTAAAAATAACACCAGCCAAGGCGGAAAGTATCAAGCAGTACAAATGCCCCTCTTGCAGCACTAAGAAGAGCAGGCAGTAGAGGCTGAATGAAAGCTTTGGAGCTCTTACTGTTTAGTTGACTAATATTGCTCTAAAGCAGTTATGTTTGTTTTTTCTCCTCTCTCTGCCCCACAACTCCCCAAAATTATTGCCCTCTTAATTTCTCATGCTCTTTTTTTTTTTTTTTTTTGACTGTCTAGTTGTTAAAATGCTTATGGGCAATGATATTTTTCTTCAAAGGTCAAAGTATATGTTTTATGTTGGTTTTCAATTTTAAGGAATGCTGCTTTGCAAGTGTTTGCTTAGGAACCTGTATTTAATTAGGTCATGCTGTCGATACCATCGTGAAATATTGATTGCTGTTTGATAGTTCTGAATTTTCTGTTGAAATGCAAGAAGAGTGTTAAACCATTATATCCTTATCTCTCTCTATTCGTGTTGTCAAATTTGATTTCTATTTCCTTCACTGTATTGCTGTATCATATAATCTTGTTTTCTACAACGATACGATTCTTACATTGTCACACATTGAAAAAGTAGAAGTTTAGTCACGTGAATACAAGTCTTTTGGGCATTCTCATGGTACTAGTCGGTTTTTAAGGATGAGTTTTATTTAAGTAATTTGTATTATTTGGTATCGTAGCTAACTACAGTGCTGTAACTTATGCGAGTATGGGATTGAATAGGATACGGTTTTGCAGTTTGAGCTAGCTGTGGAGGTGACGATCAACGGGTCTGTCAATAGTTTGGTCTGTGAACAATCTCTCTCCAAACAGAGTGGGTTGTTAAAGAATATATATATGCCCTGATTTAAGAGAGTGAGGACTAGAATTATCGTATGTTTTGCGTTGTATGTTCTGTTAATAAGATCAACCTTTGAACTTCGAATAAAAAAGAAATCTTTATTTGATTATGTACCAAACCCAGATAATCTCACATTGGTTCCCAAGTTTCTTAGGGATTAAGATTTTCTCCATTAAAACAACCTAAGCTTGTAGCGGGGCGGTAGGGACTCGAACTCTTTTGTCGGAAGTGTTTGGGTTTGAGTATCTCGCTAGATGGGGTGAAGCAGGCTTTTTATTTCTATTTTTATGGTATTTGGCCCAAATGACCAATTAATCCAAGTGAGGCAGGCCTTTGCCTGGAGTTCTATGTTTGATATTTTTTTTAGACCTAAAAAAGTAATTAAAAAGTTTTTCTCCACTATTGATTTAAAATGAGAAAGTATGAAGTTGCAAACAAAATATAAAATTTGCAGTTTGTAAATTGTCATGTCATTTTGAATTTTAATACCTCTATTAGATGTTTTGGAGTTTAAATATTGACATGATTCTTTTACTTAGGACTCCAATTGAATCGAATCGAATCAAACTTTGTAAAGCTCGAAATGAATCGAGTCGAGCTAAAACATTGTAAGGCTTGAGAGTTTGGCTTGATAACTAATCAAGTTTGAGCTCAGTTCGAAGTTAGATAATGATTTTTTTAGATTATTATTTATATTATTTAAATAAATAAGTAATATATTTACAAAATGAACCTTGTGAGCCAACACACATTTCTCACATGTGCTATTTTATTAGAAAGGAAAAAGAAAAAGAAGGTAATGAAAGTGTTTGGAATGCGATGAATGATGAGCATTGTCGGTGGTGGAAAAATTTCATTCCAAATCCTGTGTTTAAAAACACAGTATTCCTAAATAATTGTACTCTCATTTATTGGATTTTACAGTATGGTAATAATCTCACAACCACCAATCTAGGCCAGACAATTTTTTTTTATTTTTTTATGACTAACATGAAATTTTTTTGAGACATTTAATTATTATTCTTAAAATTACTTATAATGATGTATTTGATAAATGCCAAATTTTAACTTATTAAATATTTTATTATATGAAATCTAATTTTAATATCATATCATTAAAAATCATTTAAGGGTTATAAAATAAGAAAGGTAACATTAATACAAAACATAACACAGATGCGACATTTCATGTGTGTGGTCACCTCAAGCCTTTTTATTTTTGGGTTTGGTCCAACCACAAAGAAAATCTATCACCTCCTCTTCCTTTTCTTTTTTTGGCTTTTAGCTTACGAAAAGAAAATCTTTCTCTGTTTTTCATTGTGATTTGTGTGAGTGTAGGGTCAAGCTAGCACTACTCAGTAAAGCCCCTCATTCTAAAGCCTTGGCCCAAAAAATACCTTTTAAAAATAAAAATAAAATTATCAGTTGATTTTAATGGTTACAGTTATTTTTTTTTTAAAAGTCCTATACTAAATAAGTTTTAATAAAATCGTTATTAATTTTTTTTTTTATAATGATTCTTTTACATTTGTCGCTAAAAATTAACAAATTAATGACTCTTTTTTTATCAATAATTTTTATAAATTATCACTAAAACTTACAATTAGTAACTTTTTCTGTAATAAAATTTTCAAACTGTTGCTTAAAGTTTAAAATTAGTGACTTTTTTATAACAATTTTTTTTTTTATAAAAAAACTATCGCTAAACTATTAGTGACATTTTTTGTGACACAATTTTTAAACTGTTACTGAAAATTGATAATTAGTGACTTTTTTAATAGTGTTTGATTAAAAATGTCACTAATTATCATATGACTTATTGAATAATAAGTCCATCTATTAGGATTGACACGTAAGTCCCCTTAAAACAAATAAAGAGAAATAACTACGCAATGGATGCTGTAAAGAAAACATAAAAATATATAGTATTTCAATTATTAAAATGTGCAAATTTTTTCATATTTTTGTACTTTCTTTTTTTTTTTTTGGCTGCACCCACTGTGTAATTTCTCCAAAAAATAATTGTTCATTATAATGTTTTGTAACAAACACTACTTCATGTTTAATTTAGTTTTCAAAATTTGTTTCAAGAAATTTTTCTAAAAATTTTAAAATTAGTTACATGAAAAAAATATAAAATATAAAAATAAAAAATACTTATCATTTTTATATAGTTTTACCATTTGGAGGGCATAAATAATTCTTACAAATTTTAAAAAAATATTTTTAATGTTTATTTTTGTCAAACTAGTTTCTATTTTTATTTTTATTTTTAAATCTGAAAATAATTTCAAAAATTCAAACCAAACATAACATACTTTCAAGACCTTAGAATTAGTCGAGGGGTACGCAAACTGACCTGAACACTCAATTATATATACAAAAAGAACAAAAAAAAAAAAAAAAACACTATATTAAAATAATTGATATGTCTATTACACCGTTTATATTATAACTACAATAGCTATAATTTTCACGGTAGGAGTGTACATAACGAATTTGTCATTCATAATATTATTTTATTTTATTTTTTCAAAATGGTATAACACTGCAAACATTTTGTGCATAGTTACATTTTTATTGTGTAAATTTAAATTCAAAATGAAACTTGTCCATATTTCAAATTAGGCATTGTTTCTCCCCATTCTAATTATGGATTGGACCTGTATAATTTGAGCTCGTTTGCCTACCACAGATTCCATGTTGATAATTTGATGAGGAAATTTTCTTTTACCCCTCACGCTATTACTCAAAAATTAATTTAGCCCATATTCTTTTAATAATATCAATTTTATACCTAAATTATTCAATTTCGTATCAAGTTTACCTATGCCGTTAGCTTTCGTCTATAATTAAATGGAGGTTACTAACATGGCACTAAAACTTCATTTTACTCCCTCAACTATTCCAAAAATATCAATTCAACCCCTAATATATATAAAAAAAATTAAATTTAAATATCTAATAATAGTTTTATCTAAAAGGACAAGGAAAATCAATTTTAAATAATAACATTTACAATTTTTTTTAAAAAATGCTTCATTTAAAATTGTCGCTTGAAGTCACAAATTATGGAGTCCACTCTAGAAAAACTAATTAAACCTAAAATTCTAAGTCTACTCACTTTCTTAGCAATTATAGGTAGCTTATCTTCCTGTCTCAATAAGACTGATCGGTATGTAGCATGTGAAAATTGTGGGTAAAAATGTAGACCATGAGATAAATATCTTCTTTTGAGATTTGGAAAATAATATTGAATGAAGAAAATTATTATTAAATATTATATTTTTTTTGGATCAGGAATAAAATCTTCATTGTAAAATCGATAAAAAAATGGGATCAATCTTGTACAACGGTATCAACATATCTCATAAAAAGATAACAAACTTCCATAGGAGGAAGAATCCTAGCCTCCATAGAGGAGAAGAAAAAACCCTTACAAACGAGGGACATAATCTTCACACAAGGAGGATTATTATAGCAAATAATAAAAAAATAAAAAAGCAAACCGAAAACAACCAAATCCAAGTTGCCAAACGCATTCAAAGCTCCATTACACCGCAACCTTCAACTTGAAATCTGATGACCTCACCTTCGTTGGTCAAAATAGAATATTGAGATTAAGGTGATCGCCTAGTGTGAAATGAACGCGTTAAATAGCGTTGGTCTTCGGATTGTGAGAAGATCTGAAACTATATCTTAAAGTTTTGGGTGCAAGCCAAACATCAAATTTGGAATATCGGAAAGAGAGAGAGGTGACGCAAACACCGGTGGCCAGAGGCAAATCTGAAGGAAATGAGGCAGATTTGGTGAGGATGGATCCATGGAGGCGGGAAGGTGGCAGATCTGATGGCGGTGTGGTGGTGGCGTGTGGTGTACTGAATTCCTTTTAGCATTTGAGTACATTATTGGTGATCTTTGTCCCTTTGTGTGTCTTCTTCTTTATTAAACCTTTTGAAGCTTGTGTTGTTATCCATTCTCCCTTGTGGTTGTTCCGTTAGGTATATCCTTGTGTATTCCGAGATGTCTTTTTTTGTAATTTTGGGTGTTGGACAGAAACCGAGAAGGTTGGCCAATGTTTTGGTAGTTCCTAGTCTCACTTTCAGGTTGAGACCGCTCGAGCGGTGAATTCAACCTTCCAATACCTTGATTTGTAGTCTAAACTTCTGGGAGCATGAATTCTTCACTTGAGGAAAAATTCATCGCTCGAGTGAGCAGTCTTTTGCAGAGGGGAATGGAGATACTGGGAGTGAGTGCTTTTTTCTCGAGCGGTCTTTCAAATTGAACTGTTAGCTCGAGCGCACGATTGGTCACTCGAGTGGTTTTAGCTTCAAAAATTGAGTAAAATCACTCCAAAGTTGAGCCTTACTCACTTTTCTATCACTTTTCACTTCACACTCTCTCTCTACATTAACTCTCACTCTCTTTTCTCTCATTTCTGTCTCTAGAAACCCACCAACTCACTTCATTTACTCCTTGATCTCTCACTATCCATTGAGATTTTAACCTTGGTGCTTTCTTTAATTTTGGAAAGCTCGTCGAGGGCTACGTGGTGTACGATGGAGATCGGATTTTAACCCCGTTGGTTTCGGAACTTCTCACCCTTTTTTCTCAAGGTCTTAAGGTAGGGATGTTCTTTGAGTTATATTTATGATTTTTTAGTGTACCTTGTCTTTTTCACTATGTTTTCTAGTGTAGATTGATTTTTGGATCTAGAAAACTATTAGAGAAATGTACTTTTTCTCATGACTTGGTCTAAGATAAATTCTTTTTGGTGTATTATGATCTATTTGGGGATGTTGCTGATAGTGCGTTGAAAATAAAGAGAAAAATCCTATATATATATATATATATATATTTTGTGATGAAACCCTAGATTTTGGGAAAATTTGGGAAAAGTGAAATTGATGTAATATTTGTGAAATTGATGATCAATCTCGTGAGAAATTGAAGAAAACTTTATAAATTGTTTTATTGTTGAGGCATTCACGAAAGGAAAAATGAAAATTTTAATGGAACAATTATGGGAACAAGGGATGTGCATGTCGACATGATTGGAAAAATTGAATGATGGATATTGATTGTGAATATGTGAAAACCTCATATGTCACATGGATTTTAAACTTGGTGTGATTTTGAGAATTATTGAATCATAGAAGTTTTACTTGAACAAATGAGAAAATGTTGGTGATACTGTATAAAGAAGATATTTATATGTAGTCAATTCTCATTGATTCATTTGCATTATCTTCAATTTTATTCACTTGTGATCTTAACTCTGAAATAAATTCTTGGTTTGAGAAAAACAATTGTTGTTAATGAAAACATTTCGGGGTAAATACGTTTGGTAAGTTCGATTATGGGGTGTAGATTGAAAATTAAGTTGGCCTAAGTGTCTCTGGTGTAAGACCAGAAACACGCATGTCTGGGTGCCTAAGCCCTCTAGTTAGTAGTAGTTAAGGTAAGATTTTGGTAGTGCTTGAAACGCCTAGTTGCAGACACTAGCCTTGGGGAATTACCTAAGTCATATTTACTACCCCATTGTTTAAATCTTGGTTTTTATTTTTTTATTTGTATAATGACAATGAATCTTGAATGAATAATTGCATGGGTTTAAAAAGAAATGTAAACCTTTGATATGTAATCATGGAAATGGCACTGTATTTATATAACTTTATAAGATTACTTAAAACATATATATTTTATGAAGATGTCTCTACTGGGCTTTGTGCTCACCCTTAGTGGAAATTGTGCATGAAAGGATGCTATGATCTTGTCTAAATGAAGGCGTGAAATGTGTTGAGAGCAAGAAACTCTCCCTTTTGTGTGATGTTAATGCAAGCCAAGGGCTTAATGTGTTTGGGTTGATAACTTTTTTGTATAACTAGGCTTAAGCCTTGGAACTTGTAGCCTTAGGGCATTTACTTTACTGTTCATTTCGTTTTTTTCCTTATAGTTGCACATGCTATGGATTCATTTTTTTTTTTTTTGGAAGGGTGAATATGTATTGCATGTGGAAACTTCTTTTGTAAAGTCTTTCCCTGTAATGAAATATTGATTGAGGAATTGGTCGATCAAGGTAGGATTGCATGATGGTTTGCCTAATTTCATTTAATTTTATTGTTAATAATTTGGGGGTGTTACAACTTGGTATGAAAGCTACCGTGTTTGAATATTTGGGGCTCGCGAGAAGTGGCTTAGCCACAATGGGTTCATTTCGTTAATTAGGGGATGTTCCATGTTTTTATTTCATTTTATTTATTGTTATGTGATAATATGTTTACTTGACTAGATGGGTATGGGATTGAACTTTTAAAATACGGTTTGCGTCTACCAAATCCCTTGAAGTCTTATTAATCAATACTTATTCTAATAAGAACTCTCAGTGTTTCGTGGGACTAACCCTATCTTGAATGGGTAATCCGCATGTGTTTATGTGACAAGGTGCTTATGTGGAGTGAAACTAAATGTTGATGGGAATTAATAGTGCTATAATTGTTTTGGTGGGACTTATGAGTCTTGGTTGTGATTACTATGTGACCGTATGCCGAGTTGTTCATTTTTTTCCCAAATTAGGATGTCAAGACAAGGACAGACTTGCGGTGGTAGAGGCGAGAGACGAGGTAGGTCTTGCCAAGGAGTGCATGAGGTACCGATTAATGAGGTACCGATTAATGAGGTTCTGGTGCAAGAGGAGTGGTTTGGCCAAGCTAATGAGTCCGAGCAAGCAGTCCAAGCTAATGTGGCTAAGCAAATGGGACAAATGGGAGTCCCGGAACAAGCGGGTCAAATTGCTATGGGTGTCTTAGCCAGGGGAATGGTGGAGGCTTTGAGGGAGTTGATGAACATGTTGAGGGCGAAGAATCAAGCCCCGGGAAAATGTCATAGAGACTAGAGCGGCTTTTCTTACTCAGGAATTTTTGCAAGCTAAGCCGGATGAGTTTCATAGGGGTTCAGAGCCCAAGAAGGCAGATGAATGGTTAGAGAAAATAGTGAAGACGTTTGAAATGCTCCATATTAAGGACAATGAGCTTAGGGTGACTTTATCGAGCTATTATTTGAAAGGAGATGTGGGCCAATGGTGGAAATACGCCAAAGGTAGAGTTGAACCGACATGGGAAGCTTTGTCATTGCTTTCCAACACAAGTATCTATCTCCCACTGTTAGGGAGAGACTGAGGAAGGAGTTTTTAGACCTTAAATCGTTGAACACATCGGTGGCCAAATTCGAAGCAGCCTTTACTAGCTTGTCCTGATTTGCACCGAAGTTGGTGGTGACGGAAGAACGTTGTTGTATTGAATTTGAAAAAAGGCTTATAACCAAAATTTTGTTCAAGGTTTGCTGAGAAGATGATTTGGAACTATGACCGTTTAATGGAGGCGGCGACATATGTAGAAATCACAGTGTAGGCCGAGGAGGAGAGGATTCGAGGTTCAAAATCTAGAGGGCATGAGTCACAGGGGGACTCCAGGACTAGTAAGAGGCACATCGGCTTTGCTCCATCTCAGTCTCATTTACAACATACTAGATCTACTTTTCCATTGCCTGGTATTGACACGAGAAAGAACACTCAGGGTGGGTTTACTTGTTTTAAATGTAGCTAGTTGGGTCACAAAGCCAATGCATGTGCACAGAAGGGATGAGGATAGCAAAAGCCACCACTACTGCCTAACCGATCTCAGAGTTAGTCCCAGAGTAGGGGACAAGGACCTACTTGCTTTCAATGTGGTCAGTCAAGGCATATGAAGAGGGCATGCCAACAGTTGGGAGGCGCATTTGGCTCATCAGGATTGAGGCAGACTTAGAGCCACCAATAGACTCATTCAGTTCAGGCCTCACAAGCTACTCAAGGAGCTACCTCAGCTAAGTCAGTGCAACATGCCTATGCTTTGAGAGATGAGTAGGTTGATCAGAGGCCACAGGGGCGCGTGTACGCTGTTACAGCACCAGAGCAGTTGCCGACAACCTATATTGTGAGAGGTAATTTTGTGGTGTTTAATTTTATGGCTAAAGTGTTGATTGATACAGGTGTATCGCATTCATTTATATCTACTCCTTTTGCTTCTACTTTGAGATTAGAGATTGATCAGCTAGAATCTCCTATGTGGGTTGAGTCACCAGTTGGGGGTAGAGTGGCATTGGGGCGAGTGTGTCACTCTTGTGAAATTGAGGTCGCGGATCGTCGACTCTCTTTTGATTTTATTATCTTAGACATGTACACTATTGATGTTATACTGGGTATAGATTGGTTGTCACATTTCGGGCCACGATAGGTTGTCAGCGTTGCCGAGTGTCAGTATGCACACTTATTGGAGATAGCTTTTATTTCATATGTGATCGAAGTGATAAGTCTTTTGCACCTTTGTAAGACTTTAAGGGTCAGGAAGGGCTTATTTTTTTTTTTGCCCTTTCTATAACTAATGAAGATAGTGTGATTCGTGGTGACTTGCCGATAGTAGTTTGTGAATACCCGGATGTTTTCCTTGAAAATCTCACTGGTTTGTTACCCTACCGAGAGATTGAATTTTCTATTGATTGGTGTCAGGCACGACACCGATTTCCATGGCACTATATAGATTTGCACCCATCGAGTTGCATGAATTGAAGTTCCAACTCCAAGACCCTTTAGATAAGGGTTTTATTCACCTTAGTACATCATACTGGAGAGCACCGACTCTCTTTGTTAAGAAAAAGGATGGGTCATTGTGATTGTGTATCGATTACCGCAAGTTGAACCGAGTTACCGTTAAGAACAAGTATCCTCTGCCCAAAATAAATGACTTATTTGACCAACTTAAGGGGTCTCGTCGCTTTTCAAAGATAGACTTGAGGTCGGGGTACCATCAGTTGAGGATTAAGGAGGGGGATATTCAGAAGACGGCCTTTCGTACACGTTATGGCCATTATGATTTTCTTATTATGCCATTCGGGTTAACTAATGCCCCGGCATCATTCATGGACTTGATGAATCGAGTCTTTCGGGAGTTTTTAGATTGATTCGTAGTCGTTTTTGTGGACAACATTTTGATATAATCACCCTCTGAAGAGGAACATGAGGAACATTTGAGCATGGTCCTTGACTTACTAAGAATGCGCAAGTTGTTTGCTAAATTCGAGAAATGCGAGTTTTGGCTGACGGAGGTGAAATTTTTAGGGCATGTTGTGTCAGGAGAGGGGGTAATCGTTGATTCCTCTAAGATAGACGCCGCATAAGATAACAGCCTAACAATGCTTTTGAAATCTGAAGTTTCCTAGGGTTAGTCGAATATTACCGCCGTTTTGTGAGGGATTTCTCTAAATTTGCTGCACCGCTAACTAGGTTGACTAGAAAGGGTGTCAAATATATGGGGAACGAGACTTGTGAGAAGTCATTTCAAGAACTTAAGGTTAGGTTGACTACCGCTCCAGTTTTGGTAATTCTAAAAATGGGTTTGGATTATACTGTGTATTGTGATGTGTTCTTGGATGGGCTTGGGTGTGTGTTGATGCAAGGGGAGAAGGTTGTATCTTATGGGTTCTGACAGTTGAAAAACCATGAGAAGAACTACCCCACTCATGACTTAGTGCTAGCAGCAGTGATCTTTGCCTTAAAAATTTAGAGAATTATTTGTACGGTGAGAAGTCTGGCACCTATTCTGATCACAAGAGCTTAAAATACTTGTTTTCTCAAAAAGATCTGAATTTGTGCCAACATAGGTGGATGGAGTTTATAGAAGACTATGATTTTGAGTTGCACCATCATCCGGGAAGGCCAATATAGTAACCGATGCCCTTAACCGAAAGTCTATGAGTATTATGGCGAGTGAGGCCATTCGGGAATGGGTTATGTTAGGTGATATCGGCGAGTATGACTTGCATCTTAGCGAGTCTAGTGAAGGTGCTACCTTGTTTACTCTAACTGTACAACCCACCTTGATTAGGAAAATCATAGAAGCATAAAAGGGTGACCATGAGGTGGAGGCAGTCTGTGAGAATATCTCAAATGGGAAGGAAGAGAAGGATTTGAGCATCCATTTAGATCTCAGTGTGAGGTATTTAGACCATTTACTTGTGCCAAAACCTTGTAGAGAGGAGGTAGTTTGGGAGTTCCATCATTCACGCCTTGCGGTACATCCAGGAGGCACAAAAATGCGCCTAGATCTTAGTTTTCAGTTTTGGTGGAAGGGCATGAAACGGGATGTTGCTTCATTTGTGTCAAAAATGTCTTATTTGTCAATAAGTGAAAGCCGAACACCAAAGACCAGCAGATTTGTTATAACCCCTACCCATAGCCAAGTAGAAGTAGGAACATGTCACTATAGACTTCATGGTTGTATTTTTGAGGACACAATGGGGTAATGACGCTGTTTGGGTGATTGTTGATAAGTTGACTAAGTATACACATTTCATTCCTACGTGCTTAGGCGATTTAGTCAATTATTTGGCGGAGTTATACATTAGAGACATAGTTTGACTCCATGGGGTTCCAATGACCATTGTTTTAGATAGAGACCCTTGTTTTACCGCCTGGTTATGGCAGAGCCTTCAAGAGGCATTGAGAACTAAGTTGACATTTAGCATAGCCTATCATCCTCAAATTGATGGGCAATCTAAGTGTACTATACAAAATTTGGAAGATATGCTTAGGGTTTGTGTTTTAGATTTCAAGGGGTCATGAGAGAGACACCTGCCATTGATAGAGTTGGCCTACAATAATAGTTATGAAGTGAGTATAAGAATGGAGCCATTTGAGGCCTTGTATGGTTGACCTTGTAGATTACCAATTTGTTGGGTAGAAGTAGGAGATGCACCGATGTTGGGCCCTGAATTAGTTTGAAAGACAACTGAGAAGGTTGCTTTCATCCGAAAGAGATTGGTTACGGCTCAAAGTCGACAGAAGAGTTATGGCGATAAGAGAAGATGAAATCTATCTTTTGAGATCGGTGACCACGTGTTTCTTAAGATCTCACTAAGGCAGGGTTTGATGAGGTTTGGAAAGAGTGGGAAACTATCTCCAAGGTTCGTTAGGCCATTCGAGATCTTAGAGCGGATCAGAGAGGTAGTGTAGACACCCCATTTTTGACCGTCCTCAAGACTTGGACGTCACCGTTGGAACACTCGGTGATGCTCTTTGTTTGTGTTTCGTCTTGAGTTCCCGAAAGTCTTGGCTGCGCGTCTGCCTCAGGATCTCTCGACTCGACTGTTCCGTGTTTGGTTTTTGGCACCAAACACTTGTGTTTTTGCCTTGAAGGGCGGGGAATGGCTTGTTGGCCACTCCCACATTCCACCGGCCTTACCTTAGCATCACCGGCTGTTTATGGGTGCCACCGGCCATAGTTTCTTAAAATCAATGGCCGGTCGACATTATATTTGGCCGGCCGGCACTTTATTCTGCCGGCGACTTCTTTTGCTAGCCGGTGTGACTCCTTTGCACCCTTGAGGCATGGTGCATGCCAGCTGTGCCAGCTGGAATGCACCATCACTCCTCCCCGTGCAGTTTTTGGCTGGTGTAAACCTTTGACCCCCCTTTTCTTCTGTGCCAGCTGGAATGCACCATCACTCCTCCCCGTGTAGTTTTTGGCTGGTGTGAACCTTTGACCCCCCTTTTCTTCTAGAAGCTTGAACCCCTTGGCCAAGCTTCTTGGGGAAGCTTGGCCAGCTGTTTTAGCTTCTCCAAGAAGCCAAGACTCTTTTACACCCTTTGCCCCTTTCCTTTAGCTTCCTTGGGAAACTTAAGTCTTGGCCCTTTGCCTATATAAGCACTCACCCTCTCCCTTTGTTCAAGGTTAGAGCTTTTAGACCAAAAAACCAGAGCTTCTATATCTATACATCTGATATATCATCCTCTCTCTCTATATCTCCCTTTCTCTCATCCTTAGGGTGTGTTTGGAAGCCTAAAAGTGCATTTTGACCTTACTTTTGCACTAAAACACACACCATTACACCTTGCTCCGAGATTGAGAGGCATTGAGGGTTGTTTGTTGAGGTTTTGGACTGATTTTGATCAGTAGAGAGTGGCTGGATCATCTGTTCTTCAAGGCTTCTTTAAGGGTGAGACACTTGCTTTAGTTTCCCCAATCTTGCACTAGTTTTCTACCTATCTTGCATGCTGATTTAGGCTTTGTGTTTAACATAAAAGAGTCTTGTATTTTTGTGCTTAACATCTTTCATTAAGGGTGTTTTGGCATTGGGGGTCGAACTCCTCCCCTTAGGCCCCTTTTGGCCTATTTTGGTGCCCTTTTCTTTAAGCTTTGTTTACTTTGTTGTGTTGGTCTTCTCACCACTGAAATCCAGTGGATTTTCAGTGGTGATGGAGTGATTTTGAAGTCTTGTGTAGGGGAGGGACACCCCTCTCCCTTTTGTCCTTCTTTTACCTTTGTTTTGGCTTAAAAGGGCAACATGCATACTTGATTATTTTTGGTCCCATTTCAGAAGTTTTTGGGTGTTTTGGGTCATATTATATCTCTGTCCAATGGTGGTTTGTTAGCCCTTAGCATGCATTTTATACTTGCTTTGTAATTCTCCATCTTGCCTAGAAGTGTGCTATGTGTTTAGCCTAGCATGTCCTCTTGTTTTGACTTAACCTTGTGAAGTATTTAGCCATGTTTTGTCATGCTTAAAGTCTGTTGGCCACTAATTTTGTCATGTTTGGCATGCTTGATATAGTTGCTTTGCATTTTGGCTTGTAAGCCTTGGTTGTATGGGTCACCAACATGCTTAGCATAAACTTGTTATCATCATTCGGCATCATTTAATATCATGTTTCAGTCCATATAATGTGATTTTACATCATCATTTGCGTCTCATTCATTGCCTTGAGGTGTTGTAGTTTTGTGCCTTGAAATAGGCATTGTGCATGCTTGTATGTTTAAGACACTTGGGCTACCGCATCAGTGGGTTTTGAGGGCCCTTTTGCATACTAGAACTCTGTTTTGCATTGAAAAATTCATGCCATGTTTGCTTGGGATAGGTATTGAGTGATGCTCCCTTTTGGTGGCCTTGAATGCCCTTGTTTTGGATTCATTCCTTGGCATGTTTTGATCTTGATCTATGCATGCTTTAATCCTGTTATGGAGTCCCTTGAGACTGTTTTAGTTCATTTTGGTCCTTTAAGGTTTGGTTGACATAGCTTTGGTTTGACCCCCTTTATTGGCTTCAAGTGTTGGTCATTGTTGCATGCCTTACTTGCATGTTTTGTTTGATTTGGCATTACCCTCTATTCATTTTCAGAGCTTAGCATGTTGGTTTAATGCCCATTTATATCGCCTTCAAGTATGCTTAGAGTTGCCCCCTTTCATGCTTAGGTGACGGACCTTGACGCGTGTACACTTGCATGCATCATTTCTGCTCTTGTATATCATTTTGGCCTCTGTTTATGGCAAGGTTGAGGTCTGCCAGTTATGGTTTAAGTCCACCATTGCATGCTTATCATATGCTTGTTGCTTATTTGGCTCATTACATGTTGTCCCACGTTAGCCTTAGGGCATACTTGTCCATGTTTGTATTACATTTGCATCTCATATGATTAGCACTTTGCATACTTAACATGATAGGTTGCATCATATTTGACATGTTTTGCATCTTAGCCTCATGTTGCATAACTTGAATCACAAGTGCACACACGCATTACATTGTTTGGCTTGGGGTGTCAAACCAAACTTGAGGGATGAGGGGTGTTTGTACTTCGAGTGACAAAACACACCTCAACCTTCGGTCACCGAGGCCCTTGACTTTGGCATGATAGGATCTTGGTCCTCATTTGTGTGTTACATGCATTCTTACATTGAATTGCAACCTTGGCTCCTTAGGCTATCATGCCTCAAATGCACAATTGATAGCCCGAGGGCCAAGGGCCATACTCCCTTGAGTCCGTTACATGATTGGGAGAGTAGCCATGCATACACTTGCTTGAAATTCCATGTCATACACTGTCTGTCCTTGTTGCTGTCAAAAACCAGATTCTGCAGGGATTTTTGGCCGACCGACAGTATAGAGTGCCGACCGGCCATTGGTGAATGGCCGATTATTTCATCAGCAGTCGATGGATATTTTCAATGGCCGGTGGATATTTCCTCCTGCCGATGGTGTTCCTTAGTGTTCAGGGGACCTGTCCCAGAACTTTGGCAATTTTCAGAGAAGCAGGGCAGTGTAAACCGAGGCGGCAGTGGTATGGTACGGACTTTCCGGGCGAGACGAGTTCGAGCATGCATCATTCGCGCATCGTGAGGCGGGGGCTGTGGCCACCTTTCTTTTTGCATTCATTCTATTAATTAATTAGAAATTCTGTAAATAATTAATGTATTATTTATTCGGACTGTAATATTTATTTGAACCCTCCGAGTGAGGGCAATTGTGTAATAAGTGTGCGTGAGTGTGTGTATGTCTTCCAACCCCACGCCTTTCTTCCTTTTTATTTACCCGCTTATGATGGTAGACTAGGGCATATTTAAATTAGCATACCTTATGCTATGCATGCGTGCATTCATACATTTGTCTCGTATGCACCGGGCTCGGCGCATCATTCTAAACTGCATTTGTATTTCAATTCCAAATTGAATACGTGATAATAGTAGCATTTCACCTGTCATTGTGTATTAGCCGAGCCTATCTTTGTCGCATCTTGCATGTGTTGCATTAGTCATCTTAACATGAACTATGATCATGCATATGATTACTAACTAGTTTTTGTTTTGGCTCGGAGTACTCGGTAAGCATTTATGCTTTAGCATACTGCATGCATGTGGGTGTTGCCATAACAGCATGATTACCATGTAGCTAGATGCTTATGTGATAAACTGTTCGAATGCCTGTGGGTGAAGGTTGGATTATCTGAGTTGGAAAAACTCGTTGAAATCCGTATTTTAGCTTACTTGTGAGTAGCAAATTTCAAAGTGTTTTTTTAGACAAACGGATATGCAATGCTTATTTCCCAAATTAGGCAATCTAGTTTATACTTGTTTGCTGTGCGCATAACATAGTAATTCTAGGCTAATAACATAACGTTTTCAAAACAAAATATCACGGTTAGTAGAGGCCGGTCTTCGGACCGGGCGAGAGGGGGTGCTCATAGCTGACCTTCCCCAATCATACCCAAGTTCCCGAGCCGAGGCAACTTTGGTGATGACGGATACGTGGCCTTTGGCACCGAGTCAGGGTTTCCTAAATTCCCCCATAAAAATATTTAGGTGGCGACTCTGTATCTGGCAAAGCAGTCCATGTTTGGCACTCATTTTTCTAAAAATCTGTTTTCTCAAAACGAATTGCCAGATTTGGACTTTTTGGTTCAGATTAAGAACTGTGACACAAATTGAGTCCGAACTGTAGTGAGGCCCTCGCGGGCGCGTGCTACAGGTAGCATACAGTTTGGCCTTACTGCCACAACTATTTGGGGTTCACGATGTATTTCATGTTTCCATGCTTAGAAAGTATGAACTTGACCCTTCGTATGTGCTTGATTGGGTTGATTTAGAAGTAGATGATGATGCTTCTTATGAGGAGCGATCGATCCAAATATTAGAGACCCGAAAACAAGTGTTGAGTGGCAAAACCATACCCTTGGTGAAAGTCTTATGGAGACATCATGGTGTTAAGTAGGCAACTTGGAAACGAGAAATGGACGTCCACTTCAAATACCCAGATCTATTTAACAATGTTTAGTTGATTCGTGGTCTTGTATACTTTGATGTTGTTGTGGGAATTGAACTTTTCACTGCTAATTACAACTTTTGAACTCCAGGTGATTTGGAAAAAAACATAGATTTGATAAAACTCATCGAATGTTAATGAAATCATCAAGTTGTTGAAAATGTACTAAGTGATCATATTATTCGTAGTGGCATGAATCTTGCGTCATGGTATTGTTAGGTTAGAACTTGTCTTTGCAGAAGAGATTGATTTAGTTTCGGGGATGAAATTTCCTAAGATGGGGAGGTTGTGGTGTCTCGAATTCCTTTAAGCATTTTAGTGCATTATTGGTGATCTATGTCCCTTTGTGTGTCTTCTTCATTGTTCAACCTTTTGAAGCTTGTGTTGTTATCCATTCTCTCTTGTGGTTATTCTGATAGGTACATCCATGTGTATTCCGAGATGTCTATTTTTTGCACTTTTGGGTGCTGGAGAGAAACTGGGAAGGTTGGCCAATGTTTTGGTAGTTCCTAGTCTCACTTTCAGGTTGAGACAGCTTGAGTGGTCTTTTGGTTGCTCGAGCGGTAAATTTGACCTTCTAGTACTTTGGTTTAATTCTTCTCTTGGGCGAAGACTTCATCGCCCGAGTTGTCTTTTGCAGAGTGGAATGGAGTTACTGGGAGTGAGTGCTTTTCGCTTGAGCGCAAGTTTCATTGCTCAAGCGGTCTTTCAAATTGAACTGTTCGCTCAAGCACAAGTTTTACTTTTCCATCATTTCTCACTTCGCATTCTCTTTCTACATTAACTCTCACTCTCTTTTCTCTCATCTCTCTTTAGAAACCTTCCAACCCATTTCATTTACTCCTTGATCTCTCACTATCCATTGAGATTTCAACCTTAGTGTTTTCTTTAGTTTTGGAGAGCTCATCGAGGGTACATGGTGTACGGTGGAGATCGGATTTTAACCCCATTGGTTTTGAAACTTCTCACCCTTTCTTCTCAAGGTCTTAAGGTAGGGATGTTCTTTGAGTTATACATATGGTTTTTTAGCATACCTTGTCCTTTTCGCTATGTTTTCTAGTGTAGATTGATTTTTAGATCTAGAAAAAATTAGAGAAATGTAATTTTTCTCATGACTTGACAGCGTGACACTCTGTTTTGGGGACATATCACATAAGTGGTTTCCAATCCATCATATATTGAAAAATCAAAAGAGCACATGCACTCACAAAAGTCCCACGTTGAGGTTTGGGCAAGACAAATTCTTTTGGGTGTATTATGAACTATTTGAAGATGTTGTTGGTAGTGCTTTGAAAATAAAGGGAAAAATCCTATGAAACCTTAGATTTTGGGAAAATTTGGGAAAAGTGAAATTGATGTAACATTTGTGAAATTGATGATTAATCTCTTGAGAAATTGAAGAAAACTTTATAGATTGTTTTATTTTTGAGGCATTCATGAAAGGAAAAATGAAAATTTTAATGGAACAATTATGGGATCAAGGGATATGCATGTCGACATGATTGGAAAAATTGAATGATGGATATTGATTGTGAATATGTGAAAATCTCATATGTCACATCGATTTTAAACTTGGTATGATTTTGAGAATTATTGAATCATAGAAGTTTTACTTAAACAAATGTGTGAATGTTGGTGATATTGTATAAAGAAGATATTTATATGTAGTCAATTCTCATTGATTTATTTGCATTATCTTCAATTTTGTTCACTTGTGACCTTAACTCTGAAATAAGTTCTTGGTTTGAGAAAAACAATTATTGTTAATGAAAACATTTCGGGGTAAATACATTTGGTAAGTTCGGTTAGGAGGTGTAGATTGAAAATTAAGTTGGCCTGAGTGTCCTTGGTGTAAGACCAGAAACACGCACGTGTGGGTGCCTAAGCCCTCTGGTTAGTAGCTGGTAAGGTAAGATTTTGATAGTGCTTAATACGCCTACTTGCAGACACTAGCCCTGAGGAATTACCTTAATCGTATTTACTACCCCATTGTTTAAATCTTGGCTTTATTTATTTATTTATTTATAATGATAACGAATCTTGAATGGAATATTGCATGAGTTTAAAAAGAAATGTAAACATTTGATATCTGATCATGGAAATGGCACCGTATTTATATAACTTTATGAGATTGCTACATATATATTTTGCGAAGATATCTCTACTGGGCTTTGTGCTCACCACTAGTGGAAATTGTGCAGGAAATGATGCTGTGATCCCGCTTACTTGAAGTCATAGAATGTGTTGAGAACAAGAAACTCTCCCTTTTGTGTGATGTTAATGCAAGCCAAGGGCTTAATGTGTTTGGGTTGATAACC
The DNA here is from genome assembly GCF_055761805.1 of Camellia sinensis. Taxonomy (NCBI): domain Eukaryota; kingdom Viridiplantae; phylum Streptophyta; class Magnoliopsida; order Ericales; family Theaceae; genus Camellia; species Camellia sinensis. Next base: position 45,616,763 of record NC_138961.1, read on the forward strand.
TTTTTGTGTAACCAGGCTTAAGGACTGGAACTTGTAACCTCAAGGTATTTATTTTATTGTTCATTTCATTTATTTCCTTATAGTTGCACGTGCTATGGATTCTTCTTTTTTTTTTTTTTTGGAAGGGTGAGTATGTTTTGCATGTGGAAACTTCTTTTGTAAACTCTTTCCCTGTAATGAAATACTGATTGAGGAATCGGTCGATCAAGGTAGGATTGCATGATGATTTGCCTAATTTCATTTAATTTTATTGTTAATATTTTGGGGGTGTAACATGGCGGCAGCATCGAAAGGGTTGGAAGGACAAGCTTCCAATATTATTAAGCAAAAAGACAAAGAAAAGAGAAAAGAGGGGGTTGGAAGGAGGAGAGGAGGCTAACGGCTGACAACCCTCCCTCACCCCCGGCGGCACACCTAGCAAAAGGCTTAGAGATGGAGGCTTAAAGAGAGATACTCTGAGTTTAGAGCGAGATAGTGCTTGGGATTAAATATTTAAAATTAATTAAATATATATATATATATATATATCTAGAGGGTCTAGTTGATATTTTTGGAATAGTTTGAGGGGTAAAATAAAGTTTCAAAGGACGTTTCAATGTCACGTTAGCAACTTTCGATTGATTATAAAAGGCAATTGACAACGGAAGTAAACTGATCTAAAATCAAATAATTTAGATATACGATAATATTATTAAAAGAATAAGAGTTAAATTAATTTTTGAATAATAATCGAGAGTTAAAATGAAATTTTCTCTTATTTGATTAATTTACTTTACAAAATAAATTATTCAAAGAAAAATGGTATGAACTAAGACTTCTCAACTCATAATTTGTCAAAAATGTGTGAGTAGAGAATAAATTGATAATATATGAGATCCATCAGTAAAATGAACTTTAACCATTAATTTTTTTTTTTCTTAAATAAATTTTGAGTTATTTGTAAACTTGTTATTGTTCAAATAATAAGAGCATTGGTGTGGTACCCATTTGGCCCAAATCTCAACGTGGGACTTATGTGAGTGCACGTGCTCTTTTGATTTTTCAATATGTGATGGATTGGAAACCACTTACGTGATATGTCCCCAAAACAGAGTGTCACGCTGTCACACTGAGTCCCCATTGCTTTCCAGTTCTGTAATTTTCAACACTAAAAAGCCTCTTCTCTCCCCACTTCCACTTTTGTGTACGTCTTGTTTGTTTACTTTCCAACAAAGTATCAATGGTTTATTTTTTTCCCATCAAATAATGACAATATCAATCAATGATGGATGTTGAAATACACGTGTGTAAAGTATATTATATGCTCTTCATTTCATTTTTTAAGTCAAAAATTGGGCATTGGCATTATGGACCAAGGGTGTCTTAGCTTGATTTAAAGGTTCAATAAGTGGGGGTGGAATCCTATAGACTTTAGGGTTAGGTGACTAGATCCAGCCCTCCCTACATCCTCTCCCATAAAAAGCCTTGAAAGATTTGTGTTGGTTTTCCAAATTTAACACTCTTAATAAGAGTTTTTGACTTCAAGATGGTCTAATACAATTTTGTATGGGATTGTGGGTTTAATTTTAATTAGGGCATATGATTTATTAGTTGTGTAATATTTTTGTTGCGTGGGATGTCAGATTCAACTTTTATAGAGAGAAATTTAATGTAGCGATGTATATTTTCTCTCCCATTATGGGATTGTTGGGTTTGGGTTTAGATTTTAGTTTGGACTTGGGCTTTGTAATTGGTTCCTAGATAGATGAAATATGATATTTTGTATTGGTTATTTTTGAGTGAACAAAATTGAATTTGATAAGTAGATTAATTATGTGAGGGTATTTTCATCAATTCACATATTCAATTTGCCCCATGTAACAAGTTTGGAAGATTTGGTTCATTAGCCATTAAGCTAATTTTTGCATACATATTCTGTCCTTATTGAAAGGGTTTTATTCTAAAATAAGTTTTAATTGTTTTCCAAAACTTTTTAAAAATTGTTTCCAAAATCTTTTTATCTTAATTGGGTGATCGATTGGTCATCAATCGCTATGTGTTGAAAAATAGTAGCTTGTAATTGATAGGCGATCGATCTCTGGTGGGGCGATCGATTGTTTTGCAGATTGTGATTGATCATTCTTCCATCTTTTTCCTAAACTTAATTCTATTTGTTTAGGTATCTCGACTATTTTGCTTTCATAGAAAACCATGTTCTCTCTAGAGTTGAGTTTCAAAAACCCACAAAATATTTTAAACACTTTGCATTTTTGCATTGTTCGTTCTACAGTCTTGGCCGATTGGATAATCGGGGCCGTTCTTTGAACAGAGATCAAAGTTGGAGCTTTGTGGAATCCTAAAAATCAAGAAAGTTGAATAGGTCATGCTGTGCTCGTGAAGTTACTACAAAACATTATTTTAGGTAAACCTAGGTGAAGGTGATATGTTCTCTCGGCTTTGTGTTTGTATTCATTGATCTTAGTGGATTGTGTTGAGTGTTGGTACCATAATTTTGCACCCTTTCGGGTATTCTACATAAATCTGGTGTTCTTGTGTTGATTGCTTTTTCATGATTTATTCTGTTTAATTAACTAAAATTGAATTAAAATTGTTGATTTTAATTGGATAGCCTTTTCATCCCCCTATTGGCTAATAATATTCAAACTCCACAATTTCAGTGGACTATGTTGACTTTCTAACAATTGAGGGCTAGTGGTTTGTTTGATATTATAATAGTTCTCATACGTGTAATTACTCTCCACTGGATTGACAAAAAAAAAATAAAAATAAATAAATAAATAAAAAATAAAAAAATTATGGTTTCAATTTCAATAAAGAAGAGTTTGATATACTTTGTGATATATATATATATATATATTTCATTATGGAGATTGTATTGAGTTATTTATTTATTTTTAAGTCGGTTATAATTGTTGGGTTTGGTGGCTATCAACTTTCTAGTTATTATTAGACTTTCATTATGCAATCTGATGTAATATTTTTCATATTTATAATTAATATCTCACTAATTAAAACAAATAAATATGTTATAGCAGCAGTAATTGCACGCATAATAAAGAAAGAAAAAAAAATGTTTGTATTTTTTTAAATTTCTTTGTAATTGGACAAAAATTTAATGAGTAAAATTGAAAATATAATTAAATTATGTAATATTTTCAAAATTTTTAATTTTTTTTAACGATAAAATAACAAAAGAGGGAATTTGTAATAAAAAACTAAATCTCAAGGAAGAAATATGTCATTTTAGAAATCTTAGGGGAGGTTAATGCAATTTCATTAAACCTCTGGGGAGGTCAGCAATTTAAAAATTTCAAGGAAGAAGTTTTTGTAATTTTATTATATCTCAAGGGAGGTCAGTATAGTTGAAAACTAAACCTCAAGGGAGATTTTTGTCTTTTAAAAAATGATAAATTTTCAACAGGTCCTACTTTTGAAACTTGTTTCCCAAGTCCTATTGAAAAATTTATCAATCTTTCTTGTTTTTATGAATAAATTTACCAATAAGTGATAAATTTGTCCATCTCTCTTGTTTTTATAAATAAATTTACAATGATGAATTTATCAATATGATCTGTATGTAAATAAGTCTTATTAAGTACCCTTTTAAAAAACCTCAAGGGAAGTATCTTGCAATTTTATTAAATCTTGCAGGAGGTCAGTGTAATCTACCCAAATAATGAATTTCAAGTTTCATCTTTTACCTATCAAAAACAACTTACTTTAGTTTAACACATAATTTTTTTGAGTAAATTATAAATACATCCCTTGATATTTATTTAAAATACGAATTGTCCCTGGTGGATTGGAAAATTTTAAATACTTCATTGTCATAATTTTTTATTTAACAAAATTAATTGAAAAAATAAAATTTCAAATTGCTCTCCTGTACAATAATAAAATTACCTGAATTATCATTAAAAATTATTAATTGACTTGATGATTTATTAACAAAATGTGTAATTTGTTATGAAATTAAAAACTTTAAGGGGCATAATGTAATTTCCAGAACTACAGGAGGCAAATCGTATTTGAAGCAAATTTCAGTGGGTGCATTTATAATTTACCCTAATTTTTTTTATTAAATAATTTGTTGACTTCAAAAAATTTAGTATTCAATTTTTGAAAACTTATTTTGCATTTTCAATTTTCAATTTTGTTAAACGTCACCAAAGTCACTGTAAATGTAGAAAATCAAGTACCGTCCCCAAATATATAAAATATTTATTTTATTCCAATAATAGCATTTAAATTTAAAAACAGTAAAAAACTATTTAAATAGAATAGACAAAGAATATAGAAATATTATTAAAAAACGGTAGTAGAAAAAATATTGGTAAAATAGGAAATTGTCTTTTATTTTTTTATATAAAATATATAAATTATTGTTGGAGATATTATACTAATACATTTGACAATGGAAAATGCAAGAAACAGATAAATTGAAATTTTAAAAATAAATAAATAAATAAAGAAGGAAGAAACAATTTCATAACGTGGCTTTCAGTTGAACAACAACAATTCTCACCTTTTAAAGAATAAAAATACATGGATAGACAAATAAATTAAACATAGAATTGGATATGGAAAATATATTAATGAATAAAATTTTATAAGATTTCTTGATGGGGCCCATTCTTAAAAATTATATCCATCCATTTGTTTTTTCTACTCGATTGTGTTTTTCTATATTGGGGAAGTTACCCATAAATTCTAAATGTTGAACTTGTGTTCTATTTAGTCTCAAAAATTTTCTTGTGATCCGTTTGGTCCTTTATATTGGAAAAAGACGGAAGTGCCATTGGTTTGTGTTGATTAGTGTGACAATTGGATGGATGTTTGTGGTTGGGTGTGTTGGTGCATTTGGGATCTGTGTCAAACACGCGTTGTGTTGTACATGATATTTAGCCTGTGCTTGATGAGAACGTGCAACGGTGTGGGCGTGTTTTTGTGACACACAGTGCAAAGGTAGACTAAGGGTTTCTATTCTTTTATTATTGTTTTTGCTTTAGTGGGCTAATGAGTTGCGCGTGATACACAGAGCATTGGACCTCATATTATCTGAATCTGACCCGTAAACACATGCAGAAAACGGGTTCGCATATATGAATTGTTCCCATTTTCAATGTGTGTTTGTTTTGTTTGTAACCCTATTTTGTTGGGATTTACATTATTGATTCTTCCAAAATCTGCAATACCAAATTGAGCTTGGCTATCATTGTTGATTCAAGATTTAGATGTGAGGCAGTGAAGGGAGGATTGTGTGAATGTGCTGATATGCGTGTCATTGTTAGTGGTCGTTGCTGGAACGACACTGTATGAGGGATTTGTTGTGTGTCATTGTTAGTGGTCGTTGCTGGAATGATGAAGGCGACAGGTACTATATCACCTATTGTTGTATATTGTTCATATGTTTCCGTATGTTAGGGTTAAGAATTTGGGGGTTTTTACGGTTATGACGTGTGTGTATGTACGTCGTGACACATTTATTTGTTTTCCTATGTTTGGTTTGTCGTTTGCGGTTTGCGTATTGGTTGTTATGCGTAACGTATGTTTGTCATGATTGGGGTTTGACTGTTGCTTTCGTATGTCTGTTTGTGTGACAGTCCTTTGTTTGTTGTCTTGCGCGGTAATCTTGGTTGTAAGCCATAATGTTGTAATTTGCTTTTGCTTTCTTGCGTTGGGATTGGGCAAAATGGAATTGTGGTCCTTGGTTTGGTGTGTGTATGTTGGTATGTGGTTTGGTGTGTGTCTGTTGACTATATTGCTTTGTAATTAGTGTGAAGACATGATTGGGGTTTGACTGTTGCTTTCGTGTGTGTGTTTGTGTGACGGTCCTTTGTTTGTTGTCTTGTGTGGTAATCGTGGTTGTAAGCTATAATGTTGTAATTTGCTTTTGTTTTCTTGTGTTGGGGTGCAGTAGTTGTCATTGTACTGTACATTGGGCAAAATGGAATTGTGGTCCTTGGTTTGGTATGTGTATGTTGGTATGTGGTTTGGTGTGTGTCTGTTGACCATATTGCTTTGTAATTAGTGTAAAGAACTGTTGTGTGACATAGTAATTTTGTGTTTGTGTCTTTTTTTGGCTATGCGATTTTGACGGGTCGCGTAGTTGTTTAGGGTTTGGTGTGGTTGATTGGGGTGGATGGTATGCGTAGGAACGTGGTTTGTTTTTGGTTGTGGCACACGATGAGGCGGGTGTTATGGTAAGGCATAAATGGGTAACGTTGTGGGATAATGTGTGTTTTACGGTTTGGTGGCGTGTGCTGTGTGATGTGTGGGTGTCGGTTTGTGGGGCAAAAATGGATTATGTGGTTTTTATGTTGCAATATGTGTGTTACACAGTGTAGGTTATGTTGACTAGTTTTTTTTTTTGGTTTTTTTTTTTGTAGGTAGTGGCATTCAGCTGAGCTCATAGACACATTCATGTGAGCGAAATCGAATTGATGGGGTGGGGGGGATGAAGATGAACAACATGAGGGCCAACAAGATGCAGGGTCGCATATTGTTTAACCAAACGAAGGTCATTAATAATGCAGTCAGAGAAGGAAATGGCAAAGCTGCAATTGTTGTGTCACGCACTGCGCCAACACGGATTAATTTCCATTCGAATATTGCGGGGATTGTGAAGATTATGACAACGTCACCGTTGAGGGCAGGTCATTTCGAACAGTTGAGAAGAACCCCTTTTTGGATAATGATCGAGGCAATTTGTGTTAACAAGCTCAATCATAATGATTTTAGAAAGTACAATGAGCATATTTCAAAGATTATTCGAACATATGATGAACAGTGTAACACATTCAAGGTTGGTGGGAAGTATGTGAAAATCGATAGAAGCGACATAAGGCTGTTATTTGGAATACAATGCGGGATTAGGCGCCTTGATCTGTCTCCTTGCCAGAGGCTGGTATCGGATTTTATACAACGTAGATGCCACAACGCCGTTCGTATATCCTCGAAGCTAGTGAAAATATTGTTGGAAGAAGCTGTGCGTGGTCGGAGTCGGGTGGACGAGGAGGACACGGTGAAATTGTTGGTGTTGTATGTTTGTAGGAAATTGTTTTTTTTCCAATTCAGGTGAGACGATAAGTTGGGTCTTTGTGTGATATATTGATGACTTGCATCATATACGGACATATGATTGGACCGGTGCAATATTGCAAACACTGATGGGTTCGATCAAAGATTTCTACCATACGCCAGAGAAGGTCACCAGATGTGTGGTTGCATTGTTGGTATGTCGGTCATCCCCATATGTATGCATAAATCGTCTAATCATGTTTGTGGGTTATTGTATTTTGGTAACTGGTCTGTTAAATTTTTTGTTTTCCATGCAGAATTGATTTTGTGAACATTCGACAATTGTGAAACTCGAAACGGAGAATATGTTCCCTCGGTTCCTGAAATGGGATATAGGGAATTTGCTAGCTAGGTCACAGGGGTTTGATTTTGCAGCACCTGGCAAATTCAAGGTATGTAATACGTAGTTGAAATGTCAGTTGGTAGTTAGTGGTGTGTTGGGGGGTGAATGTGTGGCTGTAGGCGTTGCAGTTGTTGTTGCTTGTTGTTTGCGTATGCGTATCTGTATTGGGTTGTGTATTTTGTTTTGGGTTCTAATTTATGTGTGGTATGATGTGGACAGGTACATGTCGACTGGTTGAGGTCGTTGGAGTTTGAGTGTGACATGTTGGCGACAGACGTTGAAGTATAGTCTGGAGATGGCGAAGACGTAGATGACACTACTTTAAACAATGGTCCTGTTTGTGGTAAAGTTGAAACAGTGAAAAGTGGGAAAAATGAAGGCATGAGGAGGGAGAGGTAGGGTTGTCGGATGATGTTAGTGGTGGTAATGGTGGTGGGGTTAGCATGAGGTGTACGGTGGGGACTGCAATAGGGGGGGGCAAGCTGGTGATGCGCGTGGCGGTTTACATTCTTTGACGGGGGAAGTTGGGTGTGCAACAGCGTTGGAGAAAACGTTGAGTGCAAATGCAGCACTCGAAATGCAAAACAAAAACAAATAGGTTGCAATAGCAAACTGGAGGAAGAAGTTGTAAGTTTGGGAAAAAAATTAGAGATACAAGTTGTGAACGTTGTTGGTGGGTTCGGGTGCGTGTTGAAGCTGAAGGATGACAAAATGCAGAAGTTGATAACTGAAAATAAGGAATTGAGGGAGACAATATCAGTACTTGAAGATCAGATGGCTAATCAACAAGTTCACCGCGTTACCCTAGTGTATCGTAACGTTGACGCTGGTTATGACGATAGGGTTAACGTTTTTTTGTGGAAGTGGGGTTGATGGGATGGTGTTTCACGATGTGACGCCGATCGTAGCTGCCAGAACTGAACATGCTGTAGAAGAACCTGTTTTCGTGCACACGTTGTCAAATTCTAGCCCAGTAAATGTTCGTGGACCAACCGTTGTAGATATGTCAGATACTGAAATGGAAGTCGTACCGTACATGGTGGAAGGCATCCGAGGTCTGGGTATACATAATTCGTTCGTCCGCAACATCAAGAACAAAGTTAGAAAAGAACAAAAATTGGCAGACTATGAGTATCCATTGGCTTGTGGGTGTGGGAGAAAGTCGGGCACACACGTGGACGCAATTGGGGTCAATGACAAATGCAGTGTGAATGATGCCGTCATTGATGTGGAAACTGTTGTGCTTCCTGAGAAGAAGTGGTCTGGGTTTGGCATGAACAATCGATTTGGGGCTTGGAAAATGATGACCGCAGAAGAAAAAACGAAAATAACCAAAGCGTATAAGCAAAATGGTGACGAGTATGCATTTGTGTATAGCCATGTTTGTGTGTTTCATTTTTGTTAATTTCATTATGTTGATTTGTTGCATGTTTTGTGTGTAGGGCTGTAACGTGGGCTGGCAATGCGAGTGGTGTTGTTGTTTACGTTACTGATGTTAAAGATTTGGTACAGGGGGATAGTGTGCGTGGCAATGTAAGTTGTGTTTGAGGTTTTTTTTTTTTTTTTTTGTTATATACTTTTTCTGTTGTATATATATAACCTAAATTCATGGTATTATATTCCCGTGATATTGGGTTCAATGTGTATTGAACATTGTGAGATGTTATGGCATGTGATTGATGCGCATGCAGAAATCTTGTTTACGAACCAGTCACAGGTTGATGGGAGGGAAGAGGTGGTTGACAAATCATACTTCTCCAGTAGTGTGTGCATGGTTAGTACTTCGGTGTAATTGCTAAACAACGTAGTATGGTATGAAGTGTTAACTACGTTTGCATTGGTTGTGTTGCAGGACATGGTTAGGAACAACAACACCAAGTCGGTGGAGAAGTATGTGCTGAAGAATTTTTCAACCACGAAGGAGTGTTAGTACATACATTTTCCCGTATTCCATAATGCGCACTAGACACTCGTGGTGTATGACATGGATAATGGAAGTTGGCAACATTTTAATCTGATGAGACAACGTTCATCCGGTCGAGCAGATGTGCATTACAATGAAGCACTTGTTTTGATAATATGAACGTTGCATTTTTTTGCGAATTTTGTTGGTTGTGAATGATTGATGAAGGCAAATATATATATATATATATATATAATTTTTTTGGTGAATTTGATATCTGACAAAAAGAGCGTGTGTTGAATGTCATGAAGGGATCATTACGTAAGGACGGGATGGACGAGATAAGCATTGCAGAAACTTTCAATCACCCTTTGGAGGCTGTTGCAAACTACCCCCAACAGAAGGCGGACTCGTAAGTATCTTTAATTTTGTTATAGCAACCAGACATATTGGTTTTTTTTTTTTTTAATATTTTGGGTTAAATGATGGTCATTACACTGACAATGTATCATTTGCTCCCCCTGGCCCCCCCGCACAGGCTAGATTGTGTAGTCATTGTTTGTGCTATTATGAGACAATATGTCTACCATGCGGACGTGGGCCGTTCATTGCAAGGTAACAATGGCAACGTGCTACGAGCGAATATGGTGAAGGGGTTCATCAACGATTCGGTCATGGGGCTGAAAGCTTAAAGATGTGAAGTTACTATAATAATGCCTCCTTGAAAGTAGGAAATTAATATTAATATCGAACAATTTATTTTTTGTTTTAGAAGTTTGATTATGCAGTTTGTTTTTGTTATGTGCACCAGATGTTTCCAACTTATAGTTTAGTGTTATGTATGGCGTTGATACACGGTGGACATGCTTACTTATTTTGTGGTTAATGTGTGCTCGTTGTGTGTCGTTGACTATGGCGTTGGAGAAGTGGAATAAAACGTATTTTTTTGGATGGACATTATGTATGTTGTGTTTTTTGGTGTGGGCGTCGGATGTGTTTATGTCGGATAGTGTATTGTTTTATTTGTGGATGACTTGTGTCAATATGCATACATGTATTCGTGGTTATGTGTTGTGTTAGCAATCAATGTCAAGGCCTTTGATGGGGCTTTGTGGCAGGATTGGGTTGCTGGTGTTGTGGAGACAGTAATTGTGTGTCAATGGGCCGATAATATGGTCCGATTTGTTTTTAACTGTTGTGTAAAAAAACGTGCGACAATGACGAAGTACTGTAGGGAAGTTTGCCTTGTATGACATAAAACTAACGCGGAAAATTACGTTCACAAATAAATTGGGAAACATCAAATAAAGCACAACCACGAAGTAAAACGACCTGAAATAAGCATTTGGATGTAAATGTTACGTGAAAATTGAGAATTTGTTGTAATTTAGAACAAGACATTATTGCGATTAACGAGACAAGTAGGGTGTGTGATGCACACATTATTTGCAAATGTTCGTAAATAAAGGGACGGGTAGGGTATCTGTTACACACATTTATTTGTAATATTCATAAAAATCAAACATGAAAACGAAAAAACAAACATATAACGATGTGGTAGGTGCTGTGGATTTGGCACAACATTATTAAGGTGAAAAAGTTTAGACCACGATAAGTAGTTCTAACTTCCAAAAATTAAAAGCTACTTCCATGTTCGGAATGCTAAATTGGTTCATTGCATGTCTTCCTGTTGTGATTCCCTATGCGTTGACAACGTCCGCAACGAATTAACTGCACTTCTTTCCCCCTAGAAAGCATGCGTTTTTTCTTTGGCCTCCCTGGCAGTCGTTTGACAACCGGTGGGTATGAAGTTGTGGAGTCGGATGATGGTTTCTCAACAGTTGGTATAGGGGCTATGCTTAAATCGTATGACAGTCGATATGTAGCTGCATGGTAAAATGGCTAAACCAAACCATACAAATCTCTATCGTTGTTACGTATTGCAACCATCGCGCGTGCACATGGTAACTGATTAATTTGCCATTGAAAACACGAGCACGTATGCTTGTCAACATCAACCAACACTGATGGGTACGAATGGACCTTGTACATATTATCATTTGATTGGCTTACAATCCATGCCCTTCCTTTGTTATATGCTTTCACCAACCAAGCCTCCATCTTGGGACAAAGAATTCCGGGCCACGCTGCTGACTTGTGTCTGCGTTTCGACATTTGGTTTATGATTTTTGTCCGAATACTGTCAACCATTTGGGTGATAGGAAGATGTCGTGCCTCACGGATCCATGGGTTGAATGACTCAGCGGCTTTAGAACACATCTCGCCGTAACGTGTACCCCTGTTACACAGATCACTACTGTTACATATGTCACGTATCTTGTTTGTTACAAGAAAAAACCGTTATGTTATAACAACTTTACTATTTCTAACTGGTTATGTGTAAACACAGTGTGCGTACCCAATACTGTGGGGGTAAATCTTTCAGAAAAGACGTTGCCACATTCCTCCCAGACTTCTTGAATCTCTTGATGCTAGCATTGAATCCTGTTACAATAGGTGCATATGCGCATTCCCGAAATTTACTTAGCAATCTCACTCGGTACAAACTGCTGACGTACCTCATCTTGTCTTGCAGATTTCGTTGCAAATGTAGTAAGCAAAACTCATGGTGGGCTGTTGGGAATATTTTGGGTATTGAGTTGATGAGGCTTGTGTGATGGTTGGACAAGAATGTAAGTGTCCTGTCGTTGCTAACAACGTTGGCGAGGTGTTCCAAGAACCACGACTAGTTTGCAGTGTTTTCAGAATCCACAATTGCTATTGCCAATGGAAATAAACTTGTGTGAGAAGCTGTTAGTTGGCCAATAAGTGTATATGTAACACAGACAAAGACATGAACTGGAACAACACTCATACAGGCATGACATTATTATGCCACAAACCCATACAACTTGTGACAAAAAAAGAAAAGAAAAAGTATTACGTGTGCAAAAGGAAAGTCCAACCTTGGTTGCCATCCTTCGCACTGGTAGCTAGCAGGTTGCCCTTAAATTTACCCTTCAAAAAAGTACCATCCAAAAATAATAAAGGGCGACAATGGTTGAACCCATCAATACATGCTTTGAATGATATGAAAAACCGTTCAAACCGGTGATTTTGTTCATCGTGATCAATGTTTATGTAGCTGCCCGGATTGTTGTCCATAACGGCATTACTATACCACCTCAACTGATCAAACGAAATGAAATGTGCACCAAACATTTCACCACACGCTTTCTCAACGTCCAACCATGCAACCCGGTAGCTAATTTCCAATCCATTATCTTTCTTTATGTCGTACACCACATCGGTCGGACGTGTAAGCGGTCTGTCATGTACCCATTTGGATATAACATCAGACATTAATTTAGACCCAGCCCTTGGGTTTTTTGCTGTCCGGATGGCAACACCGCAACTGTGCTCCTTATTCCGCTTGTGAATGTAGAAAAACTCATCAGCATGTAAGACTCATACATGTATCGATCACATACATCCTTTCGATTCCCTTATCATGCATACTGTTGTAATCCGAACGGAGTCATTCTTCAGAAATTTGAATCGAAATCCACACTTAACCGCATATTTGCGAAGGACACAACGAAATTCAGCGGCTCCCCCCTCGAAACTTTGTTCGACGTGTGTGATACCATGAGCCCATTGGGCAGACAAGAAAACCTTATCAGCATGGGGACAAAATTTGGGAAGCAAATCTTGTTGGTCATCATCAATGTCTGACTCATTTGCAAGCACATGCAAGTTACATGTATCAGCCCGTGGGCTTCGAGTTGCGTCACCAATGTCAACTACACCTTGCGTCATCTGAGATTGAATGATGACATCATTGTGGTCTAATCAGAAAGACCGTGCAAGGCAAACCATGTTGTCCATATCGATATCATTCTGTAATATAAAATTATTATATCCCGACATCTTGAAAAACATAGACACTTGAGCATCTATTAGACCATCAAATTTTCCGCACACACAATTGAGAAGATCGTCAAATCGATACGGGAAATACAACTTGATTGCAACATTTATGTTGCGATAACAACACACCAACATAACATGCGTGTCCATACTTGAAAAAAAAAATGACAATGTTACGCTGAAAATCTACGATGACCACTGATACCGACCTTAATGTATGAACACGGTATATAACTGAAATTGCGAATCCCATTATACCCATGGAATTGAAATGTACTAAATGTGACATTGTGCCATCACAAACTTGGTTGTGGTTACCCACATTTTACATTATAACAACATCACCATTACATGACCCTCAATGTCCTGTCACAAACAAAACAAGAAATCACCAAACACACAAACACACAAATACAGAAACACACAAACATCCTTGGCAACTCGGCATTGCCGACGACATACTTTGGAAGCGCCGTCAGTGTGTCATACAAACAAAACAAACACACAACCTCCCACGCCTCCCCAAAACCCTAACGTAACAATGCGGATGTCCCACCAGTAAAATATACGAAATACCAAATGTGCATAAGTAATCCCTAGGTCCTGCGTGAAAGGAAGGGTATAATTGTCCCACCAAATGAAGCAAAACAAAGAAATAGGATCAAACATGAATATATTTCCTCACTGATAGAACTAATGAGAACAATAGAATAAAATTGGGATTAATTGATAAAACTGTTTGTAGGATGAGATTTGTCGGTAAATATCCATTTTCTAAACTTAATTAAGAAAAATAAACAAAGGGAATCTCAAATTTTTATTTTTTTTAAAAAATAAAACATATTGAAATAGAATAGGGCAAGAATCTAGAATATTATTGAAAAAGATTGTTGGAAAAAAAATCTCCCTAAAATAATTTTTTTTTTGATCAATTTTATTTTTTTAAAATAAAAGGTGTTGTTGAAGATTCTCTACTAATCCTACTACATTTGACAATAAAAAATAAAAATTATGAAATACATAAAATGATATCTTAAAAATATGAAAAATTATTTGGTCGTTCAAGGCACCACCTAGCAATGCCCCTCAATAATTACCAAATCCCATATACACTGCTATTCTCACATGACCTAACTTAAAATTGTGAGTATCACCATTTTTATCAATCACAACATAGTTGGGACATCTTGTAATTATATCTCAAGACTACCAAATAATTTCTCTAAAAATATAGGGAAAAAAATGGAAGAAAACAATTTCACAACATGAGAGCAGTCGACTTTACATTAGCCAACACCAATTCTCACTTTTCAAAGAAAAAAAACACATGGGTGGATATAAAAATTAAACAACAATTGGACACAGAAATTAAATACATTAAAAAATACAAATAAGATTTTATAACATCTTCCCTACTTTAACAAACTCTTACATTTATTTTCTCAATCTAACTGTGTTTCTAGACTTATTTAAGAAGGAAAAAAAAAAAAAAGAAGAGCAAGAAAGAGATTCACATTTTAATTTTTTTAAATGAAAAAATATTCAAATAGAATAGAGGAGGAAGATAGAATATTATTAAAATAGATAGTTGAAAAAAAATAAATATTCATTTTTTGACCAAATTTAAAAAAAATAAAAATAAATAAAGAATGTTGTTGGTGATTCTCTAGATTTTCTTTTAATCATACTACATTTGACAATGGAAAATGTAGATAGTAGAGATAGCGATACGCTAATTTATAATGATTTTTTGACTAAAAATCACTATTCCCAAACGTATCCTAAATATAGAATTGGACACAAAAATATACAAATTGATAAAATTTTACAAGATGTGGAGACCATTTTAAAAAGGAGAAATATCAAATTAGTAGTATTTTAAAAAAAATGCTTACAAATCAATGAGAACTTTATAAGTATTAATAATTAAAATTGTAATTTTTTTTTGATGAATATGTAATTATTTTTTTAAAATCCCATTGGGATGTAATTACCCCTTATAAAAAAGGATTTGGTTTCTTTTAAGTTGTTATCTCAACTTGAGAGAGCGTTTAGGTTTGACGGACATATTTTGAAACCGATTTCCGTGATTTGAACCGTTCACATTTTAAGGCACGTTAAATAGAATATTTATACAAAAAAAATAAGATGATTGAATATCAATAACTATATGTTTGAATCATATCAGTTTGCTTGTTTTTGGTTTTCCAAAAATACTTTTCAGAAAATTATACTTTCTTGTTTTCTGTATTTTTTTTTGTTTTTACTGAATTTTTAAAAATATTTTAGGCAATTGTTTTAATTTTTAGACACACCTAATATATATACACATAAAAATTATAATTTTTGTGAAAAAAATATTTTAAAAATTCACTAAATATCAAAAATACAAAAAAAGCAAGAATTTAGTATATATATATATATATATATATATTTGTATTTTTACGTATTTATTAATTTTTTAAAATATTTTTTCAATTTTTTTTTTACTTTTTAGATATATCTAAGTAAGGTGTATATAAAAAAGTAAAAAAAATGCTTAAAATTATAAAAATATTCACTAAAAACAAAAAATAAAAAACTCAATTTTCAAAAAATTTAATCCAAAAAACTCAAACCAAACACACAAATTTATTTTTTAAAAAATGAACTATAAATATAATTTCAAAAAATAGCTATCCATTATTTGTAATACAAATTAATTTAAACATATAGATATCGATATTTATTCTACTTAATAAGTTTTATAAAATGAACAATTAAAATTATTGAAATCGGTCTCAAAATGAACCTATCAAACTTAAACATGTTCTCAAATTGAGATGAACCTATGAAACTCCCTATAAAAAAATTTTAATGATTCATTTGTTTTGTGTCTGATTTTACCTTCCTAAAATTATTGAATAAAGAAAATAAAAATTTGAATAAATTACACTTCCCATTCTTAAAGTTTTAAAAAAAATATAATTAATGTCAAATTTTTAATATAATTATACTAATTTTTCTTAAAATTTCTATTCACGTAACAGTTAAGTTATTTTTTGTTAATAATTTATTAGTTATATGAATAAAAAATTAATGTTGCCATCCTTTTAATATTGAAATATTATTTTTTGTTTATTTTCGTGTCTACCTATAATGTATATTAGTTTCGATCACTTTAACTTTATTGAAAAGAAAATCATTATATTTATATCAAAAGTGTGAGACTCTTATATTTTTCTTCAACCCATTGAAGAAGTGAATATAATTTATCCAAAAAAAGAAGTCTAAATACACACATAAATCTCATAAAATTAGGAGTGTACACAGTTCAAATTGGTCTAATTTTAGAGTAAATCATAAATGAAACTGGTTCTTGCGGTTTTAGAAAAATTAAAACTATAACTGAATTGTTAAACCTGTAGAATTAGATCAAAATTGAACTATAGAAATCAATTTGGTTCGACTCAATTTTACGATTCTAAATTTTTTTATACAACAATAAATATAATATATTTTATATTAGCAAATAAATTAATAATAATTAATATCGTGAAGTTATTTAGAGTTTATTAATTTTACAATGAAGATTAGTATTTAAATTTTATATAAAACTTTTTATATTTTAATTTTTATATAAAAAATTAATAAACAAATATATTACAGTTAAAATCGTAATCAAAGTCTTCGAACCAAAAATCAAATTGATAACTAGAATCAAAACTAATAAAAATAAGACTAAACTAACGGTTTAAACCGCATTACATCGGTTCCACCAATTTTTTAGCACCCCTACATAAAATATGTCACACCCACTAACCAACCATTTATCTCATTTTTATAATCCATTATGGAAATTTAAATAAAATAAAGGATAAATTACACTGACACTTTGAGATTTATGTTTATTACAGTTTTCCTCACTTATTGGAAATTACATCTCCCCTGAGATTTAAAGTTTCATTATAGATTCTCCCCTTAGCCTTTTTAATTTTTTTAAATACCAAATTTACCCTCATTGGGTAAATTACATTGACACCCCTCATATTTTAGAAATTATAATCCTCTTCCTAAGGTTTAAAGTAGCATTACCAATTGCCTCCATCGGTTAGTATTAGTTAGAAAAAAAATTCATTGAAAAAAAAAATTTGTTAGTAAAATTTTTAAATTTTTGTTTAAAAATCAACGTAAACTCATTTTTTGAATTTACGTTTTTTCCTCAAATTTACAAACTGAGACAACCATTTATAAACCAAAAAAATTATCAAAAAAGTTTTTATGACAGTTTTTAAAATTTTTGTAAATATAAATTGAAAACTGAAAACAAAATAGTTACTAAAAAAGTTTCAGATGGTAAAAATGTCGTAAAATTAACAAATAATTAAATAAGTTACCAACGTAAGAAATGACTTATCAAAAGATTCTTAGGCTATGTATAGTTTGATTTCTAGAATTTTTTTTAAAAATTTAAAATTAATTTGGTTAAGAAATAAAAAAAATTATTTTTTAAACAAAATGAAAATTATTTTTTTATTTTTTATTTCTTAACTACATTAATTTTTAATTTTTAAAAAAAATTCTAAAAATCAAACCATACATAGCCTAAGAATCTTTTGATAAGTCATTTCTTATGTTGGTAACTTATTTAATTATTTGTTAATTTTACGACATTTTTACCATCTGAAATCTGTTTGGTAACCATTTCGTTTTCAGTTTTTAATTTATATTCATAAAAATTTAAAAAACTGTCATAAAAACTTGTTTGATAATTTTTTTGGTTTATAAATAATTGTCTCAGTTTGTAAATTTGAGAAAAAAAGGTAAATTAAAAAAATGAGTTTACGTTGGTTTTTAAAAAAAATTTAAAAATTTTACTAACATTTTTTTTTTCAATTAATTTTTTTCCAATGAATTTTTTTTTTCAATGAATTTTTTTTCTAACTAATACTAACCGAGGGGGCAATTGGTAATATTACTTTAAACCTTAGGGAGGGGATTGTAATTTCTAAAATGTAAGAGGTGTCAATGTAATTTACCAAATGAGGGTAAAATTGGTATTTAAAAAAATTAAAAGGGCTGAGGGGAATCTGTAATGAAACTTTAAACCTCAAGAGGAGATGTAATTTTCAAAAGGTGAGGAAAAACTGTAATAAATATAAACCTCAGGGGTGTAAGTGTAATTTATCCTAAAATAAATAAATAAATATAAATAATAATAATAATAATAAAAATGCGATGTGGACCCCACTGTGACCTAGCTAATAGGACCAGCGAACGACAACACGCGAGCATTCTGGTCCCCTCCCACCTCTCACTGTTGTTAAATTAATGCCACATATCACGATGACGTGTTGCAATTTTAGTGGTTAAGAGACTATTCCAAAGGCAACAAAATTTGCCACGTTTGGACATTCGTCTTCGAGTGATTATTTAGTCGTGAGCAATTCTAGAAATTTTAAAAAATTATAATAAATTTTACATATACACCCCTCGAGATTTGGTCAAATTACAGATACCCCTGAGGTTTTGAAAATTACATTCCGCCCCCTGAGGTTTGTATTTTCATAACAATTTACCCCCTGAGGTTTATATTTCATAACAAATTACCCCCTAATTTCTTATGCAAATATAGCATTCAGGGGGGAATTCGTAATTTTTCAAACCTCAGGGGGGTATTTGTAATTTAGCCAAACCTCGAGGGGTGTATATGTAATTTCCCTCGAGGTTTGGCTAAATTACAAATACCCCCTGAGGTTTCGGAAATTACATCCCGCCCCCTGAGGTTTGTATTTTTATAACAATTTACCCCCTGAGGTTTATATTTCATAACAAATTACCCCCTAATTTCTTATGCAAATATAGCATTCAGGGGGGAATTCGTAATTTCTCAAACCTCAGGGGGTATCTGTAATTTAGCCAAACCTCGAGGGGTGTATATGTAATTTGCCCGTGAGACATTAAATAAAAATTTTAATATTTTTTTTGAAATTTCTTACATTTTTATTTGGTACTCACCATTTATCATTTACACTTTTTAAAGTTATGCTTTAAAATTTTAACAAAAAATATTGAAGTTTTATAATTTCGGAAAATATTTGATCCACACAAAACACTCTTCTCGACTCTCCCAAATGATAATTCGGTGAGAATCATGGAGGTAGAGAAATTTGTATGAATGTAATATTGCCTTATAATTTTAATCAATAAATACCAAGTAGAAGCACCATAATATAAATTTGTCTCAAAATCACCATATAATTTTTTCATTCAACTTTAGATTCTGACCAATTAACAGTTGACATGTCATCAAAATGCTCGTCACTAATGACCACATAATAGCGTGAGGATCCTCTAGAGTTTCTTCTCTAGAGTGATCTCCTAGAGTGATCCATCAAATGGCCGAGATTCTCTCTCACAAAAACGACGTCGTTTTGGTGTGTAATTTGAAAAAAAAAAAAAGATTTCAAAAGAGAGAAAAGGACAAAGAGAAGAGAGAGAGAAGGACTGAGAGAAGAGAAGAGGAGCAAACCCACAAGACAAACTCACTTCTGCTTTGATTTTTTTTTTGATTAAATTTTGAATCAAATGAAAATGAATTTTGATCTGTGAGATCTAAATAAAAAAGAAGATTAAATCAAGCATCCTTCAATTTCTTCATCTTCAAGATAGAATCAAAGACGATGTAGATTGGTGGACATGGAGATCGGCGAAGGAGATCAAAGACGACGATGCGACTAAAGTTCAGCTCGTTGACAGATCTGTGGTGTGTTGGAGTAGCGTCGGCAGAAGAGATCGAAGACGAAGGCAGCGACAGAAAAACTCATTGATTGCTGATGATTTTAGCTTGTAGAAGATAACTCATGATTTGAAGGCTTCAATTTGTATTCTGCAACTGTCTTTGCTGTTGAAGGGAGTTAGGGTTTTGAGGGAAGAAAAAGAAGAAGAGAACAAAGACAAACATATGGTTTATTGTTCATGTTTTGTTGTTGTTTTTTTTTAATATCAAAACGACATCATTCTCTATCGCTTAATATCAACCATTAGATCTAACTTTAGAGAGATCACTCTGGAGGATCCTCATACTAATAATATTGATTAATCATCAGTTGATTATGATCACTTAGCAGACTCATTAAAATACAATTTCTAAATCTCAAAATTCAAACCAACTAATATAAATAACATATTAATAAATTATTCTATTTTATTATTATTATGTTACTATTATTAGTATTATTAATTATTATTACTACTAATTGTTCGTATATCATATGAAAGGATATTAGGTAAAGCCCATTTTTCTATTAGACAAATTTTAGCCCTTTGAATATAACAAAAAGCTACACAGTAACCAACATGTGGGTTTTTTTTTTTGTTTTTTTGGAACTAATAAAATACTGTTTTTGAAATAATACACAGGTAGCTAAAACTGTTGACTTTAAGACAAGATTGGGCATACAAAAATCAACATTTACTTGGTCATGACATAAGATATGATAAAATTATACATATTTCATTAGGGAAAATTAGCCAAACCAAATGATCTTATGCTTATATTTGAAACATGAAACATTTATTTATTTCTTTATTTCTTATTTCATTTTATTTTTGAGATCGGGAGTTTATTAATCCATTTAGACCTATGAAAAAGATGAAGAGACTGGCTTGGCAAAACATGTGATCTCTTACTAGATATGATAATTGGGTTGGAGTCTTACTGTTGTAAATGTAGTTTTCTATTCTCTATTTTGCTTCATCAATTTTTTTGATTTCTTTGATTGTTTGATTGGCTTGCCTAAAATATTGTAAAATAATTATAAGCGCAATTACATTATCTATATGAGATGACTTTTTGTAGGTCTTATCTACAACTATGGTCACGACCTACCTCAAGGGATCGGGTTTTTCATATGCTGTTGTGGCCTTTGTTTCTTGTCATTGTTGTTATAGACATACAAGTGCATTCTTCTTCTTCTTCTTCTTCTTCTTCTTCTTGTGTGTGTGTGTGTAAATTGCTTACAAATGTACAATTTTTGATAGACTTCTAAAGTTCTACATTATGCATCTATGTAACGCAAATTATTTTAGAAAATCACATTCTGTAGTAAGAGTGAGTAGAGAGTCATAATCAATATGATACACAAGAATACGTTATCTATATCAAGAAACCTAACTTTGAGTCTAAACGTGCCCTAAATCCTAAACAAACAATAATGCTTAATTGAAGTTCTAGAATTGAAATTGGTCAAATGATGGGGATTAATTAAAGTTAACCAAGATATCCAATAAATTAGAAAATGAATGCAAAGTGATTTGCAATGAAACATTAATCCAATAAAAATGTTTACTTCAAATTTTCTTATTGTCATATTGAGAAATTGCACATTCAAAACATCCATCTCTTTTAACTGTGGAAATTTCATTTTATCAAAATGAAATTGCGTGATGCATGACATGGAAGTTCAAAATTTCATAGTTTGACCCCCCCCCCAAAAAAAAATTGAAATTCCAATATGGATTGAAGTGTGAAATTTCACACTTTGACATAGGAAACTATGAAACATCCATCAAATAAAGTGTGAAATTATGCACTCTCACTTTCCTCATTTTTAATGTGAGAAATTTCACTCTGAAAATATCCATAACACAAAATTGTAAAATTTCATACTTTCAATCTTCTGATTGTCAAAGTGAGAAATTTCACATTGCAAACGTTAATTTCATTCATGTGTGAAAAAAAGCTTTTATCAAATGAAATTGTGAAACATGCATGTCAATACAAGTGTGAAATTAGACAGTCTCACTTTTTGGTCCCCTTAGAGATTTTGAGCTTCACCGAAAACAGGTAGTAGCATCCAATTATCTCTAACAATGTCGAGATATGGTGTTTTGATTTTGTTAACTTCTATACTAATAATTTATTTATTTATTTTTAATAATTGCAGATCCCAGCATCTCCAATTAAAAAAAAAAAAAAAAACTTTTACTATATTGTCTTATGTAAGTGTGAATTGAAAAAAATTAGAAGATAAAAATTAAAAAGAAAACATGATAAAAATTAATAAGCGTTAATATTTAATAATTTCATATAATTTACCTGTACCTTCTCATGTATCTTTTCTAGAAGTGATAATTCCAACATGGATGTCTTACCATGTCATCTTTATCTTTAATGATGTATGAGAGTCTCTACGAAAGATGTTAGGGTTTTAGTGAGCAAAAGTAGAAGAGCAAAACATTTTTTTTTCCCAAAAGAGCAAAAATAGATACATCAAATTCAACTATAGAAAAACTTTATGAATAATCATATCACGATTGAATTATGTGTATCTAGAAGTGTTGTTTGTGAAAAAATGTGGTAGGTGGTTTTTGATACATGTACGGAATTGGTGAATGACTCATCAATAACAGAATTCTACCTATATATAGACATTATGTAAAAAGATGAGCATGATTTATTTAGTAAGCATTTTTTCGCCTATATATAATTGTCATTGTCCTTTATGTTTCTCTTTTCAATAACAGTTTTTGTTCGTAACAAAGGTGTGAAACATGTTTTTCGAGAATGTAATATAAACTTTTGACATTTCAAAGGTGAAAGTGGTAAATAATTCACCACTAAATTATATTTAAAAATCAACATGACATTTTGATGGAATAACGTCTCATTATGATGCTCTTTGAATCCTTTTTTTCATGAGAAACTCTTCACTAAAAAAATGTGTTGAACTCATCCTTATAATTTGGCCAAATAAATAAACAAAATTGACCACTATTCTCTACTACCGGGCTACATGTTGATATTATTGTGCTTAATCATACTTTTTTTTTTTTTTTTTGGATAAGAGTGCTTAGTCATATTCTTAAGCTTTCAAAATATTTCCCCTAATCTTCTGTGTAAGGTAGGACTGCAAACGAACCGAATCGAGCCGAGCTTTGCGGAGTTCGAAGTCAGCTCGTTTACTTATCAAGCTTATTTATTGAGCTCGAGCTTGGCTCGATAAGTAGCGGGGCTCCAGCTTGGCTCAGCTCATTAATATTAATAAAACTCGAGTTTGGCTCAACTCGACTCGATAAGATTTTTTTAATATTATTTATATTATTTAAATAAAAAATGTTATTTATATATTATTTAATATATAAATAATATATTTATTATATAATTTAAATAAAGATAAACGAGCTGAGTTTGACGAGCTGAATTTATACGAGTTTGAGTTTGGCTCATTTACTAAACGAGCCTAATATTTGAGTTCAAGTTCGACTTGTTTAATAAATGAATCGAAATGAGCTGAACTCTTAACGAGTCAAGCCAAGTCAAACTTATTCATGAACAGTTCAACTCATTTACAACTCTAGCGTAAGGTACTGACTCGAAATTGTTCTTATATTAGCATCAATATTAAAATCTATGATATAAGAATAGAAAAGGATGATCATAGAACAACTATATTTGGTCAATGACATTTTTTTTCTTCTCATTTGGTTATGCTTGGCCTTGATCAAGGATGATTTGGTATCATAGTTATTAGGATGTTTGGTGCAGCTGTTAGAACAAATTATATATTATAGAGCAAATTATATTAACGGTTTCTATAGTTTGAGTCCTGTGTCATTTTGGTCTTTAACTTTTCAATTGTAACACATTTGATCATGAATTTTGAATTTTGTTTCAAACAAGGACAATTGAAGATATCATTGTTCAATTTTGAGGGCAAAGTCATCAATTTGATAAAATATAAATTAATTTAACAAAAATAAATGTCAAAAAAATATTTTTGAATTTCTAAAAATTATTTCTATCCATTATAGATAAAATTATGCAAAATTGATAAAATTTTTAGACATTTATTTATTTATTTCTTACCAAATTAATTTTTATCATATGTTTGGATGATGATCATATAATGGGTGGTTATTTTTATTTTCATTAAATTAGTTTTATGTTTTTCCAAAAGTCAAATATGGTTTCTATTTTTTCAAAAGTCAAATATGACGATAACTTTGATATTATTATTAAACCAATCCATTAAATCAAAAAATCTAAAACTAAAATCATTTCATATATTAAATATATCAATCATACATTAAAAGCCTAACGATTACTCATTACATGATCATCATCTAAACATAAAATAAAAATTAATTTGGTAAAAAAAAAAATATCTAAAAGATTTTATTAATTTTACATAATTTTATCTTTGGTAGGTAAAAATTATTTTTAAAAATTCAAAAATATTTTTTTGACATTTATTTTTGTCAAATTAGTTTATATTTATCCAATTGACGACTTTATCCTTAAAATTGAACAATGGTATTTTTAATTGTCTTTATTTGAAATAAGATTCAAAATTCAGAGTTAAATGTGTCACAATTGAAAAGTTAGGAACCAAAGTGACACTAACCCTAAATTATAGGGACTGTTAGTGTAATTTACCCTAAATGTATAATGGATTATAGATTATAACTTTAGTCAGAAGTTATTAATCAATTTGGTGTAGCTGCTGAATTATAAATTTAAATTGTTGAGTTGTGTTTAGTAAATAAGTTGTGAAATAGCTTTTTGTATTAATTTTTATTTTTGTTATTCACTACTAGTTTGCATTTTGCATTATAAAAAAAAAAAAAAAACCATAGTCCATTTGGGTCTTTTTCTATTTTCAAAAAAAAAAAAAAAAAATCTAAGGATATAATCGTAAATTAACATGTCTGCAAGAGAAATTGATAATCAAAAGTAAAGGATGGACACCTTCTCATAATCAACTTTTTGAGTTAAATAAATTAAACCAAACAGTTCAAAATAATCTTTCCAAAGTTAAAATTTATAAATTGGTCAAAATAAGCCACACTATACTTCATTAAAATTGGGATTCTATGTAAAATGAGAGAAGGGGGTTGAAAATTGTAAAATTCTGCTCCCTTTTTTTTTTTTTTTTTTTAATTTTAATTTTATAAAGGGCAAATTACACTTACCTCCTCGAAAGTTTATCATAATTATAGGTAGCTCTCCTGTGATTTCAACAATTACATTGACCTTTCTTGCTTTACAAAATAATACAATAATTCCCCCATTCTGTTAAAAGGATGTTGCAAAAGTAACCAAATATAAGGGAGCATCTATTTACACATACCACTCTCTCTCTCTCTCTCTACACATCCTTCACACACAACTTTCCAACATACTCTCTCATTAAGTGTATGGGAAGAGGGGATATGATGTGTGCAAATAGAAGCTCCTCAAATATAATGACATCATCAAAAATAAACACCTAAATGGCCAAAATACCCTTCACATTCCTTATAACATAACTCCTTACTCCTATAACCATTTCTCTCCAAATTTCGAATAAGCTCTATTTCTTTCGCTCCAAACTATCTCTCTACCCACTTTGCGTTTGTAGTTGATGACTAAATCAAAGTAAAAGAATGAAGCCATGGTTGTAACAGTAATAAAATAACATTTAATTTCATGCATATCTATTATAATATTGTACAACATCTAGTAAAACACAAAATGAATGAATAATTCAACAAATTCCAATAAAAAATCACTATGATTGATAATAAGCTCATGTAAAAAATACTAGTAAAATTTCATTAAGATCACCATAAAAAATTCCAATAAAAATTTTGTATATATTTTTGTAATATTAAAATATATTATAAAACATAAATAAATAATTCAACAAAATCTAGCCAAAATCCATATATTCCAAATCTAGTACGTAATGGCATTTAAGAATCCAACAAATAACAATATTTGATTAAAAATATAGAAAAACCCTAAAAATCCCCAAACCCTCAAAATTAATTAAAAATTTCCCAAACAAAACTCCCAAACCGTCAAAATTTCTTCATTTGCAAATACAAACATACTAATTGAATATTTTTTTCCACGAATTTTAACATTATCATACTCACACAACATATATTGAAGAGATTTGGGGTTTGGGGTCTTTGCTGCACCGAACACGCAACATGGATTGTTGTGGTTAAAAACGATATAGCTTTGGTGGCACATTTTGTTAGTTTTGATTGTCTACTAATTAAACGGCACAGTTTGAATGGTTTTTTTATTCACTTTATTCGTTAGTTATAGTGAATAAAAAATAAATTATTATATTCTTATAATATAAAAAAAATGCAAAAGTCAAATGATAACATTTTAATTCCCAACTCATGTAAATTCTCAAAAACAAAAGAAAAATGTGCTTTCAAATATTTTTCTTTTCAAAGGTTAATGATGATTTTATTTAAAATATAATTTCTCTTTTTTTAGTGAATCAAATATGAAAATAGACATTACGATAGAATGTTCATTTTATTATATTTCATTCGAGTGCATCAAACATAGTATAAGATGGTTGTGAAACATTTATCAATATATTACACAATGTAAAATATAAATTTAGAAAATTTAAAATCAAGTAATTAAATAATATTAGGGCTGGGTTTCTCTTAAATTGAAATATGAATTTGACCGTTATCAACTTGTCATATTTAGACTTGTAGGGACTACCATGGTTTATTTTCAAAAACATACTTGTATCTGTCATTTTTTTATTTTTATTTTTTCATGATAAACTGAAAAGGTTACAATTATTAAATAGAACTTCACAAAAGGAATGATTTTGATCATTTTTTTTTTCTTTTGATCATTTTTTTTTTCTTTTGAACGGGAATGATTTTGATCATTGAAATGCAACTTGTGAAACAACTTCTGTACAATGATAATTATAATAATATATATATATATTTATTCTTTATAAATAATGCACAAAATTGGTAAACTGTGTGTAAATAAAACAATTTAAAAACCAAAAGATAATGATGAACAATCAAAGTTGTGTTATTTAATTAATGGCCAATCAAAACTAACGAAATTGTGCCTTCTACATGTGGAAGAAAAACTAATTAAAAAAAAATGTAAAAGAATGTGCAGGTTAAGATTTTTGTTTTTTCACAATATGGTTGAAGGGTACTATGGTAATTGTAATAGGTAAGGTAACGACGTTTGGTACCTTTTAACGAGAGAGGGGAATCTTGATATTATTTTGAAAAGTAAGGGAAGTCAGTGTAATTGTTGAAACCACAAAAGATGCATTTGCAATTATAATTAACCTCAACGGAGGTAAGTGTAATTTACCCAAAATTAAATTATTCAAAAAACTTCCACTTCTGTTCTGTCATATTATTAATTTTATATCAGTTTGGATCATTTACGCAATTTAGGGTTGTACAATCCTAATGTTAGGTTTTTTTCTTTTCTTTTTTTTTTTTTGAAAAGAAATTAAAAGAAAAGTTAAATTATACTATAATAAGACATGAACCAAAGTATCACAGCTGATAAACCAAACTCATAATCGGAGAAAATGAATTCGATACAATAAAATAGACCCGGATTGAAGTAGAAATAATCAATATTTACTTTTCACAATAATAGTTTCTCCAACTACATTTAGTTTTCACAATAATAGTTTCTCCAACTTCATCCCTAGTGGTGGACTAGAAATTTTAAGTAAAAGAGCACATATTAATCACAATATTAATTTTTTTTTTTCTCCCCATAACAAGTAACAATGAGATAGTATTAAACTTATACACTTTTTTATTTATTGTTTTGTCAATCGATAAGTTATAATATAATAATTATCATGAGATTTATATCAACATGACTTATAAATCTATAATAAACAACTAAATTCTATTAAGCCAACAATAGGGACAAACAAACAACTAAATTTATAATTAATAAGTTCAACACTATCAACTAAACTAATAAAAAGAATAACCAACTAAACAAATTCCATAATGGAAAATAAATTATCAATTGATCCAGTTATTACTTTGACCTGTTAGCTAAAAGTGTACAAAAATGAAGAAGAGAATATAATAGAATATTTAAAATTTTTTTAAAATATAAAGAATTTTGCATAATTTACGGAGGAATACTATTACAATTTATTAGGAATAAATAATACATAATCTTTATATATAGAATTAATAGTCTAATTATTAAAACTATGGGGGACACGTGCCCTGGGCCTTAGCTAGCTCCTCTATCCCCATTATAAGTTTTTCATAATTGTATGCCTGAAATAATCATTTTCGTATAATCCTGTTGATCAAGTTTGCACTCTTCCAAACGTCGTCATCTTATCACCTGAAACAAACAAACGTGAGCTAGCCGGTGGGTGTGTGCTGGAAACCCATCTGATGCCTAAGTCAGCAAGTTGACAAGAGACAGTAAAGCTCTGTGTATTAGAGAGTAAGAGTTGCAATACATGGGAATAGGTTTTGTCACGAGCCTTTATAGATTCCATGTGGCACAATCCTAGTAGGACTCTATTTCTGCCTAGTAGAGTCCTCCTAGAAGTCACATTCTTAAATGATAATGCTTATCCTCAGAACACCCTTCCTCACTGCCAGCCAAGTGAGATGGCAATACTCTGCTCAGCTATCGATAACTAACTGAGCTACCTTTACTCCGTTCTGCCTCTGGCCGAACTGTGAAAACCTTGTCTGCCCAATGATGCACCGTCGAGCTACAGCTAGCTCGACTTTCTTTTCCTAGATAGTTAATCTAGTACCTCAGTCTGTCTATGGATCGTACGTGGATAACTAGTTCCAAGCCTTAACAGCCCATCACTGACTGGCATATTACAGGTTCAACCCAAGACCGTGTTATCTAAGCTCTTATCTCGGCCCATTGTGAGGCCCAATCTCCAAAGAGGATCCCACTTAACTCAGACCAATTTATCTGCACAAATTATCCTGTCAATAATGATCAACTACGCTAGTCCAATTGATCACTCTAATGTTATACTAAATACAATAAAAAATAAAAAACAAAGATAATTATTAATAGGTCTTATGGACGGTTACTCATAAGTGTTGAGGGATTTTTATTTTTATTTTTATGTATTTACTTTTGTTTTGATAATGAGAAAATTTTAAAATTTGTGGAATAATCATTTGTTATTGACAATTATATCAAAAAATTTATCAAAGTGATAACTAATTGGAGCATTTTGTTTTTTGTTTGTAAGTTTTGCTTTACTTTTAATTTACTTGTGTTAGTTTTTATTGAAATGAGTATAGCTATTCAAACCCAAAAATTAAACTATTTTCAACCCCAATGATCAATCAGCTAATCACTGTTAAGTGTTATTTTTAACTTTCATATCTTCTCTAATTATCAATTAATTGTCTCACTTACACATCATTATATTTAGAAAGTGAGTCTAAAAAGTGGATTTGTATATCATTTCCTATTAAACTATGATATAAAACGTGTAATAGTTGAATCATATTTTCTAAAGATAGCTTATCTTGACTCAAGGAGTTTCTAGGGCCTGGTCCTGTATTTAAAGATGATTTGGAGGATGGCTCATCTTGGGTAGCTCTTCTGAGTTCTCTGTGTCAGCTGCTTATAAATGTGCAGAAGATTCTCTTGGTCCCCCTCTTAGAATTAGTGAGCCAATGTGGATTAAGTTTGCACCCCCAAAAGTCCAATTCTTTGACTAGTTAGCTTTAAAAAATAGAGTTAAGACAGCAGATTTCCTGCAAAAAATTGGTGTTATTCATGCTAATGTTTCAGCTCTTCGTGTATTCTGTAAATTTGAAAATGAATCAGCTGGTCATGTTCTGCTATATTGACATTTTGCTTGGAAAGTTTGGGTTGCAAATTTGCAATGCTAATTGGTGAGAGGTGCAAGGGGCTTTACCAGGTACTGTTGAAGGTGTACTACAATGTTAGATCGGTGGACCCTGATAAGTACTGTTCACTAAACCCTACTGTTCACTCAAACACTGGGTCCAATGAGGGGTTTGGGTACTTTCGTAATTCCCATGTGCTTCCGTGTAACCCTAATTCTATACTTATAAATAGATGATGAGGCGCCTCTTTTAGCTTAAGAGAGAGAGTTATATATATATTTTTTTTATCATAGTGAAAAATCGCAACAGTCGTGGACGTAACCCTATTATAGGGTGAACCACGTAAATCTTTGTGTTCTTGTGTGTGTGTGATTTGTTTGATTCGTTTTTCCTCTTTGTTTGTTATTTCGTGTCTCACAGATCTTGGTTAGGAAGGGTCAATTCCTAACAACTTGTATCAAAGCATTGGTTCGAGTGTGAGCGATGGTTACAGACATAAAGGTTAGAATCGATAAATTCAATGGCATAGATTTCAGATTTTGGAAGATGCAGATTGAAGACTATCTGTATCAGAAAAAACTGTATGAGCCTTTTTCATGGATGAAACCAGAAAAGATGAAGGATGATGAGTTGACTTTTCTTGATCGCTAAGCACTAGGTGTTATTCGGCTAACATTGTCTTGTAACGTTGCGTTTAACATAGCGAAGGAGAAGACTACAACGGGTCTCATGGCGACATTCTCAAACATGTATGGAAAATCCTTTGCCTTAAATAAAGTTAATTTGATGCGTAGATTGTTTAATCTGAGGATGACATAAGGTGCTTCGGTGGCTGAGCATCTGAACGAATTCAATATTGTGGTAACATAATTGAGTTTTGTATCTATCGAATTTGATAATGAGGTTAGGGCTTTGATTCTTCTATCTAGTTTGCTAGAAAATTGGAATGGTACTATAACAGTAATGAGTAATTCTTTGGGGAAAGAAAAATTGAATTACAATGACATTCAAGTTTTAATTCTGAGTGAAGAAATTCGCAGGAGGGAATTAGGGGAAACATCGGGTTCTATCCTGAATACAGAAGCCAGAGGAAGATTAGTATGAAAAAACTTGAACCGTACAGATCAAAATCCAAACACAAAAGTAAGTCTAGAATTGGAGAGGGACAGAGTTGTTGGAACTGTGGAAAGAAGGGACATCTAAAAGGAGATTGTCCGACATTGAATAAGAACAAAGATGATCAAAATTAGAAGTCTGTTAATGCTGCAACGCAGGAGATTTATGATGCTTTGATCATGAGTATTGACAACCCTATTGAATCTTGGATTTTAGATTCTGGGCCATTATTCCATTATACTTCACAGAGGGAAATTATGGACAATTACATTGGTGATGATTTCGGGAAGGTTTATTTGGTTGATGATGAACCTTTGAAGATTGTGAGTAAAAAGGATGTAAAAATCAAGTTGCCAAACAGATTTGTTTGGAAGATACAGAATGTCAGACATGTGCCTGTTTTGAAAAGAAACTTGATTTCTGTTGGACAACTTGATGATGAAGGTCATGTTGTAATCTTCATGGGTGGTTTGTGGAAAATCACCAAAGGAGCTATGGCTGTTGCTCGTGGTAAAAAAGAAGGCACCCTTTATATGAATACGAACAATAAGGATGCAGTAGCAGTTGCTAGTGAGAAGGAAGACTCAAATCTGTGGCACCAAAGGCTAGGGCATATGAGTCAAAAATGGATGAAGGTACTTGCATCTAAGGGGAAACTGTCAAATTTGAAATTGGGGGACATTGACTTTCGTGAGGATTGCATTTTCAGCAAACAAAAGAGGGTTAGTTTTTCAAAGGATGGTAGGAAACCGAAGTCAAAAAAGTTAGAATTGGTTCATACAGATGTGTGGGGATCTGCACCAGTTTAATCTCTTGGAGGATCATTATACTATGTTACCTTTATTGACGACTCAATGAGAAAGGTATGGATTTATTTTTTGAAACATAAATCTGAAGTTTATACTATTTTTAAGAAGTAGAAAGCCTTAGTGGAGACTGAAACAGGTCTGAAAATTAAGTGTTTGAAATCAGATAATGGAGGGGAATATGAGGACAATGAGTTCAAGAAATATTGTGCAGAAAGTGGAATTAGAATGGAGAAGACTGTTCGAAAGACACCTCAACAAAATGGCGTTGCAGAACGCATGAATAGAACTCTAAATGAAAGTGCTAAAACTATGAGGATACATGCCGGATTGCCAAAGTTGTTTTGGGTAGATGCAGTTAACACTACAGCATATCTGATTAACCGTGGTCCATCTGTTCTATTGGATGGAGAGCTACTAGAAGAAGCTTGGAGCAATAAAGAGGTAAATCTTTCTTTTTTGAAGGTATTTGGCTGTGTTTCATATGTGCATATAGATTCTGTTGATAGAAATAAACTTGATCCGAAATCTGTTAAATGTACTTTTATTGGGTATGGCATTGATCAATTTGGTTATCGGTTTTGGGATGATAAAAATCAGAAAATAATTAGAAGTAAAGATGTCATATTTAATGAGAAAGTAATATATAAGGATAGGGCTAAGTCTGTATCTGAATCTGAATCTGTTACTTGTCATGAGCATGTTGAGTTAGAGGAGATTAGTGAGAATGATTTGAATAGTAGGATTCAGAATAATCCTAAAAATCTTATTCCACAAACTGAGCTACATACTCATACTCTTAAGTTGAGACGGTCGGAAAGAGAGTCTAAACCTATACAGCGTTGGTCTCCATTTTTACATTATTTGTTGTTGTCTGATGGGGGTGAACTCGAAAGTTATGATGAGGCTTTGCAGGTTGATGATTCAATCAAGTGTGAGTCAACTATGCAGGATGAAATGATTCACTTATGGTAAACCTAACATAAGAGTTGACTAAATTACCAGTGGGTAAGAAAGCTTTGCACAACAACTGGGTTTACAAGGTCAAACATGAACATGATGGGAGTAAATACTACAAGGCCAGATTGGTTGCAAAGGGATTTCAACAAAAGGAAGGGGTTGACTACACTGAAATTTTCTCTTCAGTTGTGAAGTTGACCGCTATCAGATTGGTGCTGGGAATTGTGGTTGTTGAAGATTTATATCTTGAGCAGATGGATGTGAAGATGGCTTTTCTCCATGGTGGTTTAGAAGAGGAAATTTACATGAAGCAACCACAAGGTTTCTTGGCACGTGGCAAAGAGCAGTTTGTATGCAAACTTTGAAAAAACTTGTATGGTTTGAAACAGGTCATAAGGCACTGTATAAGAAGTTTGATGGGTTTATGTGTAGCAGCGGTTTTACAAGATGTCAAGTAGATCATTGTTGTTATTTCAAGAAATTTCACAAAATTCATATTATTTTGCTCTTATATGTTGATGATATGCTTTTGTCCAACCAATTTGAGATGAAGGATCTTGGAGTTGCAAAAACAAATCCTTGGTATGAGGACTCACAAGGACAAGGCAAATGGTACTTTGAAGTTGTCACATATTAAGTATGTCAAGAATGTTCTTAAGAGGTTTAGCATAGATGGTGCAAAACCAGTGAGCACTCCATTGGCTAGCCACTTCAAACTTACCAAAGAGCAGTCTCTGAAGACCGAAGAAGAGTAGGCTTACATGGAACATGTTCTATATGCTTCAGCTATCAATAGCATAATGTATGCTATGGTTTGTACTAGACCAGATATTGCACATGTAGTGGAAGTGGTTAGTAGGTACATGAGTAATCCAAGAAAGCAACATTGGGAGGCAGTGAAGTGAATCTTTAGATACTTAAGTGGTACTACAGACATGGCACTTTGTTTCAGACAAACCGGCATCGGGTTACATGGTTATGTTGATGCGGACTTGGCTAGTGATATGGATAACAGAAAGAGTACTATTGGTTATGTTTACACATTGGGTGGTACAACAGTGAGTTAGATTTTACAGTTACAAAAGATTGTGGCCCTTTCTACAACAGATGCTGAGTATGTTGCTATTACTGAAGCTGGGAAGGAGATAACTTGGTTACAAAATTTCCTAGCAGAGTTGGGTAAGACGCAAGAGATGAGTATTTTGCATAGTGACAGTCAAAGTGCTAGTCATCTTGTAAAGAATCCGACTTTTCATTCTAAGACGAAACACATTCAGCTGCGATACCATTTCATTCGTTCACTTGCAGATAATGGAGTCTTGTCTCTTGAGAAGATCCAAGGCAGTAAGAATCCAGCAGACATGTTGACCAAGACAGTCACCATTGACAAACTGGCCTTCAAGATTACAGAAGGAAGATCGAGTTGTTGCGACGCTCCTCTATGTGATGAAGATGATGGAAAGCTTGTGTTTTTAGGTTCTAAGTGGGAGATTGTTGGGTCGATGGACCCTGATAAGTACTGTTCACTTAACCCTACTGTTCACTCAAACAGTGGGTCCAATGGGGGGTTTGGGTACTTTCGTAAGTCCCATGTGCTTCTGCGTAACCCTAATTCTATACTTATAAATAGATGAGGGGGCGCCTCTTTTAGGTTGAGAGAGAGAGTTGTATTTTTTGTAATCATAGTGAAAAACTGCAGCACCCGTGGACGTAGCCCTGTTATGGGGTGAACTACGTAAATCCTTGTGTTCTTATGTGTGTGTGTGATTTGTTTGATTCATTCTTCTTCTTTGTTTGTTATTTCGAGTCTCACTGATCTTGGTTAGGAAGGGTCAATTCCTAACATACAATGTTGGAATGGAGAAAGGCTCATCAAAAAAGAAAAGAAGATATGGAATGTAATCCCTGTGGCTGTCTTATGGTCCATTTGGAAGCTTAGAAATGAATGTGTGTTTCATGCAGCTATTCCTAAGGCTGATGAGCGGTGTGACTTGATTAAGATTAGAGTTGTTTTATGGTTGAAATCAAGCTCTAAGGAGTTTTACTTCTCAGTGGAGGATTTCCTGATCAACTTGAGACAGATCAGATGTTGCTTGGGGAGTGGAGGGGCCCTTGGCTGATTTTTTGTTTTTACTACTGGTTTTCTTCCTTTTGTTGTATTTTTTTTTTGGTTATAGTTGGCCTTTGTTTCGATTTTGATTCTTGGGTTTGTGTCTTAGTGGAGCTAGTAGATGATTGTGCGCGATTCTCGGTGACAACTTAATTGGGATCGAATTGTTTTGTTGTGATACTTTGTGTGCTCTCTCTCTTTATTGATGTTTTTAATTGCTCTTTTGCTTCATTTTCATCAATAAAGTGCTTTGATGTTCGTAATTGCTCTTTTGTTTCATTTTCATCAATAAAGTATTTCTTTTGGCTGTTTCAAAAAATATATATATTTTCTAAAGATAGTTTTATAATGGTAAATAACTTGTTAAAAGTTGGAAAAAGACTGATGGATAAGTAAGTCCAGTTTACAGGACCACCAACATATAAGTACTCTTAAAAGGAAAAGGAAAATTGTTCAGTTGAACCTACGAGATCGGTTACGGACCCAATCTATTAATATGATTCAATCATCTTGGGAGTCCCTACAAGTAAATCATTGGCAAAAATATTTAGACAAATAATTGAAGGAAAAATTGTACCATATAATATAAAATTCGAACTCAGATACGACACCTAATAAAAAAAAAAAAAACACACACATACTCTACAAAAGTCTAAAAACAATAGATTTTTATTTTTTTTATTATTATCCACTTGTATCCTTAATTAGCGGTGAGGGGAAGTGGGGCAATATTGTTACATCATCATCAGATATGTACATAGAATCTTCTCAGGCCACCATTTATGCATTCATTCGAATTGCCAATTAAAATTATTGAGACCCATTCGACATTTTTTTTACTTTCCATTTTATTTTATTTTATTTTATTTCGTTTACTTGGTACAATTAAATTTTTTGAACCAAATGATAAACAATTTGATGAAAAAATTGTGAGTACTAGACATTTGGGATTTTGGGTGAATAATCATGATCATGATCATGATCATCATGATCATCATCTTGGGGATTTGAGAGACTCAACTTGAGATTTTCCCTGTGGACCTCTGGTCCTTATGTATAGTCTGTACTCATCGAAAGTCATGGCTTTGTACAGTGCAGGTCTATCATCCGTGATGAGCTCTTTCGCTGGCTCTATTGGTAGATCGCTCTTTGGATTGTAGAAGAAGGCAAGCGATACTCGTTCGCTCGATGAGTTGACCATTACTCTGTGCTCTACGCTTTTGTATATCGCATTGCTTAGCACCTGAAATTGGTCATTGAAGAGGAAGTTTAAAATTCACATAAGATTTTTATATGACGAGATACAAATGTGAGATAATTAAGGTATGGGATTTTAATTTTTACATAATGAGATATAGGTGTGAGATCTAATATTTCATTCTGTGTAAATTTTGGCCTATTTTGGAAAGTGGGTTAAAAGTCATTTATCAGCTTTTAACCCACTTCCTTCTCTTACAAAACAGTCAAAAAAAAAAAAAAAAAAAAAAAATTAAAAAACAGGTTTTAACCATATTTCCAAAATACCCCTTTATGTGTTCCTAGCTATTGAAATTAATATAAAAGCAGATTCATCAACTAGATGAATAGTTTGTTTGATTCAACTTTGAGAAAGCTGAAAGATGATATTAAAAAGTAGAAAATAAAAATAATTTATTATTTTAATTAAAAATTATAAGCAAAAATTATTCCAAATACCCTGACACATGTATTGTGTAACAGGTACACTACTGTCTGTGTACCTTTTCTTTCACATACCTTTGAGCTCCACCTTTGGTGGTTTCACATAAATACACCGTAATGTATTTGTTACACAAAATACTACATCTATAATTAAAATAATGTGATGTACAAAAAAAAATATTCAAAATTTGAAATGTATGAGTTACACCGTACTAAATTTAAATGTATGCTTCAAATTTAAATTTTGATCACTTATATAGATATTGTAATTTTCTGAAATAATTTTGTACACTGCTTTATCAACTCTAATAATTTTGATCACTTTTATAGATATAGTAGTTTTTTGCAATGAAGCATGCAATTTTAATATTTATTTATGTTGAAGTTATGATTTGGTTGGGGATGGATACATAGAATATGTTATTATGTTGGTGTAGTTTCTACTAATTAAAAATTGGCAAATTAAACCTAGAAGTTAAAAATATCTATGTCTTAGTAAATTTTTTAATTTTAATGAAGTCATTTTTTAAATTAAATATAAACAGACATTACAAGAAACGTTCTCATATGAACTATTTGCATCCAACATACCTATGCTTTGAATTTGGATTAAAGGTAACTTAATGACATTATTTTCTGAATGAATATTTATAGGTCAAAAGACAAAAAAATAATAAAATAAAATAAAATAAAATAAATAAAAGAATTAACAATTTTGTTAGGGACTGTCATGCCAAATGCAAATATTAATTACATTATTGCTGAGAATGACTCATTCAATAATTTTCTATAGAGGATAAAGCCATAATGTTATACGTGTGCTTTGCGTGTTAATGTAGAATAGTGTGATTGAACAGGCAATTTAAAAAAAAGAAAAAAAAAAATCATTTAGTTGAGTTTTTAAAACTTTTTTTTTTTTTTAAATTTAAAAAAATTATTTTAGTGAAAAAGGTAAAAATAAAACAAAACACTCATTAATTACGTATAAAATTCTCTTTCTTAGAACATAAATATTTTTTCACTTAAAAAATAATAATTCTGAAACTCTACCAAACAAAAACAAAAAAAAAAAAAACTTAGCAGAAAATGCCACATATTCAAAGTTTTTCTCTTCCAGCATATTGTCCACGTGTTAGAAGGAGAAGACCGCAGTAACATATGGGACATACAATTCAAATTAATAATGGAATTTTGATATAATAGAATTCACTTGAATAGAAAGATAAGCACAACTCAACTAATTAAAAATGATAATAATAAAATAATGTTACAAATAAATGATTATTTTTTTATTTTTTTAATCTTCTTACCATTAGATATATAGATATAAAGGTAATAAAATTTACATTAATAAATGTTAATTTAGCAATGAAGAAGATGAAGAATAGAAATCGTTTCTAAAATTTTGAAATTTTGAAAATATAAATCAGTTTTCTTATGACAGTTCTTTCTATTGATATAGTTACCAAATTGTTATGGACATTTTTGAAAAAGAAAAAATCGTAACAAAAGAAAGCATCAACACCAAGTGTACCCTTTGCTTGGTATAATATATATATATATATATATATATATATATTAGAGGTGGACACACATACGTGTATTTAATTTTTAATTAGACCTGATAATTATAACAATTATTTGAGACAATTAGAGAGAACAGTAATGCTACAGACTTCCAGTGGGGGTGACCCCCAATGTCACGTGTCGGCCTGGGGTTGGTTGAAAACTCAAAAAAAAAAAAAAAAAAAACACTGTTTCTTTGACCAATGGGAAGGGACCCCAGTACCCCCACTAGGGGTCCAAAGCTTTATTCTTAGAGAGAATTGAAGCAATTTATAGTAGCTATCAATTTTTGAGAATTTTCATAAAAGAATTTTTGTGACATCAACACCAACTCCAATTTTCTCTTTATATAGTAGTATAGATAGATATTTACATTAATAAATATATACATAGGACTCATATCTTTGTATTTAATGATGTTAAAAATAAGTAAATAAAAATCCGTTTCTGTATAATATTTTTCTTAAAAAACATTATAAAGTTTTGCCAAGACCTTATAGTATGTACCCGTTTAAACATGCTTATCTAGTTTGCTTATGATTTTATAATATTTAAATTTTAAAAAAAAGGGGTAAGAGCCCAAATTATTTATGTTAAAGACTTCATCTAGATACTGTTGAATAAGTCTTGGAGAAATATCAAATTAGTGGAACATTAAAGAAATTATTGCATTAGAGATGAAATTTTTTACGGTGTAACTCTGACACACAATAAGGACTTACACCATTCACATAGAGAATTTACACCATACACATAGTAAATTTACTCGATTATACAAATACTAATAATTTTTTACTATCCCACTAATTTGATATTTTCCCATAAATCTTTATTCTATGTTAGCCACTTTTATGGTTAGATGAAAATTGATTGAAATGGTCACAATCACTTATATTTCCAAACAATTTCTAAAGAGCATACTGACAAGTTATTGTATTATTATTATTTTAGGACGACTATCACCTCTCTTTTTTCCATTATTGGATACATGATAATGTATTATTTATCTTCATTATTTTTTTTTTGTTATTGTTTCTAAAAAAAAAAAATCAATCATGAGTATTCACTTAGGAGGTAATACAAAATGGTGGAAAAAATATGGTTGTTTTGGAAAATGACTATTTTAATTAATTTTTTATTTTTTTACAAAAAAAACATATAAAAAATAAAAAAAATAATTGACTTTTTAACTAAAATAATAAGTTTCCAAAACAGGCCATATCCCCTTTGTTTTTTGTTTTTGGGGATCACTTTGTCCCACCTAATTCTTAAGTACATCATACATCATGTCTCTTATAAGTACATCATACATCATACATCATACATCATACATCATACATCATACATCATACATATCTTCTTTCCTCACATAAAACAGTTGAATATCAAGTCTAAATTCGAGGTGACCTCAAAATGAGTGAGGAGTGAAAATTTTAACCAATCAGTTTATCATTTAAAAATTAAAAATTTCCATATAAAAGTCATAGCCCATTTGGAAAACAAATTGTGAAAAAAATAAATAACATTAATAAATATGCATGAGATTTATTATTTTGTGTGTAGTAACAAAAAAAAAAAAAAAGATTAAAAAACTTCATTTATTCTATAAAATTTTCTTTTCAAGTGTGTTTGGTTTCAATTTTTTGCATTCAGTTTTTTGAAAATTAAATTTTTTGTTTTTCGTTTTTTTTAGTGAATATTTTTAAAATTTTAAGCAATTCTTTTATTTTTTTAGATGCACCTTACTTAGATGTATTTAAATAATAAAATATTTGTGAAAACGTATTTTAAAAAATTAATAAATACACAAAAATAAGAAAAATGTACAAAATTTTGGCTTTTTTTTTTTGTTGGTATTTAGTGAATTTTTTTTTTTATTTTTTTTATAAATATTATACTTTTTAAGTGTATTTATGTTAGGTTAATCTAAAAATTTTAAAAATTATTTAAAATATTAAAAAAAATTCAGTGGAAAAAAAAATATATGAAAAATGAAAAAATAAAATTTTTTGAAAAATGAATTATGAAAATTGAAACTATGGACTTCTATAGGACAAATGCCAAGGGGGATTCTACATAACATTATTACACATTCACCATCTTTTGTTTTTGCGCTTGGTTCATGTAACTTTCCTATCAACTCAACACAAGTTTGACAAATCACTTAGAATCCTCTAATGCACATGGTTAAAAACCACACAAAAGAAGGAAAAATAAAAAAATAAAAATAAAAAACAAAACTTTTTGACCAAATTTGAATGACTGGTTACAAAGCCATCAAAACCATGACCCCTCCATGTGCCCAATGGTTTATGAATCCTGGCCAAGCATTCCCATTCCAAATGGATAACCTAAACATCTAAAAAAACACAAAAACAAAAACAAAAACAAAAACAGAGAGAGAGAGAGAGAGAGAGAGAGAGAGAGAGAGAGAGAGAGAGAGAGAGAGAGAGAGAGAGTACCTGAATTTGATCCCCCATGTTAACAATGAAAGCATGTGGAGCTGGTTTCACGGTAATCCACTGGTCGTTTTTTCGGACTTGAAGCCCGGCGACATGGCTATCTGGGAGGAGAATAGTCATGCCACCGGGGTCCGAATGAGAGGATAGGCCAAGAGTCATATCGGGTTGTGGACACTTTGGGTAAAAATTCACTCTTAAACACGCTCCAATGTTGTCGCCGCCAAACGCATTTTGAAGATACTCCTCTCCTAATCCAAGATTTATTGACAAAACCTTCATTAATCGCCCACTTAGCTTTACTAAGTGGTCCGCGTACTCATCTATCACTTCCCTAAACACAACCAGTAATATAGTAATACATAAAATTAGATCAGTAAAGTCCAAATAGATGGTGGTTGTTACATTAAAGTATACAAGTCACCAACATTTATATATTATTATTACATTAAAAAATTAAAAATTAAAGCAATTCACCTGAGAGGAGCTGGCAAGGCGGGCCACTTGTTATGATCTTTAAGCGAGCACGGAAGAAAGTGCAAGAAGTAGTAGTCGCTCCAGTCGAGAATGGCACCTTTCTGGACGCCTAACCGACTTCCATACCCTTCGTACGTTTTGGGTGAATTCGCATAAACTTGCTTTTCTTCCATTGGAAGATGGAAGAAATCGCGCCAGATATCTCTGGCGCGATCCATCAAGTGGGGGCTCACTCCGTGATTGACCACCTGGAAGAAGCCCCACTCACGACACGCTTCGGATATCTGGGCTATGGTGGTTGCTCTTAGAGTAGTATTGTCGTCCCCGGATGTTAAAACTCCGAGGTCAATTAAGGGGATGTTTACATCGGTGTCATGGTGGTTGGAGGAGGAGTTGACTACCGGCCGGTCCTGTGGCGGTTTGACGTAGCAGTCGGGGATGGTGGGGGTGCCGCTGTCGGACAAGGATTGGACACGGACAATTGGTTCTGGCCAATCTATTGAGCAACTCATGCCTAGGTGTGGCTTCCAAGGTTGATCCTATAAAACAAAGTACGATGAAACAAACAAGTCCTTATTTTTGATTTTATAGAGATAGAGAGGGAGAGAGAGAGAGAGAGAGAGAGGAATTGGGGGTAGAGGTAGTTAAGAGGAGGGGCTATAATAGGCTAGCTAATAGTGGTGCGAGTCTTCTGTATTGAAGACGACATGAAATGAAAACGTGTATTATGTGCGATATTAAAGTGTGGGGACAACTCACCATTTAAAAAAAAAAATGTAGGGACAACTGTCTCCAAATTTCGCCAACTATTTTTTAAGAGAACTTTTATAAATTAATTATAAATTTATAAAAAAATTTCAGATTTTAATTATTAATATTGATAAAATTTATCACTAATGTGAAATTATTTTTAAAAATTTATGAATTGTAATTATTATTTTTTTTTGTCGTATGGTCTAGCAAATTAATTGATTTTTACTTTTAGAAATATTACATATGGTAATGGACAGAGAACTCAAAACATCAAAATATATAGGATAAATTATAAATATATTCTTTCAGATTTGCTTAAAATATGATTTGTCTCATGTGATTCTAAAAATCACATCACAATCCTTGAAGTTTCTAATTTTATAACAAATGATTATTTTTTATTATAATAAATCATTAAGTTAAGTCAACAATGTTTAATGATGTTAGAAATTTATTTTAATTAATAATTTAGATAATTTTATCATTATATAGGAGAGCAGATAGAAATTTAAATTATCTAGTTAATTATGTTAAATAAAAAATTATGGCAAAAGGGTATTAGTAATTTTCTAAATTATAAGGGGCAATCTGTATTTTAAATAAATTTAAAAAAATGTATTTATAATTTATCTAAATATTTAAGATTGATAAATAGATCCTATGTCAAATGTTAGTGGGGGTAGAAAGGATGGTAAATAAATTGAGTTGAGTTGAATAGCAAATTATTTAGATTGAGCATGGAAATTTTATTTTATTTGGTATTAAGTTTTCAAATATAATTTTTGATTTTTTTGAATTTTTTATTTTATTTAAGTTTTTTATTTTATTTTTTATTTTTTATTTTACTCAATTAATAATTATATATTTTTTTGATACATCTAACTTAGATTCATCTAAAAATGAAAATATTTATAGAGAATTCTAAAAAAAATCAAAATAAAAAAAATTTAAAATGTATTGAATTTTTTTATTTTTATTTTTGTTTTGGTTTTTGTTTTTTTTTTTGTATTTAGTAAAATTTTTAGAAATTGTTTTGACAAATATATTAGTTTTTTTTAGGTGTATCTAAGTTATCTGCATTTAAAAAGTATGTTTTTTGAATAAATTACAAATATACCCTTTGAAGTTTGTTTAAAATAAAAATTGCCCTATTTGGTTTGAAAAATTACAAATATCCCATTCTCACAATTTTTATTTAATAGAAATTAATTGAAAAAATGAAATTTCCAATTGCTCTCACAGAAAATAATAAAGTTACCTGAATTATTAATTGAATTGCGTTTATGACATTATTAAAAATTATTAATCGACTTGATAATTTATTAATGAAATGGGTCATTTGTTATAAAATTATAAATTTCAAGGGGCGGAATGTAATATGCCACAGGGGGCGATTCATATTTTAAGCAAGTGGTCTATTTGTAATTTACCCAAAAATTCACTAAAAACATAAAAATACTAAAAATGCCGCTTGTGATATTTTAGTTCCTGCAGTTTCAATTAATTGGTTTTGACCCTTAACTTAGATCTTGTATCAATTTTTTTCAATATAATTGATAACGTCGTTAGAGTTTTTGGCAGAAAATTTTCATTGAATTGATTGAGGTTAAGTAACTAAATTGATCAAGTTTACAATTTTACTTTCTAAAAATATAACACATATTGTTCATGTACGCATTTGCCATTAAAAAATATTAACAATTGGAACCAATTGAATTAAATTGAGACAAAATAAAAAAATTCATGGTCAAAATTAATCCAACTGAATTTACTGAATACTAAAATGATACAAGGGTCAGTATAAGGACTAATAGTATAATTTGACTAATAAAAAAAAACTCAAAAATTTAAAAATTGTTTTTGAAAAATCAAAACCAAACATAATGGAGTTTCAAAATATGTTTGAATTTGACTTGTTTATTTTTTGAATAAGTCTAGAGACCCAAATTTAGGGTCCCAGATTTTGAATCAGAATGGGTTGTATGGTAGAGATTGAAACTATGTATTGTAGAATCTATGTGTGTAGAATGAATTTGAACCATATGTTGATATTTCTGGGTAAATTCTAGGTATATTATTCTGGGTTTGTAGTATTACTGTTATTTATTTAACCAAACTCGAATAGTTTAATTTTTAGGGCAAACTGCACTTTACCCCCTATGGTTTAGACCATGTACGGTTAAGGTTGCAAATAAATCAAGTTGTTCACAAGTTGGCTCGGCTCGTTAAGAACTTGATTCGACTTATTTATATTTATTTAAATTATATCATAAATATATTATTTATATATTACATTATTTATGTATTAAATAGTATAAATAATAAAAAAATCTTATCGAGCCAAACAGGGCCGAGTTCGACTTTTATTAATATTAACGAGCTGAGCCTAACTCGAACCCAGTTAGTTATCGAGCTAAGCTCGAGCTCAATAAATAAGCTCGATAAGCAAACGAACAAAGATCGAGCTCAGCAAAGCTCAACTCGGCTCGACTTGTTTGCAGTCCGGTGTGCTGTTTGCTTCCCTAACATTTGAAAATCACCACATAACCCCCTTATGGCTTGTGAACTAAAGTGCACCGTTAGACCCGTTGACAATTTAATAAA
This sequence comes from Camellia sinensis, assembly GCF_055761805.1. Classification (NCBI taxonomy): domain Eukaryota; kingdom Viridiplantae; phylum Streptophyta; class Magnoliopsida; order Ericales; family Theaceae; genus Camellia; species Camellia sinensis. Next base: position 45,661,191 of record NC_138961.1, read on the forward strand.
AAAGACTAAAATACCTTTATATTTTCGTCATTTGTTTGAAAGGTAAAGGGTACTCCTTTGTGTTTTATTCAATGTGACCCCTTAAAATTTGAAAATAAGCATATGATCCCTTTTGTCTGCCATATGTTCCACACTTGTTGTTAAGTTGGACAAAATGTTAACGGTGTACTTCAGTTCACAAACCACAAGAGATTATGTAGTCATCTCCAAACGTTATGAGGGTAAACCATTGTCTGCCATGTGTTTCACACTTGTTATTTATTTATTTATTTTTGAAACAGCCAAAAGGAAATTTATTGATAATGATCAAGCAGTAATACATTGACAATCATCAATAAAAAGAAAGGAGCAAAGAGCACAAAAAAAAAAAAAAAACAACCTAACAGCAGAAGTTGGTAAGACACCAACCTAACAGCACAAAGACACCAACAACACAAAGACATCAGCAAATGAACTCCAAGAAAACCAGTAGCACAATGACACCAACAGCACAGACACCAACAGATGAACTCCAACAAAAACCAATAGCACACAGAGATCTAAATTAGCCACACAAGACATATTTACTCCCCAAACAGTATCTGATTTGCCTTAAATTGGTCAGGAAGTCTTGGACAGTGAAGTGAAAGCCCTTAAATCTCTGGTTCAACCACAATGCAACTCTGATTTTAATCAAATCACACAGGTTCTCCAACTAAGGTTTAGCAGCTTGAAAAATACACTCATTTTGCAGTTTCCACAGAGACCAAAAGACAGTTGAGGGAATGACTTTCCAAAGCAATTTTTCTTTCTTGCTAAGCTTAACACCTTCCCACCAATGAAGAACAGCTTCCACAGATCCTGGTAGAGCCCCTTGCACCTCCCACCAATTTAACATTGCAGCCCAAACCCTCCAAGTAAATTGACAGTGCAACAACACATGGCAGTTAGACTCACTCACAACTTTACAAAAGACACAAAGGGCTGGTGAATTAGCTTCAAGCACTCCAATTTTCTAAAGAAAGACTACTGTCTTAACTCTGTTTTTCCATGCTAACCCGCAGAAAAATTGGACCTTTGGAGGTGCAAATTTGTTCCAAACTAACTTGCTAGTAATAAGAGAGGGGCCAAGGGAGACAACTTCACTTCTATAGACAGATGAGACAGAAAACATACCAGAACCTGCAGCCAACCAGACTGGTTTGTCCTCCAGATTATCACATAAATATAAGATAGACATCAAAAGCATCTTGAGTCTACTAATTTCTCTCTCTTCCCACTCATACAACCTTCTTTTAAAAAGAAAGCTCCATTCCCCTGCAGCAACCCTCCTATCAAACATTAAACGCAAAGTTTCCTCCTTCTCCATCACTAATCTATAAAGAATAGGGAATTCATCTTTCAAGCAATAATTGGAGCACCATCTGTCCTTCCAGAAGATAATTCTTTTCCCATCCCCTACCTTAACAAGAAAATTGTTGTGATAGAACGACATCAGATTACAACTCCTCTCCGATATGGAGATGATTCCTTTCCACACACAAGAATAACTGTTGTTTGAAATAGGAGAGGGACACCAGCTTTTAACATCCATTTTATATTTGCTACAAATTATCTTCCTCCACAAAGCATCTTTCTCTTTGGCAAATCTCCACCACCATTTTAATAACAAATAATCATTTACCAGCCTTACTCTTCTGATGCCTAAGCCCCCTTGTTTCACACTCTTTGCTAATTCATTCCATTTAACCAAGTAGATTGATTCTTTAGACCCCGACCCAACCCAGAGAAAAGCAGCTTGTAGCTTTTCAAATTCTCTAGCAACTCCTTCTGGCATTTTAAAAAGAGATAGATAATACATAGGCAAGGCAAAGGTTACAGACCTTATTAGAGTGAGCCTTCCTGAAAATGATAGCAGTTTTCTTTTCCAACATGCTAGTCTGATTTTAACTTTATCAAGAACTGGTTTCCAAGTTGCCTTCTTATTTGGATTAGCCCCCAAAGGCAAACCCAAATACTTTAAAGGAAGTGCCTTAGATTTACAATGCAGCTTTGACGCAAAACTGGATAAGGATTCTTCAGGAACATTAATTCCGCACACCTGGCTCTTATGATAATTTATTTTTAGCCCTGAAATCAATTCAAAGCACCTTAAAACCCTGTTAATATTGCACACCTCCATCTCCTCAGCTTCACAGAATAATATGGAATCATCTGCAAATTGTAAATGTGTTTCACACTTTATTAAGTTAGACGGAATGTTAACGGTATACTTCAGTTCACAAACCACAAGGGATTATGTAGTCATTTCCAAACGTTATGAGCGTAAATCATACATGACCCAAACTACAAAAGATAAAGTGAAATTTGCCCTAATTTTTAAAAATATATATAAATCTATTGAATTGAATGGTAAGTTATTCAAGCTTAATTTAAAAATTAATAAATAAAAAAAATATTTAAACCTAATCAATTTATATAATGTGTCAATCTCAAACCAAATTTTAAAATAATAATTTAGTTTTTTTAAACAAATAATAATAATTTAGTTAGTTTTACCGACCCAAGTGAGAGAGATATAGTGAGGGAGGGCTTTTTGTAAATTTGATAATGACTTGCTCGTATATTTATCGTTTAGGTTTCATAAGTAAGGTTTACAGAATCATATATGAATTGTACAATTACATACTACCAGCATCTTCTAGCGATACCATCATTATATTTATCTCTAAAAATATAAAACTAATATTAAGTGATAGATAACTATAGACATGGTATTTGTTTGGAATAAAGCAAGAAATTCAAGCGCCACTTAACTTTTTTTTTTTTTTTTAATTTTTGTTTTTCTTGTAACCTTCCTCTATTCTCTATTTATTTATTATAACTAAGTGGCCGAATCAGTTTATGCTTACCTTGACTAATTTCAAGACCTATGCAAAGCGCCTTCTCTACCTGGATTGGACAAATCTCGGGCAGAGCCCGTATGCATGACTCCAAAGAGTTGATAGCATGCACCTAGTGAAAGTTGAACCTAAGATCTGGAGGGAGCACACTCCAAACCCCAAGTTGGATCCACTAGGCCAATCCCTTGGGGTTTCTCTATTTATTTTCTACCAATTTCTTTTTTGTTCATCACTATACTAGTTATAGTGATTCTGGTTTAAGATCTGACCCATTTGATATTCTGGATTCGGATTTCTTGGTTTTGTATTGTTATTCTTGTCTTATTTCTCTTTTCACTCCTTGAGTTTGACTATCGGGATGTGTTAGTTGTGTTTGGAACAAGTTGGTACATTATTTTTTTAAAATCTCGTTGCCTAGAATTTTGCTCTTACGCTCAAGCGCCACTTCTTGCACTTGAGCGGCCTTTGTGAACTTTCAGTACTTTTGCAGGCCTGCAAAACTACTAGGAGAATGAGTGGTCGTGCGCTCGAGCGGCCATTCTTGTGCTCGAGCAATGGCCTTTTGTCTGTAAAACTACTGTAAATGTGTATTCTACGCTCGAGCGTCACTTCCTGCGCTCGAGCGATGATGCCATTTTCATTGTGTCTTGGTGCTCGAGAGTCACTTTTTGCACTCGAGTGGTAATCATTTTTGTGTTTAGACGCTCGAGCGTCACTTCTTGCGCTCAGGTGGATTGTGCGTATATCAGTTCGTAAAAGTCACTTTTTACATCACTTTTTTATCCATTTCTCTCTCTAAAACACTTCAAAACCCTAAATCTAAAGCTCCTCTCTCTAGAACTTGCTCTCTCTCTACAAATACACTAAGATCTACCCATTTCTTTACCCTACTCCCTTTGTTGAAAAGGTAGTGCTCACCTAAAGCTTCGTTTTCATCCGAATAGAGTTGGATTTCGACTTCCTTGAGGTTTCTCCACTCTCTCATTGGTCTTCTAACTTCGAGGTAGGGATATTCTACACTCTTTTATGATTTTTAACTTAGCTATTTGCTTTTTATAAATAATATCGTGATTTTTGAGGATTTTGAACAAACCTAGGGTTTCGATTTAAAATCAAAAGAGGAGTTTTCAAATGGATGCATGGAAAATGATTATGGTTATGGGAATGGAAATGCGGATGAGTAGTGGCTAAAGTATTGATTTCATACTTGAAAATGGATTTTTGGAAGAAAGAAAGGGTTTTCCCTAAATATCTCAAATATTTATTTTGTATAAATAAATGGAATTGAAGTTGGGAATGTGAAGTTGGATGGATATTGATATAGATGGTGGAGTTGGATATGTATTATCACTCACCTCGAAATTTGGAAAGTTTATCTGTATTGGAGATTTTGTATCTGTTTAGAAATATATGTTTTGGGCTATCGGTGGAGGATATCTATGGCTGTTATAAAAATTGCATGAAGATTAGGTGAATTGAAACTAATTTCTCATCCATGTGCATTGAATATTGTTGCTCATTTAACACATTGTAAATGTATGTGATTTTGAGAAAAATGGGTGAAAGTTAGAAAGATGCTGGACCACCAAACTAAGTTGGCCTGTGTGTCCAGGGTGAACGTCTTGAAAAACGCGCGTGTACATGGGTGTCGATTCTCGCGGATGAAATATCCGTAAAATGGCAATAGTAGTGCTTGTATAGGCTACGTTTACATGGGTGTTGTTTTACGGTTTCTTGCGGATGAAATATCTGTGAGAGGTTGTATTGGTTTGAGAATTTCCCCTTGTTTCCTATGGTAAAGGATATGATTTGAGAATTTTGATATAAATTGAGTATGGTAGGGTTTTGAGAAAGAAATGTAAACCGTTTTGACATGGGCATTGCATATGCATTTCACGCTTATATCTTTGTTAAGATTCATATATTGTGTTAGATTATTTCTACTGGGCTTTGGCTCACTCTATTTGGCGAAAACTATTTTCAGATGCTGGTGATATGCCTTCATCAAGGACTTAGCTTGGGAGGACTGTGGAGTTGAATGCTCAGTTTTGTTCTTTTATATTCACTTTTGTACAAGTCTAGGACTTTATTTGTATTGAGCTTAGGACTCACTTTTGATGTACCCAAACCTTGACTTGGAAAGATGTAAGTCTTTGGGGCATATGATTATCTGTTTAGCTTTTATTTCATTTTACTGTTTCGTAACATATGCTGTAGATTCAAGATGTACTATTTATGAATGTATATCGCATGTGTCACCATCTTGTACAACCGAATCTCATGTAATAGAAGGATATCATACTCTGATTCATGTTGTTATTCACTATTCGTCTTGGGTGATTTATTGTATTTATTTCGGGGCGTTACACTAGTTGTTATTGCTTATTCCATTTCCATCATTAGTTTGCCACCGAAAAAGCTTTCAGATCTAGATTTAGATATAATTCATGATCGAGATTTGATACTACTAAACACATTTTTATATGCTAGGCGACCACATTAGATCCATAATAATTTATTTTATAACGTAGAGATAGGGATTGCGGCACTACAACTATCAATTACGACGATTGACAGATCGCAAAAATATTATTTGGTTATACTTGTTTTCATTTTTGTTTTTGGGTTGTATATTGCAATAATATCTCTCTGAGTAGAGGTTTATTTCATTTTGTAGAGACTTTTTCTTCCCTACATGGAGGTAGTTTTTCTCCCTACATAGAAACTGCTATCCTTTCTAGATAGAATTTTTGTTTATCCCTGTTGGGTTTTATCTTGTACTTTGATATATTTTATTGAATAACTTTTGTTGAATGTACAATGTATTAAGTGTCGTGTTTCTATATATATATATATAAACTATAGACATACAAAACAATTAATATTGTTTGACAATTTTAACCATTTGATTTTGTCTTTGATGGCTAGAATAGCATTTTATAAAGAAAAAAGTTCAAAAAAAAGTTTTGATAGGTAAATTTCTCTAAAACATAGCTCCTATCTCATTTTCGACCCTAATATTTTTGTATCAATTATATTTATAAATTTTATACATTAATTCAATATATACTAAAAATAATTATATCATCCTCACATTAGTGAGCCTATTTATGCAAACTATTATCAATCATAAAACTAAACGTGTGAGATAAGCTCTCTTCCATACCTTATCTTTTCATACTTCTCTATACTTTTCTTGCAGGTTTCAATTCGGACTCACATCGACGATCTAAATCGTCTAACTCGTAGACCCTACAATAAAAGTCATTCATCTAAAAAATCAACTTTATCAGAAAACTGTAAATACAAAAATAAATCGCATTTTGTTTTAAAAAATGAATGGTAAACATAATTAAATTTAGGACACTCGATCCATAAATCCAATTTCGAATTTCTTTTATTTAAAAGTCCACACCCTAAATACTTTGTCTATAAGGACAAACTCTTAAAAAATGACCAAACTACCCACGTCTATATATACCATAACCCAAACCAAAACCCTACATTTTCCACCACCTCATCCTCTTTATTACTGTCTTAAGGCCTCTGCCATTCCTTGTACCATTCTTTCCAATCTATCAAGTCGGATTGTGAAAGATTCTTCCAACTCATCTACCCTTGTTCTCACCATATATGAACTTATATAATGACAAGTACATAAATATACACAGATACACATAGGCATAGTGGCACATAGGCACATATTCTCACATTTCAATTTCATATATCTTGAGTGCACAATTAATCATATACTTAAAAGATGATTGCATACAGAACACTTATCAAATAAATGCATACTTAACAGATGAATGCAATCTTCGATTCTATTCTACAAACTTGTATTGCTTAAATGAATACGTATGTGAGGTATAAGTCGTGCTCTGATACCACTCTGTCACGACCCAAACCCATCCCTAGATATTTAGGCCGTAACCTGCAAGTAATCCTAGATTACTCGGCCTCAAAAGACAGAATTTCATAGTATATAATTAAAGGTACGGGGCCTGAAGCGGAAGCAAAGTATAAAATTGTCAATTGAGCTGTGTATACATGCTATGAACAGAAATAAATAAAACACATCACATATCATACCATAATATTTACAAACATTTATCTTTTATACATAATTGAAGATCAAAACTAAAAACAAACGAACTATACAAAACCAAAGCTTTACGAGCTTGGCCAAAACAGAAACTAAGGCCTCAATGCGGAGGCGTATCTTGGGTGGCTTTACATATATATGAAATGACTTCTAATGTTGGACTTCCAAATGCTCACCTACATACATATATATAAACAGAGTAAGCTGGAAGCCCAACGAGTAATCTCAATGTAAAGGGTGTCAAATGAATGAGTCTCATAACTTATCAAAACAATATAAAGTTCTTGGGATAATTAAAGCTAGTTTCGAAAACACATAATAACAAATACAGTTTATCAAACCTTTCATAACTTAACACATAGCGAAGTGCATGAAGGCCTTATTTTACTTATCGAAATGCCATACAAAACATTCATATGAAATGACTTCATTTGGAACACCCTTATTTGTGTCTCATACAGAACATCAAACATGATGACTTATGCAGAACATCACTTTGATAACTTGTAGCAATTCTAGTTTAGAAATGACCCTTTTGATGTTTTGGATCTGGGTTTCATTGTCTTACATAGTTGTTCATGTCTTGTATCCCCTTATTTCTCTTTGAGTTTGGCTATTGGGATGTGTTGGTTGCATTTGGAACAGGTTAGTACCTTGTTTTTTGAATTGTTGTTGCCCAGATTTTGGCTTCTTAGCTCGAGCGTCACTTTTTGCGTTTAAGCGGTAATTATAAACTCTCAGTACTTTTGCAGGCCATCAGAGATATTGGGAGTTGGCATTCTTCACTCGAGCGACATTTTCTGTGCTCGAGAGGTGGTATTCTATCTACAAAACTTCTAGGAGTTTGTATTCTTCGCTCGAGCGGTAATTCATATGCTCGAGCGGTCTCATGTTTTTGTGTCTGGACGTTTGAGCGACACTTCTTGCGCTCGAGCGATCTGCGCATATTTCAGTTCGTAAAGTCACTTTTCTAAGTCATTTTTTCACCTCTTTCTCTCTCTCTAAATATTTCAAAACCCTATTCTCTCTCTCTCTCTCTCTCTCTCTCTCTAAAACTCATCTACTTCACTCAAATATACCTAGATCCGTCAACATTTTCACTCGTGTCCCTTTGTTAAAATGGTAGAGCTCAACGAGGGCTTCGTTCTAATCGGAGCAAAGTTGATTTTCGGCATCTTTGAATTTCCTTCACTCTCTTTCTCGTCTTCTAAGTTTGAGGTAGGGATTTGTTGTACTTTCTATGAGTTTTAACATAGTTATTTGCTATTTCTAAACAATATTATGATTTTGGACATTTTTGAAACAAATCTAGGGTTTTGGGTTCAAGATCAAAGGTGAGATTTTCAAATGGATTCTTGGAAATGATTGCGGTGTGGAAAATAAAGTTGAGTTGTGATGAAGTGGTTGATTTTGATATTTGGGATTGATTTTGAAAGAAAATGGATTTTTCCCTAAATGTCTCAAATGTTAATTTTATATTAATTATGAAATTGATGTTGAAAATGTGGAATTAGGTTGATATTGATGAGGATGGTAGAGTTGGATACGTATTATCACTCACACCATGAAATTTGGAAAGTTTATCTTTATTGAAAATTATTTATCGGTTTAGAGATATATGTTTTGGGTTATCGGTGGAGGATAGCTATGATTGTGTCAGAAATTGCATGAGAATTAGGAGAATTGAAACTACTGTCTTATCCATCTTCATCGAGCATTATTTCATATTTATAGATTGGAAATGTTTATCGTTTTGAGAAAAAGTGGTGAATCTGGGAAGTATGTGTTGTCTTGTTGAAATAAGTTGACCTGAGTGTCCATGGTGAAAGTCCTAAAAACCGAGCATTTACATGCTTGTCAATCCTGCGGATGAAATTTTCGTGAAATGACAAAAGTAGTGCTTGTATAGCATACGTTTACATGGGTGCCGGTTTACAGTTTCCTATGGACAAAATTTCCGTGAAAGGTTGTATTTGTTTTGAGATTCCTAGAGTGTAATTCACTGCCCTGTTTTCTATTGTAAAGGAAATGATTTATGAATTATGATATTAACTTGGCATTGCATGGTTTTAGAAAGAGATATAAAATGTTTTGGCACGAGCATTGCATATGCGTTCACCTTATATCTGTGTTAAGATTCATATAATATGTTGGATTATTTCTACTGGGTTTTGGCTCACCCTATGTGGGAAAAAAATATTTTCAGGTGTTAATGACATGCCTCCACCAAGGCAATAACTTGGGAGGACCTGGAGCAAGAGCTTTATTTTGTATATTTGTTGTGTTTATTTTTGCACAAGCCATGGGCTTAAACTGTATTGGATTTAATTCCATTTTTTTTGTTGTAACCAAGTGCTAACTTGGGAAGCTGTAAGACTTTAGAGCATTTCTTATTTGTTTAACTTTCATCATATTTCTTTACTATATAACATATGTTATAGATTCAGGGTTAGGCTTGTGAATGTATACCTACAAATGTTACTCTTCTGTAAAAGTGATGATGACTAATGTAAGATAATTACCTTATCATGTGTTGTTATGTAATTAATATTGTGGATGGTTTATAGTAATTATTTCAGGGCACCACAACTTGGTATTAGAGTATACCAAGTTTGAATACTTTGGGTACGTGGAAAGTGGTTCTTACGACAATGGGTTTATCTCATTTGATAGGGACATTTGTGTGTACGACATGCTTATGTGATAGCATGCTGATGTGATTATATAGGTATGTGATTTAATTTTTGAGATATTAATTGGGTTTACGAGTTTCTAGAAGTCCTGCTAGAAGAGTTCTTGATCACTGCTATTTTTAATTGAAACTCTAGCAATTTCGCGAGATGATCATTATCTAGGAAGGAAATTCGTATGTGTTTATGCGACTACATGCTTATGTGGAGTTAATTACTGTTGTACATTGCCTTAGGACGTGAGTGAGTTAGCTTCGGCATATTTGTAAATGTGCTAATCTCTGGTGTTACCTTCATTAGGATGTCGGGACGTGGGTGTGGTAATTGGCGTGGTAGGCCTAGACGGTAGGAAGTGCTGTAACTGGATGAGATTTTGGCACAAGAAAAAGGGGTTGGTCAGGCCAATGTGGCTAAACTAGTGGGTCAGCAAACCATGGGCACTTTAGCCCGTGAAATGGCCGGAGCTTTGCGGGAATCTATGGACATTTTCAAGGCTGAGAATAAAGTCTACACGCAAGTTACTGAAGCAGGGCCATCATTCTTGAAGAGGGAGTTCTTTCGGTCTAATCCAAGCGAGTTTTTGGGTGATCTTAAAGAGCCTTTAAAAGTGGATGAATGGCTCGAGTAGATGATGAAGACATTCAAAATGTTTGGCATTGAAGACGATGGTTGGAGAGTGACCTTGGCATCCTTCTAGCTGAACAGAAAAACGAGTCAATGGTGGAATTGTGCGATTAGGTGCATTGGGGTGACTTGGGAGGCCTTTGTCAACGGCTTCTAGGATAAGTTCTTGTCTTTTACTGCTAGGGAGAAATTGAGGGATCAGTTTTTGAAGCTCAAGCAGCTTAGCTTACTTGTAGCCGAGTTTGAGGTAGCTTTCACTAGCTTCTTTAGATTTGCATTGAAGCTTATGGTGACGGAAGAATGCCATTATATCGAGTTCGAGAAGAGGTTGAGGACCGGGTTTCTTTTCAAAGTAGTTGGGTCAATGATTAGGGACTATGGACTCCTTGTCGAGGCAGTGGCTTATCTAGAGACCGTGGTTCAAGTGGAAGAAGAGCGGATGAGAGGCTTTAGGAGGAGTTAGGAGGTTTAGAGGAAGAATCGGGATAGTGAGAAGCAGAGGGGTTCCACCCCACAGTAGTCCTAGGCTGCACAGTCTAGATTTACCTTTCCTATGCGAATTTTAAGTTTAGGGAGAGGTATCAGAAAGGCTTATCTTGTTTTAAGTGTGGCCAGTTGGGTCACAAGTCTCTACTTTGCCTACAGAGAGGACGAAGGCAACAGTCTGCACCGTCTGCGGCTTGTTCTTAGAGCTAGAGTCAGGGGAGGGGGCAGCCGTTTACGTATTATCAGTGTGGGCAATCAAGGTATGTGATGAGGTTTTTCCTTTAGTCAGGTGGCACGCCTGGTGCGTCTGATTCGAGGTAGACCCAGAGCCACCAGCCTGCATAGTTAGCATAGGTCTCAAGGGCCAATCAAGGAGCCTCTTCGGCCCAGTCAGTGTATCAGACTTACACTCCGAGGGGTAAGCAGGTGGAGCAGAGACCTATAGGATGTGTGTATGCTGTTACCACGCCAGACTTAGTGCCAACACTTTCAATTGTGAGAGGTACCATTTTGTTATGCAATTCTATTGCTAATGTGTTTATTGATATGGGTGCATTCCATTCTTTTATCTCGTCTGCATTTGCATTGGGATTGAAGTTAGAAGTGGCTCAGTTAGCATCTCCATTCAGGGTAGAGTCACCTATTTGTGGTAAAGTTATTTTGGACCAAGGGTGTCAGGGTTATGATGTAGAGGTTGCCGGTCACCGACTTTCTTTTTTATTTGCATTGATTGATATGTCAAGTTTTGATACCATCTTGGGCATGGGTTGGTTGTCCTCATACCAGGCTATTATGGACTGCTACCATCAGATGGTCACTGTATGCACATCAAGTGGTGATTGTTTTTATTTTCTCAGGATCGAGCTGATAGAGTTTTGTTACCAGTGTATGATCTGCGATGTCAGAGCGACTTAGTTGTCTTCTTGCAACCTTTTTGGGTAGTGAGTGTGATGAAGTCCAAGTTGATTTGCCAAGGGTAGTTTGTGAATACTCAGATATTTTTCTTAAAGAACTCACTAGCTTACCACCTCACCGTGAGATTGAGTTCTCTATTGACTTGGTGCCAGGCACGACATAGATTTTTATGGCACTGTATAGATTTGCACCTGCCGAGTTGAGTGAGTTGAAGATTCAACTCCAAGAATTGTTAGATAAGGGTTTTATCTGACCTAGTACTTCGCCTTGGGGAGCACTGACTATCTTTGCCAAGAAGAAAGATGGTGCATTGCGACTTTGTATTGATTATTGAAAATTGAACCGGGTAACTGTTAAGAACAAGTACCCATTGCCTCCTATGGATGATTTGTTTGATCAGTTGAAGGGGTCTTGTTGTTTCTCTAAGATAGACTTGAGATCAGGCTATCATCAGTTGAGCATGAGGGAGGAGGATATCCAGAAAACGACATTTTGTACACGGTATGGCCATTATGAATTTCTAGTAATGCCTTTTGGACTAACCAATGCACCGGCTTTGTTTATGAACTTGGTGAACCAAATCTTTCGAGAGTTTCTAGACCGTTTTGTAGTCATCTTTGTTGATGACATTTTGATTTACTCACCTTTAGAGGAGGAACACGAGAAACACTTACAAATTGTACTTGAGTTGCTTAGAGCCTACAAACTATATGCTAAGTTCGGGAGGTGTGAATTCTGTTTGAAAGAAGTGAAGTTCTTAGGCCATATGGTATCCGGGGAATAAGTGACTGTAGACTCTTTTAAGATAGAAGCAGTGCAAGGTTGGGAACAACTTACGAATGCCTTTGAGATTAGTAGTTTCTTGGGGTTGGCCGAGTGTTACCGACATTTGGTGAAAGATTTCTCTAGATTAGCCTCACCTTTGGCGAGGTTGACGAGAAAGGGAATGGAGTTTGTGTGGAATGAGACTTGTGAGAAGTCAATACAGGAGTTCAAGTTTAAGCTTACCACAGCTCCAGTGTTGATTATTTCGGAGAGGGGTTGGGCTATTTTGTATATTGTGATACGTTGCGGGAAGGTTTGGGTTGTGTTTTGATGCAAGAGGGGAAGGTAGTAGCTTATGGCTCATGTCAGTTGAAAACACAGGAAAGGAATTATCCTACCCATGACTTAAAACTAGCAGCTGTGATCTTTGCTTTGAAAATTTGGAGGCATTACCTTAATGGTGAAAAGTTTGAGGTGTTTTCTAATTATAAGAGTTTGAAGTATTTATTTCACAAAAAGATCAGAATTTAAGGTAGAGGATATGGATGAAGTTTATGGAGGATTACGACTTTGAGTTACACCATCATCTGGAGAAGACCAATGTTGTGACCGATACTTTGAGTAGAAAATCCATTAGATATGTAGCGAGTATTGCCATATTGAATTGGAAGATTTTGGGTGCTATTGGCGAGTTTGACTTGCATCTTGGTGAGTTTGTTGAGTCGACAACTTTGTTTTTGGTAGTTACTAAACCTACACTTGTGAGTTGAGTTATAGAAGTACAGAGGAGTGACCTTGAGGTAGAAACCCTCCGGGAGAAGATATTTGGTGGGAAGGTAGAGAAGGGCCTGAGTGTGTATTTTGACTCGAGTGTTAGATATCTTGACCATCTTTTCATGCAAGAGTCTTGCTGAGAAGAAGTATTCTAAGAGTTTCATCATTCACGTCTTATGGTGCACCCGGGAGGCACAAAGATGTACCACGACCTTAGTAGCCAGTTTTGATGGAAAGGGATGAAGAAAGACGTAGTCGTGTTTGTATAGAGGTGCCTTACTTGTCAACAAGTGAAGGCCGAGCATTAGAGGCTAGTAACTTTGTTGCAACCCTTGCCTATAGTCGAGTGGAAGTGGGAGCATGTCACGATGAATTTTGTTGTGGGTCTTCTGAGGACTCAACGGGGTAATGATGCCATATGGGTGGTAGTTGATCGGTTGACTAAGTCAGCGCACTTTGTACCTATGCGCAGAGTGACTCGGTAGATTATCTTGCCGACCTGTATATTAAGGACATAGTTCGACTTCATGAGGTCTTTGTGACTATTGTTTCGGATAGAGATCCGTGTTTCACGACTCAGTTATGGCAGAGCCAGTAGAATGCTTTGGGCACTAGATTGACTTTTAGCACTGCCTATCATCTTTAGACTGAAGGGTAGTCAGAGTATACTATTCAGATCCTTGAAGCTATGCTTCGAGGTTGCGTTCTTGATTTTAAGGGGTCGTGGTAGAGGCACTTGCCTTTGGTGGAGTTTGCCTATAACAATAGCTTCTAGTCGAATATTGGTATGGCACCGTTTGAGACCTTGTACGGCCGACCATGTAGATCTCTTGTGTATTGGGCCGAGGTGGGTGATGCACCTATGATAGGTTCAGAGTTAGTCCGGGAATCGATGGAGAAAGTTGCACTTATCCGTAAGAAGTTGGTTACGACTCAGAGTCGTCAGAAGAGCTATGCCGACCGTAGGAGGAGACTGTTATCCTTTGAGGTGGGGGATCATGTTTTCTTGAAGATATCACCAAAACGGGATTTGATGAGATTTGGGAAGAGTGGGAAGTTGTTTCCTAGATTTATTGGGCCTTCTGAGATCCTAGAACAGATTAGGGAGGTAGCTTACCGTTTAGCCTTGCCGCCACAGCTTTCAGGGGTTCATGATGTGTTCCACATCTGTATGCTCAGAAATATGAGTCGGATCCATCACACGTGTTGGATTGGACAGAGTTAGAGGTAGACGAGGATGCCTCGTATGATTAGAGACTGGTTAGAGTTTTAGATACTCAAGACAAAGTCTTGCGAGGCAAGACGATTCCTTTGGTAAAAGTGTTATGGTGACTCCACGGGGTTGAAGAGGCTACTTGGGAGCGTAAGGCAAAAATCTGTGAGAAGTATTCAGACCTATTTGTTGATGTTTGAACATGTATTGAAAACTTTGTTATGATAATGTAATACAAACATTGTATATGTTTTGGAAATATAAATTGTATATTCAGTATTGAAAACTCCTTTATCATGATTGATAAGAATGGATGACCAGTGGATGGGTTATGGTGATGAATTTAAATTACTATCATAGTTGTAATTGGTTTAAACATGGCTTTAATGTTTGGTTTAAAATTTCGGGGACGGAATTCCTTAAGGGGGAGGTTATAGCGATTCTGGTTTAGAACTGACCATTTTGATGTTTTGGATCCGTGTTTCACTGTCTTACATAGTTGTTCATGTCTTGTTTCCCCTTATTTCTTTTTGAGTTTGGCTATTGGGATGTTTTAGTTGCGTTTGGAACAGGTTGGTAGCTTTTTTTTTTTGAATTGTTGTTGTCCAGATTTTGGCTTCTTCATTCGAGTGTCACTTATTGTGCTCAAGCGGTAATTGTAAACTCTCAGTACTTTTACATGCCTGCAGAGATAGTAGGAGTTGGTATTCTTCGCTCAAACGACACTTCTTGTGCACAAGCGGTGTTGGCTCGAAAAACCTTTGTTAAGTTTGAGCAGTGGTCTTCCGTCTACAAAACTTCTGAGAGTTTGTATTCTTCGCTCGAGCGGTAATTCCTATGCTTGAGCGGTCCTATGTTTTTGTGTCTGGACGCTCGAGCGACACTTCTTGCGCTCGAGCAGTCTACGCATATATCAGTTCGTAAAGTCACTTTTCTAAGTCACTTTTTCACCTCTCTCTTTCTCTAAACATTTCAAAACTCTATTTTCTCTCACACTCTCTCTCTAAAACTCATCTATTTCACTCAAACACACCTAGATCCGTTGATCTTTTCACCTGTGTCCCTTTGTTAAAAAGGTAGGGCTCGACGAGGGCTTCATTCTAATCGGAGCAAAGTTGATTTTCGGTGTCTTTGAGTTTCCTTTACTCTCTTTGTCTCGTCTTCTAAGTTTGATGTAGGGATTTTTTGCACTTTTTATGAGTTTTAACATAGTTATTTGCTATTTCTAAACAATATTGCGATTTTGGGAATTTTTGAAACAAATCTAGGGTTTTGGGTTAAAGATCAAATGAGGGATTTTCAAATGGATTCTTGGAAATGATTGCAGTGTGGAAAATAAAGTTAAGTTGTGATGAAGTGGTTGATTTTGATACTTGGGATTGATTTTGGAAGAAAAATAGATTTTACCCTAAATGTCTCAAATGTTGATTTTATATTAATAATGAAATTGATGTTGGAAATGTGGAATTGGGTTGATATTGATGAGGATGGTGGAGTTGTATATGTATTATCACTCACACCTTAAAATTTGAAAAATTATGTTTATTGGAAATTGTTTATCGGTTTATAGATATATGTTTTGGGCATTATCTTATCCATTTGCATCGAGCATTATTTCATATTTATACATTGGAAATGTTTATCGTTTTGAGAAAAAATGGGTGAATATAGGAAGTATGTGTTGTCTCGTTGAAATAAGTTGGTCTGAGTGTCTATGGTGAAAGTTCTAAAAACCGCGTGTATACATAGGTGCCGATCCCGCGGATGAAATTTCTGTGAAATGGAAAAAGTAATGCTTATATAGTCTACGTTTACATTGGTGCCAGTTTACGATTTCTCGCAGATGACATTTTTATGAAATGTTGTATTTGTTTTGAGATGCCCAGAGTGTGATTCACTGCCCTATTTTTTATTGTAAAGGAAATGATTTAATGAATTATGATATTAACTAGGCATTGCATGGTTTTGGAAAGAGATATAAAATATTTTGGCACAAGCATTGTGTATGCATTCACCTTATATCTTTGTTAGGATTCATATACTGTGTTGGATTATTTCTACTAGGTTTTGGCTCACCCTATGCGGGAAAAACATTTTCAGGTGTTGTGACATGCGTTCGCCATTATAATAGCTTGGGAAGACTTGGAGCAAGAGCTTCATTTTGTGTATTTATTGTGTTTATTTTTGTGCAAGCCACGAGATTAAACTGTATTGAATTTAATTCCATTTTTTGTTGTAACCAAGTACTGACTTGGGAAGCTGTAAGCCCTTAGGACATTTCATATTTGTTTAACTTTCATTATTTTTCTCTACTATATCTTACATATGTTATAGATTCAGGGTTAGGCTTGTGAATGTATATTTGCATATGTTACTCTTTTGTAAAAGTGATTGGGACTAATAGAAGATAATTTCCTTATCATGTGTTGTTATGTAATTAATATTATGGATGGTTTATAGTAATTATTTCGGGGCGTCACATGGCTTATACAGAATGCGAAACATCACAATGATGCCTTATACAAAATGTGGAACATCACTTTGATGACTTATATAGAACATCACACTTGATGGCTTATACATTTGATGAGCTCATTCGGAATGTTTTTATATGTAGATACCATACAGAACGACTACTATCGAAGTCATGCAGAACAATCATTAAAGAACAACATCATACAATACGTTTACAACGGTTCAAAACGTCACTTACGGATCATAGACAAAATAGTAGTTACCAAATGATCAAAACACATTTTCATAATCATCGTTCGAAAGGAAACTCATTCATTCTTTAGAAATTCTCATTTTCAGAAAACTGATCACATTGTACACAGTTCGGTGTTTCAAAGCATGACTTAGCATCTCAAAGGACTTATTTGAAAATCTTGTCATATCTTAAAACTTGTACAAAGTATAGGTTTCATAATTCATTGTCTAGCAAAGCTAATTCCAAAGTAGTTCATATAAAAATACCATTATAAAGACATTGCTCACCTTGACTAGTTCGATGTTCTTCACCCACATTCGAACCTATACATTACACATAACCATACTCATTGCAACACATTCGAATCGAATCTCTTCTTATCTTTTCTAATTCAATTCGTCATGTTGGTTTCTTATTAATCCTCAGTGAGTCATATTTCATGCCTAAGAATGCTCAGAAAGCACGAGGATGGAAATATGAATAGAAAGCATCTTTTCAAAATATGGTAAAATAGGGTCATCGCTAGCGCCAACCTTTTGTCGCTCGAGAGATCACAGAGGTCTGCAAAAGTACTGGATGGGTTTGATGTGTGCTTGAGCCAACTCTTCGTTGCTCGAGTAAATGCAATGCATACACTCAATTCACTCGAGCTAACTTTTGGCCGCTCGAGCGGTCTGTAAAGACTGCAAAGATGCTGGAAGCTCACAATGTTCGCTCGAGCCACCTCTTGGGCACTCGAGTGGTCGGTCAAAATTTTGGGTTTCAAAACTAAGAGTTGGAGCTTCCAAACTCCAATTTAAAGCCTTGGATCATGCATGGCTTGTTCAAAAACATATAATCACTTTAGAAAACATATATACACGACCTTTTAAAAATCATTTGCTCAAAATCTCTTTAAATTCACCAAAATTGAACTCAAAAGTTTATGCATGCAAGATTTTCCAAACTCTTTTCCCAAAACTCATGTATTTAATATAATTGACCTCAAAAGCTCCATGTATGTAACAAAATCCTTTGCAAAACATGAATTTATGAGTAAAAAATGATGAATCAAAGATACATGTACAAATTAACTCTCAAACTCAACAAGGATGATCAAAACCAAAATCAAAATGACAAAACTCAACCTATTCATGTATGTATGTGAAACTATAACACTTTCTTGACCTTATTTAACAAAAAATGATCATATTTACTCTATGAACTCAACTCATCTTCAAGAAATGAGGGTACAAAACTCACCTAGAGCCTTCAATTACTTCTTTTCTTGCACAATCTAGGTTCCTTTAGAAAAACCTTCAAGTTTTTCTTCAATCTTCTACACTTTCTCTCTCTAGAAGGAGAATTCACTCTCTCTCTAAAATGTTCTGTTAGAATTTTGCACTTAAATGAAGAAGAATGAGCTTATAACACATATATATAGCTAGGTTATCTTAATACATTAATTAGAACATTAGGCTAATTAAACACAATTTAATTTATCAAACTGAATCAGTTTTTAATCAAACTTACCAAATTGTTTTAAACATTTCAATTAGTCTATTCATGTAGCCAATTTCAGTTTTTGATATCATTTAAGCTATCAATTTCGAATTCTGAACAGAAATCATTGCATATAGTTTTCAAACCAAACAGATACACATAGATTAATCACGAGACACATATGACAATTAAAAATTAACACACAATTAAATAAATATAATTATGATATGCATGTTGGGGTCATCACAATTAAATAAATATAATTATGATATGCATGTTGGGGTCATCACAGTCTTCGCCCCTTAAGAAGTTTGGTCCTCAAAACTTGCGTTACCTTGTATCAGATATAGATCATATATTTCGGTCTCATATCATTCTCCTTTTTCCCAAGTGGCTTTTTCCTCATTTAGCTTGTCACAAAAGTTCGATTCATTTCTTAATCATTCAATAGTTCACAATTCAATTCAATATTTGATTTAGTGATTTATCACAATCATTCAAAGTCATTCAGAAGTTGTCAAGGATATATAGTGGACTCAGACATTAGGCCATAGGCATCACATGCAAAGTATGGCAATACTGACATAGTCAATCACATGATATACATAATTCACATATTCCCATAACATTAAATGTAAAATATGGTAATACTGAAGCAGTCATTCTCTAAAATAATCAATCACTGGTCATGTACAATTCCGTTCAACTATAACGCATATATTCTCAATCGGTCGAAGACAGATCTTCAAATAGTGTTCATAATTAGGATAGTCTGCTGTTGACAGTCTACATGAAGTCTTCAAAATAAGGCAAGTGTTCAAAACAGACTCAAGTTCTTGGTCTATCAATTCTCTTAGCAAACATAATCTGGTCATTCATTCGTAGGCAATTCACAATCCCCCGTAAGAAAAATTAAATCAAATAAAGGTTCAATCGCATCATTCTCAAACAAAATACATTTTGTTCCGAAGGTCACAATCAATTCGCTTAGGTACATAGTCAATAGTTTCACAATGTGTACAAGGTTCATTTGTTCTCAAAATATATCATGATGGTTTATATCAAAACGAATCACGTCATATACAATATAGCATTCTCCAAATAAGTTTTGCATGTAAGTATACAGGTACACAGTTGCACATCGTGTAAAGTTCCTCAAATAGCGAAGAAGTATGCATCATATAATCATGGTTCCATTGGTCTAGTAGCATAGTCCAATCAACTTTAAATAAGTAAGGTACACAAATCATTCCGAGCAAAGGTATACATGTTTAAGTTCAAAATCAATTAACACATAAGCATATGTTCACAAACAGTAAGGGTACCTGAGATAGTAGTTCTAATGTTCTGAGTGTCTTCTGGGACAAGTGCAAATACTCTATCTTGATTAGCATTCTCCCTACTCCTAGGAGGTCTCATCATTGGTACTGAACTAGCTGAGCTAGCGACAAGTTTGTTTATATTTTGTCCAACTTGGGGATAGTTTCTTACCATATGCATTGTCTTACCACATCTATAAAAAGCCCCGGTAGTTCAATAACAAATTTCCCGATGCTTTTTCCCACATTCTGGTACTAAACTGTTTCTATGAGCGACTTCATCTTGGCTAGATATTTCTGACTTCGATTTCTTATTCTTTAAAAATTCTTTATTTACATGAGAGCTTTGTCTCTTTTCTTTCCATTCAAAAAATCAGTTCATATTAGTTTCAGACATCAATGCTCGATTTAATACATCAACATATTTTTGTTAATTTCAACACATTAACTTTCTCTTGGATTGAGTTCCGGAGTCTTCCTTCGAATTTTCTTGCTTTCTTATAATCAGTATCAACCATATGAGGTTCAAATCTTGCTAGTTCAGTAAACTGAGATTCATATTCAGCCACTGGTCAGTTGCCTTGCTTTAGCTCTTCAAATTCAAAATTTTTTTGATCTCGGACACATTACGGAAAGTATTTTTCGTAGAAGATTTCTAGAAATTTAGCCTAATTAATGTTTTTTTTGTTTTTATTTTCGGATCAACATTCATCATTGTCTAGCATCATCTTCCAAGGTAAATGCGGCTAGCAGAACTTTTTGTGTTTTAGTGCACGGGAAGACTTCAAATAATTTTTCAATTCCTAGAATCCATGCCTCGGCTGTCACGACCTAAACCCGCCCCTATAGGTTTAGTGTCATAACCGGTCAGTAATCCTTGGATTACCTAAGGCCTCTTAATAGAATAACATATAAATAGGGGTTGCAGAAGCAAATATACTAAATATACATAGTCCATAGAGCTGTGCAGACATACATGAGGCATAAATTTTTGAAACAAATTTATATTTATATATAGATGTGACGTCAAAAATGCATTAGTCATACGTCACCAGGGCCACATATACAGAACTTTCAAAACATGTTCAGATTAACATAACATCAGAAAGTACAACAATCCCAAAGACTCAAAACTGGGCCAGATCTTAAAAGGGAACCTCCACGGAAGGCATGATAGCTGGCTGACCCCAAAACTTGCCAGGCAGCAACTTAGGCCTGGTCACGTGCCCGTTCACCTATATATAGGAACCTTCGAACCGGGAACGGATAAGACCCTTGAACCATGGAATTCTTGCCATGAATACTTTTCAAAATATGGACGATCATTTATTTATACAAAGCATAGCATTTTAGAAAACTAATCATTTCATATTATCAAAAAATAATTAAAGTCCAACATAACTTTACAGAGTTATTACTCACGATTAATAAATGGCTCCAAGGCAAACGGACAGGATGGGCAAATTAGACATCTAGTGACGCTTGACCTACACTGTTACAGAACGAACACATACTGAATTACACATCAAAAATATTAACTTAATCCTCTCTTATCTTGGTGTGTTTCTAATTCTTTATCCTTATTATAGTGTCTTAATCTTAGCCTAGGATGCAATGAGGATACAAATATGCATTTGAAAAAAATTGGTCAAAAATGTTGGAAATAGGGGTCCCACTCGAGCACAACTTCTCTCGCTCGAGCGAACATGCAAACATGTGAGGAGACGCTCGAGCGCAATTTTCCTTGCTCGAACGCTTTGTAAACCTTGCAAAAGTACTGGTTAAGTGAAATCTCTGCTCGATGGCTGCTCGACTCTCGCTCGAGCATAAGACTCATGCCCTCGCTCGAGCGTAACTTTTATTACTCGAGTGGTCTGCAAAACATGCAAACTTTTGGGAGCATGCATTTCACGCTCGAGCGAACTTTATGTCGCTCGAACGGAAGTGTAAAATCACAAGGTGGCCACTCGAGCGCAGATTCTGCCACTCGAGTGGAAATGTAGAATCTGGGATTTCCATATTGCACTTCCAAGCTCTAAACTCGAATTCAAAGCCATAAAATTCAACCTTTGGGCCCCAAAACTTAAGAAAACAAGTCTACACTTGGAAAACTTAAAGAATTGAAAATCATTTCATAAAATCAAGGCCCAAAAGCATGTCAATTAACCATGCCAACTTGAAATATACAAACATGCCATGTATGCAATGGTTTGACTCCAAAGCTTCCAAAAATCAAGTGGCATAAATTGATGCAACACAAGATGAATTCTCAAAACACATGTAGGATGAGTACATGCAAGTTGAAATTCCTTGAGATCAACCTCCAAACTTCATGAATTACAAATGCATGTGAAAATTCTTTGATTCCAAACTCAAGATGCTATGATGTAGCATGCATGTATGAAATGACTTAAGCTTCTACAATTCTAGCTTAATTCCCTTATGAATTCACCTCATTCACTTGGTTCCATGCATTAATCAACTTCATTACAAAGCCAAAGACTAGAATTCTTACCTAGAGTCTCAATTGGACAAGTGTAGAAGTTCACCTCTCAATTCTCCTCAATTCCCCAATTATTCCTAGCAATCCTCCTCTCTCCTAGTTTTGATCTCAACTTCTCCTTTCTCTCACTCTCTCTCACGTTTTGTTTGTGTGAATAGGCTCAAAAATGTGTAAAACAAAAGAGTTAGTGCACAAACTAGCCTTATATAGGTTTGGTTAGAGAGTTTAATTAATTAAGCTTACCACTAATCAAATGGGTACAATTTATTCTAGTTAATTCGTTCTGAACTGAATTTTAATTAAACCTACCATAAAATTCTAAAAATTCTAATTTACACATAAATCAAGTCAATTTCTAAATCGGGTGTCGATAAGGCCTTCAATTCGTAAATCGAAACGAAAACATGAACATATCTTTCTACATTAAACAGATATAAACACAAATAAGGCAACATATGATGTAAAATTTCGCTTTAATTACTTATTAGGCATAATTAAGCATGGATTAACGTTAATCATGGGTCAGGATTGTTACATCGGCTTTCAAAGGATCAACTCTCCCATGGAACAATGGGGGTTTCATTTTCTTAAACTCTTTTGTCAAAGCTATTGTTCGATCATCCACTTGACGCTCCTGCACAAGTGGTGGCGGAGGTTCTTATTGTAATGGTTGTTGTTGTTGTTGTTTTAAGGCCTCTGCCATTTCTGTTACCATTCTTTCCAGTCTATCAAGTTAGGCTGTGGAAGATTCTTCCAACTCATCTGCCCTTATTCTCACCATGTTCTATATGAACTCATATTATGACGAGTACATAAATATACACAGATACACATAAGCATAGTGGCGCATAGGCACATTTTCTCACATTCCTATTCCACATATCTTGAGTGCACAATTAATCATATACTTAACAGATGATTGCATACAGAACGCTTATCAAATAAATGCATGCTTAACAGATAAATGCAATCCTCGATTCCGTTCTACAAAATCTTACTGCTTAAATGAACACATGTGTAAGACATAACTAGTGCTCTGATACCGCTCTATCATGACCCAAACCCACCTCTAGAGGTTTAGGTTATAACTGACAATAATTCCAGATTACCTGGCCTCAAAAGACAGAATTTCAAAATATATAATTAAAGGTACGGGCCTGAAGTAGAAGCAAAGTATAAAATTATCCATTGAGCTGTGCATACATGTTATGAACAGAAACAAATAAAACACATCACATATCATATCATAATATTTACAAACATTTATCTTTTATACATAACTCAAGATCAAAACTAAAAACAAATGAACTATACAAAACCAAAGCTTTACGAGCTTGGCTAAACAGAAACTAAGGCCTTAATGCGGAGGCGTATCTCAGGTGGCTTTACAAAAAGGGTTGACTCCAAAGCAGCTTCTAATGCTTGACTTCTGGATGCTTATCTACAAATGGAGTGAGTTAGAAGCCCAATGAGTAATCTCAATGTAAAAAGGGTTAAATGAATGAGTCTCATAACTTATCAAAATGATATAAAATTCTTAGGATAATTAAAGCTTGTTTCGAAAACACATAATAACAAATACAGTTTATCAAATCTTTCATAACTCAACATATAGCGAAGTGCCCAAAGGCCTTATTTTACTTATCGAAATTCCATATGGAACATTCATATGGAATGATTACATTCGAAACACCCTTATTGGTGTCTCATACAGAACATCACACATGATGACTTATGTGGAACATCACTTTGATGACTTATACGGAACATCACACTTGATAGCTTATACATTTGATGAGCTCATTCGGAACGTCTTTTACTTATAGATACCATATAGAACGATTATAATCAAAAGCATACAGAACATCATTTACGTGTAGATTCCATACAAAACGATTACTATTGAAGTCATGCAGAACATTCATCAAAGATCAACATTATATAGTACGTTTACAACGGTTCAATAACTTATATAGAACGTCACTTACGGATCATAGACAAAATAGTAGTAACTGAATGATCAAAGAACATTTTCATAATCGTTGTTCAAAAGGAAACTCATTCATTCTTTAGCAATTCTGATTTTCAGAAAACTGATTACATTGTACACAAGTCGATGTTTCAAAGCATAGCTTAGCGTCTCAAAGGACTTATTCGAAAATCTTGTCATATCTCATAACTTGTACAAAATATAGGTTTCATAATTCATCATATAGCATGACTAATTCTAAAGTAGTTTGTACAAAAATACCGTTAGAAAGACATTACTCACCTTGACTAATTCGATGTTCTTCTTCCACGTTCGAACCTACACATTACACATAACCATACACATTGTAACACATATTCGAATCGAATCTCTTCTTATCTTTTCTAATTCAGTTCCTCATGTAGGTTTCTTACTTATTAATCCTCAATGAGTTATATTTCATGCCTAAGAGTGATCAGAAAACACGATGATGGAAATACGAACACAAAACATCTTTTCAAAATATGGTAAAACAAGGTCTTCGCTCGAGCCAACCTTTGGTCACTCGAGCAATCACAAAGGTTTACAAAAGTACTAGATGGGTCTGATGTGCGCTCAAGCCAACTCTTCGTCACTTGAGCATATACAAAGCATACATTCAGTTCACTCGAGCTAACCTTTGGTCACTTGAGTGGTCTGCAAAGACTGCAAAGATGCTTGAAGCTCACAAAGTTTGCTCAAGCCACCTCCTGGTCGCTTGAGTGGTTTATCAAAATTCTAGGTTTGAAAACTGAGAGTTTGAGCTTCCGAACGCCAATTCAAAGCCTTAGGTCATGCATGACTTGTTCAAAACATAGAATCACTTTAGAAAACATATATACATAACCCTTTAAAAATCATTTGCTCAAAATCCCTTTAAATTCACCAAAATTGAACTCAAAAGCTTATGCATGCAAGATTTTCCAATCTCTTTTCCCAAAACTCATGTATTTAACAAAATTGAGCTCAAAAGGTCCATGCATGTAAGAAACTCCTTTCCAAAATATGAATTTATGAGTTAAAACATGCTGAATCAAAGATACATGTACAAATTAACTCTCATACTCAACAAGAACGATCAAAACGAAACTCAAAATGGCAAAGCGAAACATATTCATGCATGCATGTAAAGCTACAACACTTTCTTGACCTTCTTTAACAAAATACATGCAAATGATCATATCTACTTCATGAACTCAACTGATCTTCAAGAATTGAGGGTACAGAACTCACCTAGAGCCTGCAATTACTCATATTCTTGCACAATCCAGGTTCCTCTAGCAAAATCTTCAAGTTCTTCTTCAATCTTCTACACTTTCTCTCTCTAGAATGAGAGTTCACTCTCTCTCTCTCTCTAAAATGTTCTCTCAGAATTTTGCACTCAAATGAAGAAGAATGAGCATATAACACATATATATGGCTAGGATAACTTAGTACATAATTAGAACATTAGGCTAATTAAACACAACTTAATTCATCAAACTGAATCAATTTTTAATCAAACTTACCAAACGATTCTAAAAATTTCAATTAGTCTATTCATGTAGCCAATTTCGATTTTTGAAATTATTTAAATTTTTAATTTTGAATAGAAATCATTATAGATAGTTTCGAAACCTAATATATACACATAGATTAATCACGAGGCACATATCATAATTAAAAATTAACACACAATTAAATAAATATAATTATGATATGCATGTTGGGGTCGTCACCCCATCACCTCCGTTCGTCGATCTAGAATCTCTCTCTCTCTGACCTCTTGTCCACTGGAAATACCTCCAAAATTTCCTTAAAAACATTTCTCGCTGGATTGACAAAGTCAGCTAGGGCAACTGACATTTGAGCCCTTATTGTGTCCAATCCATTCTTCCTAGCCATCACAAACCTTCAAAAACCCTGAACATCCATCTTCGTACAAAAACCCCTCAATTTCAACAGCAAACCCTCATTATCCTCCATCGTCTCTTTTCTCTCTCTTTCCGATCTACTACTTCGTTACTTTGATTTATGGTCTAGGGTTTTTGAACTCTAAAATTCTTGCTGTAGTTGATCACAGTCTATTTACTTTTGTATTGCCGGAATCCTTGACGAACTCGATGAATTTATTTATTTTGTGCATTTGTTGTTGATGATGATTGTTGTTGATAAATAGATAAAAAAACAAATAAGATTTGTGCGAATTTCAATAGATCTGTGTTGAATAGATTATAGCTTCAACATATAGAAAAATGATTTTAACAGATAGAAATTTTGAACAGATTTTTAAACAAATAATTTTCACAGATTGGAACATATAGAAATTGAAGATTGTTTGTTAGAAATTTTTTTAACAGATACCT
Source organism: Camellia sinensis (assembly GCF_055761805.1). Taxonomy (NCBI): domain Eukaryota; kingdom Viridiplantae; phylum Streptophyta; class Magnoliopsida; order Ericales; family Theaceae; genus Camellia; species Camellia sinensis. Next base: position 45,688,012 of record NC_138961.1, read on the forward strand.
CTTCATCTAACTAGAGTAGGTTTAATGGATAGATACAAAACTTCAACATATAGAAAAGATTTTGACAACAGATAGAGTTGGTTTGACAGATAGGAAAAAAATTTGAAGTGAATTTTTTTTTTTTGAATAGATAGGGTAAAAATTGAACATAGTCAAAAAATTTGAACATATATAAAATAATTTGAACAAATAGTCAACAAATATAAAAAAAAGTCAACAAATAAATTAAGGGTTAAAATTGAAAATAAAATATTCTCTAAAACCAAGAAAAAGACTTTTTACGAAACTATTTTACAAATGGTGGACCTCTTACCAACAAAAAAAAATCCACTGGACCTTAACTTGGACTTTTCAACAATTTACTTTTAAATTTAAAACATCTGTTTTATAAAACAAAATGTAATTTATTCCTATGTTTATAGTTATTCGATGAAACTGATTCTTTGTATGGATGACTTTCATTGTAGGGCCTACGAAATAGACAGTTCGGATCATCAGTGCGAGTCCAAATTAAAACTTATAAAAAGAATATGAAGAGATATAGAGAGATGAGGTATGAAAGGGAACTTATCCTCAAACGTGTTGCCTATTTGATTTTCAGTAATAGAGTGAAAGGGTTTGTGTAGACGCGCCCTCGAGGGCCTCATGCTACAGTTCGGACTCGTTTGTCACGGTACTTAATCTGATCTCACAATGTGCGATGTGAGATTGATAAACCACCAAAAAGTCCAAATCCGGCAAATCGTTTTGGAAAACTGATTTTTTAGAAAGAAGTACCAAACATGGACTGCTTTTCCAGATACAGAGTCGCCACCTAAATATTTTTATTTTGGGGAAATTTAGGAAACCCTGACTCGTGCCTAAGGCCACGTGTCCGTCATCACCAAAGTTGCCTCGGCTCGGGAACTTGGGTACGATTGGGGAAGGTCATCTATGAGCATCCCCGCTCGCCCGATCAAAGATCGGCCCGTACTAAACATGATATCTTGTTTTTGAAAACACATGCGTTCTTATTCTGGTTAATTAGCTAGAATTACTATGTGATGCGCACAGCAAAACAAGTATAGACTAGATCGCCTAATTTGGAACAAAGCATTACATATCCGTTTGTTTGGGAATGGTTTTGAATTTTGCTACTTGCAAGTAGACTAAAACACGGATTTCGATGAATTATTCCAATTAAAGCAATCCAACCTTCACCCACAGGCATTTCGGCAGTTATATCATATACGCAATTAGCCTCATGGCAAGCATGCCGTCATGTTAACACTCACATACATGCAAGATGCTAAAGCATAAACACTCACAGTGTACTCCGAGCTAAAACAAGAAACTAGTTAGTAATCATGCATGATCCTAGTTCATGTCAACAATGGCTAGTGCAACATATGCAAAATGCAATTAAGATAGGCTCGGCTATCCTAAGAATGACATATGAGATGCGACAATTTGATACACGTATTCAACTTGGAATTGAAACATTATGCAATTAGTATGATGTGCCGAGCTCGGTGCATGCAGTACGAATGAATGTATGGAAACATGCTAACGTAAGTATGCTAATTGGAACATGACCTAAAACTAACCATCAAAGCAGGTAAGTAGAAGGGAGAAAGACGTGGGATTGGAAGACATTCACACACGCACGCACACTTATTACAAATTCGCCCTCTCGACGGAGGGTCAAAATAAATAATACAAACCTGAATGATTAATTAACTATCCTAGCTAATTAATTATTACAAACCCTTAATTAATTAACAAATTAACTACAAAAAGGGAGGCCGCCGCAGCTCCACCTCGGAATGATTGAATGATGCATGCTCGATCGCCTCGCTCGGAAACCCGTTGCCATGCCACATGTTGCCTCTGTTTGCACTGTTTTATACCTCTGAAGACCTCACAAGTCCCTAGGATGCTTCTGAACCACTCCCTGAGCACTGTGGGAGGTCACCGGCCAAGAGATGATGCCATCGGCCATTGTAAAGTGGTTACCGACCATTTGTAAGGCTCCCGGCCAGAGTTTGGTAGCCGGCCGGCACTGAAGATGGCCGACCGGCCATGTCTTTCTGCAGAATTTGTTTTTGCTGCAGCAGAGGACAGACAGTGCATGACAAGGCATTTACAAGATAATGTGTGCATAACCACCCTCCCTATCATGCTATGAACTCAAGGGAGTATAGTCCTTGACCCTCGGACCACCAATCACGCATTTCAATGCATGATGGCCCAAGGTGCCAAGTGTGCAAATCAATGTGGAGTGAATGCAACAAAACACATGAATGCCTAGAACTCTATCATGCTTGATCAAGAGCGTCGGCGACCGAGGATTGAGGTACGTCTCGTCACTTCAAGTACGAACGTGCCTCATTTCTCATGTTTGGTTTGACACCCCAAACCAAACACAATGCAATGCATGCATGTCAAACACAATGTGACTCATGTATGCACACAAAGCTTAAGGTAGCAAACATGCCAAATGTAATGCAACCTAAATTAACATGTGACAAGACGCAAACTAACGAACGTGCAAGATGCAACCTAGATATACAAACATGCATGGCATGCAAAGGTGGACAAGCATGCGATATTGAACAACATGGTAATGCCATAAGTATGCAATACTACAATGCAAACTAGGTATACAAGTACAAAAAGTGATAGGCATGTAACAATGACACCCACCACAAGGATGCAACAACATGCAACGCGATAAGCATATGACAATACAAAAACGCGTGATCCATGGACTTACACTAAAGATGGATAGACCTCATTCGTACCAAAATAGTGGCCAAAATGATGCAACAAAGGCATAAAACAAGCATACAAGCATGCATGCACAATGGCCTATCATCTAAGGCATAAAAGGGGAGATTTTGAGCATACTTAAAAGAGACAAACATGGACATTTGACAAACATGTTAAGCTCTGAAATCATGTTAAGAGAGGTGCCAAACCAATCAAATTACCCAAGTAAAGTATGCAAGAACGTTCAAAACTTGAAACTAGCCAAGAGGCTCAAACCATGACTATATCAACCAAGCCCTAAAGGGCCAAAATGAATTAGGACAGCCCTAGCGGAGGCCAAAACGAGGCTGGAACATGCATGGAATAAGGTTGAAATATGCTAAAAAGATGGGCACAAAATATGAGGCATGCAAGGTCAACAAAGGGGTGTTACCCTACACCTATCACAACCACACATGGCATGGATTATTCAAAGAAAAACAGAGTTAGGGCATGTCAAAATAAGCCCCAAAACCCACTTAGATGACATCTAAGTGACCTAAACCTAGGGGCATGCACAAATGACCCAAACATGGAGCATAAGACACCCACTCTTCAAAGCATTGAAAGGATGGTAAATGCAAGCATACAAGCGTGAAACATGGACTGAAATAACATGATAAATGATGCCAAATCACTGAAATGGCCCAAGTAAAGCATGCTAACGACTCACACACCCAAAGCTAACAAGCTAGAATGCATGGTGACTATACAAAGCACGGCAAGCATGACCAAGACAACACCAAAAAGAGCTTATACATGGTGAGATAAAAACTTCTCAAAGTTAAGTCAAAACATGTAAGCATGATGGTCTAAATGCATGATACATGTTTAGGTAAACAGGAGGATTTGCAAGGCAAGTGTGTGGTGCATGCAAGAGACCAGCAAACCAACCCAAAACAGAGGTGTAGCAAGACCAAATAACACCAAATATCCTCTGAAATGGAGCTAAATAAAGATATGCAAACATGCTACCCTTATGAGCCCTTAATGCAAGCAAATGAGACAAATGGAGAGAGGGGTGTCCCTCCCCTATTCAAGACCTCAAAACCACTTCTCCACCACTGAAAATCCTCTGGATTTCAGTGGTGAGAAGGTCAAAACAAAAGGGTTCCAAAGCCAAAAGGAAGAGGCACAAAATAACGCCAAACAGGGCCTAAGGGGGGGTAGACAACCCCCAACACAAAAGTGACCTTAATAAAACATCTTAAGCATGAAAATACAGAACTTTTTTATGTAGGACACTAAGCTTAAAACAACATGCAAGTATTGCTAAAAGCTTTAGAAAAAATGGGGAATAAAAGAGTAGTTTCTCACTCTTGAAGAACACTTCAAGAACACCAACTCCAGCACCTCCTTCTGATCAAAACAACTCAAAAACTCTGAAATCAACTCCTTAGCACCTCAGTAACTAAAGGATAGTGTAACACTAGGTGCCTTAGTGCAAAAATATGAACAAAAACACCCTTTAGAATACTATTACACACACAACTATATAGAGAGAGGAGATATAGAGAGAGTGTGATATATATGCTCTATATCAGATTGTTCAACCTTTGAAAGGGGAGGGGAGGCCCTCCTCTTAGAGAAAATCAACTTCTAAGCTTCTTAGAGATGCTAAGTGTAAGGATGAAATCCATCCCTACACGGCAGAGTCTGTGCTCACCAGCTGGCACAGCTAGCATGCACAATGCTTGAAAAAGGCAAAGAAAAGGCCTCGGCTAGAAAAAGTAGCCGATCGACCAAAACAATGGCCAGCCGACCAAATACAGTGCCGATCAGCCAATACATTTGGCCGGTGGCAAGAAAACAAGGCCAATGGCCTCAGGCCATGGCCGGTGGATTGAGGGATGGTCAACAAGCCACTTCCTACCCTTAGGTGCAAAAACTACAAGTCCTTGGTCCTCAACCAAGCACAAAACAGTCAAGTTGAGAGATCCTAAAGCAAGGCGCGTAGCCGAGACTTCCGAGAACTCAAAACGAACACAAACATGGATGATCATCGAGTGTTCAAACGATGACGTCCAAGTCTTAAGAACGGTAAAAAATGGGGTCTACAGTTGCCCCTCTTTGACAGAACTCGAAAGTCATAACAATGACGGGAGTGAATGTCAAAGCCCAGAGATGACCCATTTTTGACAAGGCCGAAGACTTAGACAAGACATACAAAATACAGATAAAGATATGCACCCGAAGGCAGGGGCAAGATGCAAGAACAATGCACAAAGCTGAGCATAACTTATGATCGCGCAAATAAAGTTGTAACGAAGCAAAACATGCAACAGTTTTAAGCAGACATATACAAATCTAACTACATTACATGAAGAAAGGATGTAAGAGAATTATACAATTCTCGCTACGTCTCACGCGGAAAATACAATACCGTGCGGTTCGTCTGGTCTCGCCAGCTTCAAATGAACCACACATACAATATCGTGTGTGAAAAGAAAGAAAACTTAACAGGTACAATACTGTTAGAAACAAGCATAGCAATGGAAGTGAAAAATGTGTGACAACACAGGTGAAGGGATATAAGTTGACGCAACCTAAGTGTGACGTATGACAATGCAGAAGGAAGTATGTCAACGCGATGAGGGCATGCGTGACAATGCAAGCCGAGTAGGATGCATAACAATGCAATTTGAAACAAGCATAATAATGCAAAAAATGGCACAAACACATGTAAGTAAAGTACGCGCGACAACATATACAATGTGTGATGTAAGAGAAACAATGTACACATGTAAGTAAAGCATACGCGACAACGTATACAATGTGTATAACAACGTGAAAATGAGCAGAAACACATGCATGTAAAGCACACGCGACAACGCAAGCAATGGGTGTAGCAAGGAATGAAATGTACACATGTAAGTAAATCACACGCGACAACATGTACAATGTGTGACAACGTGGAAATAAGCACAAACACATGTAAGTAAAGCACACGCGACAACGCGAGCAATATGTATAGCAAGGAATGAAATGTACACATGTAAGTAAAGTACACGCGATAACGTGTACAATGTGTAACAATGTGGAAATAATCATAAACACATGTACGTATAGCACACGCGACAACGCGAGCAATGTGTATAGCAAGGAATGAAATGTACACATGTAAGTAAAGCACACGCGACAACGTGTACAATGTGTAACAACGTGGAAATAAGCACAAACACATGTAAGTAAAGCACACGCGACAACGCGAACAATGTGTACAGTAAGGAATGAAATGTACACATGTAAGTAAAGCACACGCGACAACGCATACAATGTGTAACAACGTGGAAATAAGCATAAACACATGTAAGTAAAGCACACGCGACAACGCGAGCAATGTGTATAGCAAGGAATGAAATGTACACATGTAAGTAAAGCACACGTGACAACGTGTACAATGTGTAACAACGTGGAAATAAGCACAAACACATGTAAGTAAAGCACACGCGACAACGCGAGTAATGCGTATAGCAAGGAATGAAATGTACACACGTAAGTAAAGCACACGCGACAACGTGTACAATGTGTAACAACGTGAAAATAAGCATAAACACATGTAAGTAAAGCACACGTGACAACATGAGCAATGTGTATAGCAAGGAATGAAATGTACACATGTAAGTAAAGCATACGCGACAACGTGTACAATGTGTAACAACGTGGAAATAAGCACAAACACATGTAAGTAAAGCACACGCGAAAATGCGAGCAATGTGTATAGCAAGGAATGGAATGTACACATGTAAGTAATGCACACGCGGCAACACGTACAATGTGTAACAATGTGGAAATAAGCATAAACACATGTAAGTAAAGCACACGCGACAATGCGAGCAATGTATATAGCAAGGAATGAAATGTACCATGTAAGTAAAACACACGCAACAACGTGTACAATGTGGAAATAAGCACAAACACATGTAAGTAAAGTATAGGCGACAACACGAGCAATGTGTATAGCAAGGAATGAAATGTACACATGTAAGTAAAGCACACGCAACAACGTGTACAATGTGTAACACCGTGGAAATAAGCACAAACACATGTAAGTAAAGCACACACGACAACGCGAGCAATGTGTATAGCAAGGAATGAAATGTACACATGTAAGTAAGATGAAACATGTTAAATGCAAGAATGAAACAAAGTATAACCACTATGCGTTTGTTATGACAATACATTGTAATGCAACACGTTTAAAGCGATTTGTGAAACTCGCAAGATACAAAAGGATACGAAAAAGGATACACCTTACGTGTATTCGAGCATCGCACACAGAAGGCACGGTCCGAGGTCAAAACGGAGGCCGGTTAAGCTTCAAAAATGCATTTTCTTGCATTGTCTTGAGGAATGGAAGTCCTAAACATCATATTTGACCCAAATAGGGGTGTAGGAGGTGCATTGGCCACAAGGGGGGCCACCGGCCATCCACCGGCCATCAAATGAGACAATCGGCCAAATATTTAGCCGACGGGCCAAAAATGGCTGTGTCGGGGCAGTTTTGGCATTTTGCCTCGGGTCTTTAAAAATAGGGCCTCAAACCCTATATTTTCACTTCCTCTTAGTTCAAAAATCCCTCCTCTCTCTCTCTAGGTGATTTCCCAACCTTCGATCCTCATTTTTCCTTGGTTTTTGGGCCCTTTTCGTCGTTTGATTCGCGAAACCCTTCCCGTTTCGCATACTTTGAACCAAACAAAACTCGATTTTGGTGACTTTTCTTTGGTTTCCACCACTTGGGGCTTGTTTTTCCCAAGTTTTCCTCGGTCCTCATGCCTTTTCCCACACTCCGACCTTTTCTCTCATTTTCCACCCTCTCGGGGTTGACTTTTCAGTTGACTTTGGCATTTTTGCTCGTTTTACACATTTTCGGCCATTTTCGCACTCTTTGTGAGATGGCTGACAACATTCCACAAGGTGGGAGTCCTCCAGAGATGGACGTGGACCCTGAGGTCGAGCTCCTACTTCTTCGCGTCCGACCATTTGATCCGACGACCTATAGGCCGGCGATGCATGTGCTCCCTCCTGACAGCCTTCGCTACTTTCCGGAGCTATGCACGTGGCGCGTCACTAGAGCTTCTACTGCGCGAGCCAGAGTCACATCTGTCTTACGGCGCCGCTGAGGTATATTCTTCCTCTGTTTCATTTTCTGCAATGTAGAACATATAACTGTGATAGTCAATTCTGTTCTTTAACTGCTTAACTCAGACACATTGACACATCACATGCCGTAGTTCACTGTGAGCACACCCACACCGAATATCTGTGTAGACTCGGACACATGCACGCACATTGCATTTTCATCAATTCTGAGCACATTCAACACTGTATTTCTAACACTGCTTCGCAACTGTTTGTTTTGAACATAGGGAGATTCCCATGCATTTGGGGGGTATGCGAACACTGTCGCTCGAGGCTGGTACATGGAGCTACTCGATGCGGCCCGTCATATTGTCGACCGGGCAGGCTTTGGGACCTTCTGCATGGGACTCTCGTGCCTTACTGCGAGTAGGCCCTTTCTTGCTGCTCTGGTGGAGAGGTGGTGGGACACCACTGATTCCTTCCACCTTTCTACCACCGGGGAGATGACGATGACTCCCTTTGACTTCTCCATGCTCACAGGCATCGGAGTAGGGGGTGATCCGATCCCCTTTGATACAGACATGGATGAGTGGGACGCCGCTCAGCTATATTTGCTCGGCACTCAGCCACCTCTTGCCCGGGCAGGGTTCGTGAGGTACTCATGGTACAAGGATCACTCCCGGATCCAGGCGCCTACTACTCGGGAGGAGGAGGAGCAGTACGCCTGTGGCTTCATTATGTTCCTGCTGTGGACCACACTCTTCGTCGATCGGGCGAACACCGTCGCCCTCTACTTGTTGAGCGCATTAGTGGACGTGACACGGATCCACCGCAACGACTGGGGTGGCGCAGGCTTGGCCACTCTCAACGGATATATGAGTTCATCCTCCCGCCTCAGCGGGCAGTTGCTTGGAGGCTATTGGCGAGCCTGGGAGGTACATGTTCCCTTTTCTGTCTTTTCAATTCTGTTTTTCATTATCTATACATCACATACACTGTGCGCACGCAATCTGCTTTACACTAGTTGTACACTGCACACCCTGTACAATACACTGCACGTGCCGTACTCTACTTTATCTGTATACTGCTTTGTCTGATAAGCATACTCATATATGTTCTGTTGTATTCTGTAGTTGTGGATGTATGTCTACTTTCCTAGGCTTGCTCTAGTGCCGGATGAGGAGATGCCCCTCGGCGTTCCATTTTCTCACCGCTTCGATGTGAACGGAGGCCACGGGAGTCCTTCATGTTCTTCCACCACTATTTTGACACCATCACCGCAGCCGAGGTATGTCAAACATTTCAGCTTATTTAAGCTTTGCTTTATTTTGTACTCTCAATATCAGTAGATAAGAAACTGTGTTTTGTTTGCAGATCACCTGGCAGCCTTGGGCCCCGTAGCCTGATGCAGTTCGGGAACGGTACGCCGGTGCTTGAGAGACTGCTCATTTCAAAGTTCTGCTAGAGGGCCTAGTCTGCCGCGCTTGGTACTTGGGTGAGCGCTTCTTGCAGCAGACCCTCGGTTTACCGGAGCAGGTAGTCCCGAGGCCGCCTCCCACCCATATGAGGCATACCGAGAGGTATACCTTTGAGGAGATGATGATTACACCATTAGCTGGGACTCTGAGGGCTTTAGAGACGAGGGTGACTACACCGAGTACATCCAGGCTTATATCATGCGGCCTTTGACTGGTGCTCGTCGAGCAGAGTGAGAGAGGCCAGCGGCGCTAGTAGCGGGAGCGGGGGCACCGAGGGCACCTCCGGCCCGAGGCAGGAGTGGGTCCCGGAGAGGGCAGGGAGCTGGATGGCCAGAGCTGCCTACGACGATCACATGCCAAGGACAGGGTGGGGAGACTTATCAGATTCCCTTTGCTCCTCCTCCGGCTGATTATGAGCTTGTTGGAGTCTATGGCTCGACCTCGATATATACTGCTAGACTTTGCATTTTGTACAATCATTTCAATTCATTTGATATTCCGTAGAATACTAATGACTTCAACCCTTTTGCAGGCTTCCGTCGAGTACACTCGCCAGTCCTTGGAGTTGACAGCCTCAGCGGTGGGGATGCTGCAATGGTGCATCGGCTTGTTGACCATCTACAATATCCCAGTAAGTTCTTTCAACCGTAGTCTCGAACTCTGCCTGATCTGTTTCATACATAATCTGATGTATCACACTATCAACACTGGCACTTGACACACAGCATTCACGGCACTGATACAATGTAACCCACATACTGCTCACAGCGTTGCTCATGGCATTCATACACTGTACTCATACACTGCATTCTGTATTGATATACTGCTCAAAGCATTCATATACTCTGTACTCATACACTGTATTCGGTATTCATACTCTGCTTTGCGTAACATGACTAATGCATTTGCTATTTGTCCTTTTCAGGCCCCTTTCCAGATTCCGGCTGCGGGAGGTGCTCCAGCTGGACCATCTGTTCCTGCTCGAGGAGGAGGGGGAGCCTGGCGGAGGATGACTATCCATAGTCGAGGTAGGCACAGAAGCGCCTGTGCTGAGAGCAGCTCACGAGAGCCCACTCCAGACGACGATGAGTCAGATGAGGAGGTAGAGTCGTCTTAGGACGAGGCTAGGGATAACACAGACTCAGATTCTGACGGTGGAGCTGGCAGCGACGATCCTGGACCTTCGTCCAAGAAGAGGACCAGGACAGATTCCCGTGCTTGAGATGACTGATACTGATCCAGACATTTGCTGCTTTTCCTCTTTTTGCTTTGTTCAGACATTTTGTTGTTTTTTTCCTCTTTTTGTTTTGCTTTATTTTTCTTTTTACTGGTAGTTTGAGCACATTGTGCTGCCTTAGGTAGGTTTTACTTTCTCAAAACTATGTACTTTTTGCAAAGGACATGATGAAATGAAACAGCTGTTTTGTTCAAAAAGTGTTACATTTGTACATTTTATGCATCGCATCGTATTACATAACAATGTAAATGAGATTTGAACCTTTGTTTGAAAATTAAGCACTGCATCGTAATAATCAGGTAGTGAACCGAGTAACGACAAAAACAACTCGATAATCAAAATAAAGAACTAGATAAGCTAACCAAGTATAAATACAACTCGATAAGCAAAGCAAAGACTTAAAGAATGTGAAATACAACTTGATAAGCAAATGTACAACAACTCGATAAACAAATTGCGGTAACAGGTGTGACTTCGCAAAATCATCACTGAAAGGCATTGGTAGTGGAATTAGTTACAAGTTCTCAGTATGTTCCATACATAATCAGCTCAAGCAACAAGAAAGAAGGCCATCGGCCAAAGGGAAAGCCCACCGGCCATAAGAAATGGCCATCGGCCATAATTTTTAGCCGATTGGCCAAAAGGGATGGTCGGTCGGCACTAATTTTGGCCGATCGGCCAAAAATGGCAAGCACCTCCAGAATGTTGACACCTGTCTTCCACTCACCATCTTATCCTCTACAAAAGCCTCAGCTTCGTAGTTTTCCTCATTTCAACACTGTTTTTCATCAAAATGGAGGCATTTCTCATTCAAAATCTCACAACTTGGATTGCCACCTTAGATGGCTCGGAAAAGTTGAACTTCCGAGGCTTTGGCATTAATGCACTATTCACGCTGAGTCGCACTCTGCTGCACCTTCCATTTCTCCATGCTGCGGCAAGGTTTTGGAATCCGATAACACACGTCTTTAGTTTTGGCGGGCAAGAGATGTGTCCTACCTTCGAAGATTTCCAAGCTTTGATGGAATCCGAGCGCAACAAAGAAGTCTTGCTCTAGCTTCGCTTCGGCCACGCCCAAGCCTTAGGACGAATGTGTGGGCTCACTATGCACGACGCTCGGTCATTGATTTGTGACGGAGTGCCAGACATTCCGAGTTTGATTCGTCAGTTTTTTGATGCCGGTGACCGTGGTGACCATCATTGGCAGGGCTTTCGGCGACACGGGCTTTGCTTGTGCATGCTGTCCCATTTCTTGCTTGCCCTAGGCTCGGGAGGGTTTAGCACTCGTTTGATCGAAGTTACCCAAGGCTTAAAAACGGGCAAGAGCTGCATTGCCATGACACTAGCCGAGACATTGATGAGCTTGGACGCCTTCCATTGCTGGGAGACGACCAGATTCGCAGGGAGTCCTCTATTGCTGCAGGTAATGTTTCCCACCCTATCTCACATATACTGCTCACATCACTCGGCCCTCGGGTTCAATTTTTCTTTCAACACCCTTTTCTCCAGTTTTCTCTCATCGTACATCTCTCTATTCTTTAATCTCTCATTTTTCATCCCTCTCCAGGTGTGGTTGATGGATAAGTTACAGGTTGTGGACTCATGCCTAGCGTATTCAGCTCGCGACTATTTCTTTCGACGACGTCTGGTCGATGCCCTTGATGAAGGATGGTGGTTTGACTGGATGTGCAGTTTGCCCGCAGACTGTATTCTTGGCATTGCCCTTGGCTCAATCTACCGGTAATGAGCTACAGCATGTCCCGGCAGACTGGGATTCAGTTGATTGGCCTGACACACTGCGTGTTCTACTTTCTTTTCTGGTTCCAGCGCCAGTTTGGCCATGATCAGATTTGCCCAGCAAAGAGGATAGAGTACCCCGCTGCATTTCTAGTCCGAGGCACTCAGCTAGCTCGGTATGCCACGGCATGGAGGACGAGAGAGCTTCTGGCTCTCGCTCCCACTTTCAGTTACACCCTTTCTAATGAGTGCATAGATTGGCTCAATGAAGAGGCACAAATAGGGCCCACTTTGGCATCAGAGGCTTCAACCAGCTCTGGAAGGGGACGTGGGAACACCTGACTATGCCCCAGATTTATTTGCTTTAATCAGAACTTTCAATTTTTCTTTATGAATGTAATGAAAAGCAACTTCAATTTGTATGCAAGAGCACGAGAACTCTGTATTGAAATCAATAAAATTGAAGGTTGTGGGTACTGAAAATTTTCTGTTTGATCCAAAAATGGTCTAAGTTGTAAAAAGATTAATTTGAGCAAAATCAACTTTTATCAAAACTTTTTAAAACCATTTTGGATATGGATCAGAACTGGACACGCCTGAGATCTGTCGCTGGGATGTACAACCCCAGATCCGAACAACCGGCAAGTTGTCCCTAGTCTGAGTAGCAATGCACCAAAGATTACAACCGAGCTCTTGAATGCAGTATAGACAAAGATGACCAATCATGATCACATGGACAAAGTTGATCGAGGAAGTGTTTATGGCTAGACTTCAGGATGAAGTTGCCTATGTATCCCAAAGATCGGAATCAAGCCTTACGTAGTTCGGCTTGGGTTCACTCGTGTATTGACACTCTCCTTTTGTGCTCTAACTTTTGCCGTGGCCGCCCTTTGCGGGTTTTCATCATTGCAAGCTTAATTTTTATAATTTCAAATTTTCTGTGCTCTAACTTTTGCCTAGGTCGCCCTTTCAGATTTTCGGCCTAACGAGCCTCTCAGGGAAAATATTCTTCAACTTGTCCATGTTAATCGGTTGGGAGAGCTCTAGGCCATCTAGGTCCATCAGAACGATAGCTCCACCTGACCAAACAGACTTGATGACGTAGGGACCAGTCCAATTGGGTCTAAACTTGCACCTGGGGTCGTGGATAGGAGCTCGGTTGTCTTTGAGCACCAAATCTCCTTCCTTCAAATTCCTAGACTTAACTTTCTTGTTGAAAGCCCTGGCAATTTGTTGTTGATAACCTTGAACATGGTACAATGCTTTCAGCCTTCTCTCATAAAAAAGCATGAGTTCATCGAACCTGCTCTGCTGCCAATCTGCCTCAGCTATCTGACACTCAGCCAGTACTCGTAATGACGGAACTTCAATTTCGATAGGTAGAACGGCCTCCATCCCATAAACCAATGAATATTGAGTCGGTCTAGTATAAGTTCTAATTGAAGTTCGGTAGCCCCACAGAGCAAATGGCAACTTATCTGGCCAGTCCTGGTAGGTTTCCACCATCTTCTGCAAAATGTGTTTGATGTTCTTGTTGGCGGCCTCAACTGCTCCGTTGGTCTGCAACCGATATGTGGATGACTTATGAAAAGCCATGTTGTATTTTTCCAACAAGTCAATCACTTCATTTTTGAAGTGGGAGCCGTTATCTGAAATAATCTTGTTTAGGATCCCGTAGCGACAGATGATGTTGTTCCTGATGAACTTCGCAATATGTGAAGCCTTCAACACCGCATAAGATTGGGCCTCAACCCACTTTGTGAAATAGTCTATCGCGACCAGAATGAACTCATGCCCATTAGACCCCTTTGGAGTGACAGCCCCGATCACATCTATCCCCCAGATTGAAAATGACCATGGCGAAGTCATGTTGTACAGCTTCGACGGCGAAATGTTCATGCGGTTTGCATGGATCTGACATTTGTGGCATCGCCGGACAAAACCAATACAATCCTCCTTCATAGTGGACCAGTAGTAACCCTGTCTAAGGATCTTTCGGGCTAGCATCACCCCGTTCATGTGCGCTCCGCACTCTCCTCCATGGATGGCCTCCATTAGGCGCTTCGAGTCTTCAGCCTCAACACACAGCTTATGCATTCCTAGATGACTTCTCTTATACAGTTTTCCTCCGCAGATGATGAATTGAGCAGCCATTCTTCGGATTGACCTTTTGTCTTTGACATTTGCCCCTGGTGGACACGCTTCTTTCTCCAAGAAGTTCCAGACATCATAATACCAGAGGTTCTCATCTTGAGCCTCTTCTATGGCAGCAATCGACTCGTAGGCCGGTGCAAACTTCTGGTCAATGATGATCGAGCGCATCCAGACTCCAAAAGGGATGTCTATCATAAAAGATAGAGTTGCTAATGAATCTGCGAATCTGTTGTTCTCTCTTAGTAGATGAGCGAAGTTCAGCTTCTCAAACCGAGGAATCAGCAAGTCCAAGGTCTGGTGGTAGATTCTCATCTTTTCTTCTTTAACTTTCCAATCTCCTTTCGCTTGAGATACAACAAGGTTCGAGTCCCCGATGACGTCCAACCGCTTTGCCCCTAGTTCCAGGGCTGCTTCTAGTCCGGCAATACACGGTTCATACTCTGCCTCATTGTTCGAGACTTTGAACCGGAGTTTGAATGCTAGAGGAATACGAGAATTATCGGGTGCTATCAGCAACACCCCTATCCCATATCCGTATTAGTTTGACGCTCCGTCAAAGTACATCGTCTAAAATTCTTCTTCGACATGTAGAATGGCCTCATCTCGGAATAGGTACTCAACTACTTCATCCCCTTCCACAGGGTGATCGGCTAGGAACTCCGCTACCGCTCTCCCCTTTACTGACTTGCGCGTCATATACTTCAGATCGAATTCGGAAAGCAGAAGAAACCAACGAGCTAGCCTACCCATAAGTGCCGGTTTCTCGAAGAGATATTTGATGGGATCTAATCTTGAAACCAACATTACAGAGTGAGCTAACAGGTAGTGCCGCAGCTTCCTGGTAGCCCATACCAAGGCCAGACAAGCCTTCTCCAGCGGAGTGTAGCGGGTCTTGTATTCCAGCATCTTCTTGCTCAGGTAATAGATAGCCCTCTCCACTTTGTCCTCAGACTCTTGTGCAAGCATGCAGCCCATTGTAGTTTCAGATACTGAAAGGTACAAAATCAACGGTTTCCCCGGCTCAGGTGGTGACAACACGGGTGGGTTCTGTAAGAATTGCTTGATCTGTTCAAAAGTAGCTTGGCATTGGCCGTCCCATTGGAACTTCTTTCCTTTCTTCAAGAGACCAAAGAGTGGTTCACAAGTCAAGGTTAATTTAGCAATAAACCGTTTTATGAATTGCACTTTACCTAGAAAGCCTCGCACCTCCTTTTCAGTTTTCGGTGGTGACATTTCTAAGATGGCCTTGATTTTGGAAGGGTCGACTTCGATACCTCTCTATGTAATCAAGAACCCTAGCATTTTTCCTGCTGTAACACCAAATGTACATTTCTGAGGATTCAGCCGCAACAGAAATTCTCTGATCCTTTGGAAAACTTTTGCAAGGCGGTGTAGTGGCCCTTTCTTTCTTTGGACTTGACAATCATGTCGTCCACGTACACTTCAACCTCTTTGTGGATCATGTCATGCAATATTGTGGTCGCAGCCCGTTGATATGTAGCTCCAGCATTCTTCAGCCCAAACGACATTACTCTATAATAGTAGGTCTCCAGCATTCTTCAGCCCAAACGACATTACTCTATAATAGTAGGTCCCCCATGGGGTGGTAAAAGCAATATTCTCCCGGTCTTCGGGTACCATTACAATCTGGTTGTAGCCTGAAAAGCCATCCATAAATGAGAGCAATGCATGCCCCGCTGTGAAGTCCCCTAACTCATCGATATGCAGTAGAGGAAAGTCGTCCTTCGGACTGGCTTTGTTCAGATCCCTGAAATCCACACATACCCGAATCTTGCCATCCTTCTTCGGCACCGAAACTATGTTGGCTAGCCAAGTTGGGTACTTAGATACCAGCACGAACCTTGTGTCGATTTGCTTGGTGACCTTTTCTTTGATCTTGATGGCCCAGTCGGGGCGGATCCTTCTGAGCTTCTGTTTAACAGGTTGGGCCTCGGGGTCAAGAGGGATCCGGTGCTATACAATCTCAGAATCGATTCCAGGCATGTCTTCATAGGACCATGTGAAAACATCTTTGAAATCTTTTAATAAAGCGACTAAGCGCTCGCGCTCCTCCGAAGACAGCGTGGGCCTGATCTGGACCAGCCACAGGTCCTTCTCAGTACCAACATTAACTGTAGTGATTTCATCGACCAAGGGTTTAACATATCTCTCTTGCTCTTGATCAATTAATCGTTGTAAAACCGAAGGAATTTCTTCCTCGGCATTTTCATCAAAATTTTGAAAGTCCTGATTAATACAATAAATCAAAGGCACAGAAAAATACTCAAAAGCCAGAGCCACTTCATTCTCATTAATCACTTCCAACTCACTTGATTCCTCTGTTACAACAGACTCAAAGGAAAAAGGAAAAGACGACCTAGACAGGACTGTGGCATCCAGGTTGTCACCCCCAGAAATACCGGACTCAGACTCAGATGAGCTGGAACCTGATTCTGACCCTACAGACTCGGTGGAATTAGATTCCGGCTAACTACCTGACCCGGTGTTGCTCGATAAAAAGCCTTCCTCGTACTGCCAAACGAGGGAAGGTGCAATGCATGCATCCAAAATGTTTGCAGATGGGCTCGCAGCCGTTTCGTTCCCGATCATGGACACCGAGAAGTTATCCCCCAAGCACTTCTGTACGATCGGAGGATCTGATAGTAGATAAGCCAGTGCTACCCCCATTTCAATGTCAGTGTTCTCAGAATCCACTTCCTTACACTGCTCAACCTTAGCTGGTGGGTCTGTCTGCTCTTCGGCAACATCATCCCCGGACAATTGGAAATCAAAGAATATCTCAAACCTGGCAGGCGTCTTTTCTCGGCGTTCAGCTATGGCACTAGGAAGCCACAGAATGAAAAGTCTTTCCCCTCTCGGACAAAGCGTCCGCTCAGGATACCTTGAACAAGCCGATGCATCAACTCAAAATGCCTCCCTGCCTGCTTAGCTCTGGCTCTCCCAACCATCTCCTTGCCTTTCCTCACCCAATTCTCTTTGGTGGGCAGATAACCCAAACCAAAGGTATGTGGGTTGTGCGGCACTTCGGCTGATACTGCTATGCCCTTCCGGCCACTCCTTCCTAGTCCCATCCCGGGGATGTGCTGGAGTTTGTTCATGAGGTATACTAACTGGGCGCTGACATACAGCACTTCATCAACAGCTAAGATGTTCTGTATGACCCGGGCCTCGGCTAGGGTAAAACCTGATAGGAACACATCCTCCGTGGCATGCTCGATTTCCAAAACCAGTGTAGACACTTCTGGTGGTGGATGGATTGACGAATTCCCAAAAACTATAGCCACCTCCTCCCCGTGAGGGTATTTCAACATCTGGTGCACTGTGGAAGAGACTGCCTTCACCTGGTGTAGCCACGGCCGCCCTAGGAGTAGATTAAAGGTCGCGGGAACGTCCAAGACATGAAAGTCAATCTCGTGATGTCCTGGGCCAACCTTGGTCTGAATCTGCACAGTCCCCATCACTTCTCTGCTAGTATTGTCATAAGCTCTTATCACCTGGACAGTTGGCACAAAGTCCACGAGCTTCAACCCGATTGCATATGCTGTCCTTGACAGGCATACGTTAATAGCAGATCCTGTATCGACAAGAACCACCGGTACCCACTTATCTCTGCACTCCACAGAGATGTAGAGCGGTTTGTTATGGTTTGCGCCCTTAGGCGGCAGTTCCTTGTCAGAAAAGGTCAACATCGGGGAAGCTCCTCCCGGAAAAACCAATCCTACCTGCTGCTCAGGCGTGGTGTCTATCGAGAGTTTGGCTTTGTCCATTGCAGATAGGACGGCTTGTCTATGGACTCGCGAAGCCATAAGCAAGCCCCAGATGGAGATGTCTGCTTGTATCTTCTTCAGCTGTTTCAGCACAGCCTCCTCTTCGAGCAATTTATCCTTCTGCTTGTTTGCCTCCCTGTCCTTTCCGGACGCTTCTGGTTGATCTAAGTGTGGGGGCATGAAATACCGTCTGCTCCTAGTCATGTGATCAACTTCGCCAATGTACCAAGTATCATCCGGCTGGTTACTCCCCCAGTCTTCATCTGTGTGGGCAAAACATAGATCATCATCTTCCCACCACATGCCATCGGCAGCCGACAGACACTTGTCTGGCTTCGTCATAACTATTCTTGTGCTCACAACACCTTCTGTTCCTGTGTCCGCATCATGCTCTGCTCTTGTGCACACAACACGTTCTGTCCCCGCAGGGGCTTTGGCTTTTCTGACCCTCTTAGAATCTTCAATCCTTTCCCGCTCAAACTGCTTCAACGCAGCTTGCCGTTCAACATCTCCTATTTTCAAATTTCCCAGATCCCGAATGAAATTCTTAACATTGGCGCTCTCCGGCGATGCATCCAGATTCCCGGCCCTTCCGGTCACAGTTGATGTCCCCGTCCCTGACGGACCCTGTTCTAGCTGAGGTTGTTCAAAAACATCCGGTTGGTTGTCAAGCCACCCAGTAGACTCCGTTTCCCTATCCGAATCAAACTAGTTAGCTGTCACGTCTCCCGAGTCTTGTTCGTCAAAGAATTGAAGGTTTGTGATGTCCTCCTCTAGATCTGCTAAGTCATCTAGCCCCTGATTGAGTCCATCCTACAGAATTACAGAAATCTCTACCCCTACTGGCAATTCCACATTCGGCCTAGCCTGGCCTGCTGATGTAATGTAACCACTCGGGTTGTACATGAAGCTTGCTGACCTCTTAGGCTTTGTATTTGCATTCTCGTTTGCCTCCGCAATCGACCCACTTTTATCTTTGACAGCTACCACCACCGTTTTAGGTTGGGTTTGGGAGATGTCCAATACGCACAAGTCAGTGCTGTCAGGAATGAACACCTCCGGCTTAGGTAGGTAAGAAGGGGTGATATATATACTAGGGTCGTATGGCTCAACCCCAGTTTGGATCATATTGATATGTTTGGGAGGTGAAGCTTGGTTATGTGGTGGGAGAGGGTTGGTTGTGACATTCGGTTTCTCCGAAGGCACAATCACCCTGTTGTCGACGAGATCCTGAATCTCATGACACAATCTATAGCACTGGTCGGTGTTATGACCATGCTATTGGTGAAACGCACAGTACTTCACCAGGTTATGGGAGGGGGGAAGTTTTTCTGGCAATGGCCGCGGCTCTAGGGGCTTCAAGTGCCCTTTTCTGATTAAAACCCCCAAAGCTTTGGACAAGGGCATGTATAGTGAAGTGAAGGTTCTTTGGCCTTTGGGTGCATATCTGGTTGTTTGCGAGCTACTACCGGACGCACCGGTGAATGGCGTAGCTGCAAGGGCTCTCGGGGTATTGGTGGTGGCAACCATACTCACATCTGAAGATCTAGCAGCTGCAGCACTGCTCGTGCCTACATTCGTATTGCGATTGAATGTTCTCTTGGGCTGTTCTCTCTCATTATCAATGAGGCCCTGCTTCATAGCGTCTTCGATCTGCACCCCTATCTCATGTAAATCTACAAAGGTGAGGAGGGGGAGAACGATCATCTTCTGCATAAGCTTGGGCTGGAGGTTGCGCACAACCATCCGAATCTGATCTTTGTCAACAGGTCTGATGGTCATCATCGAGGCCTTGGCCCTCCACCGAGTCACGAAATCGGAGAAGCTCTCCTTCGGTTCTTGCCTGCTGGTCTTGAGATCACGAGTTGTGACCACAATCTGTGTATTGTAGGAGTATTGAGCTATGAAGGCCTCGGCCATCTCCTCCCAGTTTCTCATGACGGAATCTTCCAATTTTGCATACCAGATGGCCACTACACCTGACAAGGTCCGGCCAAACAAAGAAAGCTTCTACAATCTGGATAGGCCCATCAGCCTCAGTATATCCGAAAACAACCGTAGATGCACCATAGAATCCCCAGACCCGTTAAAATGGTCGATGTGTGGCATTTTAAATCGATCTGGCAGCGTTACGGCCGAGTCGGTATACCCACCCTCTATATCTGGAATGGACTTCACACCCTGGGATTTCTTGAACAGCTTTTCAAGCATGCTCACTTTTAATGCTGTGGGGTCCACCTCAAACTCAAAGGGAGAATCTGGTAGGTTGGTAGGTGTTTTGGATAGCTGAGGTAGAATCGGGGGCGGAGGTGGCCCCGTTGGGATGTCTGTATCCTCCTGGACATTCTGGACATTCGCCGTCTCCCCGGGTATTGGGACTCTTGGTGGGGGAGGAGCTTGGTGTGAAGCAGATGCTCCGGTTTGCTGTTGTAGCCTGGCAATTAACTCTGCCTATTGAGCCATGACCTCAGCCTGTTGTTTGGCAAATTCTGCTTGACGAACAGCGTCCTACTGCATAGTTTTCATACTTTCTTGGAGTTGACGCATCATTTCCTCCATTCTTGCTATACTGCCCTGATCTAACTGAACTGCCGATATATCTGCCTCTGCAGTAGACTTGAAAATCTCAACCTGACTGCTCAAGGACCACTGATCTGGGAGCCGCGGTACCGATACACTGTGCCTCACTGACCTCCATCTAGCAACTGGGGGTAAAGAGTAGAACACTAGTTGTCCGTCTATCAGATCCTCAGATCGATGGAGTCTGCGACCTCTAGTCCAGAGTGCTTGGGGAATATCTGCTTGGTTGGAAGCAATTGTGCTAAACTACCTAGCAAAAAGATAAATAAATCAATATAAGGAAACAAACAACCAGAAAAAAAACAGATAGCATAACGGCTTAAATAAACAATACACACAGTCGGTATGACAACACACAGTTGGCATTTGTAAGCTGAATATACTATTCTCAACTACTGATCATTGTTTCCAAACCACTGCCCCAAATCTGAATCTGATACCCGCGGATATATCTGATTCTCGAAACACTGATGCCCTCAGGCCTGATGCCCAGACTTGCAAACTGATACATATGGGTTTGATGTGCGCTCAAGCCAACTCTTCGTCACTTGAGCATATGCAAGGCATACACTCAGTTCGCTCGAGCTAACCTTTGGTCACTTGAGTGGTCTGCAAAGACTGCAAAGATGCTTGAAGCTCACAAAGTTTGCTCGAGCCACCTCTTGGTCGCTTGAGTGGTTTGTCAAAATTCTAGGTTTGAAAACTAAGAGTTTGAGCTTCCAAACGCCAATTCAAAGCCTTGGGTCATGCATGGCTTATTCAAAACATAGAATCACTTTAGAAAACATATATACATAACCCTTTAAAAATCATTTGCTCAAAATCTCTCTAAATTCAGCAAAATTGAACTCAAAAGCTTATGCATGCAAGATTTTCCAATCTCTTTTCCCAAAACTCATGTATTTAACAAAATTGAGCTCAAAAGCTCCATGCATGTAAGAAAATCCTTTCTAAAATATGAATTTATGAGTTAAAACATGCTGAATCAAAGATACATGTACAAATTAACTCTCATACTCAACAAGAACGATCAAAACGAAACTCAAAATGGCAAAACGAAACATATTCATGCATGCATGTAAGGCTACAACACTTTCTTGACCTTCTTTAACAAAATACATGCAAATGATCATATCTACTCCATGAACTCAACTCATCTTCAAGAATTGAGGGTACAAAACTCACCTAGAGCCTTCAATTACTCATATTCTTGCACAATCTAGGTTCCTCTAGCAAAATCTTCAAGTTCTTTTTCAATCTTCTACACTTTCTCTCTCTAGAATGAGAGTTCACACACTCTCTCTCTCTCTCTAAAATGTTCTCTCAGAATTTTGCACTCAAATGAAGAAGAATGAGCTTATAACACATATATATAGCTAGGATAACTTAGTACATTAATTAGAACATTAGGCTAATTAAACACAACTTAATTCATCAAATTGAATCAATTTTTAATCAAACTTACCAAACGATTCTAAAAATTTCAATTAGTCTATTCATGTAGCCAATTTCGATTTTTGAAATTATTTAAATTTTTAATTTTGAATAGAAATCATTATAGATAGTTTCGAAACCTAATAGATACACATAGATTAATCACGAGGCACATATCATAATTAAAAATTAACACACAATTAAATAAATATAATTATGATATGCATGTTGGGGTCGTCACCCCATCACCTCCGTTCGCCGATCTAGACTCTCTCTCTCTCTGACCTCTTGTCCACTGGAAATACCTCCAAAATTTCCTTAAAAACATTTCTCCCTGGATCGACATAGTCAGCTAGGGCAACTGACATTTGAGCCCTTATTGTGTCCAATCCATTCTTCCTAGCCATCACAAACTTTAAAAAACCCTTAACATCCATCTTCGTACACAAATCCCTCAATTTCAACAGCAAACCCTCATTATCCTCCATTGTCTCTTTTCTCTCTCTTTCCGATCTACTACTTCGTTACTTTGATTTATGGTCTAGGGTTTTTGAACTCTGAAATTCTTGCTCTAGTTGAACATAGTCTATTTACTTTTGTATTGCCGGAATCCTCGACGAACTCGATGAATTTATTTATTTTGTGCAGTTGTTGTTGATGATGATTGTTGTTAATAAATAGATAAAACAAACAAATAAGATTTTTGCGAATTTCAATAGATCTGTGTTGAATATATTATAGCTTCAACAGATAGAAAAATGATTTCAACAGACAGAAATTTTGAACAGATTTTTGAACAAATAATTTTCACAGATTGGAACATATAGAAATTGAAGATTGTTTGTTAGAAATTTTTTTAACAGATACCTCTTCATCTAACTAGAGTAGGTTTAATGCATAGATACAAAACTTCAACATATACAACAGATAGAGTTGGTTTGACAGAGAGGAAAAAAATTTGAAGTGAATTTTTTTTTTTTGAATAGATAGGGTAAAAATTGAACATAGTCAAAAAATTTGAACAGATATAAAATAATTTGAACAAATAGTTAACAAATATAAAAAAAGTCAATAGATAAATTAAGGGTTAAAATTGAAAATAAAATATTCTCTAAAACCAAGAAAATGACTTTTTATGAAACTATTTTACAAATGGTGGACCTCTTACCAACAAAAAAAAATCCACTGGACCATAACTTGGACTTTTCAACAATTTACTTTTAAATTTAAAACATCTATTTTATAAAACAAAATGTAATTTATTCCTATGTTTATAGTTATTCGATGAAACTAATTCTTTGCATGGATGACTTTCATTGTAGGGCCTATGAAATAGACAGTTTGGATCATCAGTGCGAGTCCAAATTAAAACTTATAAAAAGAATATGAAGAGATATAGAGAGATGAGGTATGAAAGGGAACTTATCCCCAAACGTGTTGCCTATTTGATTTTCAGTAACAGAGTGAAAGGGTTTGTGTAGACGCGCCCTCGAGGGCCTTATGCTACAGTTCAGACTCGTTTGTCACGGTACTTAATCTGATCTCACAATGTGCGATGTGGCATTGATAAACCACCAAAGAGTCCAAATCCGGCAAATCGTTTTGGAAAAATGATTTTTTAGAAAGAAGTACCAAACATGGATTGCTTTTCCAGATACAGAGTCGCCACCTAAATATTTTTATTTTGGCGAAATTTAGGAAACCCTGACTCATGCCTAAGGCCACGTGTCCGTCATCACCAAAGTTGCCTCGGCTCGGGAACTTGGGTACGATTGGGGAAGGTCATCTATGAGCACCCCCGCTCGCCCGATCAAAGATCGGCCCGTACTAAACATGATATCTTGTTTTTGAAAACACATGCGTTCTTATTCTGGTAAATTAGCTAGAATTACTATGTTTAGACTAGATCGCACATGCGCACAACAAAACAAGTATAGACTAGATCGCCTAATTTGGAACAAAGCATTGCATATCTGTTTGTTTGGGAATGGTTTTGAATTTTGCTACTCGCAAGTAGACTAAAACATGGATTTCGATGAATTATTCCAATTAAAGCAATCCAACCTTCACCCACAGGCATTCAGGCAGTTATATCATATACGCAATTAGCCTCATGGCAAGCATGTTGTCATGTTAACACTCACATACATGCAAGATGCTAAAGCATAAACACTCACAGTGTACTCCAAGCTAAAACAAGAAACTAGTTAGTAATCATGCATGATCCTAGTTCATGTCAACAATGGCTAATGCAACACATGCAAAATGCAATTAAGATAGGCTCGGCTATCCTAAGAATGACATATGAGATGCGACAATTTGATACACGTATTCAACTTGGAATTGAAACACTATGCAATTAGTATGATGTGCCGAGCCCGGTGCGTGCAGTACGAATGAATGTATGGAAACATGCTAACGTAAGTATGCTAATTGGAACATGACCTAAAACTAACCATCAAAGCAGGTAAGTAAAAGGGAGAAAGACGTGGGATTGGAAGACATTCACACACGCACGCAAACTTATTACAAATTCGCCCTCTCGACGGGGGGTCAAAATAAATAATACAAACCCGA
The DNA here is from genome assembly GCF_055761805.1 of Camellia sinensis. Classification (NCBI taxonomy): domain Eukaryota; kingdom Viridiplantae; phylum Streptophyta; class Magnoliopsida; order Ericales; family Theaceae; genus Camellia; species Camellia sinensis. The sequence continues at coordinate 45,712,869 of NC_138961.1, forward strand.
ATGATTAATCAACTATCCTAGCTAACGCAACTAACTAAGAAGGGAACACTGTATGAATGGACTAAAGATCGGGAGTCAGCCTTCCAGGAACTGAAGACGAGGTTAATCACAGCACCAGTACTTGTACTACCATCAGGTAACGAAGAGTTTCACGTCTATAGTGATGCATCGCATAAGGGTTTGGGTTGTGTACTAATGCAAAAGGGTAAGGTTATAGCTTATGCGTCTCGTCAGTTGAAACCTCATGAGAAAAACTATCCTACCCATGACTTAGAATTGGCGGCCGTAGTATTTGCTTTAAAGATTTGGCGTCACTACTTGTATGGAGCTACTTGTCAGGTTTTTACAGATCATAAGAGCTTAAAGTATCTATTCACCCAGAAGGAATTGAATCTGAGACAGAGACGGTGGCTTGAATTGTTGAAGGACTATGATATGCAAATTCAATATCACCCCGGGAAAGCTAACAGTGTAGCCGACGCTTTGAGCAGGAAGTCAGATGGAAATTTGGCGTGTTTAACCGTGATGTCAGTGGAGCCGACTATCGTTAATGAAGTAAAGACAAGACAGATGGAGGATAACTTCCTCAAGAAAATAGCCGAGGAAATTGGCACAAGGCCGAGACCAGGGTATACCATCGAAAACCAAGTACTCAAGTTTGAAGGAAGGTTATGTGTGGCCGACATCCCAGAGCTGAAGAAAAAGATTTTGCAGGAAGCTCATAGCACTAAGTTTGCTGTCCATCCAGGGAACACCAAGATGTATCAAGATGTGAAGCAGACCTTCTGGTGGCCAAATATGAAGAGAGAAATAGCCGAATTCGTGTCCCAGTGTTTACATTGTCAGCAAGTGAAAGCAGAACATCAAAGACCAGCAGGACTTCTTCAACCTTTGCCGATTCCTGAGTGGAAATGGGAGCACATTTCCATGGATTTTGTGATTGGTTTGCCGAAAACACCTAAGGGTATGGATTCAATTTGGGTTGTGGTTGATAGGTTAACTAAGTCAGCACACTTTCTACCCGTTAAGACTACCTTCAACGCCAATCAACTTGCCTTGCTATATGTGAACGAGATTGTCAGACTTCATGGAGTGCCGATGTCAATTGTTTCAGACCGAGATCCTAAATTTGTTTCTAGATTTTGGCAGAGTCTATAGAGGGCTTTTGGAGCCGAGCTGAGATTTAGTACAGCCTTTCATCCCCAGACAGATGGGCAGACTGAGAGGACAATTCAGACGCTTGAGGATATGCTTAGACTTTGTGTATTGGATTTCCAAGGAAGTTGGGGAACACATCTACCCTTAGTGGAATTCGCTTACAATAACAGTTATCAAGCTAGCATTGGCATGGCGCCGTATGAAGCCTTGTACGGAAGGAAATGTAGATCGCCGATATGTTGGACCGAAGTCGGAGACAGAGCTCTGCTTGGTCCCGAATTGATTCAAGTGACAACAGAGAAGATTAAACTTATCCAACAGAGGATTAGGACTGCCCAGAGCCGACAAAAGAACTACGCCGACCAGAGAAGAAGTGAGTTAGAGTTCGAAGTTGGGAATCACGTATTCCTGAAGGTCTCACCAATGAAAGGGGTTTCCAGATTTGGAAGGAAAGGTAAGTTAGCACCTCGCTATATTGGGCCATTTGAAATTCTTGAGAGAATTAACCCCGTTGCCTACAGACTTGCTTTACCGCCAGATTTGAGCCAAGTCCACAATGTGTTTCATGTTTCAATGTTGAGAAAATACATCCGAGATCCACTGCATGTAATCGATCATTCCGAGATCACAATTAATGAAGATTTGGGCTACGAGGAGAAGCCAACGAGAATTATTGATCGACAAGTGAGGCAATTGAGGAACAGATTGATACCGATGGTAAAGGTCGAATGGAAGGAGCATTATGGCACAGAAGCCACGTGGGAAAAGGAAGAAGATATGAGAGTCCGTTATCCGGAGTTGTTCTGGGAACAAGGTAATTCAAGTTTGGGGACCAAACTTCTTTAAGGGGGGTAGGATGTAACAACCCTCACCTTACTCTTGCCATACTTGCATACATTTTTGCATGGTCTAGCTTATTATGTTGATTTGAAGGTTTTGCCTTGTCTTGATTTGCTTAAAGTTTGCTTGCATGATTTTGTTCTTTGCTTAGTGTGTGTGTGCATAGCCGAAGTCATCTTGAGCTTAGTCCACCTTTGACCCTTTGTACTTAAAACTATCTTGAGATCTTGTTCAACCCCATCTTCACCTCGGGCATTCCTTGCCGAGATGTTTTGCACTTGAACCTTGTCCGCAGGCAGGTATGGCCTAGGCCGAGATGTGGCGCACCCCGGCCAAGGTGTGGCACAGCTTAGTCAAGTGTCGTCCTCCCTAGCCGATGTTTTTCTATCCCGTTGCTGGATCCTTGTTTTGAGCCGATGTCATCTCTTTGCCGATGTGTCTTACCCGAGCTTGCTGCATACGATTTGTCAGAGGCTGTCTTGTCTATCAATCACCTTTTTGGAGCTGAACCAACCCGATAATGCCACGTGTCCGAGCTGTTTGTTAAGGCAGCCGACAGACCTTGAAACAAATCATTTCTTGTCTCAAATCTTTGTTTTAGAGAGAGAAGCTCTAGAAAGGAGGAAGAAGAGTTCTTGAGTGAGAGTTGTCTTCCAAGCTTGATCTTTGTGGCTTGAACCGTTAGATCCGAGTTTTGAGGTTAGAATCTTGATCCCCTTTGATCGTTCTTGCTGAATACCTAGCTGCATTGCATGATCGGATTTGTTTTGCATGTCATGCATCGTTTTGAAGTTGGTTTTGGTAAGAGAAAATGATTCTTCATGTGTTCTTGAAGAAAGTCTCATTTTGATCGAAAAGTTTAGAACGAAAACCATGTTTTGTGTTTGTTCTTGCATGACTTTCTTTAATGGGTACCCAAGTCCATATGTTTTGAACTCTTGGCATGAAAACTCAGATTTTTGTAACAAGTTGTGAACTTGCATCCATCTTTCAAATGATCATGTTCTTCATATTCTCCAAAGGAAAACCCAGGTTTCTCCTGACTTTGTTTAGCGGGACCTCGGCCTAGCCCTGGACAGTACCCGGTGTGTTTTTATGAAACGGGAGCAGTGATTAAGCTCCCAGCTTGTTTTGCTTTGTCTTTGACTTGGATCTGGCAAGAATGCCGAGATCATTTGCATGTATATATAGAGCTTGCTTTGAGAATGTGACTTGCCATGTGATTGTAGGTCCTTGATATTTGCTTTGAGTCTACACCTGAAGAACTAGGTGAGTGGTATTATTGATAAAGCTATGTTATACTTGTTTTGATAAATCTTGTTTGCCTTGTTTGACAAAAGTATTTTGTTAGCATGAATAAATAGCTCTTGTTTTGATGTGCCAAGTATACTCCTTGTTGATGCCACCTTTGAAAAGGATACGGTCCTTGTTAAATCGGGCTACGGGCCTAAGTAACACAAGTCCCTTGTGCTGGAGGACTCTAAACTTTCGCAGTACTAAGTATAAAAGGATACGGTCCTTGTTAAATCGGGCTACGGGCCTAAGTAACACAAGTCCCTTGTGCTGGAGGACTCTAAACTTTCGCGGTACTAAGTGCACAAGTCCCTTGTATTGGAGGACTCTAAACTTTCGCAATACTTTTGACCAAACGATTACGGATCGTACAGCCTTATGATATTTGAATGATGAATACGGTTCATCCCTTGTCTCGCCGATGTTATGACACTTGAATGATGAATACGGTTCATCCCTTGCTTTGCCGATGTTACGATATTTGAATGATGAATACGGTTCATCCCTTGTCTCGCCGATGTTATGACACTTGAATGATGAATACGGTTCATCCCTTGCTTTGCCGATGTTATGATATTTGAATGATGAATACGGTTCATCCCTTGTCTCGCCGATGTTATGACACTTGAATGATGAATACGGTTCATCCCTTGCTTGGCCGATGTTACGATATTTGAATGATGAATACGGTTCATCCCTTGTCTCGCCGATGTTATGACACTTGAATGATGAATACGGTTCATCCCTTGCTTTGCCGATGTTACGATATTTGAATGATGAATACGGTTCATCCCTTGTCTCGCCGATGTTATGACACTTGAATGATGAATACGGTTCATCCCTTGCTTTGCCGATGTTACGATATTTGAATGATGAATACGGTTCATCCCTTGTCTCGCCGATGTTATGACACTTGAATGATGAATACGGTTCATCCCTTGCTTTGCCGATGTTACGATATTTGAATGATGAATACGGTTCATCCCTTGTCTCGCCGATGTTATGACGCTTGAATGATGAATACGGTTCATCCCTTGCTTTGCCGATGTTACGATACTTGAATGATGAATACGGTTCATCCCTTGTCTCGCCGATGTTATGACACTTGAATGATGAATACGGTTCATCCCTTGCTTTGCCGATGTTACGACACTTGAATGATGAATACGGTTCATCCCTTGCTTTGCCGATGTTACGATACTTGAATGATGAATACGGTTCATCCCTTGCTTTGCCGATGTTACGATACTTGATTGATGAATACGGTTTATCCCTTGCCTTGCTAAGTTTGATGTGTTTCGTTTTGAAGGACTCCGGCCTTATTCATGCAAACCTTTATTTTTAGTACCATTCACTGAGTTTTGTACTCACCCCTCTATATATATGTAGGTGATGAGCAGGACGGCGGCGACGCCTAGATCGTTTTGGATGCTTGTTTTGGATTCATGCTTATGTCGGCTTCACTTTGTATTTACGTCGGCAATGCCTACCTTGCATGTCGGCAAATCTTGAAAATCATGCTTCTTGACTTGTATTAGCTGTATTTTGTATATGTCGGCTCGAGAAGCCTTTTGATCAAGATGTAACATGTAATTTTACCTTGTTGTACTTAAGTTGTGAAGTTAATTGGAATGTTTGACACTGCCTTAATCTACGCACAGCTCTTATGGACCACTTGTATTTGATTTATTGCTTCCGCATTTGTGAGCCCCCTATATCCATACTCTGATTGTGTTAAGTTTTGAAAAGTTGGCCTTCGGTAATTACGGATTACTGGCCATCACGGCACCAAACTACTAGGGGCGGTTTGGGGTCGTGACAGAATGGTATCAGAGCACAAGTTCCTCGGTATACGTTATTCACACACTTTGAGTCCTGAAGAGCATAGGATTTCCTTAGAAAGATGTTAGGGTTGCATCATGGTATTTGTTGTTTGAGTGGAATGTGCATTGTCCTGATATGCTTATTTGTTGCTTGCCTATGTGGTTATTTGCTTATTTGTTTAAAAGTCATACTTTGCACGCTCATAGCATCATGAGGAGAGGTAGACCACCGCTTGGCCGAGATCAGCCCGAAGATAGAATGGACAGATTGGAAAGATTAGTTGAAGGTTTGGCCCGCGAGTTGAGGCAAACCAGACAACAGTTCGCGAGTACTACGTCGACTCAGGCCGAGCAGACCAACGGCCGAAATGTAGTTCCACCTCCTCCAGTGCCGCAGGTTCCCCCGCAACCAGCTTTATATGGGGATGGCACGATAGCTTTGATCAGGGAGTTCAAGAAGATGAGACCACCAAGGTTTTCTGGGGGTGTAGAGCCGATGAAGGCTGAAGCATGGGTTTTGGAGATGGAAAAGTTGTTTGAAATCTTCCCTAGCACCGACGCTCAGAAAGTGACGTTAGCAGCGTTCACATTAGATGATGACGCCCGTAGGTGGTGGATGATGGTTAGAGGGAGCAATCCAGATTTGACCTGGACCCGATTCTTAGAATTGTTCTACAAGAAACATTTTCCCCTAAGTGTTCGAAACCGCAAGGCTACCGAATTTCATACTCTGACGCAAGGCAACAGAACAGTGGCGGAATATGACCGCGCTTTCACTGAATTGGTAAGATTTGTACCTCACATGACCAACGATGAATATATGAAGGCCAGGAAGTTCGAGTGTGGGCTTCGTGGACCGATTCAAGACCGGGTCAACTTGCTGGATATGCCGACTTATGCCGAAGTATTGGACAAAGCCATTCAGGCCGAAGCTAATCTGAACCGATACCAGAGCTCGGGAGAAAACCAGCGAAAGAGGCAGAATTATGACAATCGCCGAGGACATCTGAACACCAAGAAGAGAACGAACATGGACAGTACTGGTAACCTAAGGCAGGAAGGGAGTGTTAAACCGACGTGTTCGGATTGTGGGAAACAGCATTTCGGGATCTGCCGACGAACGTCTGGAGCCTGTTATGAATGTGGCGAGATGGGCCATTATGTGAGGGATTGCCCCAAAACAAAGACTGATAACAAGAAGAAAAGTGAGAATACCTCGGGTTCCGTTCAGAAGGGAAATGCTGGGAAAGGACAGATGAGGCAGGGCAGAGTGTTTGCATTAGTACCAGGAGACACTCAGAATGCTGAGGCAGTGGTGTCAGGTATTTTACTAATTTGCTCCCAAGATACCTATGTATTGATTGATTCGGGTTCTACCCATTCGTTTATATCTGCTAAGTTTGCCGAGAAAATTAATAGAGAACTAGAGCCCCTTGATTATGTGTTATCTGTGTCTACTCCGTCTGGGAGATCTATGATTGTTGCATCCATTTACAGAGCATGTGTTGTTGTGATTGAGAATGTTGAATTGCTAGTAGATCTAATGCCTCTAGACCTAGCTCATTTTGATATTATACTGGGAATGGACTGGTTAGTCGCAAACGATGCATCTATTAATTGTGTTTCGAAAAGTGTCACACTGAGACCCCCAAACCTAGCTGAGGTCATTTTCCAGGGTAAAGGGATAGTGCCCCCACCATACTTGATTTCGTCCATTAAGGCCTGTAAGTTAATTCAGAAGGGGTGTCGAGGTTACTTGTGTAGTATACTGAGTGATCAGAATGGAAATGTTAACTTAGCCGACATCCCGATTGTTAGTGATTTCCCCGACGTCTTTCCGGAGGAATTGCCTGGCCACTTGACCGATAGAGAAATAGAGTTTACGGTCGATATTATATCGGGAACGCAGCCGATCTCCAAACCACCTTATAGAATGGCCCCCGCTGAACTTAGAGAATTGAAACTGCAATTGCAAGAGTTGTTAGATAAGGGATTTATTAGGCCGAGCACTTCACCATGGGGAGCACCTGTTTTATTTGTTAAGAAGAAGGATGGCACACTCCGTCTTTGTATTGATTATAGAGAACTCAATAAAGTCACCATTAAGAACAAGTACCCGTTACCTAGAATTGATGATTTGCTTGATCAGTTACAAGGAGCACGAGTCTTTTCTAAGATCGACCTTCGGTTTGGTTACCATCAGCTTAAAGTTAAAGCCGAAGATGTTGAGAAGACTGCTTTTCGAACAAGATATGGCCACTACGAGTTTTTAGTAATGCCTTTTGGAGTGACCAATGCCCCTGCTGCATTTATGGATTTAATGAACCGAATCTTCAAACCATATTTAGATGAATTTGTAGTTGTTTTCATTGATGATATATTGGTCTATTCCAAGAGTAATGTTGAACATGAAAACCATTTGAGACTTGCCTTACGGATTTTGAGAGAACGGAAATTGTATGCGAAGTTTAACAAGTGTGAGTTTTGGCTTTCTACCATCTCATTTTTGGGTCATGTGATTAATGAAGAAGGTATTGCAGTAGATCCTAGCAAAGTCGAAGCCGTAGTAAATTGGCCGAGGCCGACTAATGTGTCCGAGATTCGTAGTTTTCTGGGTTTGGCAGGTTATTACAGGAAGTTTGTGAAAGATTTCTCAAGGATTGCAATTCCATTAACGCAACTGACTAAGAAGGGAACACTGTATGAATGGACTAAAGATCGGGAGTCAGCCTTCCAGGAACTGAAGACGAGGTTAATCACAGCACCAGTACTTGTACTACCATCAGGTAACGAAGAGTTTCACGTCTATAGTGATGCATCGCATAAGGGTTTGGGTTGTGTACTAATGCAAAAGGGTAAGGTTATAGCTTATGCGTCTCGTCAGTTGAAACCTCATGAGAAAAACTATCCTACCCATGACTTAGAATTGGCGGCCGTAGTATTTGCTTTAAAGATTTGGCGTCACTACTTGTATGGAGCTACTTGTCAGGTTTTTACAGATCATAAGAGCTTAAAGTATCTATTCACCCAGAAGGAATTGAATCTGAGACAGAGACGGTGGCTTGAATTGTTGAAGGACTATGATATGCAAATTCAATATCACCCCGGGAAAGCTAACAGTGTAGCCGACGCTTTGAGCAGGAAGTCAGATGGAAATTTGGCGTGTTTAACCGTGATGTCAGTGGAGCCGACTATCGTTAATGAAGTAAAGACAAGACAGATGGAGGATAACTTCCTCAAGAAAATAGCCGAGGAAATTGGCACAAGGCCGAGACCAGGGTATACCATCGAAAACCAAGTACTCAAGTTTGAAGGAAGGTTATGTGTGGCCGACATCCCAGAGCTGAAGAAAAAGATTTTGCAGGAAGCTCATAGCACTAAGTTTGCTGTCCATCCAGGGAACACCAAGATGTATCAAGATGTGAAGCAGACCTTCTGGTGGCCAAATATGAAGAGAGAAATAGCCGAATTCGTGTCCCAGTGTTTACATTGTCAGCAAGTGAAAGCAGAACATCAAAGACCAGCAGGACTTCTTCAACCTTTGCCGATTCCTGAGTGGAAATGGGAGCACATTTCCATGGATTTTGTGATTGGTTTGCCGAAAACACCTAAGGGTATGGATTCAATTTGGGTTGTGGTTGATAGGTTAACTAAGTCAGCACACTTTCTACCCGTTAAGACTACCTTCAACGCCAATCAACTTGCCTTGCTATATGTGAACGAGATTGTCAGACTTCATGGAGTGCCGATGTCAATTGTTTCAGACCGAGATCCTAAATTTGTTTCTAGATTTTGGCAGAGTCTATAGAGGGCTTTTGGAGCCGAGCTGAGATTTAGTACAGCCTTTCATCCCCAGACAGATGGGCAGACTGAGAGGACAATTCAGACGCTTGAGGATATGCTTAGACTTTGTGTATTGGATTTCCAAGGAAGTTGGGGAACACATCTACCCTAAGTGGAATTCGCTTACAATAACAGTTATCAAGCTAGCATTGGCATGGCGCCGTATGAAGCCTTGTACGGAAGGAAATGTAGATCGCCGATATGTTGGACCGAAGTCGGAGACAGAGCTCTGCTTGGTCCCGAATTGATTCAAGTGACAACAGAGAAGATTAAACTTATCCAACAGAGGATTAGGACTGCCCAGAGCCGACAAAAGAACTACGCCGACCAGAGAAGAAGTGAGTTAGAGTTCGAAGTTGGGAATCACGTATTCCTGAAGGTCTCACCAATGAAAGGGGTTTCCAGATTTGGAAGGAAAGGTAAGTTAGCACCTCGCTATATTGGGCCATTTGAAATTCTTGAGAGAATTAACCCCGTTGCCTACAGACTTGCTTTACCGCCAGATTTGAGCCAAGTCCACAATGTGTTTCATGTTTCAATGTTGAGAAAATACATCCGAGATCCACTGCATGTAATCGATTATTCCGAGATCACAATTAATGAAGATTTAGGCTACGAGGAGAAGCCAACGAGAATTATTGATCGACAAGTGAGGCAATTGAGGAACAGATTGATACCGATGGTAAAGGTCGAATGGAAGGAGCATTATGGCACAGAAGCCACGTGGGAAAAGGAAGAAGATATGAGAGTCCGTTATCCGGAGTTATTCTGGGAACAAGGTAATTCAAGTTTGGGGACCAAACTTCTTTAAGGGGGGTAGGATGTAACAACCCTCACCTTACTCTTGCCATACTTGCATACATTTTTGCATGGTCTAGCTTATTATGTTGATTTGAAGGTTTTGCCTTGTCTTGATTTGCTTAAAGTTTGCTTGCATGATTTTGTTCTTTGCTTAGTGTGTGTGTGCATAGCCGAAGTCATCTTGAGCTTAGTCCACCTTTGACCCTTTGTACTTAAAACTATCTTGAGATCTTGTTCAACCCCATCTTCACCTCGGGCATTCCTTGCCGAGATGTTTTGCACTTGAACCTTGTCCGCAGGCAGGTATGGCCTAGGCCGAGATGTGGCGCACCCCGGCCAAGGTGTGGCACAGCTTAGTCAAGTGTCGTCCTCCCTAGCCGATGTTTTTCTATCCCGTTGCTGGATCCTTGTTTTGAGCCGATGTCATCTCTTTGCCGATGTGTCTTACCCGAGCTTGCTGCATACGATTTGTCAGAGGCTGTCTTGTCTATCAATCACCTTTTTGGAGCTGAACCAACCCGATAATGCCACGTGTCCGAGCTGTTTGTTAAGGCAGCCGACAGACCTTGAAACAAATCATTTCTTGTCTCAAATCTTTGTTTTAGAGAGAGAAGCTCTAGAAAGGAGGAAGAAGAGTTCTTGAGTGAGAGTTGTCTTCCAAGCTTGATCTTTGTGGCTTGAACCGTTAGATCCGAGTTTTGAGGTTAGAATCTTGATCCCCTTTGATCGTTCTTGCTGAATACCTAGCTGCATTGCATGATCGGATTTGTTTTGCATGTCATGCATCGTTTTGAAGTTGGTTTTGGTAAGAGAAAATGATTCTTCATGTGTTCTTGAAGAAAGTCTCATTTTGATCGAAAAGTTTAGAACGAAAACCATGTTTTGTGTTTGTTCTTGCATGACTTTCTTTAATGGGTACCCAAGTCCATATGTTTTGAACTCTTGGCATGAAAACTCAGATTTTTGTAACAAGTTGTGAACTTGCATCCATCTTTCAAATGATCATGTTCTTCATATTCTCCAAAGGAAAACCCAGGTTTCTCCTGACTTTGTTTAGCGGGACCTCGGCCTAACCCTGGACAGTACCCGGTGTGTTTTTATGAAACGGGAGCAGTGATTAAGCTCCCAGCTTGTTTTGCTTTGTCTTTGACTTGGATCTGGCAAGAATGCCGAGATCATTTGCATGTATATATAGAGCTTGCTTTGAGAATGTGACTTGCCATGTGATTGTAGGTCCTTGATATTTGCTTTGAGTCTACACCTGAAGAACTAGGTGAGTGGTATTATTGATAAAGCTATGTTATACTTGTTTTGATAAATCTTGTTTGCCTTGTTTGACAAAAGTATTTTGTTAGCATGAATAAATAGCTCTTGTTTTGATGTGCCAAGTATACTCCTTGTTGATGCCACCTTTGAAAAGGATACGGTCCTTGTTAAATCGGGCTACGGGCCTAAGTAACACAAGTCCCTTGTGCTGGAGGACTCTAAACTTTCGCAGTACTAAGTATAAAAGGATACGGTCCTTGTTAAATCGGGCTACGGGCCTAAGTAACACAAGTCCCTTGTGCTGGAGGACTCTAAACTTTCGCGGTACTAAGTGCACAAGTCCCTTGTATTGGAGGACTCTAAACTTTCGCAATACTTTTGACCAAACGATTACGGATCGTACAGCCTTATGATATTTGAATGATGAATACGGTTCATCCCTTGTCTCGCCGATGTTATGACACTTGAATGATGAATACGGTTCATCCCTTGCTTTGCCGATGTTACGATATTTGAATGATGAATACGGTTCATCCCTTGTCTCGCCGATGTTATGACACTTGAATGATGAATACGGTTCATCCCTTGCTTTGCCGATGTTACGATATTTGAATGATGAATACGGTTCATCCCTTGTCTCGCCGATGTTATGACACTTGAATGATGAATACGGTTCATCCCTTGCTTGGCCGATGTTACGATATTTGAATGATGAATACGGTTCATCCCTTGTCTCGCCGATGTTATGACACTTGAATGATAAATACGGTTCATCCCTTGCTTTGCCGATGTTACGATATTTGAATGATGAATACGGTTCATCCCTTGTCTCGCCGATGTTATGACACTTGAATGATGAATACGGTTCATCCCTTGCTTTGCCGATGTTACGATATTTGAATGATGAATACGGTTCATCCCTTGTCTCGCCGATGTTATGACACTTGAATGATGAATACGGTTCATCCCTTGCTTTGCCGATGTTACGATATTTGAATGATGAATACGGTTCATCCCTTGTCTCGCCGATGTTATGACGCTTGAATGATGAATACGGTTCATCCCTTGCTTTGCCGATGTTACGATACTTGAATGATGAATACGGTTCATCCCTTGTCTCGCCGATGTTATGACACTTGAATGATGAATACGGTTCATCCCTTGCTTTGCCGATGTTACGACACTTGAATGATGAATACGGTTCATCCCTTGCTTTGCCGATGTTACGATACTTGAATGATGAATACGGTTCATCCCTTGCTTTGCCGATGTTACGATACTTGATTGATGAATACGGTTCATCCCTTGCCTTGCTAAGTTTGATGTGTTTCGTTTTGAAGGACTCCGGCCTTATTCATGCAAACCTTTATTTTTAGTACCATTCACTGAGTTTTGTACTCACCCCTCTATATATATGTAGGTGATGAGCAGGACGGCGGCGACGCCTAGATCGTTTTGGATGCTTGTTTTGGATTCATGCTTATGTCGGCTTCACTTTGTATTTACGTCGGCAATGCCTACCTTGCATGTCGGCAAATCTTGAAAATCATGCTTCTTGACTTGTATTAGCTGTATTTTGTATATGTCGGCTCGAGAAGCCTTTTGATCAAGATGTAACATGTAATTTTACCTTGTTGTACTTAAGTTGTGAAGTTAATTGGAATGTTTGACACTGCCTTAATCTACGCACAGCTCTTATGGACCACTTGTATTTGATTTATTGCTTCCGCATTTGTGAGCCCCCTATATCCATACTCTGATTGTGTTAAGTTTTGAAAAGTTGGCCTTCGGTAATTACGGATTACTGGCCATCACGGCACCAAACTACTAGGGGCGGTTTGGGGTCGTGACAATTTGTAAGCCTCCCGGCCAGAGTTTGGCAGCCGGCCGGCACTGAAGATGGCCGACCGGCCATGTCTTTCTGCAGAATTTGTTTTTGCTATAGCAGAGGACAGACAGTGCATGTCAAGGCATTTACAAGATAATGTGTGCATAACCACCCTCCCTATCATGCTATGAACTCAAGGGAGTATAGTCCTTGACCCTCGGACCACCAATCACGCATTTCAATGCATGATGGCCTAAGGTGCCAAGTGTGCAAATCAATGTGGAGTGAATGCAACAAAACACATGAATGCCTAGAACTCTATCATGCTTGATCAAGAGCATCGGCGACCGAGGATTGAGGTACGTCTCGTCACTTCAAGTACAAACGTGCCTTATTCCTCATGTTTGGTTTGACACCCCAAACCAAACACAATGCAATGCATGCATGTCAAACACAATGTGACTCATGTATGCACACAAAGCTTAAGGTAGCAAACATGCCAAATGTAATGCAACCTAAATTAACATGTGACAAGACGCAAACTAACGAACGTGCAAGATGCAACCTAGATATACAAACATGCATGGCATGCAAAGGTGGACAAGCATGCGATATTGAACAACATGGTAATGCCATAAGTATGCAATACTACAATGCAAACTAGGTATAAAAGTACACAAAGTGATAGGCATGTAACAATGACACCCACCACAAGGATGCAACAACATGCAACGCGATATGCATACGACAATACACAAACGCGTGATCCATGGACTTACACTAAAGATGGATAGACCTCAGCCGTACCAAAACAGTGGCCAAAATGATGCAACAAAGGCATAAAACAAGCATACAAGCATGCATGAACAATGGCCTATCACCTAAGGCATAAAACGGGAGCTTTTGAGTATACTTAAAAGAGACAAACATAGACATTTGACAAACATGTTAAGCTCTGAAATCATGTTAAGAGAGGTGCCAAACCAATCAAATTACCCAAGTAAAGTATGCAAGAAGGTTCAAAATTTGAAACTAAGCCAAGAGGCTCAAACCATGACTATATCAACCAAGCCCCAAAGGGCCAAAATGACTTAGGACAGTCCTAGGGGAGGCCAAAACAAGGCTGGAACATGCATGCAATAAGGCCAAAATATGCATGCAATAAGGCCGAAATATGCTAAAAAGATGGGCACAAAATATGAGGCATGCAAGGTCAACAAAGGGGTATTACACTACACCTATCACAACCATATATGGCATGGATTATTCAAAGAGAAACAGAGTTAGGGCGTGTTAAAATAAGCCCCAAAACCCACTTAGACGGCATCTAAGTGACCTAAACCTTGGGGCATGCACAAATGACCCAAACATGGAGCATAAGACACCCACTCTTCAAAGCATTGAAAGGATGGTAAATGCAAGCATACAAGCGTGAAACATGGATTGAAATAACATGATAAATGATGCCAAATCACTGAAACGGCCCAAGTAAAGCATGCTGACGACTCACACACCCAAAGCTAACAAGCTAGAATGCATGGTGACTATACAAAGCACGGCAAGCATGACCAAGACAACAATGGCCGACTGACCAAATACAGTGCCAATCGGCCAATACATTTGGCCGGTGGCAAGAAAACAAGGCCGATGGCCTCAGGCCATGGCCGATGGGTTGAGGGATGGCCAACAAGCCACTTCCTACCCTTAGGTGCAAAAACTACAAGTCCTTGGTCCTCAACCAAGCACAAAACAGTCAAATTGAGAGATCCTAAAGCAAGGCGTGCAGCCGAGACTTCTGAGAACTCAAAATGAATACAAACATGGATGATCATCGAGTGTTCAAACGAAGATGTCCAAGTCTTGAGGACGGTCAAAAATGAGGTGTCTACAGTTTGGATGCTCATTTTACTTATTTTACGGTTCATTTTGGTGGAAAACGAAATAAATTTCTTGTAACTTCTTTCCAATAATGAGAGGCTGACAAATATATTTTTACATAGCAATTAGAATATGTACAATATTAAGAATTAGGAATGCAATTGATACAAATAAACAATTAGGAACCCAAATAAGACTGGTGCTATATTTTAGAGACCGTTGTGAAATGAAAAATGTACCCAAATGTTTGAAAGAAAATGTTTAAAACCCAAAACGAACTCTCAAAATAATGTGGTAAGTATTAATTTTTGATTTTTCATACATCCAATCACATAGGGCCAACTTTCTAATCACATCATTGTAAATATAAAATTATGGGTCTATAATATTTCTTAATATATATACTATTCTTTGAAGCTTACACATTGAGTTGGTGTAAAAGTCTTCTTTTTTAGTTTTTTTTTTTTTTTTTTTTTAAAAAAAAAAATCCCTATAAAAGCAAGGGCAATTATGCACAAAATTCAATTATTTATTTATTTTATTTTATTTTAAAAATCTTTCAACTGTTGATCCTTTCATATTCATAAAATGTTTTAGTTTTCATATTTTGAATTCAATTACACACTTTACAATCTTATTTCTTTAAAAGAAAACCATTGTATAGTTGAAAAGTAATGACGTGGGTAGGCCCATAAAAGCCATAACCCACTATGAACAACCCAAGCCTACCACTTAGGGCCCAATACATAACCCAACTGATAAGGCCCAGCACAGCTGGAAGTCAACATGACTTGTAGGACCAATGATATTCAGACACATGGCAGGTAAAGGGCAAGCCACATCAGCAGACAAAGATCTGCAAAGTTATTACCACTGCACATCACCATTAATGCAGCCCCTCACAGCATTTATTATGACAACACCTCTCCGTCGGGACAGCACGCCCTCACCCTGAACAAGGTAAGCTACAGCATAGACTTTTGGCCAAGGTGACAGGTCAGAGGGGACAACGAAATGATTACCAAAGGATATAAGCAGACGTTGAGGATAAGAAGAAGGTTAAGCTTTTCTGTCTCTATTCCATCTATATACTCCACTTCTTTCTCTAACTTGCTCGTCGGAGGGTTCGCTGGGGGACTCCCCGTTCCCCGTTGAACTTTTGTGCAGGTCTTCAGGTGGGCTTGGTCATTCGGACATAGGCTTAAGGAGCGTGGATCAGTCCGACCTGTCCAACCATCACGAACTGTATCATCAGTTGGCGCCGTCTGTGGGAACGGCTTTGCTCCGCGCGCCAGTTGTGCTCATTGTCGCTGGAGACCCTGTTCCAATAACCCTTTCCTGCTACCCATCAAAGTGTATGGTCACGACTAGATCCATGGCTTCTCACCAAAATGCTGCCGACCACCAAGCCGACCCCTCCAATCTAAACAACCCACCACAGTATTTCATCAAGCTTACCAACAGCATTAACCGCATGGCCGAGCAAAACCAAGCCCTGATAAACTCTACTCCAAAGAAACCTTCCTATGCCTCCTTCACCACCTCCAGATATTCCGTCCAACCAAGAACGAACCTCGAGCCATACTATCCCGTAGCCTAATCCACCCAACTGGGAAGGCTTGCAACCCCCTCTCCCAGGTATAAACTTGCCACCTCGGGGCCCACAACCATCGATCCCGGCACCAATCCCCGAGGGAGAGGCAAGCAGCGTCCAGCCCCCGCTCCCCTCCGGTGGTGACAACATCCCTCTCTGGGATGCGGAACTCCGAGCCATGAAGCTCCAACTCCAAGGGGTCATGCAGAACATACAATATAAACCATCTACCACAGCCAACTCCCCGTTTGTTGCCTCCATCAGAGACAAACCTCTCCCTCCTAAGTTCAAAATGCCCACCATCGACTCTTTCGACGGTACAACAGACCCAGTCGATCAGTTGGAGACCTACAGAACCCTCATGTGTCGGGCTTTCCCCGTAACACTCAAGGGGTCGGCTCGACTTTGGTTTAGTCAACTCCCAGCAGACTCCATCTCCACTTTCCAGCACCTCAGCGACTCCTTCCTCAGCCATTTCATAGGGGCCCAGCACTAGCGACGCCCAGCAACCCAACTCCTTAATATCCGTCAGTCCGAGGGGGAGTCGCTGTGCAGTTTTGTTACCCGTTTTAACACCGAAGCCTTGCAGGTAGCGGAAAACGATGACAAGGTCATCCTTACGGCTTTCATAGCTGGCCTACGGTCGTCTGATTTCCTTTTCTCCCTCTCAAAAAATCCCCCGACCTCCATGGCAACCCTACTCGCCAAAGCCCAAAAATACATGAACGCAGAAGATTCCCTAGCCGCTCGCCAAGACCCTACAACAAAAAACCCGACCTCCCTAGAAAAGCGAAAAGACTCAGAAGCCATAAACACCCAGTACAATAACCAAACACCGCATTATACTGACCGCCCCCCCCGAGCCGACCGGTTGGTACCAGCCTGACCGTCTGGCCGGTTCGAGCGGTACACACCCTTTAATTCCCCCATGGAATAAGTCCTCAATCAGATCCAGCGGGATTATCCCCTCAAATGGCCCCAACCATCATGAACCCCCTCCAATCGGAAAGACCAGTCCAATTATTGCCGTTTTCACCAAGACCACGGCCATAATATCGATGACTGTGTCAACCTCAAAGATCAGGTCGAGACCTTAATACGTCAGGGACATCTTAGCCGGTTCACGGATATCCATCCTCAGCAGAGGCAAAGGACTGAGCCCGTCAGAAACAACCATCGGCGCACCCCTCCCCGGCAGCCAGCCCAACCTAACCAAGGCCATGATCACCCTCCACAGCAACCTCAAGCACAAGGTAATCCCGCCCCACCTGTTGGAGAAATCAAAGTTATCTTCGGCGGACTTGCATGTGGAGGACCATCCCGCTCAGCTCAGCGGGCAGAACTCAGGAAAATAAGGCAAGACTTAGACAAAGAAGTTGCCACATTAGATCAACCCTCCAAACACCCCAAGCAGTGGACCAAGCCTATCACCTTTACGGATGCCGACTGCACAGGCATCCATTATGCTCATGACGACCCTCACGTCATTTCTGCCCTCCTCTCTAATTACAAGGTCATACGGGTTCTTGTCGACAACGATAGTTCTTCAGACATCATCTTCCTCAACTGCTTCTGCCAGCTCAAGATTGGGAAAGAAAGTTTGTCTTTCCTCCAAACCCCTTTGGTCGGTTTCACTGGCGACCGGGTGACCTCCATCGGCTACATTGATCTTCCTATCACAATTGGCGAGTACCCCAGGCAGACCACAAAGTTGCTCACTTTCCTTGTTGTCTGCCCCTCCGTCTACAACATCATCCTTGGTCGCACCGCTCTAAATGCTTTTCAAGCTATCACATCAACTTACCACCTTGCCATTAAGTTCCCCACCAATTTGGGGGTCAGGACAATGAGGGGAGAGCAGACAGTTGCCAGGGAATGCTATGTCGCTTCACTCAAAGAAGTCAAGCTGAAGGAGGCAATGATCATTGAAGGGCTCGACGTCCGAGATGAGGACGAGCTGGTTAGAAGAGAGCCTGTGGAGGAGCTCGTTGAGGTTCCCATCGACCCCGCCAACTTGACGAAAATTGCCAAAATTGGCAGCCAACTATCCCCCCAAGTAAAGGCCGACCTTACTGCCCTCCTGATCGAGCACAACGATGTATTCGCCTGGACCCACTCAGACATGTCGGGTATTGACCCCTCATTCATAACCCACGGCCTTAGCATTGAACCCCATTTCTGACCTTACCGCCAGAAGCAGCGCATCTTTCATTCGGAGCGCAACACTCTCATTGCCGTAGAGGTCGACAAGCTCCTTGAGGCACAATTCATCCAAAACGTGGACTACTCTAGATAGTTGTCAAACGTCGTCCTGGTTCGTAAGAACAATGGTAAATGGCGACTCTGTGTCGACTACTCCGACCTCAACCGAGCTTGCCCCAAAGACAGCTGTCCTCTCCCCCGCATAGATCTGCTGGTTGACGTCACGGCCAGTCATCAAATGCTCAGCTTTATGGATGCCTTCTCTGGGTACAACCAAATTCTGATGCACCCATCTGATCGAGAACACACCTCCTTCATTACCGACCGAGGTACTTACCATTACCGTGTGATGCCATTTGGACTGAAAAATGCAGGGGCCACTTACCAACGGTTGGTCAATGCTGTATTCCATCATTAGATAGGACGGAATATGGAAGTATATGTCGACGACATGCTAGTCAAAAGCAAACTCTACGCTGATCATCTGACCGACCTGCGAGAGACCTTCGCCACCCTACGAAAGTACCAAATGAAGCTCAACCCGGAGAAGTACGCCTTCGGCGTAGGATCTGGAAAGTTTTTGGGTTTCATGGTCAGTCAGCGGGGCATTGAAGGCAACCCTGAAAAGATCAAGGCCTTGATTGAAATGCAATCACCTAGAATGGTTAAGGAGGTTCAAAGACTCACTGGTCGAGTTGCCGCCCTCAACCGCTTCATTTCTCGCGCAACGGATAAGTGCCTCCCCTTCTTCAAAGTTCTTTGGCAAACTTTTGAATGGACGACCAAGTCTGAAGAGGCTTTTCAGCAGTTGAAACAGTGCATGGCCAACACCCCCTCCTTTCTCAGGCAATCACGGGCGAACCTCTCTTCCTCTATTTAGCCGTGTCAAGCACCGCAGTCAGTGCAGCTCTTATCAGGGAAGACGGCTCTGTCTAACGGCCGGTCTACTACATCAGTCGGGCTCTCAGGGGAGCGGAGCAGAATTACCCACTGTAAGAAAAATTAGCCTTGGCCTTAGTCACCGCCTCCAGACGACTCCGTCCTTACTTCCAAGCCCATTCCATAGTGGTCCTCACCGACCAACCCTTGAAGAAGGTAATGCAGTAACCAGAACTCTCTGGCAGACTCATGCAGTGGTCAGTGGAACTCAGCCAATTTGACATCTCCTACCGGCCTCGAACAGCGATTAAGGGGCAAGCTGTCGCCGATTTCATCCTGGAATTCACTAATCCTACCCCAACCACGGCCCCTCCACCCCCGCCTACCCCTACCGACCCAGAAGACCCTCACTCTTGGACTCTCAACGTCGACGGATCATCCCACAGGGAAGGTAGTGGAGCTGGTCTCATCCTCACCGCCCTTGAGGGTGGTTATTTCAAATGTTCTCTCCATTTCTTGTTCGAGGCCAGTAACAATGAGGCCGAATATGAGGCATTGATAGCAGGTCTCCGCCTAGCCAGGGATATTGGTGTCAGCCACATCCGGATGTTCAACGACACCCAGCTCATTGTCGGACAAATTACGGGAGAATTCGATGCTAAGGAGGACACAATGCGGGCTTACAGGGATATAGCACTCGCCCTTGTTCGCCTTTTCAATACCTTCCACATCAAGCACATCCCTCGGGCGAAAAACTCTAAGGCGGATGAGATGGCTCAGTTGGCTTTTGCAGACCAGTCTGACCTCAGCCATGGTGTCCGCCTCGACTACCTAGCCCACCTTACCATTTCCCCCAAGCAGCAAGAAGTCCAGTTCCTCCAAAATGAACCCATCCCTTGGGCGGCAGACATCTTCCTGTATCTAACAACAGGGGGACTTCTAGATGACAAACAGCAGGCCGCCAAAGGCAAGGCCCGGTCGGCCAATTATACTCTTGTCAGCGGACTCTTGTACAAAAGGGGCTTCTCACGCCCATACCTGAGATGCCTCAATCCTGCTCAGGCGACCTACGTAATGAGAAAAGTCCATGAGGGTATATGTGGCAATCATTCGGGCGGCAGGTCCCTAGCCCACAAAATACTTCGCACCGGCTATTTCTGGCCTACTCTCAATCAAGATACGACAGACTTTGTGCTCAAATATGACAAGTGCCAACGTTTTGCCAACTTCCCCCACGCCCCTCCTATAGAATTTATCACACTCTGCAGTTTCTACCCCTTCGCCAAATGGGAGATCGACCTGGTTGGCCCATTGCCCACTGGCCGAGGCCAAACCAAATTCGCCATTGTCGCCATCGATTACTTCACCAAATGGGTTGAAGCAGAACCCCTTGCCACCATTACCGAGCGAAACACAACCAGATTCATCTGGCAGTTGATCGTCTGCAGATTTAGCATCCCTCAAGCCATCGTCTCCGACAACGACAAACAATTTGACAACGCCAAATTCAGGAAATTCTGTGAAGAGCTCCAAATCCAGCCATGTTTCTCCTCCCCAGGCCATCCCCAAGACAACGGCCAAGTTGAGGTCACCAACCGTTCTCTTCTCAAGATTATCAAAACTAAGCTGGAAGCTGCTAAGGGACTCTGGGCTGAGGAATTGCCGAATGTACTCTGGGCGTACCACACTACCGCTTGAACTCCCACTGGGGAGACCCATTTTCGCTTAACATACGGCGCTGAGGCGGTCATCCCAGTGGAGATCGGTCTTCCTACCCCAAGGGTTCTACATCAGAATCAAGAACTACCTGAAGAGCTACGTCAGGCAAACCTAGACCTGATTGAAGAGCTCCGAGAAACAACTGCAGTCAGACGGGCTTCATACCAACAGAAAATGAGAACACATTACAACCGCAGAGTCCGACCAAGGGAGTTTGCCGTGGGGAACCTTGTTTTGCGCGAAGTAACCCTCGCAACCAAGAACCCGGCTGAGGGGAAGCTAGCGGCCAAATGGGAAGGACCTTACGTTGTTAACGCCAGACCTCGTCTAGGCACTTACTAGCTTCAAGACATGGAAGGCCGCGATCTCCTCCACCCATGGAACGCCGAGCATTTGAAGCGCTATTTTCAATAAAAGTACAATTCTTGTATCAATCTTTTCCTGTATTTCCTTTTGACAATTTGCACACTTCATTGCTCTCATTCTTCTCTCCTGTGATGTAAATTTCTAATCAAATGGGCTACACTTTAATGACGACAAGCTTATATTCCAAATATATGTGCGATCTTTCAAATAACGCTTTGATTGCAGCCTCAGCTAGATTGAGCATAAAAGCCTCGGCCAGACCGAGCATACAAAGCCTCAGCCAG
The DNA here is from genome assembly GCF_055761805.1 of Camellia sinensis. NCBI lineage: Eukaryota > Viridiplantae > Streptophyta > Magnoliopsida > Ericales > Theaceae > Camellia > Camellia sinensis. The sequence goes on from NC_138961.1 coordinate 45,734,643, forward strand.
ACTGAGCATAAAAGCCTCGGCCAAACCGAGCATACAAAGCCTCAGCCAGACCGAGCATACAAAGCCTTGTCGAGACCGAGCATACAAAGCCTCAGCCAGACTGAGCATAAAAGCCTCAGCCAGACCGAGCATACAAAGCCTCAGCTAGACCGAGCATACAAAGCCTCGGCCAAACCGAGCATCAAAGCCTCGGTCAGACCGAGCATACAAAGCCTCAGCTAGACTGAGCATAAAAGCCTCGGCCAGACTGAGCATACAAAGCCTTAGCCAGACTGAGCATAAAAGCCTCGGCCAAACCAAGCATCAAAGCCTCGGCCAGACTGAGCGTGACAAGCCTCGGCTAGACTGAGCATGACCAGCTTCAGCCAGACTGAGCATGACCACCCTCAGCCAGACTGAGCATGACAAGCTTTAACCAGACCGAACATGACAAGTCTCAGCCAGACTGAACGTAAAAGCCTCGGCCAGGCTGAGCCTACACAGCCTCAACCAGCCTCAGTTACTTCAAGCTACTGAATTACTTGCAGAGTCAGTTAATCATAGCTTAACCCCAACTGAGCACGCATGCAGAGGTCGATCAAGGTCATTCATGCAAACTTCATGCTTGTGGCATTAGTGGACACACTTAGTCAAAATTTCAGGTCCATGTTTTTACACCACCCTTCACTTAGTCAAATTCCAAACTCATCTTTTATTTACCAACACTCTTGCAACATGATTTACAACTCCATTTTTGGGCATAATTTGAAACTTCATATCTTTGACATTCTTACATGTTTCCTTTACAAGTCAGATTATTTTTTTACTTATCAACTTTTGCGAGTCAGCCTCTTTCCTTACAAATCAAGCCTAACTTGAATAAACCATGCTCATTCACTTCAGACTCACCAAAATAAAGAGAGCAGTGTGGCAAACACAAACTTATAATTTTATTACATTTTCAACTTCACTCTGCATGGAGTTTTTATTACAAGTTCAACTTCACTTTGCATTGAGTCTTTCTTAACTTTACTCTGCATTCAGTTTTTCTTACATTTCAACCTTGGATTTGAGTTGAGTTTCCCTTACACAAGCCTCATACACAAGTGACCATTCTCATTCATTCCAGATGCACAAGCAAAAATAATGGAATGAAAACATAACTCAAATTTTATTTATTCACAAACTTGTACATAAGTTCATTATAACAATTCAAAAAAAAAAAAAAAACAAAAAACAAAAAACCTAAGTACAGGTTTTGTTCACACCAGTCACTCTTCCTCACTTGAAACAAGGTCTTCTTCTTCAATGCCCTCATTTAAGGGGGTCTGGGCCACGTCATCTTCATTGATCCTTACACTGCTAAGGTCTAAGTCTGGGAATAGTTCTTCTGCCCTTTCGCTTGAACATCTTCCAGCCACTGTCCCAGAACTCAGCCATTTCGTGTTTGTAGAAGTCTGACCGCTGGAAGCTCTCAATAACTTCTGCTTCAGTCCTGCCCCCAGCGGTCGTTCCCGACGGGCCCGCCCCCCCAGACATCTCCCTTGCCAAGTTGCTGGCGATCGCGGCATCGAATGCCATCTGGAAGTCAGCAGACCCCTTGAATTGCTCCACTGCTGCAACATATAGGTCAGGGTATGCTGCCCTTTAAGAGGCTGCCTTGGTTTTTTCTTCCTCCAACTCTTTTTCCAATCTCTCCTTCTCCTCCATTGCCTTCGCACGCTCATCTTCCAGCTCCTTCTGCAGCCCAGCGATCTTCAGGTCTGCCTCATCCTTTTCTTTGATTTGCTCGGCATGTAGTTCTTCATTGCTGGTCATAGCCTCTTCAAACCGCTCGGTGGCAATTGTGCACGCTTTCAAAGCTTCTTCTGCTCGCCAGCCAGTTGGAACTCAAGCGACACTACGGTGCGACGTTCGTCCTCTAGCTCCAACTTGGCCGCGAGCAGCTCAGCATGGGCTCGAGTGGCAACATTGCGCTGCACGATCGCCAACACTTCCATCTTCTTCGCCTTTTGCGCCTCCTCCAATCCTCTGGCACACGCACTCCGCGGAGCCCTCCTCCAACCCACGCTCTCCCTCTTGAATTTTCAAGTTAGGCCTCCACCTGCCCCAACTTCTCCCTCTCCCTCCTCCATTCGCCCTTCGCCACCGCCGCCTTATTCAGCAGGGCTCCTGCTAAAGCAGCCGCCTCCATCTAGGCTGAGCACAACCCCTTCATCAGCTCAGCCTCAGTATAACCCGCCACTGAGCGAACGGCTGTGTCTTCCACCACCCCCAAGAGGCGGTCTACAGCCATCTTGGCCTCTCTCCCTTCCCCTTCCACTCACCCAGATACCTCAGGGACGTGGTAGAAAGTGGTCTTCAACACACGTCTCTCTCCCTCTCCTTGGGGTGCTAGACCCTTCTGCAGTTGTGGCTCTTCCCTTGGCTCCACCGTTGGCTCAGCGCCGACCCCACCACTCTGCATTTGCTCCCCAAGGCCAGTCGTCCCACCCTCTCCCTCTTTGACCTCCCCCTCCAACCCCATTTCAGGGGTCCCCTCTGTCTCCCCCGCTAAGGGAATCTGCTCCGTCGTTGCCTCTTTCCTCCTCTTCAAGGCAGGCTCCCCTTCACTCCTCCTCAACCTCCTCTTCCTTTTTACCACACCCTCCATCTCCTCGTAGGCTCTCTCCTTCAAAGAATCGACTGGGGGCGGTCGTGGCTCAAATCCACCTAAGTCTTTTTCCCCCAAGGGTTTGGGGCGCGGTTGGATCCTCCCCCTCACGATCGTCTTTGGCGGTCGGTCTGCCTGGGACTCTTTGAACTTACTGGCTTTGGCGAGGATGGTCATATCCTCAGCCTCTTGCGCTTTTCTTCTCGCCTCTAACTCTGCCGGTCCCAGGTCTCCACCAATCGGCTGAGGACCCAACCCTGCCGCAAACAAGACTGACGGCTGAACAAGTTCATCCCATCGGGCGCCCTACTTCTCCCTCCATTCTTTCACCCTCTTCACACTCTCCTTTGCTGTTACCCCCAGTTTTGGCTCCACAGATTTGGTGGGCACTTTCCAAACTGTGCGCACTCCAACCCCTTCGTTGGCGGACACATAAAACCATCGCGGCCTCGACCCATTTATCAACGACGGCAACCCCGCTACCAACCCCTTCCTTGCCACCGCCTGCAAAGTGACCCAAGTCTCTTGCTGCCCCGACACCTTTTAGCATGCAAAAAACTCGCCCACTGTCATGGCCGCCCCCTCGTTCATCTTTGGCCATGCGCTTGCGCAGGCTAGTACAATCTTCCACGCGTTGGGCATCAATTGACCCGGCGCCACTTCCAACCGGTTTAGGACACCAACTACTACCTCCGGAATTGGCAACCTCAACCCTCCATTCAACGCCTCCTCGTAGAGGACAAACTCCCCCGGTCGGGTGTCGGATGGCCTCTCCTTTGTGGATGGCAGCTTCAACTCTATTTTGGCGGGAATTTGGTACCTCTCTCGTATACTCACCAACTCCCTCGTGGTGATAATCGACTTATCGGCCTTTGTATGCTAGTGATCTGGCTCCACCTGGCTGATTGGCGTCGGCGCCGCCATCATTGTGGACGAACGAGGTTACCCCGATTGCTCCTCCCCACTCCCCATTCGCCTCTCCGTCCTATATTGCTCTGCCAAATTCACCGCGTCGTCGTCCCCCAATGGATCAACCCTGACGTTTGCAGTTTTTTCTTGGGCCATTTCTGTGGTGTGTCTACTAATCGCTTCGGATGCGGGCGCAAAGAAATTCAAAAAATGTCGCAAGGGTGTATCACTTGCAACAAAGGAGTCTATACTTGGAGTATTTCGATTTTTTTGAAAAAAGGTAGGTAAAACGTATAATACCAAAAGCCCAAGGCTTACCTGTATTCCAGGGGTCACAATTAATTTTCGCCATTTTGAAAAATTTTCAACCTTCCGCCAAAACTGTCTTTTCAACACCCATAATGACCCTATCGTTTCACTTCTGGCCCAACGCCTAACCTCCCCCACCACGATATGCTGCCACGTGTACGACCACGATTCACTGCCCTCTTCCCCTACCCTGTCTTTTCCACTTCAAGTCATCACGTGACCCACCGCCTCTCGAGCCTCGCACCTCGCCACCGTACCCTTCGCGGTCGGCCCTCCTCATGGTCGGTTCCTCCACGTGGCTACCCTTCGCGGTCGGCCCTCCTCGTGGTCGGTTCCTCCACTCGGCTACCCTTCGCGGTCGGCCCTCCTCCTGGTCAGTCCCTCCACTCGGCTACCCTTCGCGGTCGGCCCTTCTCATGGTCGGTCCCTCCACTTGGCTACCTTCGCGGTCGGCCCTCCTCATGGTCGGTCCCTCCACTCGGCTACCCTTCGAGGTTGGCCCTCCTCATGGTCGGTCCCTCCACTCGGCTACCCTTCGCGGTCGGCCCTCCTTACGGTCGGTCCCTCCACTCAGTTACCTTTCGCGGTCGGCCCTCCTTACGGTCGGTCCGTCCACTTGGCCACTTCTGGTCGGTCGTTCCTTTCCCTCGACCTTTAACCCCCATCTTCCTTATTATTCCCTTCGTTGGACTAAAGCTGCACTTGAAAATTGGGGACTACTGACATGGGTAGGCCCATAGAGGCCATAACCCATTATGAACAACCCAAGCCTACCACTTAGGGCCCAATACATAACCCAACTGATAAGGCCCCGCACAGCTGAAAGTCAACATGACTTGAAGGAGCAATGATATTCAAACACGTGGCAGGTAAAGGGCAAGCCACATCAGCAGACAAAGATCTGCAAAGTTGTTGCCACTGCACATCACCATTAATGCAGTCCTTCACAACATTTATTACGACAACACCTCTCCGTCGGGACAACATGCCCTCACCCTGAACAAGGTAAGTTACAACATAGACTTTTGGCCAAGGTGACAGGTCAGAGGGGACAACGAAATGATTACCAAAGGATATAAGCAGACGTTGAAGACAAGAAGAAGGTTAAGCTTTTCTATCTCTATTCCATCTATATACTCCACTTCTCTCTCTAACTTGCTCGTCGGAAGGTTCGTTGGGGGACTCCCCGTTTCCCGTTGAACTCTTGTGCAGATCTTCAGGTGGGCTTGGTCCTTCGGATATAGGCTTAAGGAGCGTGGATCAGTTCGACCCGTTCAACCATCACGAACTGTATCATCATCTAATAATATGACATTAGAGTTAAGTCTTATAAGTGTGTAAAATCATGTAATTTGAATTGTGAGTTTTTATATTTTGACTTGTTTTGACAAGTTGCTAAAATAATTAAAAAATTATTATAAAACAGTTTAATTATTTTTTTTATTTTTCTATACATCTTTTTATAAAAAATTAAAATAATTAGTTTTAAAAAAAAATCTTTTTGTGGAGAAGTGGTTTGGAAATACTCTTCAGATCCTGGAAGACGCTTGTGATCCTCAGCTAGTCACCTGAAAAGATACAAACACTCCGGTCGGGGGTGTCGGAATTAGTACTCCGACGGCCAAGTCAGTTCAGACACTCAGGATAGCTTGTTTACTAAGTTAAGTGAAGTGATTCTTACATATCTTTCTCAATCTATTGTTCCTGTATTTATACCTGTTCTTTTTTATCCTCGAGGCCAGGGCCTACTTTTTAATCATTATCCTTTCTGTTATTCGGCTCTAAAGATCTACACTTATTCGGCACATATATTATATTCGGCTTCCTATTCTCGTAGGATACAGCCGATTAATATCAGTCTTTTAAGATACGCACCTTCTGATTTTGCCATTATTCGACTCCCACACTTTTCTATAGATATTTTAAGGGGACTTTAACGTGGCAAATTCTATATGGTTAATTTTATTTAAATAAGATAAATAAATAAATGATTGCCAAAACAGAGTCCAGACAAAAGGCCGACATACAAAAATGGATGGATGTATTACATTTCAATTCTTATTCAAATCAATTTGTCTACATTAGCACTCCTCGAGAGTGATTGAACCCCCCATTACGGCGCCGTGCGTCAATTGATCTCTCTCTCTCTCTCTCTCTCTCTCTCTCTCTCTCTCTCTCCTCTATAGAAAATGAAGTCCCCGTTCCCACTCAAATTTTCATTTTATCTCTTTATCTCTATATTATCTATTCTAGGATTTATTACACTTTTATTCTTAAAATATCATTAAATTATTTATTTAATTTATAAACTATCGATTTAATCTATTTAATCATTAAAATTTATTTAGTGCCTAAACTTTAGATTGAATCTATTAAAATTTTAAAATATTTAATTCAAACATATTTAGTTACTGAAAGGATTAGAAAAATAAAATATATACCCATAAGTATTATAAATTAATAATAAAAAAAAACCCTACCTAATTAAGATTTTATTACAGAAAAATTTTGAATTTTTATTTTATCTTAAAAAGGGGTTTTATTTCATTGTATTTAAATTAGTATTAGAGTCTAGTTTATAAGTTTTGTTAATAAAATTATATGAGTATTAGATATAGTAAAAAAGTGGAATTAGATAATTTAAATAATAATACTTAGTTATAAATAATAATAGAACAAAATAATACATTAATTATAAAAATAATTGAGTGAAAATTTTAAAACAATTAATTAGAAATTATAAATGAAATCTAACATATAATACTAAATAAAACAAGCATGTAGCCATTGTAGAAAATAAATAAAAAAATACTATAAATAATTACCCTTACCCTTATAATGAAAATTCACCAGAAGAACTGATACTCACTTTTCAAAATAAGAATAAAAATTTCAGATGTTTTTGAAATAATTTACTAATTTATAATACTTATGAATTTATATTTTATTTTTGTAATCTTTTTAGAGACTAAATAGATTTGAATTAAATATTTTAAGAATATAATAGATTCAATCGATAATTAAGAGACTGAATAAATTTTAATTTATATATTTTAAGAATTTGATAGACTCTATCAATAGTTCAAAGATTAAATAAATAATTTAATAATAATTTAAGTGTATAAAGTGTAATAAACCCTTATTTTAAATTTACATGCTATGTGACATAACACATACGACAATTCCATGTTAAGTACCAATAAATAATTAGGTGCAAGATTTAGACGCATGCAACTTGAATAGAAAAATTATTATTTTTTTGTAAATAATGTTTATATTAAATAAACAATCTTTGTCAATATAGTTAAGTACAAAAATTGATCAAACAGTTGAGCATATTCTTTTAGGGGGAATTTGCACTTGCACTGCAGTGCAAATTTTCAAAAAAGAAAAAAAAAATACAAATCAGTAAAAAAGTTTATCAATTTTAATAATTAAAGTTATAAATTTTTTCATAAATTTATAAATATTTTGTAGTATTACTGCTGGTTTGTAATTTTTCCCCCTTTTATCAGTACTAATATATAAAAATAATAGGGTAAATTACACTTACCTTCTCTGAGATTTGAAAAAAATAGAATTAATTTTACAATTTGGACATAATTATTATAATGGCCTCCATTGAGATTTTAATTCACATAACAGATATATATTTTTTCATCAGTAATTCGTTAGTCATATGAACGGAAAAATGATATTTTTATCTCTTTTAAACTAAAATGTATAGTTATCTTTGTTAATTTCAACGTCTACTTACCATTTGCATTAGTTACAGTCATTTTAACTTTACTAAAAAGAAAATTAGTGTAATTATGTCGAAAGTGTGATATTAACTATTTTCTCTCTCTCTGGTTTGGGTTTCTCTCATATTCATATCTCAATATAAAAGAACTTGAGGGGCCCTTGGGACTCACCATGAGTTTCGTTTCCATAATTCGAACTTCTCATTCTGTAGACTCTCACTATATATTATCTATGAAAATAGTTAGATCGATTCGATAATCGTAACCTTTTCATTTTATCATATTTATTTCTAAAAGAAAAGATGGTCTATTTTCAAAAGGAGTTTTCTTAAGTGTGCAAGTGCACACCATGTGCCACTTACATAAAAAGTGTAAGTGTAAGGTGTAAGTATAAGTATAAGGTGTAAGTGTAAGGTGTAAGTGTAAGGTGTAAGTGGGTTGCACATGGTGTGCAACCTCAAAAAAGGTGTAAGTGTAAAGTTTAATTTTTTACAAAAGGTGTAAGTGTAAGGTGTAAGTGTAAGGTATAAGGTGTAAGGTGTAAGTTGCACACCATAACCAAACCCTTTTCAAAAATATATTTACTATTCGTTTTTTTAGAGACAAATACAATAAAATGAAAAGGTTTCGATTATCGGATCGAAATAATTTTTTTCATGAATGGTATATATTAAGAGTCTTACAAAATGAACAATTCGGATTAACGAAACAAGACTTGTGATAAGCCTTATGGCACCTCAAATTCTCTTATATTGAGATATAAATACGAGAAAAACCAAACCCTTTATCTAAACATCAAGGAATGTGAGTGTAATTTACTCAATATAAAAACTATTATTATACGTCTTTGTTTACTAAAGTTAGGCATTTGAAAATATTGAGCTCAACAATGTTTTTTTAATATATAAAATATCTACAATATGCTCGATATCAAAATCTTAAATAATAATTTTTTCAAAAATTGTGAATTATGTAATTTGCTAAAATTTTATCGTTTATCCTGTTACATAATTTAGACTTGGCAAGTTCCACAATTAAATTGTACAACGGATCAATCTATAAATAAAAAGGACAATTCATTATAATAAATATTGTCAAATTTTATAAATTTATTTTTAAAAATATCATGTCAAACGTATATATAATAATCCCATTTTCAGAGAATGAACAAATAAGAGTGGATGCAAAACAAGGGACATTAATAAATTAAAATGTGATGTATAGAAAAAAAACCTAAATGACATATGGAGATAAAATATGCATATATAACAAATAATATAGATGGCAAACATAATGGATCATTATTTGATAAATTTTGAATAAAAATTTGTTTTTAAATTTTATTAAATAATTAAGAGCGAATTGCATTAATAGTCTCTATAATTTGAAATTTGTGTCACTTTGATCCATGACCTTTCAATTATGATACAATTGACCTTGAATTTTGAATCTCATTTCAAATAAGAATAATTGAACACATTGTTATTCTATTTCAATGGCAAAGTCGTCATACAACTTATTTTGTATTGGTTAACTTATATGTTATTTGAAATATAATGACATTTTTTGAATGAATAATGTTCAAACTTTTTTTGTTATAAAGTTCTGTTTGATTTAGTTTTAAAAAATTTTTTTTTGAAAATTTTTCTAAGAAACTAAAAATTAAATTGGTGAAAAAATTTAAAAATTTCTTAAAATATTAAAAAAATCAGTGAATACAAAAAAATTATAGAAAACGAAAAAGTAGAATTTTTTAAAAAGTGAATTCTAAAAACTGAAACCAAACAGAATTATGAGCTTGTTTGGTTCTGGTTTTCAGAAAACAGTTTTCAAAAAATTCTATTTTTTTTTTATTTTTCGAATTTTAATGTTTTAATGATTTTTTTTAAATATTTTAAGCAATTTTTTAAAATTTATTTTTAGACACACCTAACATAAACACACTTAAAAAAATATAATATTTGTGAAAAAAATCATTGAAAAATACACTAAATACAATAAAATAAAATAAAATAAAATATATTTTTCATATTTTTGTATATTTATTAATTTTTTAAAATATTTTCACAAATATTTTACTTATTAAATACATCTAAGTAAGGTTTATATAATTTTATCTTTTGGGAGGATATAAATAATTTTTTTGATATGTATTTTTGTTAAATTAGTTATTATTTTTTCAAAAGTCAAATATGACAACAACTTTGATATCCTTATTAAACCAATCCATTATATCAAAAAATTTAAAACTAAAAATATTTCATATATTAAACATATCGATTATACATTAAAAGCCTAATAACCATCCATTATATGATAACTATACAAAATATCTGTTGACAAAAAATACAATCATTTATTACATGATAACCATCAAAAAAATATCAACAAAAACAATCACCTATTACATGATCATTATTCAAATATATACAAAAAATTAATTTGTTAAAAAAATAAATATAAAAAAGTATAAAAGATTTATTATCTTTATATAGTTTTATCTTTGGTGAGAAAAAATAATTTTAAAAAATTTAAAAATATTTTTTTGACATTTATTTTTATCAAACCAGTTTATATTTTATCAAATTGATGACTTTGCCCTTGAAATGGAATAATAATATTTTCAATTGTCTTTATTTGCAACGAGAGTCAAGATTCCGGATCAAATGTATTACAATTGATATGTTAAGAATCAAAGTAATACAAGGTCCAAACTACAGATACCGTTAATGTAATTCACCCAATAATCAATTTAGGGGTACAAATCTTTATAATTTTGGGATTGTGAAACTTCATAATTTTGGAACTGCGAAATATTTTTATTTTAAAACAATCTTATTAATTATCAATATAATATGAACCATGTAAACAAATATATATAATATGAGGAAGTTTTTTTAATTTTATTCCTTTATCTCTATATGGTTTATCATTAATTTATACGCAATGTAATATAACACATAACACATAGGACAATCTCGTGTTAAGTAAGAATAAACAAATGAATATAATAATAATTTTAGGTGATCATATTACTAATGAATGATAATTTTTCATTGATAGTGAAATTAAATGGTAGGGTTAGCAGGAGACGAGAGTTTTCTTATTTATATGATTTTATTGACTTATAACACTATATCACTGTCGAAGCACAAACTTGAGGATGGATATGCACAAACAAATCATGTTAAAAATGTGTCACTTCTTTTTTGTCACTATTTTGTATGTAACAACACCTTTGTAAATTGTAGATATTTATAATTAGTTCTTTATTTGAAAACAATTACTACAAAAATAATGAAAATAAATAATATAATATAATATTGTATGCTCGGTAATAGAAAATGATACAATAATAATAATAATATATAGTAGTTCTCAATCCTCTTGCAGAGGTTTTCTTCAAAAAAAAAAAAATCGTCTTAAAGAGGAGATGCTGTTGTTAGCTTTTTACATGCAAAGCCAATGAAAGGTACCAAGTGGTTGTCCACAAAAAAAAATTATTTTTAACAGTTTGTATGAAAAGGGTAGATAATCTAAACAAGGTATTATTAGCGTGTAAAAATGGCCTGTGGGCCTCCCATAGCCTGTCCGCTGCTCGGGTGAGCCAAGCCCGGCTAAACTAAGTTAGGTGCGGACTTGAGTCTAGTCCACGACTCTGGACTTAGGCCTAAGCTGCCTATTTGGAAGCTCGGCCTGGTCCAAATTTTTTTTCCCCTGTGAGCCCGGCCTGGCCCCACTCCTCAACGGCACTTGCACGACCAAAAGTTAAAAAATAAAAAAATTTGCAACGATCATTTGATCGTTTGAACCCAACGGCCCAATTTTGTTTTTTTTTTTACAAATTAACCCCTCTCCTTCCAAACTCTTATAAATACCACTCCTCTCCCATTTTATTTTTCACAAACAATTGTCTCTCTCAAACTCTCAATCTCTCTCAATTAATTTTGAAGTTTCATTCCTAAGTGGTAATTACAATTGTACAAGAAGTTGTTTTTGTTATCAGAAGAAGATAATTTTTGTATCGCATTCATCAGTAAGTAACATTAATTATTTGAATTAAATTTATTAGTTACTCATTTTTTTACATTAATTATTTCTTAACATATATGAGTTGTTATTGTTTATTCATTATTTAGATTAATTACTAGTTATTATATATTATTTTACTTACATTACTGGGGATCCTAATATTCCTAATATTTATGTCGACATTGATGTATATACTGTACAATATGAATCTACTGATTCTTCTCCCAATGTACCTAATATCCCTCTTCCAACTGAATCATCATCTAGGGGCACGACTAGTAATGTTTGGAAGTATTTTGAAAGAATATCTGTAAATAATCTTAATGATACAATCACAATTAAAGCAAAATACAAATATTGTTCGCATTTAGTGTTGCATCTGCAGGGGGTATTATTCATCTAAAAATGTAAGCTAACAAACATTTACAAAGTTAACAATTCAATATTAGAAGTCAAATGCAATTAGGGGTTTCATCAATTAGTCATTTACAAACATTTTTATATGATCCTATACGTGCACAAAATTCTGTAATTGATTATATTATTAAAAAAGAACGATCTTTTATTGCTAGTGAATGTCCCAATTTTTTAAAAATGATTCACGAAAGTTTTGCATCACAATATCAAGGTTTTTCAATAAATACTACTAGAAATATTATTTTAAAGAAATGTGGGGATATTTAAAGTGAATTATTTGACATCTTCAAAAATTTGAATGGAAGAGCTTGTTTACATATGATATGTGGTTAGATAATGGTTTAAAATATCACTGTATTACTGCACATTTTATTGATAATCATTAAAAAATTAAATAAAAGAATTATTTCATTTAGATTAGTTGAACTTCCATACACTGGTCATTCGCTTGGTGTAGAAATAAGAAATGTATTATAGGAGTGAGTTGTGCAAAATAAAATATTTACCATTAGTTTAGATAATGTAACATATTACTGTCATACTATAGCCTATTTGAAATCAACTTTACAATTACTTGTTGATGGTGATTTATTCCATGTTCGTTGTTGTACTCATTTTAAATTTAATTGTTAAAGAAGCTATACATATATATGAAACTTCTGTGTTGGTAATAAAAAATGCGGTTGTTACCATTATGTCTACTGCTAATCAAATTTCAAAATACATGAAAATTTATTAACAAGAAATAAGGCTGCAAACGAACCGAACCGAGCTGAGTCGGGCTGAGTTTTGCTGAGCTGGAGCTCGGTTCGTTTACTTATCGAGCACGTTTATTGAGCTCTAGCTCAACTCGATAAGAAACTGGGCTTGAGTTCGGCTCGACTCGACTTGATAATTTTTTTTAATATTATTTATATTATTTAAATAAAAAATATTATTTATATATATTTATAAATTATTTAATATATAATTTAAATAAAGATAAACGAGCCGAGCTTATGCGAGCTTGAGCTCGGCTCATTTACTAAATGAGCCTAATATTCGAGTTCGAGCTTGGCTCGTTTACTAAACTAGCCAAGCAGAGCTGAGCCCTTAACGAACTGAGCCATGTCAAGCTTATTCATGAACAGCTTGGTTCATTTGTAGCCCTAATAAGAAAGTATGCCACTAAAAAAAAATTAATTTTAGATGTAGACAACAAGTGGAATTCAACATATAATACGTAAAAGACAACTTGTAAACAAAGAAAAGCAATAGATTTATTTTTTGTAACAACATCAATAGGAGGAGTACTGACTCCCACAGAACTGAATTGGCTTTAAGCAGCCTTATATAAAAAACTTTAAAATTTTTTGATACTGTAACAAAATTATTTTCTTATATATATATATATATATATATATATTCCTACTTTACCAATTGTTTTACATATGTTAGTAGAAATAACAAAAGTTTTTACGAACTATATGGGTAATGAATTATTCATGCAATGAAAGAGAAATTTGATAAATATTTTGATTCATTACCTCATCTTTTTGGTTTAGCCATCGTAATTGATCCTAAGTGTAAAGATACTGGTTTGCAAGAATTTTTAGAATGTATTTTCGCTAATCAAAAACAACTTACCCCCATTATGACAACATGCAAAAAATTATTTGAAGAATATAGGCAACTTGTAACTGTAAATACACCTACACACACTACACTAGCTTTATCTCGAGACAGAAGATTAAGTATTTTTTCAGCAATATAAAGTAGAAGAATATCCCAACATACAAGTGTAAGTAGTTCTGAATTAAAACGTTATTTGGAAAGTTTACTAGTGGATGGTTTCGAAGATTTTAACATTTTGGATTGGTGGAAACAAAATGAAACTATATGGCTTGTACTTTCACAGATGGCCTGTGATATACTAACCATTCTTATTTCTACAGTTGCTTTTGAAAGAGCTTTTAGTGCAGGTGGATGGGTGTTGAATGATTACCGCAACAGGCTTCTACCCAAAATGGTTGAGGTATTGATGATAACCAGAGATCATATGTATGCACTTATGAGAAGACAAAATTATAGTAAAAATGAGATAGTTCAAAACGATTTAGATGACATGTCCTCAAGCAACGCGAGTGAATTGTCTACCTCCTCCGATGATTGATTAACAATTTGTTTTTCACTATTTTATTTCATTATTTTTTTTATGTATTAGATTATTGAGATAAAGTATAATGCAAATGATTGGTAGGCTAGTAGGTGCCAACCTAATTGGAATTTGCTTGACCCATAGTGATACAATTGCTCTACCATAATCAATAATGTACATTTATTTATTCAATGATATGAATTTTTGTAATATTTTATTTCATTTTAAAATAAAAAATTATTCATTCAATAAATGTTATCTATTTAATTTAATGATTGTAATATTGAAAGTTTCATTTTGATATATATATATATATATATGTATATATAATTATTCATTTCAAAATAAGAAAATTACATAATTTCATATTTTTTTAGTCATAACCAAAAAAAAAAAAAAAAACATAAGTCATACATAATTAAATTTAAATACCACATGAAATATAACTAAGCATCGCATTAATCTTAACTAAAATACTCTTATATAAATTTTCTTTTATTTTTTGTCCCTCATAAATAATATATATATATATATATATAATATTTTTCATTCATTTAATGGAAAAAAAAGAAAGGGTTGGGCCTCACTTTTCAGCCCACGGGTCAGCTCCGCCTTGCCTCACTCCAAAAAGGGCAGAGGCCTGCAAGGCCCGGTGGCAGGCCTGCCCAACCTAAGCCCGGGTGGGTTGGGCTAGGCCGCACTGCAGGAAATTCAACTTTTAGTGGCGTTTAAAAAACGCCGCTAAAAGTGCCAAAAACGCCACCAATTCTTTTTATGACGCTTAGCACCAAACGCCGAGGACGCGGCCGTCGCTATAGCTTTATGGCGTTTTAAAAACGCCGTGATATTAGTATAGGC
Source organism: Camellia sinensis (assembly GCF_055761805.1). NCBI lineage: Eukaryota > Viridiplantae > Streptophyta > Magnoliopsida > Ericales > Theaceae > Camellia > Camellia sinensis. Next base: position 45,749,680 of record NC_138961.1, read on the forward strand.
GGCGTTTTTAAAAACGCCGCCAAATGTCCTCCTAAACACACGCTGACGTCACTGACGATATTTAGCGACGTTTTTTGAAAAACGCCGTCATATCTTTTTAAACAAATATGACCGTTAATATGTAAGGTTTAAGAGGCGTTTGTAAAAACGCCGTCATATCCTTTTTTTTTTTTTTTGAAAATTGTATTAATTTTATTTGATTGAACTAAAAAAATATCTGTGATAGCTCTAATATAAAATAACAACTCCCATTCAAATAGTTGTAATGAAGCATTAATTCACTTTCTCATTCAATTAATATCTAATCACCATTACTCACAAAATTAACATATCCAAAATCCAAAACGTTAACCACAAACTAACATATATCCAAAAATCATGTCTTAGCATTAAAGTTGTAGTCTTCACTGGTCTACATGCCTGTATCATAACATAAACTGTAATGAGATTCACCAAAATAAACACAAATTGAAGAATTCGTACCCAATACTTATAAATAGTACTTAAAACTTGAAGAAGCACTAACAAGAAGATTTTATCACATACCAAGAAGCACTAAATACATATAAAGAAAAAATAAAAATAAAAATAAAAATGCTATTCAAATTTGAATCCAACCAAAAATCTGGGCCAATGTTGAACAGGTCTATGATGAACAAATCTAGAACTTTAATTGACAATAAAAAAAATAATTGATGTCACCACCTGATGCTCTCCAATTCAGCAAAACACCATTCATTCTAAAAAAATTGCAAAAATTGCCAACAATTTCTTCAACGTATGATCAATTTCACACGAGAGAGTATTCATGAACTCAAATCCAGGCAAGAGGCTACAAAACTCATAAAAAAACAGGAAAAAGAATACAAGATCATTGAAGCTTGAAATACCCATTTAAACAAGTGTACAAGCCCAATTCAATAAAAGATGCAAATCCAACTAAATTCCTATACTTTGATTAAAAAGAAATAAATTATAGAAAGTAAAAATTATACAAAATAACATAAAAGGAAAAGAAAAAGATACCTAAAGCTACTATGAGCAAATTGGAACAAACATGCCTAAAGAAAACAAATTATTAAATTTTCTAAATTATCCCGAACTCTATAACTATTTTCAAAATGGGCAATGATAGAGACCACTAAAAGTGGTGCTCTAAAGCAACCACTAATGATGTAACATCCATTTAAAAAAAAAAAAAAGACACAACAACACTGTACCCACTGCCACATCATTAGTGGTGGCACTAATTAGTGCTCCCACTCATTTTCCTTTCAAAATATACAACCAAACAAATTTTTAAATTTTCTAAACTCCCTCCAGAAAATTATTTTTAAAATAATATCTTAAAACACAAACCAAACAAGGCCTATATTTCACCGTGTACCCCATAAAATACAATTCTGATTCAGATAAGTACTGCTGTTGCAAGGCAAAACACAAGAAAGACTAGAAACTTACAGTTTGTAGCATCATTCTCATTCATTCCCAAGAAGAGAGAAGCATCTTGAATGCTTATTGTTGAATAAGCAGCTAGCAGTAGCTGAAACATCTTTGTGGTGTAAACATCTGCAAAAAAATGATCAAAAGATAATTTTGACAACAAAAAGTGCCATAAGGTAAAACTTCTCTCAATAGAGGAAGATAACAAGAGTCATTGCCTCTTTAACTAATTCAGGACCCTATACATAAACAAAAAAACAAAGTAACAAACCCCCATCTCCACCTCCAAGGTTTCCTCACACACAACAATTACATCATTTAATCGGGGAATTGAAATATATGTTGGAGTATCTTGAGGCGTTCTTACAATATTAATCATTTCATGGTTGATAACATATCTCAACATGGCATATCTCATAATATACCCATGCATCATATCTATCTATTTATGGAGAGAGAGGAAACTACGTACCCTGTTTCCTTAAAAGAAAACTCCTTCAGTTTTCTAGCCAACTCAATTTCAGTAGTTGCAGCTCCAGGTACTATACAACTGTCCCTGCACATTGCCTAGCACAAAGATGCATAAAGCCACATTCAGATTAGCTTCTTAAGGTCCAGTAGAAACTGATGCAATACTTTTTATAAAAGATGACCTACCTAAAATAAGTATCGTAGATGTGTTGGACAGAATTACCTTGTATGTATTCACACCATCATCAACTGCTCTTTCAAGGTCATCTAATATACTATCGGTACTTCCTCATAGGACCACAGTGCATACAAAGTTTCCACTTTCTTCATTTCTCACAATGGTGACCTATTATTTATTAGATATAATGATCATGTTGGGGAAGAAGATGAAGAAACGTAAGGAAAAAGCCCAAAAAAATAAAACCAAAAGCAGCTTGATCATACCCTAACCAAAAGCAGCATCTTCTCTTATCTAGAAAGAAAAACCACACAAAAAACTTAAGCAAACCACATAACCATTTCACAAAAATTCAAACAACATAATTGACATAACAGCTTTACCTGGAGGTTTCTTTGGCTTGGATCCAACAAATCAGTGATTTGTTCATTGTAAATCTGTACATACCAATTTTAAAGGATTAAGTAAATCTAGAAATTAACCTAAAATGTTCATATTTATGTCAAGTAATAAATCCAATTACTTAACCTCAAGAAAAGAATAGCGGCATTGATACATGAGTTGCTTGTCAGCATGCTTAATTTGCTCCTATGATTAAAAAAAGGGTTAAACAAAAAAAAGCACAAAAATTATAAGAATGTTGCCATCAACAAGTTAGATAGTGAAAAGAATATAATCACACCTCATTTATGCAGGCAAAAAGGAAATTTGTCAGCTTCTATAACACCACCACTTCCTAACTGCCAAAGAAAAAAATTTGTTCCAAAAAAAGTTTTTAGAATTTAAATAAATTATCATATTTGATTTTAGAAAATTAGGTTCACTTTTTAGGAAATTAAATTTTTTGATGGCAAGAAGAAGATTTCCGTAATTAGGTTCATTGATGGCAAGAAGAAGATTTCCGTAATAAAGTAAAACTAACATTGCTTTTTGTATCTTGAAACATTATAAAATCTCTCTCTTGAGACATTAGGACATGTAATCAACATTTATAACAACTTAATGAGACACATTACACAATCCAAGCCACCAAGATCAGAATAATGCATGAAAGACATGAGGAAGAACAATCAGACTTGAAGGACTCATAATTGGTAACAGAACAAAAAAACGTAGCGGATAACCTCTGCTCCTGCAGTGAGATCCCACAGGAAGGTACCTCTTTCCACAGACTCTCTCTCCAAAAATCACACATCAGAAAGATGGCAACATAGCATTTAAATTTAATCTCTTATGCATGAAATGGGTGAGGAAACAAATGAAACTACATTTGCTTCTCTCTGTTTTTTATTCAATTACATCGACATCGAAACTGTAGTGTTTTTTCTGAACTAGAAACATCTGAGAGCATAAACCAAAGGAAAAAAATCAACCTGACATTCTACAGAAAAAATTAATAAAAAACACTGCATACTTGCCATCAACTCCAAGGAAAATTAATAAAAAACACTGCATACTTGCCATTAATTAGAAAAAATTAATCAACCTGACATTCACTTCCTTTGGTTTTTTCTGGAAGCTTGACATACTGTCATACTTGCCATCAACTCCAAGGAGATATGAGATTTGCTATCTGAATAAGAACCTCCATGATCTGCAAAATTGTGGGGGAGAAGAGGCAACGAAAATTCAGGATACAATATGAGATTTTACTACTGAATCTGATCTAACCATATGTTAATGTTCAATCATCATATATTTTGTTGAAATTTTAAAGAGTAAAGAATTAGATTTAGGCATGCATGCTAAAAAACAAGTGGCCAAAAAAGTTACCCAGAATGCATTGGATGCCTTGCCAAGCATGCAGTATTGATAGCTTCTCTATCATTTTCAGAGACCTGCATTGTTTATCAAAACAAAAAAATATTTGAATTTAAGTGCTCTAATTGAGTTCAAAGGGGGATAGAATGCATTGAGAATAGACTAACAGAAGCAGCAATCAAGATCAGAATGACACATCATCCAAAAATCAAAAGTCATTAACATACAGAAACAACATCACCGTGCAGGGTTATAATTAAATCAGTCCTATCCTCAGGATCTTTTGCTACAAGCAAAGAGCATTTTGGATTAGCTACAAGGTCCTGCAAAAAACAGCGAGTATCAACTAATTAAGTAACTTTCCATAAACTAGAAGATCCTAAAAAAAATTTAAATATAAAAAATGCTGCAAGTATTTCATAGCAAAGTTTTGAAGTCCTATGCTAATAAGGAAAAAGAATATAGACATGACACCTGTGCTAACGAAAAATTAAGTGATTACAATATTCTGAATTTCAACTTATCGAGCTTATCACTAACATATAAGAAGGCACATTCAAAAAGACTCCAAACCAAACCAAACTAAACCATGTATCTTAATCAAGTAATGGTCGGCTACATGAATCCTTTTTCGCCATTCCGCCTTTTTAAGGACTATATGCTCAATAAAACAACTTAAATTAAATAAATGCATATCAAGTTTATCACTAAAATATAAGAAGGTGCATTTAAAAATAATGAATTCAAAAATAAATTTACCTCCCAAGCATCACCAGAAAAACTAATCCTAATAACCAAAATTTAAGAATTTTCTATTCCAAAGAGCATTCAGCATTACTTTTGCTGTCTCTTAACAAACAGCTAAGCAGGAATTGAGTAGGAATATAAAATTTACAAGCTCCTGTAACTGTACAGCTAAACTTCGATTGTCATTCTACCTGTCCTTGTGAACCAAAGAGAGAGACAATTCACATTCGTGCACATCAAGGCATCTCTTTGGATGCCGCCATTTAGAACAATTTTCAAGATATATATATATATATATATTATCCAATTAGTACACATATGATAACAAAATTCAAAATTTTGCCAACCTTCGTATGAACTGCCAAGCTGCTGATTGCTAATATTGGAGATCCATAGGCATCACAAGCGAAGTCAAACATTGAACTAGATGGATAACCCTCAATCAAATGGTTAATCAAATTCATAATTTGCAGGTTTTCTGATGTACATGGAAAAACTGAAAAGTCAAACTCAATATTCTCTAGTAAAAAAATAAAGAAAAGTAAAAAAGACTTTGAAGGGAATTGAAACTTCAGAAAAAAACCAAAGCACTGTAAATTTATAGTTATCACAGCCAGGGCACAAGTCAGTAGACAGTGAACTTAAACTGCGTAGACATTATTTGGATCCGACAACTTCGGACTCACTTTTTGTGTGTGTGTGTGTGTGTGTGTGTGCAAGAATTCATTTATGCCATCATGGTTTATTTTTATTTTTAAAAAAACTTTCTTAGTACTTTACGCCAACATAATTTTCTCTGTGATTACTATGCATCAATTTGTCACTGCTCTATGCACAACATGAAACAGCAACATTCACTCCGAATGTTTTTTGTACTTGTGGAATTCCTTTGCATGCATTGGAAAACCTCTGCAGTTGTTGCTTGTCTGTTTTTTGTATCAAGACACTAAACAATACTACAATTATTTTTTTATAACGTATATATATTATATACAATAATTATAATATATGCACGCACTATTTTTTTTCTCTCCGTATTTTCGAATTAGATCCGAAGAAAAAATGATGATCAAATATTTTAGCTCTGTATGTAAGAGAGGATATCATGTTTTAGTCCATTAACATGATGTCGTAGAGTGGGTAGGTACAATATACATACGTATATTACAGTTTCATCATCTTCCATTGTAGACCATTGGAGTTCTCTAGTTCACTAGACAAACTATAATTTCAGTGCAACTATCAAATTACAAGTGAGCCATATGTCTTGATAATAAATGAGCTTATAAATGCGGCATTTTGGTAGTGACTCTTTTGGGGCATTGTTTCATCACATGAGTCTGCTCTTGAGGCGAGGTTCAACTGTAGACACTTATTTCTAATTCTCACAGCTTCAAAGGGGGGCAGTCAAAGCATGCAATACATGCCTTGACATTGAGATGTCAGGCATAAACATTAATATGAAACTTTGGCCCCTGATTACTAGCTTAGCATTTTACATTATCCTTCTTTCTTTAGCATTGCTAATTTATTATTGAGAATTTCCCAATGATAATGCAATTTCTGTTGACTACTGGCTATTTTGGTTGAAATATAATATAAAAAAGTATGCCCAGTTAGTCTCTGTTAGATGGGGGTCTGGGAGAAGTAGATTATAATATCAGAATATGATAATTGAAAGAGAATATAGCTGTTTTCGTCTCAAGGAGATTCAAACTTGAGACTCTTTTTTGGGGGGAATGCGGCCTAAACCTTAGGTTTCTTAAGAATTTGTACCAATAGAATTATTGGCCATATATGACGTCAAGTAGTTACTACTGGCTACTATGCACAGAACATACAATTTTGAAATCAAACTTCATAAATGAAATGCTACAGAGAAGAATAACAATCCCTATATTAAACAAGTTCCTACATCTGTCAGTTTTTTTTCTTCTTTTTTTTTCCTTTTTTTTGTGTGTGTGTGTTTGTGGATAAGTTCTGTTTTTTGTTTTGTTTTGCTTATTTCCTTCCAATTTCTAAATTAGTTTTAGTTCCAATTTCTAAATATAACGAAAGATAAATGGAAAAAAAAAATCAAATTTAAGTCAATACCCAAATTAACCAATAGACAGACTGCTAATCACTACTGAGTTCTCCAATTAATGTTTATCATCTAAATAAACCAAAATATATTTTGATACATAGAAATTGACATAATGGTGAATGTATCCTCATATTTAGAAGCATTATAAACAAAAGAATATAGCTCCAGAAAAGTAAGAGAAACCAAATTCAAGTAGATTCTCATCAGTATATTGAGTAAACAAATCTAAACAGAGTTGTTCAATACAAATCTAAACAAGATCAAAAGCAGAACAAACATGTAAACAAATGTATTAGAACTTACCTCCAATGAGAAAGTTAGGGTTTCTTTTCTCACAGGAGTTAATTTTTTCCGTCACTGCCAATCAACGATTAGATCATTCGAGAGCCTAAAAACAAAATAAGGATGATTATTCAATTAATACATAGAGATACATATAAAAATTCATATATATACTTGTATAGAGAGATTTTTAGGAGAAAAAAATTATCCAAAAAAAAGTACAGATAATGTGTACGCAGAAACGAGATTGTGCGAGAGAAAATGAGATCGAGAGAGAGATTGAGAGATCGAGAGAGAGGGAGACAGAGAGAGGCAGAGATCGAGAGAGAGAGAGAGAAGAATTGAAGAAACTGAGATTGGATTGAAATCAAAATCTTGCAGATGGTTAGTAGACGATGCAGATGTAGATGGCGGTGGCGGCGGCGGTGGCGGTGGAGCTTCGAAATGAAAATCATTCTGAGATTGGATCGACCGAATGATGAATCACCGAGTGAAGAAAGTTGAATTGAGTTGAAGGAGCGAGCGAGTGAGATATTTGAGGGATCGCTTTCCTGGCGACTCTAGGGTTTCTCAGATTCAAATACGTTGGTGAGAGATTTGAGGGTCTGAAGAGAGAGAGAGAGAAACACATTTGAAGGCGCTTTTCAAACGACTTGGATTACTTAAACGGTACCGTTTTAATTAAAATAAAATGTGACGTTTATAAAACGTCGTTAAATGTAAGAAATAGTGACGTTTAAATAAACGCCGTTAAATAAACGCCGTTAAATCATATATTTCCTGTAGTGCCGGAATTACACCCCTAAGTATTATTATAAAGGTTATATATATAGTGGAGGTTCTATTTTTAAAATTATATCCATCATCTATTTTTTTCAAGACAAATTGTTGTAGATATATGGTCAAATAACTTTTTTGAATTATCAGAACAAGCTATGGGTAGACTCACTGCCACATGATTGGAACTCTCCAAGCATTGGAGGCAAGCCTAGTTCATAGTTATATTATTATATGTTTTTAGAGGATTAGGCTGAATAATCAATGCCTCTTAGTTGAGTAATTATGACATTATTTATTTGGTGTTTCAAACTAATTATATAGTAAAAAAATTTAGAATAAAGATTGAGACTACCAATCTTTCACACTTAAAAAGACCACCACTCCACCCCCTCATCCACATCATCTTTTCACTCACCAGACAATTCAACTCATTTTTTCATTAATCTCAAGTTTTATAAATTACAAAGTACCCTAAAACTTTAGTATAATTTTATAACTAAGATTTAAGTTTAGTATAAGTTTTTTAAAATTTTGTTTTCACCTATAAGACATTGTAAGACCCTCAATCTTGGTATCAATGCCTGAAAATCGAATCTAGGAAGAATTTTAAACATGAAAATTCAATATTTAAATGCAAGATATAATAGATTTAAAGAACTTTATACATCTTGATCATAGATATAATAAAATTGAAACTACAAGACTATTAAATAGTCTAATGGATGTGAGTAAAGAAACTTTAAATATTTGCAGAAATCAAAATATCATGATTACTGAAATGTCTAAATTGTGATGAGAAATAAAAGAAATTTCTCTTGAAAATCAATAGGAAAGTTTTATTAAAAGATTTGGAATTTGTTTTATGGTTATTGAACAAACTGTAAAAACTGTAAAAGATAAAAAAGATCAGGATGGTAGTGGTATATCTGTACCAAAAAATCTTGTAGAAGGATTATCCTCAGAAGATCTTCAAAAATGTTTGAATTTATATATGGGTAATTATGAAGGAGAAAAATCGCTCAAAAAACCAATAAGCCATTCTATTCATCCACCGGAGTTAAAAGAACAACGTTATCAATGTGAAAGAAAAGTTGAAATATTTGAAATAAATAAAGCACTTGGAAATTTTAGTTTTTTGGGAAATCCCTGATTTTATGATTACCTTTGGAGATAATGAAGAAAAATCTTCTAAGAAGGAAATAAAGTTAAGAAAAAGAGAACCATTAAAAACTCATAAAGCTGCAAAAAATGAGCCTGTTACTACATATGGAATATATCTTGATCTCGACTGTGTAACTAGCATAGAAGAGGTTGTAGATAATGTGGCTCAAGCAATACGAATTATAGTAGTTGGACAAGCTATTGGCGCAGGAGGTCTAGATGCTTTTGTAAAAGCTACTTTAAGAGGTCAAATTGCAAAATTTTAAAATACTATATCAGATAATGATAACATAAGAACTCAGTGGTTAGCTTTAACTACTCCTGAAGAGAGTATCAGGTTTATGGTAAATAACCTTAAACGAGAATTTTGTGGAACATCCCTTAGCCAATTGAGAATTCAAGAAAAAATAGCATTTACAAATCTAACTAAGATACGAATATGTGATATGTGCTATTTTGAAAATTATGCTTGTGAATACAAAAATTGGTTCTATAAACTAAACCTAAAAGATACCATTCATTGACAAAAGCAATTTATAGTGAAACTTACTTAACCATGGGATCAACTATCTCAAAAAGAGTTTGAAAGGTTGTTGGAAAAGAATCAAAGTTGTGATTCTTTAAGTAGACGAATATCTTATGTACGAGAAGTTATAAAGAAATATTGTGTAGAACGACAAATTATAAAAGATATAGAAAATGCATATATGGATTATAGCTGCTGTTAAAAAACTGAAGGTATGGTAGGAAACAATGGTTGTGACAAAGAATTCAAACCATTGGTTAAGAAGAAGAAATATGTGAAAAATGGAAAAATAAAAATAAAAATTAATCCTTATAAAGAAAAACCAAAACATTGGGGTCGATATATTAGAAAAAAATATAATAAATTCACAAATGATAAAAAGTCTCCATGTCCAAAAGAAAAATTTCCTGAAGAATGCAAATGTTGGCTTTGTAGAGAAAAAGAAGCGAACAAATGTTCTAACAAACAAAGAAAATAACATGTTAAACAAATATTATTTTCTGAAGAAAAATATGAACCAGTATGGGGAGACGAAATAGAATCTGAGGATGAAGTAAAAGAACTCATGTCAGAATATGAATCAGAATCTGAATATAGTTATGATGAAAACAATAAACAAAACTTAGAAGAAGCTTTAACTTGAATTATTTTTATGATAAAAATAGATTCAGATGATGAGAATGAAATAATCCTTCCTAAGAAAGGAGAAAGTGAATGATTTGAAATTGAAAAACTGAAATTTTCCATAAATGATTCGAAAATGCCGAAAATTCCAATTAAGGAAATTTATAAAAAGTCAATCTTCAAATCTCAAAATAAACTGAATGTAGAAATCTTTGAAGGAAGAATTTTAGTTGGTAATATAGAAGAAACATTTGTACATCTACCATTGTTTGATATGAATAAGGTCAAACAATATCATAATAAAAAATATAATTACATTCATTTAGGACTTATACAAGTTAGTATGTGTCTTTTATTTCAGGCGGAAAAGACATTTCTGTGTTAACATGTGTCATGGATAATAGATGGCATAACTTTAAAAAATCATTGATCATAATAATTCAAAGTAATTTGTATAATAAACCAATTTGATTCACTATCAAACCAAATTATTTCTTGGCATTGGAAGATCCTAATCTTAATCGAGCATTAGCTTTAAAAATAAAAACTCAAGGTGTGCAAGACCTTGATGCAAGAAGCAAAAACATTGCTAGTAATTACAGGCTTTTGTATATAGTAGTTAATACAGTTAATTCTCTTAGTAAACTTGTACCTGAAGTAGAGCTATTTGAAAAAACAAGTGCTCACACTCGAAAATTTCAATCCAAAAAGGTTAATATAAAACAATTATCATGGTTTAAGAAATGGATTCTTGGAGAAACTCTAGATCGAAAAAATCACAAAAATCTAACAATTCGAGAAAATAAAGGTGTTGTTTATCTAGATGAACTTAGACAAAAATCAATTATTTTTACTAGATCTAATTCTACAAGTAGCTTAGAAAGAACAAAAAAAACAAAGATAAGGATATCATTGAAGAATCTAATATGCAAGAATTTTGTGTATATGAAAGTTTAGATGAAGAAATAATAGGATACAAAACAATAAGTATCTCTATTATTAATAAATCTTCATCGAAGATATCTATTGAAGAACACAAAAACCTAAAAATGGTTTATCTCGATAATTTTTCCATCACTTTAAATGTGAAATTAAAGGAACGAAAATTATTTGGAGAGAAACTCCAAAAAGGAGTAGAAGAAATAATCCAAAAATAAACAAAGATATGAATAAAAAAATCTCATGAAATTTTTGAAAAAACTGCTGACGTTAGCCCTACAAATTCATATGTTGAATTATCGTTTAACTTTCTGGGCTATCATTCTTACAGTATTGATGCATTAGTTGACATTGGTGCTTTATATAGTTTGGAAAAACCTAGAGTATTACCTCCAGACAAACATTGGGAATATTGTATGGTATATGTAGATGATATTTTAGTTTTCTTTAAAAATAAATAAGAACATCAAAATCATCTCAAAAAAAAAAAAAAGAAAAAAAAAAGAAAGAAAAGAAAAGAAAAAAGCTCAAGAATCGATAGATCATGGATGGATTAGTGCTATCTGAAAAGAAAATTGAATGGGAAAATAATTCCATAAAATTTTTGGGATTAGTAATTGATGAGAACAAAAAAAAGTTGTGCTTTATGATCATATTTTTGAAAAAGTCATAGAGTTTCTTGAAGAGATAGAAGATGTCAAACAATTTTAACGATTTTGGAGAATAATTAACTATGTTAGAAAGTTTATTCCAAACTTAACCGAATTAGTAAACCCATTAAGCAAAAAGCTTAGAAAATGAAATTAGATTTGGAATTCAGAAGATACTAAAAACACATCTAATATCAAGAAGATTGTAAAAAAAAAACAATTTCTAAGTTAAGTACACCTAATCAAGGATAAATTAATCTTAGTTGGGGAGCAGTATTAAAATCAATACCTCCTAATAAATCTGAAGAATAGATATGTGATATTGGAGTGGTAGTTTGACACAAGATACCACATAAATTAAAAAGAATTTCTTGTTATAAAAAAATGGTATTAAATCTTTTTATATGTTCGTAGTTTCTGAACATTTCATTATTAGAATAGATAATAAGTGTTTTAAAACTTTTTTGAAAAATGATTTAAGAGATGCAAGTCAAAGCAGACTACACAGATGACAGTAATGGTTTCATTATTTTAGCTTTGATGTTGAATATATTTCTTCTGAGAAAAATTCCATTGGAGATTCTCTAACTAGGGAATTAAGTCTTATGAGTTTTATGGTCCACGAAATCACAACTTCAGTTGATAAGGGAAAAAGACCCATGTTATTTTGTTGGAATTACAACAAACCAGGCCATAAAGTTGAAAATTATTGGTGGAAAGATTCAAAAAATGCTTTAGCTAACAAAACGCGTACAACTGAAATTGCGACATCAAAAAGGAGAAATCTTAATTTTAAACCAAAAAATTCAAAGGGATTCTTAAAAGGAGAATCATCAAAGGAGCAAAAGGGTGAGATAACCTCCAAACTCGAAGACATAGATATAGCAGAACTCCCTATTATAATCGAAAAGCTATTTTATAATCCTGGACTAGTAATAGAAAGTAGCAAGCTTTTCAAAGAATTTTGATCTACTTTGCTTAGCAATAAACGAAAAGATGTGTGTAGAATTATTAGCGTTCATACTGATTATGTTGGGTTTCTAGAAAAGGAGCTTAACATTATTCGCAATGATAAAAAAATGAAAGAAGAAAGTGAAAAAAGACTTTCTATTTTAAAAGAAATAGAAATGTTTTTTTTTTCCCCAAAAGAGCTGGTTGAAAAAATTAAAGAAATTGCCAAAAAACAAGATGAATACAAAAAATTTTTTTGTATGCCATCCTTAGCAAAATCCTTAAATTGAGATTATGGTTGACCAAGTCTTAAGTTATCCATAAATAAAATTAATATGTCCTAGATTGAACTTGGAATTGTTGATTTTGTGGAAATTGGTAGAGAAGATTTTTAGCTCTTCAATGAATTTCCTACAACAGTTAAATATGCTATTAAAATTATGAGAGCAAGCCAAATACTTATTACAACACACGTTGTGTCAACTCTGGCTAAAAGAATTGAAACTCATTTTTATCAACTATATCAGATCTAGTATTTATACCTAGTAACCAGTCAACATCTTTCCTACCATGGTAAAAAAGAAAGATCATGGAAGGGGTACAATCCTACCATCGACAAAATTGATAGACTCATGTTTTTCCATAATACATTGGAAACTCTTCTACAGCATTCAGAACCAGCAATTTTCTGTGATAGTAAGAGAGTTGCGGCGGTAAAAGCAAAAAAGCTTTTATTAAACCATCTAAGTTAGGAGAAGACAAAGCAAAGGAAATACTCAAAATGCTTCAAGAAGAGATAATTGACGCACCAAACATATCTGTAGTTGTTTGGCAACTTTAAAAAATCAAGAGGGGAGCTCAAATTCACTACGAATCAATGCAAGACATGGACCTCTGCATTTCTGAAAAATAGGCAGAAGTTCACATGATAATGTTGGAATTATGGTTTTTTATAGGCTTAGTTTGGGCCAACTTTGTGCTCAAATTTGAGTGGGTCCCACACATCTTTTGAGGTAGGTGACGTGTTCCTTACTGTATGGTAAGTCACACGGTGTAGACGGTTCGTCAAAACCATTTATGAGTGAATAGGAACTTGACGTCATTTTCGGGTTCGTGGAATAGGAAATTGAAAAGTCAAAAGTGGGTTTCCTTTAAATGGTTGTCCCATATTGAACTTTAAGAGAGCTTGTATGCGTTTATAAGCTCTAGGTGGACAACCTTGTGTTGGGCCCCAAGGGGAGCCCCAAGTTTGTAAAAGGGAGGAGTTATGGACAATGTAGGCTTTAGCTCAAACCACCACACATGCGTGCGCGACCGCCACTGCTGTCCATTCGACTGGCCGAGCGCAGGTGTGGGTGTAGGTTGTGGGTCGAGTTGATTCTAATATTAATTTTTTGAACGAAATTTATTTGTCCAAAAATTCTTGAGGAAAAAAAAACTTTTTCTAAACGAAATTTGAATTCAAATTTTTGCGCCAAATTTGAATTCAAATTTCCTGTCCAAACAGTTCCTCTTCCGGTTCAATATCCAATGGTCTAGCAGGTTCAAACAGTTCAACAGGTTGCTCCAGCAAGTTCAAACAATTTGCACCTGTTCTGTTTTTCAACAGATCTGTTCATTTCAAAAACATACCTATTCGGTTTGAAAATTCATACCTGTTTGGTCCTAAAAATGCCATGGCTTTTCTAGCAATTGTTTCATTCCGAAAATTCATTTGTTGCCTTCATTTTGCTCTCTTGCATACATATATTCTTCATACTAGATTTTTAGAGAAAATTCTGAAAGTATAGAACACAAGTTCTAGTTCGTTGTACAGATTGTTTAGAGTGCTACTACAATCTGTGTAGATCATTGTATCTTGGGAGATAGACATCTTTTATCCGTAAACATTGAAGCGGGGCGAATCTGTCTTAAGGACAAAGTGTCACATATTCGGCTTGATCTTTGTATACTTGTTCAGTTCGGTAAATAAATTCTTCAAGTAATTTATTTTATTTATTTGATTTTTTTTATGTTGTTTATTTTACACAGAAGATTGTTCCAACAATCTTAAGACATATTTGAATTATTCTGTTTAAATAGTATTTATCGTTGGTTTCACTTTCTTGTTTTCTTTTTCTTACATGAATTATTTTCTGTGATTATACAAAATAATATTCTGGTTGAAAAATATAAATAGTAGTAATATACTGTTTATTTTCTTTGACAACTAGTAATAATATACTGGTAGTCATTAATAATTTCAGAACATTCATTTGTAAATTTGGTCAAAAATTAATTTTGGTTTTCAGAAATAATTTCTGAGTTTTCACTAATTAAAATTTTGTTTCAGTATTTTAGTTTTTGAAGTGTTACAGAAATATTTTTTCTGTGTGGAATTAATTTGTTTAAATAAAATTTTATTTTATTTTCAAATTAATTGGAAATAAAAGTTACAATTCTTGTTTATTTTATTTTTGCAGAATTAAATTATGTGTTTATGGTTTAAATTTTCCGTGTAGTATAAAATTCTAATTCTAATTTTGTTTTATAATTTAGAATTCATGGGTACTAAAACTAATGCTCAAAGAAGTACTGGTATGGTAGTTGCAATTGCTCCGACCTCTCCTCCTGTTGTGACTGTGCCGGTCAATCACCGTAAGAAGCCAGAGAAGTTCTTAGGAACTGATTTTAAAAAATGATAGTAGAAAATGCTATTTTATCTTACTACTCTTAACTTGGCTCGTTTCTTCCGTGAGAATGCTCATACTCTAAAAGATGATGAAACCAACTAGCAAGTGGTTGTTGCGGTCGATGCCTGAAAACATACTGATTTCCTTTGCCGGAACTACATCTTGAACGGACTTGATAACACATTGTACAACGCCTACAACCTTATCAAGACGGCAAGGAACTTTGGGAGTTTTTAGAGAAAAAGTACAAAACAGAAGATGCTAGCCTAAAGAAATTTGTGGTTGGAAAATTCTTGGACTTTGTAACGGTTAATTTTAAGACTGTGATCAGCCAAGTTCAAGATCTCTAACTCATTCTACATGACATTCATGCAGAAAGCGTGTCACTCAGTGAATCCTTCTAAGTTGCTGCCTTAACTGAAAAATTGCCACAAGGCTAGAAGGAATTCAAGAACTATCTTAAACATAAGTGCAAAGAAATGATTTTGGAGGAATTGATTGTGCGTTCAAGGATTGAGGAGGACAACCGCAATTTTGAGAAGCGAACAGGTAAGCATCCAATGGAGTCTAAGGCAAATATGGTGGATCATGCTCCAAAAGCAAAGAAACAGAAGTATTTTGGAGAAAGTTCCGCACAAGGCTCTAGAGAAAGGGAAACTAAGAAGTACAAGTTCAATGACAAGTGTTATATTTGTAATAAAGAGGGACATCGAGCCAAAGATTGCCGTAGGAAGCGCAAATGCAAAGGAAAATCAAGCAAGAAGTCTACTCAAGCCAATATGACTGAAGTGGCCAAAATTTCCAATGGTGTAGATGACATAAATCTTTCTGCAGTTGTTTTTGAAGCAAACCTTGTCGGAAATCCTAAAGAATGGTGGGTGGACACTGATGCTACTTGCCACATCTGTGCTGACAAAAAGATATGCGCATCTTATTCTGTGGTGGACAATGGTAAACAACTTTTTATGGGCAACTCCTCGATTTCTAAAGTTGAAGGACAAGGAAAGATTATTCTGAAGATGACATTTAGAAAGAAACCCACTCTTAACAATGTGCTACATGTACCGGACATTCTCAAGAATTTAGTCTCCGGATCTCTATTGAGTAAAAATGGGTTTATGATGGTTTTTGAAAGTGACAAATTTGTACTTACCAAAAATGGGATGTATGTAGGAAAATGTTACATGTCTAATCACCTTTTCAAAATAAATGTAATGGCTGTTGTACCTTATGTTATTAATAATAATACATCTTCTTCTTACTTGCTTAAGTCATTAAACCACCACTCCTTACTCATCTCAACAAAATGGGATTGCTGAAAGGAAAAATAGGACTTTAAAAGAAATGACGAATGCCATGTTAATAAGTTCTGGATTACCTCAGAACTTATGGGGGGAAGCAATGCCTTCTGCTAATTATATACTTAATAAAGTACCCCGAAAGAAAGTGAATCAAACACCTTATGAAATGTGGCATGGGAGAGTACCATCCCACAAATACTTAAAAGTGTGGGGGTGTTTGGCTAAAGTGGCTATTCCTAGTCCTAAAAAGACTAAGATAGGTCCTAAAACTGTTGATTGCATATTCATTGGTTATGCCATAAATAGTAGTGCATATTGGTTTTTGATTCATAAATAAAAATATTTCGAAACGCATGTAAATACTATTATTGAATCTCTGAATACAACGTTCTTTGAACATATATTTCCAAATAAGACTGGACAAAAGACTGATACTAACAAAAGATCTTATAATGCTATTACTAGTCAAGATCAAGTATAAGAACAAGAGAGAGATCAAAATAAGGAAGAGGAACCTAGGTATAGTAAACGTGCTAGAACCTCAAAATATTTTGGTCTAGATTTTCTAACATTTTTGTTAGAAAATGAGCCTATAACTTCTAAAGAAGCTATGTCCAGTCCTGAAGCTCCTTTATGGAAAGAGACTGTAAATAGTGAAGTTGAATCCATCTCGCAAAATCACACTTGGGAATTGGTGGATTTGCCACCAGGTTGTAAACCTCTTAGGTATAAGTGGATTTTCAAAAGAAAAATGAAAACAGATAGATCAATTGACAAATACAAGGCATGACTTGTGGTTAAAGGATATAGACAAAATGAAGGTCTAGATTACTTTGACACATACTCGCTAGTTATTAGAATAACATCCATTAGAATGCTAATTGCCATTGCATCTTTGAACAATCTAGAAATTCATCAAATGGATGTGAAAACAGCTGTTTTAAATGGTGAGTTAGATGAAGAAATTTACATAGAACAACAAGAAGGATTTTCAATTCCAGGAAAAGAAAAGAAAGTATATAAATTGGCTAAAGCATTATATGGTTTAAAACAAGCGCCAAAGCAATGGCATGAGAAATTTGACAAGGCAATGATGTCAAATGGTTTTAAAATTTATGAATGTGACAAATGTGTTTATATTAAAAACACAAACAAAGGTTATGTAATAATATGCCTTTATGTGAATGATATGCTTATCATAGGTAGTAACAATGACATGATTAAAACTACCAAGAAAATGTTGAATAAACATTTTGACATGAAGGACACGGGGATTGCTGATGTAATTCTTGGTATGAAAATTACCAAAACATCAGAAGGATATGCTTTGTCACAATCACATTGCATTGAGAAAATACTTGACAAATTCAGTAAAGATGATGATCATCTTGCTAGAATACCTGTGGATGTTAATTTGTTTCTTTCTAAAAATGTACAGGAAAGTATTTCTTAATTACAGTATGCCCAAATTATTAGAAGCCTAATGTACTTGATGGACTACACTAGCCCGGATATAGCTTATGTAGTAAGTAAATTAAGTAGATATATGAGTAATCCAAGAGTAGAACATTGGAAAGCAATTACAAGGGTTTTAAGATATCTCCGATTTACTCGTAACATTGGGCTAAATTATACTAGATATCCAATAGTATTTGAAGGATATTGTGATGCAAACTGGATATCGTACACGAGAGACTCAAAATCCACCAGTGGGTATGTCTTTACTCTTGGTGGGGTAACTATATCTTGAAAATCTTCCAAACAGACTTGCATTGCTGGGTCTACTATAGAATCAGAATTTATAGCATTAGATAAAGCTGGGGAAGAAGTAGAGTGGCTTCGCCACTTCCTTGAAGATATTCCAATGTGGCCAAACCTGGTGCTTAATATATGCATACATTGCGATAGTCAATCAGTAATATGTAGAGCATAGAGTCATATGTATAACGGTAAGTCATGACACATTCGTTGTCGATATAACACCGTGAGACAACTACTCTCTAATGGAATTATTTCCATTGAATATGTGAAGTCTAAAGATAACGTAGCAGATCCACTAACCAAAGGGTTAGCAAGAGAGTTAGTCGAGAATTTATCAAGGGGAATGGGACTTAAGCCTGTTAAATAAGAGTTACCACAACGACAACCCAACCTAGTTGACTGGAGATCCCAAGATCTAGGTTTAAATGAACAACCAAGTTGTGTATGACTCATAAGGATTACTAGGAAGTTACACTCCTACCCATTTCTATGATAAAATAGTGATGTCTGCAGCGTTTTAGGTTAAGTAATACTTTTAATGATTCTTATATCTAGGAATACCTAGTGGAGTGGCAGGATACTTTTCATAAGAATCACCTATATGAGTGTGAACTAGGCCGGTTCTATGAGATTTGTGAAGGGCTACAATTCTCTAGAGCACTCATGAAAGTCCAGGTTGTTCAGGGCCAAAATGAACACAATAGTGAGAACTAAACTGTGTTTGGTGATATACTGTGTGAGTTCTGTTGTCTTAGTTTACACAAAGGGCTGAACAGTTTAAGATATCATGTTCACTGATTAGCTAGTAAATCCGATAGTGTCTCACAAGGAAAGGTTCAAAGCTAAAAGCTACCTATCTTTTACAAAATATTTCCAATTTTTGTACTCTCAATAATTAGATCATGTTGTTGCATTTTCTCTCCGTCAAATTCCATTCATGTGGGGTATTATTGGAATTATGGTCTTTTATAGGCTTAGTTTGGGCCAACTTTGAGCACAAATTTGAGTGGGTCCCACACATCTTTTGGGGTGGGTCCAAAGAGGTGACGTGTTCCTTGCCGCATGGCAAGTCACACGGTGCAGACGGTTAGTCAAAACCATTTATCAGTGAATGGGAACTCAACGTCATTTTCGGGTTCGTGGAATAGGGAATTGAAGAGTCAAAAGTTGGTTTCCTTTAAATGGTTGTCCCACATTGAAACTTTAAGAGAGCTTGAATGTGTTTATAAGCTCTAGGTGGACAACCTTGGGTTGGGCCCCAAGGGGCACCGTAAGTTTGTAAAAGGGATGAGTTATGGACAAAGTAGGTTTTGGCTCAAACCACCACACACGCACGTGCGTTGCTGCCACCGCCGTCCGTTCGACTGGCAAGTCGAACCGTGTCGTGCCAGGCACGGGTGTGGGTTGTGGATTGGGTCGATTCTAATATTAATTTTTTTGACGAAATTTATTTGTCAAAAAATTCTTGCGGGAAAAATATCTTTTTCTAAATGAAATTAATTCAAATTTCTTGTCCAAACAGTGCCCTTTCCGGTTCAATTTCCAACGGTCCAGCAGGTTTAAACAGTTTGCACTTGTTCTGTTTGAAAATTCATACATGTTTGGCGCTATAAATACCAAGACTTTTCCAGCAATTGTTTCATTCCGAAAATTCATTTGTTGCCTTTATTTTGCTCTTTTGCATACATATATTCTTCATACTAGTTTTTTAGAGAAAATTTTAAGAGTATAGAACATAGGTTTTAGTTTGCCGTACAGATTGTTTGGAGTGTTACTACAATTTGTATAGATCATTGTATCCTAGGAGATAGACGCCTTTTGTCCATGAGTACCGAAGCAGGGCAAATCTATCTTAAGGATAAAGTGTCATACACTCGACTTGATCTTTTTGTACTTCTCTGGTTCAGCAAATAAATTCTATAAGTAATTTATTTTAATTGTTTGATTTGTTTTCAAGTTGTTTATTTTACACATAACCAAGCCAAAAAAAGGCAAGAATCTTTTAGAATAGTCACATAAAAAACAAAGCCAAGAAAGACTCATATGACAAAAGAAGCCAATAACGAAGAAGCCAAAAGCGAGCTTACATGACAGATACAACCAAGCAGACACAACAAAGTGGATCACATAGTGAATGAAGACAAGGTGAATAAAACCAAAGTGGTGGAGATACCACTGCTAAGTTGTTAGTTTCAATAAATCAGAATGTAAAAGGTTTCTTATCTTGTTACAAGAACCTTATCTTTTAGTTTTATGCATTTCAATTCCAAAGTTGAAATCCACTCTCTGCTTATAAATGAATGTGGCTAAGTCTTGTAGAAGGATAGTCTTATAAGTGAGAAGGAGTGTTCTCTCTATTTTTCTTGTAATTTCTGTAGTTTTTTCAAGTATTCAATAAAAGTTTTCCATTTCCATATACACTTTGTCTATTGCCTTTTAATCTTCTAGAGGTTTGAGAGTAGTGATTCAAGCAAAGTAATAGTCACTTAGAGTGAAAGATTATGCTTTCTGCCTACTCGTTAAAAGGCTTGAAAAGTATTCGCACAAACGAAACAAGGTAGACATAGAAAAGTAAAATCTTAAAATAATTTTCTAAATAATCTGTGTTTTCTGTTTACTTGTAAATATTATTAGGGCGAATTACACTAATAGTTCATATAGTTTGGGGCTTGTGTCACTTTGGTCCATAACTTTTCAATTGTGATACATTTGACCCTGAATTTTGAATTTTATTCTAAATAAAGACAATTGAAGATAAAATTGTTCAATTTCAAGGGCAAGGTCGTCAATTTGATAAAATATAAACTAACTTGACAAAAATAAATGTCAAAAAAATATTTTTGAATTTGTAAAAATAATTTCTACTCACCAAAGATAAAATTATGTAAAATTGTTAAAATTTTTAGACGTTTATTTATTCATTTAATTTACCAAATTAATTTTTATTATGTGTTTAGATGATGATCATGTAATGAGTTGTTTTTAGGCTTTAAATAAATAAATGTCTAAAAGATTTATTAATTTTATCTTTAGTGAGTAGAAATAATTTTTTAAAATTTAAAAATATTTTTTTGACATTTATTTTTGTCAAATTAGTTTATATTTTATCTAATTGACAACTTTGTCTTTGAAATTAAGTAATGGTATCTTCAATTATTCTTATTTAGAATAAGATTCAAAATTTAGGATTATATATGTCACAATTAAAAAATTAGAGATCAAAATGATACAAAACTTAAACTATAGGGACTGTTAATATAATTCACCCATATTATTATTGTGACTATTATTTAAAAAGATCCACGTCATTTGCAAAATGATATTATTTTATTTCATATTATCGGCGCATCATCGTGCCTAATCATTAGTGCACCATTAGGACTCATAAAAATGTGAGATGCAGCATCTCCCAACTTTTTATGATTACAGCATGTTAACGTCCAATGAAAAGTGAGATGAGAAGAGATTAAACGATAAGGGGTTATATGGGCCATATGTTTATTTTAATCAAAGTCTCTCTAATCTGTAAAATTATTAACAAAGTTATTAATATTACATGGATGATACTTAAGGGTTGGTTGACACGATTTGAATTGTACACGTAATTAAAAGATTAAGATTAATTATTTTTTGACTCAAACTCGAATATGATACGATTTGAAAATCCAAATATAAAATGGATTGTGTTTGGGCTGAATGCACGAAATTCAAAACAGACACGTTTGACTCATGTGAAAATTCGTGTTAGCACAAACTTACTCTTAACTCGCATGTAACCTGATTACAACCTAAATGTAGTAACCATAAGATCTTAAATAATTCATTCGCATCCGTTAAATTAAAACTTTAAGTATCTTTTTTGAGAGAAACTTTTTATTTGAATTGACAGGAATAAAGTATGTTTATGACATGATGCTATTGTAGGACATGTCATGAAGTCAAGATTTGTGGACATGAGAGTTTTTGAATGTGTGACAGCAGTGTTTTTGCGATAGAAGTCAATGTGAAAGAATCACAATAATGTTACTTTAGATGTATCATAGCTGCAACATTAGTTTGATATTGGATGACAACTTATTTTCTTTTAAAATTTTATTGGATATTTAAATATTAATTAGTGACAATAGTTTGGGTTGGATGTGTAATGATTAGTGACAATAGTTTAGATTGGATGTGTAATGGATTAGTGATAAATATTTTTAATTATTTTCATAGATATTGGCATATATATTATCATTGTGTGTCAATATTTAAATAAGTTATTCTTATGTATGTAATGTAAGACATGTTTTTTTTTTTTTTTTTTTTTTTCAAAAAAAAAAAAAAAATAGGCAGTACAATTTATTTATAATCTGAAACATGAACTTTTACTAATCTATTAAACGTGTCGTGTTATGGTTAACATGATTATAAGAAGATCAAGTTAGTGTCAAGATAATTGACACATTTAATTAAATGGGTCGTGTTCGTATTAAATTGTTTTGAATACGAATATAAACTCAATATGACACGACATGGCACGACTGAGCAAATATCATATATATATATATATATATATTTATATTTGTTGTGGACAAGCATATCATCCAATGACCCAAAGTTTTAAATTGAAAAAAAAGAGAGAAGATAATAATTATAAAATAAAATAAAAAAACTAAACATTGAGAATTATATATTTAGTTCATTGAAAGATTTTTTTTTTTAAATTTTGAAAAAAAATTGAAAACTATATGATTTCATATTTTTTGAGAGTGAAAATAAATTTAAAATTTTAAAAATATTTTTCATTATTATTTTTGTCAAATTAATTTTTATTTTTTTTTAAAAAACATCCAAAAATTAATTCCAAAATTTAGTGAAAAATTAATAAATCAAAAACACTCATAATACGATTTTACATTTTTTGAGGGCGAAAATAATTTTTAAATTTAAAAAAAAAAAGAAAAATCAGTGTTATTTTTTTCAAATTAATTTTTAGTTTTTGAAAAAAATAATCTGAAAATTAATTCCAAATTGAAACCTAACAAAATTAAGATTTAAATTTAAGTTGCTGAGAATTATCATAATAAATTTAGGGAAAATTTCATGTCAGAATACAACTTAAAAGGTGATTACAAATAAATAATAGAACTTATAGACATTAGTAATTAAAATTATAAATTTTTCATAAATATATAATAATTTTCTCAAATTACCAGTAATTGGTAATTTTTCATAAATTTATAACAGACAAAACCATCACAATCGGACCGTCGTGATTCATGGAAATTGTGACAAAGCACTAACTTTTATAATTGATTCAGCACAATAGTTGCCGTGGTTTTGTAGATAAAAGAAGAAAGAGGATGGTGAAAATAGATAGTATAAAAGTCCCATTGGGATCACTATTAACTAGTTATTTTATTTTATTTTTTAAGTCTCATAATATGAAAAGTGATAATCATACAATGATACAATCAGACATAATCTTATCACATAATGTGAGCACCACCTTTTTGTAAGACTTATATTCATATGAGATTCGAATTCGTACATTGCACTAATTAAAAGAACGATGATCACACTTTGCACTCTTATGGTTTGATTCAAATATTATTTTGATCCTATTATTTCAATTTCAATAGTTTAATTCACATACTTTAAATTCAGTTTCAATTTAATTATTCTCTCTAAATTTATGTTAACTATTCTATGTGTACACCTTATCAAATTGACATGCGCTCGAAAATTGTTGATTTTAACCTAATTTGAACTGAATAAGTAAATTAAAATTAGCCAAACATGTACCATGCATGATATATATATATATATATATATATATATAGAGAGAGAGAGAGAGAGAGAGAGAGAGAGAGAGAGATTTCGGGTTTTGTTTGGCTTTTGCAAAAGTTTTTTTCAGTGGTAGAGAGAGACAGAGAGACAGAGAGACAGAGATGGTTAAAAGTTAACTTTTAGTTTTTAACCAAAGTTTTTGGTGTTTTAGAAAGTCATTTGGGAACTTGGTAAAAAATTATTTTTTTTTGGCTTTTTTAGTTAATATTTGTTTATGCTATCACATCATATTCGAATAACTAAAATACCCCCACCCAAAGGATTTTGCCCTAACCCGCAAATGTAAACATGGAGGGTATAGCTTTTAGCTACCTTCTCAAATGTTTTTCATATTAAAAAAAAAAAAGAAAAAAAAAGGTCAAATTTTAACTTTTTTAACAAACTACAAAACGCAACTTTTATTTTTCTTCCCAAATGACACCATAGAGAGATTTGGGGTTTTATTTGGCTTTTGCAAAAGGTTTTTTGAAGCGGTAGAGAGAGAGCAAAGCATCAAAATAGTTTTTGTTTCTTTTGATATACATATGTATTAGGGAGCCTACATCACAAAGGGCCACTATGAATCCTCCGTACATGCCTAGGGAATAAAAAGAAAGAGAAGACGGAGATCAATGACATCTTAACTATAGTGACCCCGGGTCTCAACCCGACTGTCATGGTATTCTGGATCCAAATCTTGTTGTTTGATGCTGCTGGTTATGTCTTTCTTCCTTACACCTCTTGAGTTTGAGTTTTGGAATGACTTGAGCGTGTTTAGAACAGGTTGGTTGCCTTTCGGTCTAGAATCTTGTTGCCCAAAATTTTGGTCTTTCGCTCGAGCGGAGTTTGCCATCTTTCAGTATTGAGTGTCTCTGCAAAAGTGCTGCAAGAGTGTTTTTCACGTTCGAGCAGCGTTTCTTACGCTCGAGCGTGTTTGAGCTCGAGCGGCCCTTCTGGCGCTCGAGCGGATGTCTGCAATCTGTGAAATACTGGACGGGTGAAATCCACGCTCGAGCGGTTCTCTTTGTGCTCGAGCGAGTTGTTGTTGCTGTGTCTGACGCTCGAGTATGAAACTCTCCGCTTGAGCGGGGTTCGCGTATATTAGATTGTAAAAGCGACTTTTTACATAACTTTTTCATCTCTTTTTCATCCAAACCCTAAGATGAGAGCTCCTCTCTCTAGAAATACCCCCTCTCTCTATATTTGACCTAGATCTAGTGGTCTTCTCACCCTCCTTCCTTAGATAAAAAGATTAAGCTCTTCAAGATCTTCATTTCCATCCAAGAAGAAGTGGGTTTTGCCATTTTTGAAAGCTTCACCTTTGTCTCACCCTTCTCCTTGGGCTTCTACTTTGAGGTAGGGATATTCTTGAGTTATATATACTAGTTTTTCCCTTTTTATGACGATTTAAGAGTTCTTTCTAGTTTGTGATGATATTAGCCTTGTGATTTCAAAATGTAAAGGTTTTCCTCAAAAGAGGGTTTCCCTTTAAACTCTAAGTTTTTGGTCAATCCTTGAGGGTTCATCTTGTTGACCTAAGAAAAGAAATGTTTTGGGTGAGAGTTTTCACCATGAAATGGGAAGTGATTGTTTTGAGAAAAACCCTAGAAATTGGGGATTTTGGTAATATGGCAAATGTCTTTGAAATTTCTTATTTTCTTCGTTTTAAAATGATGAAGAAAGTGAGTTGCATCAATGTTTGGCAAAAATGAAAAATTTCTTGTTATATGAATATGAGGTGTTAATGTTAAATGGTTGACAATACATAAATGAGCAAGGTTGTGGCGAGATTTAATTGTTATGTCTTGTGATATGAAAATTGTTACTACGTGTTGATGAAATATATTAATCATGTGGATGAACATTGAAAAGAGGAGATGAGAATGTGAGTGTTGGCATTGTAGTAGAGATACTCAAAAGTGGAGAAATGTCTTAAGATATGGAAATGATCATTTGCATTGCATGTTATTTCAATTATTATAGTGCATTGTGAATCTAAATCATTGAGATTTCCATCATGAGGAAAGGAAATAGTTATTGTGTTGAGAACTATGAAAATGTGTAAGGGGTAAATATATTGGTAAGTCCGGATAGGAGGTGTAGATGAATTTGATA
The DNA here is from genome assembly GCF_055761805.1 of Camellia sinensis. Classification (NCBI taxonomy): domain Eukaryota; kingdom Viridiplantae; phylum Streptophyta; class Magnoliopsida; order Ericales; family Theaceae; genus Camellia; species Camellia sinensis. Next base: position 45,775,939 of record NC_138961.1, read on the forward strand.
AGTTGGCCTGAGTGTTCAGGGTGAAAGACTCGAAAGCCGCGCGAATAGGTGTCGAGCCTTCCAGTTAATACCAGTAAAAATGATAGTTTGGTAGTACTCGTAGAGTCTACTTGTAGACATCAGCTTAGGGATTACTAGTGTCGTATTTATCGCCCCTATTGATTAATGATTGGAAATTTTGATAAAACTGTTGAAATTGTAAATAATTGTTGGAAAGATTGAAACTTTTAAATGTGCATGAAATGGACTTTTTATAAGGATGCATGTCATAACATTAACAATTGCATTGTTTTAAAGAGTATGCATAACTGTATATACTTTGTAAGAATTCTCTACTGAGCTCTGTGCTCACCACTATGAGATTTGGTGTAGGTAAAAATGTGGTGATCCTGCCAAACTGAGGGCGTGGATGTTTTTGAGAAGAGTACATAGCTCTTTTGTTTTGTGTAATTCTTTTGAGCCAATGGCTAATGTGTATTGGTTGCAGAAACCATTTTTGTGTAACTAGGCTTATGCCTTGGAAGATGTAAGCCCTTAAGGGCATTGTATTGTTTTTGAGAATGAATGCTTTACATGCTATAGATTCATATGTTTGTATTGATGAATGTATACTCGCATGTAAAACCTTTATAAAGACTCATTAGTAATTATGTAAAGATGGACAGATTATTGTTATTGTTGGGTAAATGTTGATTATTTATGGGTAGTTCATGTTAAATTATATTGGGGCGTTACATTAACCCTAAATAAATAAATAAATAATAGATTAGAAAAATGACAAATTAAAATTAATTCAAAATATAAAAATCTAAGGCAAAGGAAGTGTAGCCCACAAAAACAAGTTTACCAAACATTGAGTGCATAGACTTCTTCTTTTTTTTATTTGTAAAAAAAAATATTTTGGACAAACTGTTTCCTACAATTTTTTATTTTTATTTTTATTTTTTGTGTAAATCCTGTTTCGTAACACTATTTGTTAGATGTGTGGCCAAACTCTATTTGAAATTATTGTCTATCATAACTCAGTCTAATAGTTACATGTTCATCTCTTTAAGCTCTAATCTAGAAACAAATTTCTATAATAGAAGTATTCTATGCTGTCTTATGGACATCGTCTACAACTGATATGAGATGCCAACGTCTCTACCTCAGTGATGTCAACATCCTGATATGGACTCAAATCTTAATTTTAATACTATATTAAACATGTAACTCGACCTCTATCTAAAAACATTGTCTATTATGACTCAACCTAATAATAGATCTCATGAATATATTCCTTTAAATTCCAACTCAAAAGATAGTTCGTAATAGAATAATAAAAATGTTCTCCACCGGCTTATTTATGAATGAATTTCACTGCAACTTGTCACAAAATTTCTAAATAATTTTTGAGGGTAGTGAATTTAATGGGGAGACTAACCACGTGAAAGGAAAAATAATTCTGAATTTGTAGTACAATCAAATAGGAGTTGTGTGCGCCATGTGGTGAGATCAAGCAGTCAATCATGCAATGCAATGCACAAATTACACCAATGCGACAAAGTAATAAACCAGTCTTTTCAAAACTATAAATCAAATTTTGTCATACATGTATAATGTATTGGTGGATTAGTCCAACCCAACCCTATTTTCTAATAATTTGGTGGCCCTTTCTTAATCAGTTACAGTCACAAAATTGACAATAATCCACCGTAATTGGTGTATCAATTGTGAACCGATGTCTCATATTATCTAGGTACGAAATTAATATATAGTATTTACAATAAGAGTTTCTTTACGTCAGTTACTAATTTTTAGAGTTGAATTTTATTTTAAACCATACAACATAATACACTACGCATGAGGGAAGGTATGAAATAAAATTCCACATTGTCTGAATACTCCCAATAGCTATTTTTTGCAGTCAATAACTTTTATTTTATTTTTTTAAGTTCATTAACTCTCTCTAGATTTTTTTTTTTATTTTTTAGTTTTTATAGAAAAAATAAAGTAGAAGAAAAGCGATTACTGACCATGATGTTTCAACAAATTTAAAGAGAGCATTATTACTAACCTCCACAAGTTTTCCCACACCTCCATTGTTGAATTGCATCAAGAAATGACCCTTTGACATATCCTAAATCTTGTCAGAGAGAGAAAAGAAAAGACTTGCGTGTGTGGAAATTAATTTTTTTTAATGATTTTTAAATTTTTTATGAAAAAATATATAAAAAAAATAAAAAGAATGAGATGATTTTTTATAGTGCATTTTTAACTTTTTGACAGTTTAACCACTTCCCAAACACTAGTGAATTTGGGTATCAATGGAGGCTCTCTTATGTAGAAACAGGGCAGCTTCATTTTACTGCCACCCGAATGAAGTTCACATGTCAAGTAGCCTCCTCGAAAATGTAGCGGCCCATTTTTTATTACTCGGGTAATATTATCAAATCTTTTATTATAATACAATTTCAGAGATAATGTATGGAACTTCAATACATCAATAAAGAAAATTAAGTAAATGTTCTCTCATTCGAATACATAATGAATGCAACATGAGACATAATTATAGTAAATTGTTTGCAGGCTTACATCAATAACATGAAAGAAAAGGGTTCAACCAGTTTTACAACAATGGCATTCGACCAACAATTAAAAGGCTCCATGGCCAACAGATAATGAAGATTCTCAATCTTGAAACACTTCTCGATATTCATCTGAAAAGGATTAACAACATGGGATGAACATAAAGTCCAGTTAGGATCCCAATATGATCCTAAACAATAACAATGTATAGATAGCTATGATCGTAAATGCTTTAAGTCATACCATATATATAAGTGTCGGTTTATACATGAAGCTACACATACATAGATATTTTTCCTCAAAAATGTTCTATTTGCTCAACAACACAACCATTCATCTTTCCTTCTTCTTGTTACCTTTTTAATTTTAAACGTACCCTGCAACAACCAATTTTCGAAACCAACCCACAGAACCCAATTACGTTTTCTTCGATTACCGAACTTACATCAATTTCACTTTACGATTTTTGATTAGAAGTACCCCAAACGAACATGACGATGATACGTATAAAATACTCCTCACATAACCATTTAAGATATTGACATCCTCCACAAAATAATCATCCCAATGCATGATACACATAAATGGAACCACAATGATGACAAAAAACCAACAACACTCTACCTGCCTCAAGCACGGTAAGCCAAGGATACACCTTTCCAATACTCAAGCCAATTCACCAGTCAACAACTGGAAGATAATGGTACATCTGTCAAGTTCTCCAGGTGCTAGCTGGAAGATACTAGCACCCCACATTCTCAACGCATCCAATTCTCTAGGCACTAGCTAGAAGGTACTAGTACCTCTTATTCTCAGCATGTGCATGTAGACACTCCATTTTTGACTGTCCGCAAGACTTGGATGCTTTGTCCTGAGTACCCGATGATGAAGTTGCATTGTCAATGGTTCGAATTCTCAACGAAGGAATCCGGTGTTCACGTACCAAAGCTGTTTCTATACCTATATACCACAAAAATCCATTTTTTAGCACCTTGCTAACCTATACTGAGCCTGAACCAGAGGAACAAGGGAGCCACATTGGGGCCCGACTGTGCCTCATTTGGGGTCTGCCGTAGCCATTTGGGGCTAACTGTGCCTTTTAGGCGAGAAATACTATTCTGGGTGGGAATCATCCAACTATCTATTTTTTGAAGATATTTGTGACCTATTTGGCACAAATTCTATAAATACGAGCTGATGCCTCAGTGTTGGGGGTTAGAAAGATTTCAAAGAAGCCAAAATATCTTTGAGAGCTCCTTCTTCCTTAGCAAGCTATCTTGTGTTAGTGTATCATCCTTGAGCCATATTGATACACCATATACACCCTTAGAGTTGAACCTTGGAGCTTTGGTTGAGCCTTGATAATCATAATTCAACCTTGAGAGTGTGCTAGGATCAAGTTTGGTTCACAACCAAAGCTTTCTCTCTTCAAGAGGTATAAGCTTGTCACATTTTTCCTTGCTTTCATTACAATCTCTCTCTATCTATTTTTTGTGTTTTTGTGCTGTTTCGGATCCATTCCAAGTGTTGGAACTTGGGGTTGAATAGCTACCAAAGGTAGAGAGACTTAACACCCTTTCTTGCATCTTACTTCATACCTCATTCTCTTGGTTTTACCACTATTTTTCTTGGCTTACAAACTGATTTTCAGAGTTTAAAAAGGCTGAAAAACATGGTTTAGAAGTCTCAAAAGTAGAGGGGTTAGCCACCCCTCCTTGGTCTTGTTCACTAGTTTTGTATCTCTTTGTCTTTCGCTTTGCTTTGTACTCTTTTAGCTACTTATTTATTTATTATGTCTTAGGGGCTGTTTAGGGCTGTTTTAATTCATTTAATTAGTTTATTCTTTGAATACATTGCTTGTTGTGTTGTACGTCCTCATGGCTTCGGCTGTTTAGGCCTTAGATACCGAGTTATTTGAGTTGATAGCATTCTTTACTTAGTTTCTATGTAAAGAGTTTCATTTTGGTAATAATCAACTTCTCATAATCATTTCTGTGCCCTCCCTCCTTTCTTGGTTTTCTTTTTTTGAGAGTTGTTTCAAACGATTGATTGTCATTCGAGGTATGAGAAAGAAACCTCCTATGTTCAATGGCTTAATCTCTTCGGAGATTCATCATCAAGGAATAGTCTCTCTTTCATGCTAAGGATCACTTCTTATTTGATATTGTTCTTCATTTAGTAGACTTAAATATCACTTTGGGACAAAATGATTAAAGGATAGAAAGGTAAGTAAAAAAAGGCTAATTAATGAAATTGGCTAAAATTGGATCAACCGACATAAAGAAGATTAATAAAATTGTTTGGATTCGGCCGGACGTTATGCCGAGTCTATCATGTCAAGAGTTATCATATATTAATTCATGATATTTTGATGAATTTTGAGGCGTGTCTACCTCTTTCTTTGAGCTAACTTCATGATTGGAGGAAGGGGTGCTTACCTTTCATTGCATTTATTAACTTGTTGTCCAAACATGCTCGAAATCATCAAGCAATCAATTTGCTACCATTGATGGTTTCGGAGACGAATCCGTTCTTTTTTTGAGTCCCCCATGACAGAGAAGAGTAGAAGGGACAAATAGGGCTTAGAAAGGCTCTATCTACGCTGTTTTCACCTCAGAGCCCAAAAATATCTTTTTGCATGAAAGTAGGACATGGCCAGCCTTGTTTGGACCTGGCCGGGCCTCACTAGGGGTTGGCCGTGCTCCAATGTTTGGTAAACAGAGCATTTTGGTAGAAATAGTGGACAGTGGCTGAGGGTGAAACAGAGTAGTGGCATAGAAGGCAGACAGAGTAGCCTCTGAAAATCTTCTTCATTGACACGCATGCGATCCTTGTGCATCTTTAGTTGTTGTAATTAATGTTCATATTATTATTGTTGTAATTACTTTGCATATTATTTTTGCAAGTATTATTGTTGTAATTATTATTGTTGTTTATTGTAATTGTTATCATAATACCTTGTTGTAATAAGTTAGATAGCCAGTTATTCATCTCTTATTTATTCGTTCGAATTTGTAATAAGTAGTTAGTTTAGTTATTATTCATTTGGCTTTGTAATAGCTAGTTTAATTTGGACACTCAGACATTTAGACCATCTTGCACGAGGGCAAAAATATGTAATAATTGTGTATGTCTTCCAACTCTCATTTCTTTCTCCCTTGAATTTATCCGCTTATAATGGTAGTATTATATTTACTTAGCATTTTCCATGACTTGCATCCATTCGTCTTGCATGCAAAAGGGTTCGACTCATCATTTTAACCAATGTCAATTTCAAATTCTTTGCTCGAATACGTGCTTCATCGCATGCTTTGAATTGGTTCATATGCTATGCTCGTAGCCAAACTCATTATTTGCATAATGTGTGCGTTGCATTAGTTATATTGCATTGTTTAGGAGCATGCATTTCTTCTAATTATTTTACTTTATTTGGCTTGCCTTAGAGTATTGCATTATGTGTTTGTATTGCCATATCAAGCATATTCCATGAGGTTAAGTGCTTAAGTGATATACTTGTTTGAATGCCAGTGGATGAAGGCCTTTTTACTTAAGTTGGAATAATTTGATTAAAGTAAATACGAGCTTGCTTTTTCAAGTGACATGTATTCAAACCACTTTTTCAAAACAAACATAAAATCAATGCATTCTAAATTTTGTGAATTGGTCTATACTTGTGTGCATCATATAGTAATGATAGCATAATAACCGGAACAAGAACATATAATGTAAATAAAAAACCACATCATGATTAGTAGAGGCCAATCTATAATCAGGTGAGAAGGGTGTTCAATTCATGACCTTCCCCTCTCATGCCTAAGTTCCCGAGTCAGACACTTTGGTGATGATGGACTAATGGCCTTTGGCACGAGTCACGGGTTTTCTAAATTTTTCAAAAAATATTTAGGTGGCGACTCTGAAATTTGGCAATGCAGTCTATTTTTTTTTTGGCATCTTTTGATTCAAACTCAATTTTCTAAAAAGGTTTGCCGCATTTGGACTCTTTTGTGTTTCTCCGTTTCACAGTGCACTTGTGAAATCAGATTCAAAATCACATGAGTCCAAACTGTAAGGCTAATTGTATCCGGAAGGAGCACGAAAAGCAAGCTACAGTGCACATTTTCAACCATCACATAATTCAACAAACAAACATAATTTGAGTGTACTACATACACAAAAATCTATTCAATCAAGACAGACAATTTCGAGTGTATTACATATACATAATCTATTCAACATCACAATGTCATCCTCCACCGATGACCAAGGACAAAACCTCTAAGCATAAGTGTTTAAATAAATGTAATATGATAATCCAATGCTCATTTGACCTCAAGTCCAACAACCATGATAATAACAATATTCAAAGGTTTCAAAATCCAACCTCCAGTTCATCTCTACATATAAAATACACCATAGTTTCTTTCTCTTTTCAAAATTAACTCTTTTTATTTCCCAAGTTAACTTGCTCCAAATCCATTGTTTCCAAAAATCAATTTTGACATTTCAATAAAATCACATCCATAAATTTCAAGCCATAACTTAACTTAACTTAACATAATTATCCAAATAAATTCCAATACCATAGTTAATTCACGCTTTATACAAACAACACAATAACACGACTCAAATTATCTAAACACAACCATTGTTTTCAATTTTACCCCTTTTTGATTCGTTAGGTTAAAACATGAAATTAGGGCTTTTCCTTCTTTTTCAACAAAAACAAGTTTAGTTACCCTCTAATTAACCCAACAACCATCAATTTCACAATTTCTACTCAAAATATTCAAACCCTAGATCCCCCTTTAATGATTTTCAAAAGATCCACAATAGATGTGATTTTTATGCAATAAGATCTACCATATGTCTACTATAGACGAAGTATTGCAAAGGAGAAAAAAAATCCCTACCTCAAGCAATGAAGAAAAGAAAGCCCGAAAAATGAACTTCAATGAAAACACAATCCGGTCAGATTAAATGGAAGCCCTCGTCGAGCTTTACGTTTTGGTATATGGAACTAGGGGTCAAAGATGTATAAAAGTATATGAAAACCAAGTAGAAATAGCTTGAAGGCTCAGCAATGGCGGAAAGAGAGAGAAAGGAAAGAGAAAAGTGACCCAGATATGACCAAGAGATTTTTATAGTTGTTGAATTTGGATAGATTGCTCGAGCGCAAGAAGTGTCGCTCAAGCGACCAGACACAACAAGATGTGATCGCTCAAGTGAAAAATGCACCCTTCTAGTACTTGTAGACTTGCAAAAATGCTGAGAGTTTTCAAACACTGCTCGAGCGCAAGAAACTTTGTTTAAGCGTAACGACGAAATTCAAGACAACAATAATTTTAAAAACAAGCAACCAACCTGCTCCAAATGCAACCAACACCCCCAATAACCAAATTCAATGAGGAATAAAGGGAAACAAGACATGAACAACCATATAAGACAATGAAACCCAGATCCAAAACATCAACGGGTCGGATCTAAACTAGAGTCGCTATAGAAAATGTTTGGAAAATGGAATATATAAATAATAATAATAAAGAAAGTACACAAAATATAGTGTTAGTAATGCTGTATTTATTACTAGCACATTTTTATGGGATAAGTCTGAATTCAAGAGAAAACTGCATATGGTGAAGTGGGATGAAACTACAAAAAGGATAGAGCAAGAAAGTCTTGGTATTAGGAGAATAAGAGTGGTAAATGATAGTTTATTAATCAAGTAGTGGTGAAGATTTGGAGTTGAAAAAGAGGCTTTGTGGAGAAGGGTCATCTGCAGCAAATATAATTTGGATTTGGACAGCTGGGTTCCATCATTTAGTCCAAGCACTAGCCTTTCTAGGGTGTGGAAGGGAATTATCTCCATTGCAGAATTCAGTAGCAGTCTATTGGAGTTCTTTTTGAGTATTCTATGTATAAAAGTAGAGAATGGAGTTAGAATTAAATTTTGGAAAGACAAATGGTGTTTGAATGTGTGTTTGAAGGCTTACTTTCCTAGTCTATACATATTGGCTATTGACAAAGATAAGTCATTGAGATCAATCTATGAGAAAAAAGTTGGATCAGGTAATTGGATCTTTAACTTCAGAAGAAGGTTGTATGATTGGAAATATGGGGAGGTCACTAGGCTTACTATTCTTTTTTTGGCTGCTCCTAGCATCAATACAAATTAGTCTAACAAACTATCTTGGGCTGCTTCGCCCTCGGGTGTGTTTTCTGTGTCCTCTACTTACAAATGTATTAAGGACACTTTTGGCCCTCCTCTCTTAGCCAGTAAACTTGTGTGGATCAAGTATCTTCCTCCAAAAGTTCAGTTCTTCTGTTGGTTATCCTGGAAAAATAGAGTCAGGACAATGGTTTACCTCCAAAGGATTGGTGTTCTTTAAGGTAATATTCCAACACTTCATGTTTTTTGTAAGAATGATAATAAGTGAACCATCTACTACTGTTTTGCTCCTTCGCTTGGAGATTATGGTTTGCTATGTTAAGTTGGTTGGATTTTCAAGGGGCTCTATCAGGTTCAATCGGTAGCTTGCTTTTATGGTGGGATGGAGTTAGGCTCAATAAGAGGGAGAGGAAGATTTGGAGGGTTTACCCCCTACTTGTGTTGTGGTTCTTATGGAATCATAAGAATGATTGTGTGTTCAATGCTTGTTCCCCAAATTTGCCTGAGTTGTGTGAGTTGGTTAAGATCAAAATTGCACTTTGGTTCTACCAAGCCTAAAGGAATATCATCTTACAGTTCATGACTTCTTATTCAATTTAAGGCAAGTCCGATTTTGTCTTAGACATAGTGGGCTTCTTAGGTTTGGTGGTTGAGCGGGCTATTTGCTCTGGAGTACTCTAGTTCTTGTGGAGTGGTGTTCTTGCTTTTCTTTTTGCCAGAGTGGCAACTTTTCGCATGTTGGTTCCTCACCAACTTTGTGGTGCTAGCAAATGTGCAAGCTCTATAGAGCCAACCTAGTTGTGATCGTTGTATCTTTGCTATAATACACTCTGCACCCTTTACCTTTATTGTTTGATGTCATTGTAATATTACTTGATTATCATCAATAAAGTTGCTTCTTTTTTGTTGTTTCAAAAAAAAAAAAAAAACACTATATTTATTATGCATGACACTATGAACTTATTTATTAATGTTATCTGCATTACATTCTGCATATTTTTTTAAGAATTATTTTGTATTATTATTAATAATGATATTTTAAAATATAAATTATAATAATAAGTGTTTTAATTTAAAATAAACATATCATTAAAAGTCTTTATTAACCAAGATCCTTAGAATATTTCTTAATAGGCTCAAAATTATTTAAAACTTTGTAAATAATGCTCTAAAAACAACATTTTTTTAATGGAAAAGTATAAGGCTTAAGATATTGCACATTCGATAATAAGTCATCTAATAAAGTACATCAGAGTACAAAATAGATCCCAAAAGGGATTCCACCTATGAGTCTCTACAAAGGAAAAAAAAAAAGCTCCATGCAGGGAAGAGAAAACCTTTATGAAAGGAGAAAACCTCTACATAGAGAGATATTGTTGCAAAAGAAAAAAAGATCAGCACCAAATAAACAATACCAAACACTTTCACGATAGTTGTGGTACCTTAACCCCCGCCTCTATGTTACAAAATAAAACATTTTTTTTTGATCTGAGATCGTCACCTAGTGTATAACAACGCGTTTAATAGTATCAGATTTCGGCCATGAATTACATCTGAGTTTAGATTTGAAAAGTTCCTTAATAGCAAGCCGATAATGGAGACGAAAGGAGCAGTAGTAGCTAACATAGTGATAGAAATCGCAGGAGAAGAAATAGAGAAGAGAGAAAGATTCAAATCACCATCCTCTCCCCTCATTACGTTTCGCCTCTAAAAACAATCATTAAAAAGGCTATTAATCAAATGGAGTTGAGATCTATGTCATAATATATATATATATCAATCTAGCTCACTATAAAAAAAATAAGATTTTAGAGACCAAAATTTAGAGACATTTATTTTTTAGGAACCAAATATTTTTGTTGTGAAAAGTGTCGTTATTATATTTTTAGCAACAAAAGTTGGAGATTAGTGATGAAATATTATCCTTTTGGGATCAAATTTTTTGTCTTAAAAAATAAATCATTTTGAAATCAAATTATTGTGTTCTAAAAGTCTATTTATTAGTGAAATTTTTAAAATTTTATCGCTAAAAGCCTTATTTTTGACTTTTGGAGATGACCTTTTAGCAACTATCCTCATGATGATAGAAATTGGTCCCTAAATATTTTTTGTAACAAAATTTTCACTTTTAGAGACCAAAAAAGGGGTGGTTTGGGATGATCTAAATAAGTGCACTTTTTGACTTTTTATGAAAAGATGTGAAGAAAAGTAAAGAGGTGATGTGATGAAAAAAAGATAACAAAAATAAAAAAAATCTCTAAAACTCTTATATGTTATAGTGACTAATCACCATTTTCTCGTGTGAATGCATGTGCTAAATGCATTATGCATACAAGAGAGGCTAAAATCGAGAGAAGCTTTTTGCAAATAAGAAAAAAAAAAAGGGGCCAAAAACATTCCCATTTTCAAAGCAATAATTTTCTCAGGAAAGAAAAAAAGATAGAGATTCATGAAGTTTATATGGAGAATCAGATCACTCGCATAACCCCCTAGTAGTCGCACTTAAATTTTGTTTGAATCATAGATTTTGATAGAAATTTTGAAAAGAAAATAATAAATATATGTGAAATATAATTATATTTCATTCACATTTCACTAACATTTTTTATTTTTCTTTTCAAATCTATATTCAAAATTTTGAACAAAACTTAGTCTTAATGGATGTTTGTCAATTGGCCAAAATAGTCACACAAAAAAACACAAACTAGAAAGTCCATACAAAAAAAAAAAAAAAAAAAAAATTAAAAAAATATTACAAAAAATTAATTCCCAAACCAACCTTAACTTTACTGGAAGCATTTTAGATGAGATTAGATAGCTATATAGCATTTTTTATTTTGAAAATTAGTTAAGTTAGTTTGAATGACTAGTTAAAATAAAGAGTATGGTTAGAACACACAATAGTTAAATTAATTATGTAAAATAAAAAGTGTACTTTTTTTGTACTTTAACTAATAAAAAATAAAGAATGTGATTGGAGTTGCTCTTACATAAGATTGCTAATTTGCTATTTGTGTTGTTGGAAGCATACCAAATTGGGATATTATAAATTAATCCAACCAGATCCATTGCATGCCACAAATTAACAAAGTTTTTTCACGTTTTTATATATTTATATTATATATTATATATATACTAGTTGAAACGTGAACAAAACAAAGGCCCAATTAGTCCTGAATTCACACCTTGTTTTTTAATAGGTTGAAAAATATTGTATTTTATAGCGATCCCGGTTATCTCTTTACTGTTTTGTTGTATTCCGGACTCGGTTCCGTGAAGTTGGTAGTTGTATCTATCTTGTTGTCATCCTTTAATTCCACTTGATTGAGTTTTAGGATGTATTGGGCAGAGTTGTTACAGGTTGGTTAGGCTTTGGTTTCAATTATTTGTTGCCCAGTTTTTAGGAGGTCCGCTCGAGCGGGTCTTCTTGCGCTCTAGCGGAGATTACACGCTCCCAGTATTTTGGTGCTCTGCACTTCTGCAAGCATGTTTTTCACGCTCGAGCGGTGGCGCTCGAGCAGGTACTCTGGTGCTCGAGCGGGTAGTACTTTTTGGTGTAAGTTCTGGTAGGGGAAATCCACGCTCAAGCGGACTGGTTTTCGCACTCGAGCAGATGTATTTTATTCTTGTATCTTGGCGCTCGAGTGGGTCTTCTTGCGCTCGAGCGTACCTAGTTTTTTGTTCTTGACGCTCGAGCATTGTGTTCTCCACTCGAGCGGAAATGTCGTATATCAGTTGGCAGCTGGGCGTTTTAAACTCACTTTTTACATTCTCTCTCTCTCTCTTACTTTCTAAAAAGACATTTTCAGAGTTCCTCTCTCTAGAAACTCCCTTCTCTCTAGGGTTTGATCTAGTTAGAGTGCTTCCTTTCCCTTCGGCCTTTGTAAAAGTTGGGTTGATTGTTGAGGGCTACACTTTGATCCGAGAATACTGAGTTTTGGAGCACGTTGAGTTTCTTCATCTTCTTTCCTTGAGCTCCGATTTTTGAGGTAGGGATTCCTACTCACTCTTATGGTCTTTGACATAGATTTTTGGTTGTTTTGATAAAGTGTTGAAGTTGGGTAAATTTTGGGACTTAGGGTTTCAAAATGTTAAAAGAGGATTTTGTTATTTTGAGTCTAAAATGTGTATTATGGGTTCAAAATAATGATATCGTTGTTGGTTGTTGATATTTAGACCATTGGGTCAATATTGTAAAATTGGGTGGAAAACCCTAATTTTAGGAAAATTGTGATTCTATGAAATTGAGTTGGAAATGATGAAATTGGTTCATTATATGGTAGAATAGTGGAGTTAGATCTATTAATCGCTCACTTTTGAAAACATTGATATTTTATCTGTTTGAGCTTTTATTATCTGTTTAGAAATAATTGCTTGGGCTACCGGTGGAGGGTAGTTTTAATTGTTGTAGACAATGCATGATGATTAGGCAAACTAAAACTAATCAATTGGATATGTCATAGAGTATGATGGTTGATAGAATACATTAACATTATGTATTGATTGATTGTGTATATGACCTTTGTGTATATACGTTGTGTGTGTGGGAGGAGATAAGGGATGTACTCCACGGTTTAGGGGAAGATAGGGGATGGACCTCTAAACCGGATGTTGTTTGGGAGAAGATAGGGGATGGACTCCACTGATATAGCTCATATGCTTGTCAGATAATGTGTTGATATAGCTTATATGCTTATCTATGGAAGTGTTGATACAACTTATATGCTTATCTTTGGAAGTGTTGATATAGCTAATATGCATATCTGTTGAAATGTGGATACAGCTTGTATGCTTATCTGTTGAGATGTTGATATAACTAGTATGTTTATCTATTGTAAAAAGGGGAAACGTTTAATATGAGTCACTGTCTCATATAAGTGGTTGGCCAGGTTTTGAGCCGTTGATGTAAATTGTAAAATTGATAAGAAATGGAAACTGAAATGAAACATGAACATAGTGGTCATGAAATGGAAATGGGTTATGAATTGATTTATGGAAATTGAACATTTATCAATTGCTAATGTCTTAGTTATTGCTCATACTGTGTTTAGCATATTTCTACTGGGCTGTGGCTCACCCTTTATGGGACATCATTTTCAGGTACAGGTAGCATGCCACCTCCAAGGACATAGCTTGGGAGGCTAGAGGCATACAGACTGTTTTGTTATTTGCTTTCTTTAGATGTATTACATGTAAATTTAAGCCTAGGGCTTAATATGTATTGAGTTAGCACTCTTCTTTTTGTAACCAAGTGTTAACTTGGAAAGCTGTAAGCCCGTAGGGCATTTGCTTTTGTTGTTAACATGTAATACTTTTGTAAAGAACTACTCTGATGAATGGAAGAATATTTATCTTTTATACCAATGCATGTCTAAGTTGATGGGTTTTAATGTTATTATTTTGAGGGCGTTACATATTTTATAAATATTAAGATAATTACGCTAAATTAGATAATCATCAATTTAGAAAGTCCAATGATATAACTAGAAATAAATAAACAAGTAAATAAAAATAGAGATAATTATTGAAAAATCTAAGGTAAGGAGGGTATAAGGCATTATGTTTAGTGGATATTTTTTGTTGGTGAGATGTCCTTCCTTTATGAAATAGTTTGTTAAAAATTCCCAGAGGACATTTTGTTTTCAATTTTACCCCTTAATTTATATATTGACTTTTTTTTCATTTGTTCAATTTTTTTGACTATCTGTTCAATTTTTTTGACTATTTGTTCAATTTTTTCCTTTTATTTGTTCAAATTTTTGGCTATCTGTTCAACTTTGTCCCCTTATTTGTCCAAATTTTGTTATCTGTTCAATTTTTCCCTATAATCTTTTGTCAAAGTTCTATCTTTTTAATTTTTTATTGTCATTTTTTCTATTTGTTGAAATACAAGCCAAACCAAACCAAACCCTATTTGTTGAGTCAAACCAACCCAATCTGTTGCAATACCAAACCTTATTTGTTTATCATCATTATCAACAACAACAACAACAACAACAACAACAACAACAACAAATAAAGAAAAAAAAATCTAAAAATAACAACATATAGGAAAAAAAAAATCTGAAAAATCTCAAAGATTAGTGGCGTGCGCTCTCTCTCTCTCTTTCTTAATTTTGGGAAGTTTCACAGACTCACATTTCAAGATCTTCATTCAAATCTTCAAACCAGAGCTATCAACCTCTTCAACAACCTTGTCCTTATATGTTCAACACAATCAGTTTCATCATCAATAACAACTAAAAATAAAAATAAAAATTAAAGATAGAAAAAAAAATTAAAAATGCTTGATCTCAAAACAGAACTGATAGAGAAACAAAACTATAGAGAAAGAGATGGTGCAGATCTCAAAGGACGAAATGCTTGAGAGAAGATCTAGAGATGACAGCAGATCAATGTAGATCTAGCAGATCGATGTAGACTTTGACCTTTCTCTAAGATGTACGGTTTTACCAACCCTCATTAAAACTTCTTCATTCAGTGGCAACCCATCCAAACAAGGAACCAAAGGTGCATTCTGTGTCCAACTAGCTTGTGTCGAACCTTTATTAGTATACTTTCCATGGATCTTGAGATCTGGAGAGGTTTGAAGGTCTAAAGATAAGAGAAGACTCAGATTGCCGGCGCGGATAAAGGAGTGGGGGCCGACAAGGGCAGAGGTGGAGTCGAGAAGGCAGCAACGTTGGTGGCGGTGTGGTAGCGATCGCCATCTGGCTCGGCTTTGAAATTTTCAGGACCTAAAGCTGATAATCAACTAATAAGTATCACTAGATCATTTGGGGCCCTTCAAACTTTTTTTTGTCATTCAACGGAAAAAAAAATATAAAGGTAAATAACAAAAGATATGTGTCAAAATCACAAAAAATATTTAGCATTACATTATTATAACTGATAAGTATCACTTGATTCTCGCTTTTCTTGCATTTTTAGAAGCAAATCAAAAAGCAAATCAATCATACTTGCATAATCTAGTTATTTTGCAAAATTATTTTCAATAGATAACAATGCTAATCCATTCAATCTTTCTTGTGACATGGTTGATCGAAGGTAATTTTTGATCATTTTCAACTTTGATCTACCTGTGCTGTGGTTCTGCTTTGAATTCTTGAGAAATTCGTTAGTGCTCTGTTGTGCTGCTTTTCTCAAATTTTTGGAAAAATTGAATTAAGAGTTAGGGTTAAGAATTAGATAGGCAGAGAGAATGGGCCCTTTTAATTTTAAATGGGCCTTTTAATTCTTTAATGGGTCAATTTATTTTAAGTTCGTTTAGGCCTTCTTTAATTTTTTTTGGACTTAAAACGTACATAATATATTACACTAAACTATAATAGGAGGGGCCCCTTTTTGGGGTCTGTTTTGAGGGCTCTAAGGCATGGCCTATTGGGCCTATGCTCAGGGTTGGCCGTGATCGCCATTGCCAACGTACGAGCTCGATGGTGGGACTTTTGAGCTTGATAGAGTTGGGGAGGCGGCATTTTCGACGGAGGAGACAGCGGTAGCAGCTAAGCGGTGAGAGAGTGAGAAAGAGGGAGGTTGTCTGTGGTGGCAGACCACTGTTGAATCAACGACAGCGACGGTTGTGCTAACAGTCGGAATGGAAGCGGAGATGCTCACAGTAGATGCGAGATCGAGAGAGAGAGAGGGAGAGAGGGTTTTGGTTTGTATGGACCATGTATATCAGGGAAAAATCCATAGTACCTAAAAGTAGTTTTCATGTATGGTACCTAAAAACATATGCACCATTGTATTTGGATAGGATCAAATCCTAGCTATTAGACGTGTTTTGATTAAAAATAGATAGGAAACTACAGTGTTTTTTCAATAGGTAAAGTTGTTTTAGTTAATTGAGGAATGAAAAAAAAAAAAAGATCTAACTTACTATTTGTTACAAACATATTTACTACTTATCATTAACCCACTTATTACTTGTTGTGAATAAATTTACTGTTTAACTATGAATAAAATACAACTTAACAATATTACTTGTTAATTAGGTCACATTTTTTTGTCTCAAAAGTTGTGTTCTCTTTTGTATTATAAATTAATTTGAAACACATGAAACAAATGACACACTATATATAATTATTTTTCCTTCATATTTAGTCTTTTTTGTGAGGAGTGATGCTACACTTACTACCTGTGTATATCACTTTTAATATATCAACTTACGTGTCAATAATACATTGAAGATACACATTAGTGATGAAATACATTACATCAATGATATGTCGATACATAAGGTAGTACATTAAAATTCATATAAAACCAGTGGTAAGCATATTATTACTCTTTTGTGAGTTGTAGAAAGTAAAATATGGCATGTGAAGATTAATTTATTAAAATTTGTTACTAATTTACCAAATTTTATAGTCATTATTGCGAAAAAATACTTTTCAAAATAATATTAAAAATAAATAATACAAATAAAAATAAATTGTAAACTATTTTCTTTTAAAATGTAAATTATTTAAACTTATTTTTTGTAAAAATTAATTTAAAAGAAGTACCCCTTTTTTTTAACCAACCACACCTTAAGGCATTAATTACTATTTAAGAATTTGAGATCCATATTTTTATTTTATTACTTATAAATTTTGTATATTTTGTATAACTTATATGAATTTCATAATCAAATCTTTTAGAAACTTTTATAAATTCATAAGTTTTTATCAATTTAATATCCACCATAAAATGAATTTTTTCCCCATAAAATTCATATGATTGGCAATGAATATGCTTTTACAAATTTAATATCTACAATATTTTAAAGCATAAATGAAAAATTAAATAAAATATAAACCTAGGTGTGGTTGGTTTTTCGTGCTCTTTGGAGGGGTTTAGCCTCCTCAGGTACGATAGCCCTATAGTTCAAACTTCTATGGTTCTGAATTTGGTTTCATAAGTGCAATGTGAAACAGAAAAATGAATGAGTCCAAATCTGGCAAATTTTAGAAAATCCATTAATCATCAGAGATGCCAAAAATCGATTGCATTGCCAGATTTCCGAGTCGCCACCTAAATAATTTTAGGAAATTTAGGAAACCCGTGACTTGTGCCAAAGGCCACTTGTCCGTCATAACCAAAGTGTCTCAGTTCGAGAACTTAGGTAAGAAAGGAAAAGGTCATAGATTAAGCACCTCACTCACTCGATCAAAGATCGGCCTCTACTAATCATGATATAAATTTTATGTTCATTCTATGCTCTTGTTCTAATTATTAATATGGTAACATTATGTAGACACCTCATTTTTGACCACTCGTAAGACTTAGGCGCTTGGTCCAGCGTACTCGATAATGAAAACTGCATTGTGTAATTTGAGTTCTCGGCGAGGGAATCCAAGGTCGAGCCCTGAAATAATCCCAAAACCTTCCTACTTGTCTCATTCTTACCTCAGAGGTTCATTTTTGACCATTGTGCCACCTTATACTGAGTTTGAAACAAGGGAGTGGGGCAGCACATTAGGGCCCAGCCGTTCCCCATTGGGAGTCGGTCGTGGCTATTTGGGCCCGGCCGTGCCTCGACGGCGATACACACTGTGATGGGTGAGAGCCCGCCAGCTATCTTTTTTTGAAGATATTTTCGACTTGTTTTGCTAAAATTCTATAAAAATAAGGTTATACCTCTGTTTTGAGGGCTGAAAAAAATTTCAAAAGAATATATACATACAAGAGAGAGCTCATTCTTCCTATACAAGTCACCTTTGAGCCAACCTATCTCTTTTGATCAATATCCATACACTATACATCACCTTAGATCATAACCTTAGAACTTTGGTTGAGGCTTGGGCATCACAATTCAAGCTAGAAAGTGTGCTTGAACCAAGTTTGTGTTACAAACAAGAGCTTACTTCTTTGAGAGGTATAAGCTTATCACCTTCTCTTTTACTTCTTATTCTATCTCTTGCTATCTACTTCTTGTGTTTTTGTGTTGTTTTGAATCCATTTCAAATGTTTAAACTTGGGTTTGGATAGCTACCAAAGGGTGGAGAAGATTAACACTTTCTCTTGCACCTTATTTCATAGCTCAAGCCCTTGTTTTTACACTCTCTCCTTTGCCTTTTAAACTGATTTTCAGAGCTTGGAAAAGGCTAGAAAATATGGTTTGAAGTCTTAAAAAATGGAGAGGTTGGCCACCTCTCCTTTCTTTTTGTTCACCAACTTTGTTTTGCCTTATTTTTTCCTACCTTTTTATGCTCTCCAACATGATTTTTGGTCACTGTTTTTAGCGTATTAGGGGCTATTTTAGGGTTGTTGCAATTTATTTAATTAGTATATGCTTGAATATCAAAGCTTGTTGCATTATAAGTCTTCGCATCTAGCTTGTTATGTTGTGTTATGCATGTTTCGGTAACTTTTCTATGATTAATTAAGAATCAATCTCGCAATCATGGTTGCAATCTCCCTCATTTCTTATTTTCTTCTTGTTTGAGGGTTTTTTCAACCGGTTGATGGTTATTCAAAATATGAGCTAGTGACCTATGCTCAATGGCTTAATCTCTACAGAGGTTCATCGTCAAAGGCATGGTCTCTCCTTCATATTTAGGAGTATGTAGACACCCCATTTCTGATCGCCCTTACGACATGGGCATCATCACTTGCACACCCAATCATGAATGTATATGCTTGTCAAGTTCTTGAAAGTCCTCAGCGGAATGCCACACCACTGAGCCTTAGAAAGCTACAAACCTTGTGCCTTGTTTTTGCACCAAAACCTTAGCCTTTCAAACCTGAGAAACTTGGGACCTACAGGCTCATTTGTGTGGGCTGTCGGCCACCCCTTTTGGCTGCCGGCCACCTTGTGCCTTGCCGGCCAAGAGTGTGGCCTGCTGGCAATAAGTGCTTTTTACAGATATTTTCTGCCAACTGTGCCAGCTGTTGGCACAGAGGCTTGCATATGCTCCCACATGTATGGATGGATGTTTCTGAGGGAGTGACCTATTTTTCTATAAATATATGACCTCCTCTCCCATTTTTGAGGGTTAGAAAAATTGGAGCAAAATTAATTCTCTTTCTCTACAACTCTCTGTCTCTCTTGAAATTTCTTAGCTTTTTGCAAGCTTTTGTCTATACACTCTTAACCAAACCTTACCATCTTTGAGTTGGGGTATCTTTGGGCCTAGTTTGAGCTCTTGAGGGTGTGCTTGCCTTGATTTTTTGCCTAGAATTTGTTCTTGTAGCGACCCTAATTTTCTTAAGTCATTATTTTATTATTATTATGGTTATGATTATCTTATTTTATTGTTGGCTTTATTAATTAGGGGGTTACATGAGATTTAATGTGATATTTAATGGATTTAATGTTGTAATTATTAATTGGGTGGTTACATGAAATTTAATGTGATATTTAATGAATTGAATGTTGTACTTATTAATTGGGTGGTTACATGAGATTTAGTGGGATATTTAATGTTGTAATTAATAAATTTAATGTATCTATATTTAATCTTATATGTATAGTAACATAGAAGTATTCAACTAGGTTGGAGAGATCAAAAGAAAAGAGAAGAAAGAAAACAAAAAAACGAGAGAGAGAGAGAGAAAGAGGAGAGGGAAGAAAAGGAAAGATTAGGGTTTGTTTTGGTGGCTCTATTAGTTTGCCAGATATTCTTTGATCTTATATAAAATATTGTGAGTACAAAACCCACTTCCTTTGATTTATGTTTAATTCGTGTTTTTTTAATCTATTTATTTATTTATTTATTTATTTTTATTTATTTTTATGTTGGATTGATTTTGTATTTGCATGTAGATGATGGATTGATTTTTCTTATTTTGATTAGTTATGTATGTCTTGTTTCGGGTTTTTATATGGATTTATTTTATGGTTGTAATCGCACTCATGGTTATATGAAAATAAAATAAATTAGAAACCCATAGATAAATTCCTTATACTCCACCATGACTCCATGGATTGTTGTTTTATTTGAGTGATGGGGAGAAAGAGTGTATAAAAAAGTGAGGATTATGAGAGTTGTTTAATGCCTTATGCCCGGCATTGTTATATTTGTCTCATGATGTTGATGAGATGCTCGTTCTCATGAGTAGACGAGTGCTTTGATTTACGCGCGTACGTATATGCTAACCATCCGGGGAGTGTGAGTCAAACTCGGGACGATATCCCCGTGCAAGTTTGGCTTCGGAGCGGTGTTAGGTATACAGGAGGCACATGGGATATATGTGTAGGCCAGAAGGGGAGAGCCGAAGTGGTGGAGTTAAGGAACAAAGAATTTAATTATGAGTTTATTGATATAGTGTGAATTGTATTGATTTGTACATGTTGATAAATAGTAAACGATTTCGATAAATTATGAGATTTGAGCAGAAGCATGCATACGTGATTTTGGACAACTTTTGTGTTGTAGCTTTTATTTAAAAAGATCGATTAGAACTTATAATCGGATGACCTTGGTTATTGTCGGTTTGATTCATTTTGATAATGCAGATTTTATAGGCTGTGTTAACCCACGAAACGAGCTCATTTTTATTGGTTTCTCGTAAATTGAAGTAAAACATTATTCTGTGCACTTTTCATGTTTTGAACGTTTCCGAAAGAAAAATCACCTTAGGGAAGTTTTTGTTCATCTTCAGCTTCAGATTTTTCGATTGAATTCCATCTAGGTTTTTCTATCAAGTTTGTCTCTCAACCTGTTTAGTTTCTGTTAAATTTGTTTGCGTTGTCTTTTTGGAAATTTAATTCTGTACAACTTTTGTTCTTTGAGTCTTGGTCAATTTGAATTATTTAAGTAGGAAACGGTGCATTTTTATACTTCTTTAGCAAATTACTTATGATTATATTATACTAACTTTATTTTGCAGGATGGTGGGTCTTACTAACTTTTTATGCAGGGCTGACCCACCATATTTTTAATTATCTTTTGTTTATTT
This sequence comes from Camellia sinensis, assembly GCF_055761805.1. Classification (NCBI taxonomy): domain Eukaryota; kingdom Viridiplantae; phylum Streptophyta; class Magnoliopsida; order Ericales; family Theaceae; genus Camellia; species Camellia sinensis. Next base: position 45,797,558 of record NC_138961.1, read on the forward strand.
ATAATCAATTTATATTTAGTTGTGTACGGGCAAGAAACTAAATGCCACCGTATCTCGGGAAACTACCAATTCGTCTCAGTGCGGTTGGAACTACTTGTCTTGTCCCGTAACAAGAATTAACTATATTGTTGTTTGTGTCTGATGGGCACGTGGGTATCAATTCTTGTACTCATACCAGTATACCTGTATACTGACCCGTTTTGTCTCTTGGCAACTCGGGTGCGTTCTGTTTGAGCGCAGCCGAGCTTCCTTTGCAGGATTAGTTGAGGCTATGGTGGTGACGTGGAATTACTTTAGTTGTTGGACTTGGCATTTGGATTTCTTTTGTTTTCTTGAGCTTAGGGTTGATATTAGTTAATGTATTTATTATTTTTTTTTAGGACTTTAGTATTGGAATAATTTGGCATGGTTTGTAACCGTACTTTATTTAAGATTGTTTTGACTATTTATTGTTATCTTGATGTTGAGGTATTGGTTAGTTATGAATTTATGGTGAATGGTTTGGTTTGCGTTTAGTTTTTGTGTTTCACCCCTAAGATTTGGATGATGAAATGTTATTGGGGTTTAGTCCTAATTTAATATTTAATTGTCCGAATTTTGGGGCGTGACAGTTTGGTATCAGAGCTCTAGGTTACCCTAGACTTGTGAGAGTTTAGGTGATCCTCGGATTGTGGAAGCATGGGTTAGCTGGTTTAGGTTGGTGATTGAGGTTATTCTAAGCCGTTATTAACGAAATTTTTTTTTTTTGTGTGTTTAACTTGAAGGTGATGGCTGGAAGGTATCTTTAATCTTTTTCAAGAACCCATTAGAATACTTTTTGATATTAGTGCCTCTCATTCTTTTATATCTAGACAGTTTGTCTACTTCCTTATCTTGACCTATTCGTGTGGAGACCCCTTTAGGAGGGGCACGTACTCTTTATGAGATGTGTAAAGATTTTGAGATAGAGTTTACGGGTAGAGTCTTGTATGCGGACCTAATTGTCTTAGGGTTTAAGGGGTTTACAATTATTTTAGGTATGGATTGGCTGCGAAAACACTTTGTGACTCTAGATTGTACTGGAAGGACTGTAAATATAGATATTCCCGGTATGCCACGGCTTATCCATACTTCTAGCGATGGAGAAGAGTCGGTGATGATGAGTTTTTTTGTGCTCGGTAGAAATCCCTAAGCAAGATATTAGTGAGGTAGATGTGGTACGTGAGTTTGAAGATGTATTTCAGGAGATACCTGGACCTCCTCCTCGACGGGTAGTAGAATTTCGCATTGACCTAGTGCCAGGAACTGCACCAATTTCTAAGGCGGCATACAGAATGGCGCCTAAGGAGCTTGTGGAGATGAAGAAGTAGCTGGAAAAGATGCTTCAGAAAGGGTTCATTCGTTCAAGTAACTCCCCGTGGGGAGCACCTGCAATCTTTGTCTCCAAGAAAGATGGCACTCTCCACATGTGCATAGATTACAGAGAACTGAACAAGGTGACTATCAAGAACAAGTATCCGCTACCTAGAATTGATGACTTGTTTGATCAGTTGAAGGGGGCAGCCATTTTCTCTCAGTTTGATCTCAGAACGGGTTACCATCAGATGGGTGTGTCAGAGGAAAGTATACCGCTTACTGCTTTTCGGACCCGGTATGGGTTGTACGAATTTCCTGTAATGCCTTTTGGTTTGACCAATGCTCCTGCCTATTTCATGGACTTGATGAACAGAATTTTTCAACCGTATCTAGATAAGTTTGTGATTATCTTTATAGAGGATATCCTGGTGTATTCTAAGAATGAGGAGGAACATAGAGAACACTTGAAGGTCGTGTTGCAAACTTTGAGGGAGCAGCAGTTATACGCTAAGTTCAGTAAGTGTCACTTTTGGGAAAAAGAAGTTCGATTTTTGGGGCATGTTGTATCCAATCAGGGGATAGTGGTAGATCCTGAAAAAGTTATTGCGGTCAAAGAATGGAAGCAGCCCACGAACCCTACAGAGGTGAGAAGTTTTTTAGGACTAGCCGGTGAATATAGAAGATTTATAGAGAAGTTTTCCACTATTGCAGTACCCATGACCAGGTTGACCCGCAAGAATGTGAAGTTCATATGGACAGATGATTGTGAGAAAGCTTTCCAGGAGTTAAAGCAGCGGTTGACTACAGCACCAGTGTTAACTATACCGGTACAAGGGGAAAAGTTAGTAGTGTTTACTGATGCGAGTGGAACTGGGTTGGGATGTGTATTGATGCAGCACTAGAAGGTTGTATCTTATGCTTCTCGACAGCTAAAACCTCATGAGAGACGGTACCCTACTCATGACTTAGAGTTGGCAGCGGTTGTTTTCGCGTTGAAAGTGTGGCGACACTACTTGTTTGGGGAGCACTTTGAGTTGTACACAGATCACAAGAGCCTCAAATATCTCTTTTCTCCAAAAAGAGTTGAACATGAGGCAACAGAGGTGGGTTGAATTCATCAGTAGTTATGATTTCGAGATCCTTTATCACCCGGGGAAAGGAAATGTAGTCGCTGATGCACTTAGTCAACAACATGGAGTATAGCTTCTGTGATGATTCAGGAATGGAAGTCCTTAGAGTTAATTTCGACGCATGATGTTCAACCAATAGAGTGTGCTGAGAAGACATATATTGGTCGTTTGACCGTGCAACCGACGTTTCTGGGTAAAGTCCGTCAGATGCAGAATTTAGATGGGTTTCTCGTCAGCAAGCTCGATGACCTTGTAGTAGATTTGATCGATGATTGTTCTACTGATTGGTCTGTGGACTCAGATGGGGGATTGCGATTTAGGGGCAGGTTATGTGTACCTAACATTGTTGAATTGAGGAAAGAGATTATGGATGATGCCCATAGGTCCCGATATACCATTCACCCTGGGGGAACTAAGATGTACCATGACCTAAAGAGGACATTTTGGTGGGAAGGAATGAAGAAAGACGTAGGAGAGTATGTTTCTCGATGTATTGTGTGCCAACAGGTTAAGGCAGAACACCAACGACCATTTGGACTTTTACAGCCTCTTGAGATTCCTACATGGAAATGGGAGTACATCTCTATGGACTTCGTGGATGGATTGCCGCGGTCTAAGCGAGGAAATGAATCTATTTGGGTGATAGTGGATCGACTCACCAAGTCTGTTCATTTTATTCCTATCAGTGTTCATCGAACTGCAGATAAACTAGCTAGGCTGTATATTCGGGAGGTGGTGCGACTTCATGGCGCACCCGTTTCTATAGTTTCAGATCGTGATCCATTGTTTGTGGCAGAGTTTTGGGAGAGTTTTCAGCATGTTTTGGGTGCTAGGTTAGACTGGAGCACGGCTTATCATCCCCAGACATATGGGCAAACTGAGCGGGTAAATCAGATCCTGGAGGATATGTTGAGAGCTTGTGTCCTCGATCTTGGTGGTAGTTGGGAAGAACACTTGCCATTGGTGGAGTTTGCTTATAATAATAGCTATCAGTCCAGCATCAGGATGGCACCTTTTGAGGCTTTGTATGGGAGGCCATGTCGATCACCTGCTTACTGGATAGAGGTAGGAGATGCGCCGTTGTTAGGACCAGAGTTGGTGAGGGAAACTACGGAGAAGGTAAATATTATTCGGGAACGTATTAAGACTGCACAAAGCCGACAGAAGAGTTACGCTGATAGAAAACGTAAGGGGATTGAGTTGGATGTTGGAGATTTCGTGTTTTTGAAGGTCTCGCCGATGAATGGTATCATGCGGTTTAGAAAGAATGAAAAGTTGGCACTTAGATTTATGGAACCATATGAGATCACTAAGAGGATTAGTAATGTGGCTTACAAATTAGTCATAACGTGTTCCACGTATCCTTATTGCGGAAGTGTGTGCAAGACCCTTCCTAAGTAGTATCACCGGAAGTGTTAGAGATTAGTGACGATTTAACGTATGTGGTGTGACCAATTATTATTCTAGACCGAGAGGTAAAGAAGTGGGAGCGCAAGAAAGTGAACTTGGTAAAAGTGTAATGGAGCGAGGATGAGAACGATATTACCTGGGAGTTAGAAGAGAAAGTTCGGCGTATGCACCAAGAACTTTTTGTTTAGTACTCTTTTCTATCGAATCTCGGGACGAGATTCTTTTGAGGTGTGTATATTGTAGCGACCCTAATTTTCTTAAGTCATTATTTTATTATTATTATGGTTATGATTATCTTATTTTATTGTTGGCTTTATTAATTAGGGGGTTACATGAGATTTAATGTGATATTTAATGGATTTAATGTTGTAATTATTAATTGGGTGGTTACATGAAATTTAATGTGATATTTAATGAATTGAATGTTGTACTTATTAATTGGGTGGTTACATGAGATTTAGTGGGATATTTAATGTTGTAATTAATAAATTTAATGTATCTATATTTAATCTTATATATATAGTAACATAGAAGTATTCAACTAGGTTGGAGAGATCAAAAGAAAAGAGAAGAAAGAAAACAAAAAAACGAGAGAGAGAGAGAAAGAGGAGAGGGAAGAAAAGGAAAGATTAGGGTTTGTTTTGGTGGCTCTATTAGTTTGCCAGATATTCTTTGATCTTATATAAAATATTGTGAGTACAAAACCCACTTCCTTTGATTTATGTTTAATTCGTGTTTTTTTAATCTATTTATTTATTTATTTATTTATTTTTATTTATTTTTATGTTGGATTGATTTTGTATTTGCATGTAGATGATGGATTGATTTTTCTTATTTTGATTAGTTATGTATGTCTTGTTTCGGGTTTTTATATGGATTTATTTTATGGTTGTAATCGCACTCATGGTTATATGAAAATAAAATAAATTAGAAACCCATAGATAAATTCCTTATACTCCACCATGACTCCATGGATTGTTGTTTTATTTGAGTGATGGGGAGAAAGAGTGTATAAAAAAGTGAGGATTATGAGAGTTGTTTAATGCCTTATGCCCGGCATTGTTATATTTGTCTCATGATGTTGATGAGATGCTCGTTCTCATGAGTAGACGAGTGCTTTGATTTACGCGCGTACGTATATGCTAACCATCCGGGGAGTGTGAGTCAAACTCGGGACGATATCCCCGTGCAAGTTTGGCTTCGGAGCGGTGTTAGGTATACAGGAGGCACATGGGATATATGTGTAGGCCAGAAGGGGAGAGCCGAAGTGGTGGAGTTAAGGAACAAAGAATTTAATTATGAGTTTATTGATATAGTGTGAATTGTATTGATTTGTACATGTTGATAAATAGTAAACGATTTCGATAAATTATGAGATTTGAGCAGAAGCATGCATACGTGATTTTGGACAACTTTTGTGTTGTAGCTTTTATTTAAAAAGATCGATTAGAACTTATAATCGGATGACCTTGGTTATTGTCGGTTTGATTCATTTTGATAATGCATATTTTATAGGCTGTGTTAACCCACGAAACGAGCTCATTTTTATTGGTTTCTCATAAATTGAAGTAAAACATTATTCTGTGCACTTTTCATGTTTTGAACGTTTCCGAAAGAAAAATCACCTTAGGGAAGTTTTTGTTCATCTTCAGCTTCAGATTTTTCGATTGAATTCCATCTAGGTTTTTCTATCAAGTTTGTCTCTCAACCTGTTAGTTTCTGTTAAATTTGTTTGCGTTGTCTTTTTGGAAATTTAATTCTGTACAACTTTTGTTCTTTGAGTCTTGGTCAATTTGAATTATTTAAGCAGGAAACGGTGCATTTTTATACTTCTTTAGCAAATTACTTATGATTATATTATACTAACTTTATTTTGCAGGATGGTGGGTCTTACTAACTTTTTATGCAGGGCTGACCCACCATATTTTTAATTATCTTTTGTTTATTTATAATCAATTTATATTTAGTTGTGTACGGGCAAGAAACTAAATGCCACCGTATCTCGGGAAACTACCAATTCGTCTCAGTGCGGTTGGAACTACTTGTCTTGTCCCGTAACAAGAATTAACTATATTGTTGTTTGTGTCTGATGGGCACGTGGGTATCAATTCTTGTACTCATACCAGTATACCTGTATACTGACCCGTTTTGTCTCTTGGCAACTCGGGTGCGTTCTGTTTGAGCGCAGCCGAGCTTCCTTTGCAGGATTAGTTGAGGCTATGGTGGTGACGTGGAATTACTTTAGTTGTTGGACTTGGCATTTGGATTTCTTTTGTTTTCTTGAGCTTAGGGTTGATATTAGTTAATGTATTTATTATTTTTTTTAGGACTTTAGTATTGGAATAATTTGGCATGGTTTGTAACCGTACTTTATTTAAGATTGTTTTGACTATTTATTGTTATCTTGATGTTGAGGTATTGGTTAGTTATGAATTTATGGTGAATGGTTTGGTTTGCGTTTAGTTTTTGTATTTCACCCCTAAGATTTGGATGATGAAATGTTATTGGGGTTTAGTCCTAATTTAATATTTAATTGTCCGAATTTTGGGGCGTGACAGTTCTCCTCTTCGAGAGGTATAAAGCTTTGCTTCTCTTCTTGCTTTATTTACTCTTTTTCTTACTATTTTTCTTTTGTTTTGGGGCTGAATAAACTCTATATTTTTGGGCTGAAACTTGTGGTTTAAGGCCAATAAAGGTTGGGGGGTGGTTCACCCTTCTTTACACCTTGCTTTCAAGGCCTTCACCCTCGTGTTTCCCATCTTTATTCTAGCCTTTGTTAGCTTAATTCCAGCATGTTTTAGGACTTATTTAGCATTGTTTTAGGAATTTTTTTGAGTGTTCATTGCATTTTAGCTTTGTATTGCATGCTTGTAGTGTAATAGTCCTCATAGGTTTGGTGGTTTAGGCCCTAGCCACCATCCTATTTGAATTGATAGTGTTTATTTATGGCTTTCCATACTTTTGATCACTCTTAATCACCTCAGCAACCTCCCTCCTTTCTTGGCTTTTCATTTGTTTTGAAAGTTAGTTCAAACTAGTTGTTTGTTTAAAGCATGAGATTGAGGTTTTATGCTTAATGGTTTAATCCCTTTGGGGGTTCATTACCAACAGTATGAAACTTCTCTCATGTCCAAAACAACACTTGATTTGATGCTTCTTTCCATTAGACGACTTAAACTCACTCTTGGACTTACTTGATTAAAGAATTAAAAGGGAACTAAAATGGAGTAATAAAATTGGTGACTAAAAAAGGGCAAGATAATAATTTGGTTTGGGTTCAATCGGACGTTAATTGAACCCTTGAGTCTTGAGTCATTTTATACTCATTAGTGATGCAAACGGCTCAAGATTCATTGTCAACTACTTCCCTTGATCATTCATGATAGGCAGGTGGTTTTGAGAGCCTTGTTTTGTTGCATTCATTGAACTTGCACCCTTTGATTCATAAGCCATCATGAAATGGAATTGCATCAATTGATGGTTTGTGAACCAAGTTTACTACTCTTTTGAGCTGTTCAAATGATAAGGAGAGGTAAGTTGTGCAAATAAACCCTTGAGAATGCCTGTTCCTGCTCTGTTTGCTCTCTGTTGCAGCAGGAAAATCCAGTCATCAGTGGGCTGGCAGGACACTATTGGCCACCTCTGCAAAACCAAACAGTGTGCTTTTTTAGGCGAAACAGAGCTGATTTGAGTTGAAAAATAGTGCAAGTGTTCTACTGTGCAACAGAGGCATCTGGCAATAGGACAGTGGCCTTCTTCGGGTAAAAACGTATCCATGCATGAACCCTCCCTCGATCCTTGGGATCCGTGAAGTGATGTTAATATTAAAGTTGTGCTTGAAGTAGTGGCTTTGTAATAATTTAATTAGCTAGAGTAGTTAACTAATTATTTTATTCGGTTTGTAATAATTAGTTAAGTAGTTTAGCTAAATTATTCATTTGGGTTTGTAATAGTTAATTAATTAGCTTAGCTTTAATTAGTTAGCTAGTTTATTCATTTAGACCCTCCTGTGTGAGGGCGCAATGTTGTAATAATGTGTATGTCTTCCAAACCCACGTCTTTCTCCCTTTTATTTACTTGCTTATGATGGTTAGATTAGGGCATCATGTTTTGTTTAGCATTCTCCATGTTTGCATCCACTTGTATTGCATGCACCGAGCCTCTGTTCATCATTCTAACTTGCATTGTTAGTTAAATACTTCTTTGAAAATGTGTTTAGACTGCATGCTATCAAATTGTTTCATATGCCATGTTAAGTAGCCGAGCTTAGTAATTGCATATCGCATGTGTTGCATTGGTCATATTGGATAAGTTAAGATCATGCATTTTTCTAACTCTTTCATCTTTCTGGCTTGGAGTACTAGGTGAGCATTTTCGCTTTAGCATATTGCATTTGTATGTTAGTGTTGTCATGTCAATGCATGTTCACCATGTGGCTAAGTGCTTAAATGATAAACTATTTGAATGCCTGTGGATGGAGGCTAGTCACTTGAATTGGGACAGTTTGATTCATGTACGTTTAAGCCCACTTTTTCTAGTGGCACATTCAACAAACTCTTTTCAAAACAAAACATGAGATCAAGTATTCCAATTCTTGCAAATTAGTCTATACTTGTGTGTGTGTGAATCACATAGTAAAGCTAGCATAATAATTAGAACAAGAACATATAATGTAGATAAGAATCACATCATGATTAGTAGAGGCTGATCTTTGATCGGGTGAGGGGGGTGCTCAGCTCATGACCTTTCCCTCTCGCACCTAAGTTCTCGAGCCAAGACAACTTTGGTGATGACGGACTAATGGCCTTTGGCTCGAGTCTTAGGTTTTCTAAATTTCCCAAAAAAATTTAGGTGGCAACTCTGAAATCTAGCAAAATAGCCAATTTTTGGCAATTTGTTCAAAACATCAATTTTCTAAAAAGAATTGCTGGATTTGGACTCTTTTTGTGTTTTCACTGTTTCTCATTGCACTTGTGAAATTAGATTCAGAACCACAAGTAGAGTCCAAATTGTAGGGCTTATTTGTCTTTCGAAATAGGGCACAAAAAATCAAGCTATAGTTTCTGGTGACTCTGCTGGGGAGATTTAGAGAACTTGATTTGAAATTCATGATGTGAAATTTTATCTACACTTATATGTTCTTTGCATTGCATTTGCATTGGTGTGCCTAAGTCACTGTGTTTGCCATCTGCTATTCTTGGACGGTTTGCCGGAGGCTTGCCCAAAAGCTTGCTGAAAGGCTGACTGGTCGTGGGCTTTGCCATGATGGGAACACAACCCTTGGATCTGGACTACCGATGTACCGTTTGATCCTCCTTTCACTTCTCGGTGTTAGGTGTGAGAGGTATATTAGGTAATCTTGCCAAGGTACCCTTTTGACTATCCGACCTAGTTGCATATAGTGAACCTATAGTGACTATTCCAATTTAGGACAGGATGCCACCCGTTTGCATGATGTTCTGAAACCCATTTGTTTGAAAAAGTGTAGCCTAGATCATACCAAAAATCTAGGATAGGGTAACCCTACCCCCTCATAGGGGTGTTTTGGTTCTTTTACTTGATACGTGGCTTTTCAGTGAAACTGTACAGGGTGGTTCTTATCAGTATGAGTTTGAGAATAGAGTTCAGTGGGGATTATAGTTCAGCTATGTGTTTTAACTATTGTGAATTGGGGCCGAAGTGTTGTTCGAGTTTTGATTATGTTTTTCTTTTTTTCTTTTTGCTAGGTAGTTTACCGTCATAGATTCAAAAAGACCTGATATTCCCCAAGTTGTGTGGACCCACTTTGGCAGGCTTTGCAAAGCTCAAGACCTTGTTGGCGGTCAGCCCATGTTAGTCTCACTTCTGTCAGTCACTTGATGAAAAAGGAACAGACGATCAGTAGCATCAGTACAAAGCACTCCACAAACATCTACCCACTCTCACTCAATTGGTTCACTGGCATCTAGTTCACCCAGATTAGCAATGGTACAAAATACAACACAGAACGCAGATGAATTCACTGCTATGATGACTGCCTTCCAAAGGACTATGGACACTATAAACCAAAGGATGGCTGCACAAGATGAAGTCATTGCCGACCTATGACGTACATCTAGGGCATCAGCATCAACCATACACCCGATCCCTACTGCTCAGCCAAACTCGGATGTACCCCCACCGGTTAAAAATCTGCCAGTCCCGGATCCTTAGGACATGTTTCCCCCAGCTCCAGCTTATCGGCCTTCGATTCAACCTCCTGTAGGGATTTTTCCTTTCGATATCAATGAAATTGATCCAACCTTAGTCAAGATTACCAGATTAGAGAAAGCATTGAAGAAATCCCAGGGCTTCAACTCTATTCCAGATATTGAAGATGGGTACACATAAGCTTCTGTCAGATTATTAGAGAAATTTAAGATGCCCCACATCAACAGATTCGATGGGAGTGGGGATTCGATTGTGCATGTCCGGTTATTTTCGGATGTATTGAGGCCCATGGGTTTGTCTCGGGCATAGAAGCTTTTGTTGTTTGGGAAAATCTTGCCTGATGTGGTGGCCATTTGGTACGCTAAGTTGGAGGACTCAACAAAGCGAAATTGGAAAGAGTTATCTGAGGCGTTTGTCAATTAGTATTCATATAACACCCAGATAGAAGTAACCATTAGTGAGCTAGAGGCTACTTCCCAGAACCCCAAAGAATCATTCATTGATTTTGTTGCCCGGTGGAGAGCCAAAGCAGCCCGAATGACAAATCAGCCTGCTGAAAGAGAACAAGTCCGACTAGTGGTCTAGAACCTTGAGCTAGACATGTTGTGGAGAATGATAGTGGCAGCACCTTTGTCCACATTTGCTTCCTTACATGAGTTGGGGGTTTAGATTGAGAGTACATTCAAAAAGGGCATTATTCACAGAACGAGTGAACCTGCAAGAAGGCCATTCTCTCGGAGTATCAATACTAGCTGTAGCACTATTCCGCGGCCTGCAGATGTCAGCAATGTTGTCACAACGGCCAAGATGGCTGATCCTTTTACTACTACCATAACCTCACAACCTTCACAAAACACCGGTCCACCCCAAAATCGAAGAGTTTTTGCTTCCCTCCATATGAGCCCAACCTACGCCCTCAAGCTATTAATGCAAAAGGGGCATCTCGAGCCTCTTGATCCTCATCCCCTTCCAGACCCATTACCATCCAAGCATGACCCTACCCAGTATTGCATCTTCCACCAACAATATGGCCATTCCACAGACATGTGCTATCGTCTGCGTCATGAGATCCAGGATCTCATTGACAACAAAATCATCACTCCACCTTCCAAACCCAACGTAAAAACGAACCCACTTCCTGCACACAGCCAAGTCCCCCCACCTAAAAAAATTAACCACATCCATACACTATCGCCCACCATCAACCCTAGTACATACATTACCTCATCCCACCTACCAAAGTTGGAGGTGGTCATTCCAGAAAGCACAGACATGTACATGATGGATCTAACACCACAAACCCAATCTAAGCCTGTGGAAATAGAAATGGAGAGAGAGAGAGAGAGAAGAATGCATCGAAGACGGGGTCATCTCATACCTATGTCATAGAGAAGGGGGTCTCGCTTGCGGAGGAGTACGATCTTAGTTTATATATTATGGCCATCGATCAACCGAAGCCGGAAGTCATACTGCCGGACTTTCTCAGCATTAATGCTATTGGGGAAGACCAAATAGCACAGAATCAGAATGAGTGGCCTGAGCAAGGCCTGAATGACTTAGCAAACCTAGAAAAGGATCTGGCAGAATTGGAAGAGGATCTGGTGGATCTTTATTTTTACGAAGAAGAAGATACGAGCTGTGTGCAGATGGGATAGTGGGACCTGAGCCAGCCAGAAACAAGTAATGGGTGGTTATGTAGGGAATAGTCTGATATGGAGGAACAGACAGGAGAGACTGGGATAGAAGAGGAAATCGCTATTAGGAGCAAGGCTGAGGTTGCACCTTGGACTGAGAAAGAACAGGCACTAGAACAATTTCAAAGGAAAATGATAGAGGAGATCCAGGTGAAGATAGCTCTGGAACAGAAAAAGGGAAAGGGGAAAGGAGAAAGAAGAGGCTGAGTCCACAATTGGCAGTGTTCAAAATGCCAAGAAAACCGAGTGAGAACCCAATGATCGAATGAGAATGTTAAAGAAACTCAAAAAATACTAGGATGCTGAAACTCAAGTTGTAATAGAGGAATAACGGTATGATGACAGGGCACGTGATGTTAAAATGCTCAGAATAGAGCCTGATAGCAGCCCAGTCATGACTGTGGGGTAGTGGTGGGTAGATAGCGATCTAAGCCACACATATATAGATGAAGGGTGGAAGGATGATACCCCTAATGATACGTGGAATACTGATGAGATTGATCATCTGACCCGCAGTGGTTGGTGCTTTAAACCCCTGACTTTAGATCAACCAAAATCTTCCAACAAAGAGGATGAAAAAGCAAATGAGAAGGATGCTGAGGAAAACCTGGTCTTGAAACAGTTAAAGAAGTTCTAGGCCCACATATCCATCGGGGGACTGATAATGGCGTCTCAAGAGCACAGACAAGCCCTGCTCGAAGCAATGAACCGAACCAAATTGTCCATTGACACCACTGCTGACTAATTGGTGTTGTTGGTCACATCTGGACACGTTATGCTAGTGATATCCTTTACGGATAAAGAGTTGCCTCTCGAGAAAACCAACCACAATCGTCCTTTATATGTAACCTTGGAAAGTTGAAAAAAATGGATTCTGGTGGTGTTAGTAGATACTGGGTCGGCGATTAATGTATGTCCAGTGAGAACTGCCTATGCCATCGGTTTGAGGCCGATTGATTTTACACCCATGACCCAAGCTATTCGAGCTTATGACAATACAAGCTGGAATGTTATGGGAACATTCAAAAGCCATATCCTCATCGACCTGTCTGAACATGAGGTGGAATTCCATGTCATGGATGTTCCAGCAACCTTTAACTTGCTACTGGGAAAGCCCTGGCTCCACTAGATGAAGGATGTGTTGTCAACCGGTCACCAACTAGTAAAGTACCTCTTTCAAGGTGGGATTGTTACTGTGTATGGCAATTCTGCAATTCATCCTCCCCAAGGAACTACCACACCAGTGCTGGGAATCATACACGGGGAAGAGGATGTATTTCTCTCCGGCTTCTCTCTGGCAGAAGCTCAATTAGTCCAGAACATCATAGTAGAAGATGAGGGAAATTATGTGAGTGCCCAGTCAATCTATATGATGAACAAATAGAGGCATGTGCCCAGATTGGGACTAGGCCGAAGTGGCAGACAGGGAGGTACTGTTGCAAAGGAGAGGAGTCATAAACCCCATGCTTTCGGGCTAGGATACAAACCTACCGCTGCAGACTGGCAAAGAAAGAGGGAGGAGTTGAGGGGAAGAGTCAAAGCAAAGAAGACTGGGAAACAGTATGAGTTAGTCTACAAACCTATACGGGGAACCCTGAATGGATTTCCCCTTCTGTGGATTCTCGGAGCCTTGGTATGACTGGGAAACGAAGACTAGGTATCTTGGGTTCGAAATCTTCTTTGGGCACCAACTACCGGAAGAGGAGGATGAGTAGGTAGACCTAAGCATTGGCAGGGATCAAGGAGAGGCTGCGAGCCTGGTTATTAAAGAGGAGGAGTTGTTGGGAAAGGCATTGGCTGACTTACTGGCGAGTTTTACTGCTGGAGCTGAGTCCACCAACTTGGGGGATAGTTTTACTATCTCAATGATCGGGGATAAACTAGCAGAGGATTTTGCTAGTCTTATCATGGATGCATCTGAGGCTCTGCGCTTGATCTAGAAGTTTGAGAAAGGCACCGTCGGCAATTCTAAATCGGATAGTGAGTCCGAGTCTGATTCCAATGAGTCTGTGGAGTCGGAATCAGATTCGAGTTCTTCAGAGTCTGGCATCCCCGGGACTGTTAACCCAGATGCCAAAGTCCTGTCCCGGTCCTCTTTTTCTTTTTCCTTTGAGTTCACTGTAACTGAAGATCTAGACTTTTTGAATGGGAATGCTGTGAATATTGCCTACTTCTCTGTGCCTTTGGTTTGTTGTATTGATCTTAATTTTCAAGATTTTGACATAAACAAAGAGGAAGAAATTCCTCGTGTTTTGAAAAACCTGGTTGACTTTGAGGAGGAGAGGCGTGTTAAGCCCTGTACAGATGAAATCGTATCAATTAACGTGGGTACTGAGGAGATCCTCGCTTGGTCCAGATTAGGTCCATGTTGTCTTCAGAGGAACGTGAGTATTTAATCGCTTTATTAAAAAAATTCAACGATGTTTTCGCGGGGTCTTACGAAAACTTGCTTGGACTTGATCCTGAGATTGTACAGCACCGAATCCCTCTTGACCCTGAGGCCCGGCCAGTTAAGCAAAAACTGCGTAGAGTACACCCAGATTGGGCTTTGAAGATCAAGGAGGAAGTTACCAAACAGATTGAGGCAGGGTTCTTACTGGTATCTAAGTATCTAACGTGGTTGGCCAATATTGTTCTAGTCCCAAAGAAGGATAGTAGAATAAGAGTCTGTGTCGATTACAGGGATCTGAATAAGGCTAGTTCGAAGGATGATTTTCTACTGCTGCATATTGATGAGTTGGTAGACTTCACCGCGGGCCATGTATTGCTCTCGCACATGGATGGGTTTTCTGGATATAACTAGATTCTGATGGCACCCGAGGATAGGGAGAAGACTGTTTTCATTACTCGATGGGGCGCCTATTGCTACCGGGTCATGCCATTAAGGTTGAATAATGTTTCGGCCACTTATCAAAGGGCTGCAACCACCATTTTGCACGACATGATCCACAAAGAGTTTGAGGTGTATGTAGACGATATGATTGTCAAGTCCAAAGACTGAGAAGACCACTACACCGCCTTGGAGAAATTCTTTCAGTAGATCAGGGACTATAGATTGAGGTTGAACCCGCAAAAATGCACCTTCAGTGTCACAACAAGAAAAATGTTGGGATTCTTGATCACACAGAGAGGAATGGAGGTAAATCCTTCCAAAATCAAGGCCATTTTAGAAAGACCAACACCAAGGATTGAAAATGAGATGCGCAACTTTCTAGGTAAAGTGCAATTCATAAGATGGTTTTATTTCCAAACTAACCTTGACTTATGAACCACTATTTGGTCTCCTAAAGAAAGGAAAGAAATTCCAATGAGATGATCGCTGCCAGTTTGCTTTTGAACAGGTCAAGCAGTACTTGCGGAATCCGCTTATGTTATCATAGCCAGAACCGGGAATGCCGCTGATCTTGTACCTGTCAGTGACAAACTCAACCATGGGGTGTATGTTAGCTCAAGAGTCGGAGGCTAAGGTGGAGAAAACCGTTTGCTACTTGAGCAAGAAAATGTTGGATTACGAGACTCGTTACACTCCCCTCAAGAAATCTTGTCTGGCTTAAGTATGGGCTACCACGGAAGTTGAGGCACAACCTATTAGCTCACTCTATAATCCTAGTTTCGAGATTAGATCCCATCAAATATCTCTTTGAGAAACTAGCGCTTATAGGTAAGCTATCCCATTGGTTGCTTCTTCTGTCTGAATTCGATCTTACATATGCTACATGCAAGTCGGTTAAAAGGAGAGCTATAGCGGAATTCCTGGCAGAGCATCCTGTAGAAGGGGATAAAGCGGTGGAGTACTTGTTCCAAGATGAAGATATTCTGCAAATGGAGGAGAAAACGTGGACAATGTACTTTGACAGAGTAGCAAATCAATACGGTTATGGGATTGATGTGTTGCTGATCGCACCCGATGACTGCCATATACCCTTAGTCTTCAAACTCCGATTCAAAGTATCCAACAACGAAGCAGAATATGAGGCATGTTTTGTTGGTTTAGAAGCCGCCCTGGAATTAGGGGCAAAAAGGTTAGACGTCATCGGGGATTCGAACTTAGTTGTGTCTCAAGCCAACGGAGATTGGCGGGTAAAAGAAGAGAAAATGAAGGTTACCATCAGGTCTTGGTTATGCTGATTCCGAGGTTTAAGAAGTTAACGTTTACCCATCTACTAAGAGAGAACAATCGATTCGCTGATGCACCAGCAACTCTATTTTCTATGGTAGACATTCCATTGGGAGTCAGGATGCGTCCGATCATTATTGAACAGAAGTACACGTCGGCCTATGAAACCATTGTCGTGATAGATGAGGCTTCAAACAAGAACCCCTGGTATTATGATATATGGAATTTACTGGAAAAGGAGGTGTATCCGAAATGAGCAAATGCCAATGACAAAAGGGGAATACGACACTTGGCCGTTCAATTTATCATCTGCGGAGGCAAGTTGTACAAAAGAGGCAATTTGGGAATGCATAAGCTATGTATTGAGGACAAGGAATCAAAGTGCCTTATGGAGGCCATCCACGGAGGAGAGTGTGAAGCCCACATGAACGGTGTGATGCTCGCCCGAAAAATCTTTAGGAAAGGCTACTATTGGTCAACCGTGGAAGAGGATTGTATTGGTTTTGTGCAGCGATGCCACAAGTGCCAGATTCATGCCAATCGCATGAACATACCGCCGTCTAAACTCTACGACGTGACTTTACCATGGCCATTTTCTGTTTAGGGAATTGATATTATCGACGCAGTTATGCCAAAGGGGTTAAACGGGTATAAGTTCATTTTGGTAGCAATCGACTACTTCACGAAATGGGTAGAAGCCCAGTCCTACTCCATGCTGAAGGTGTCGCACGTGGCTAAGTTTATCAAGAACAACATCATTTGTAGGTATGGGGTGCCCAATGAGATTATCTCCGATAATGAGACACGCTTCAAGAAAAAAGGTGATAGATATGCTTGAGAAATATAATGTGGCTTTCCATAAGTCATCAACCTCTAGGCCACAAACCAATGGGGCTGTCGAGGCTGCTAACAAAAATATTAAGAGAATTCTGCAGAAAATGGTGGAGACTTACAAAGACTGGCCAGATAAATTGCCGTTTGCACTCTGGGGCTACAAAACCTCAATCCGAACATCTACCGGGGTAACCCCTTGTTCTCTTGTTTATGGGATGGAGGCTGTTTTGCCGGTTGAAATTGAAATGTCGTCACTGTGGGTTATGGCCGAGTGTCAGATAGCGGAGGCAATTTGGCAATGGAGTAGGGTTGAGGAGTTGATGCTATTTGATGAAAGAAGGCTGAAAGCATTGTATCATGTCCAGGGCTACCAACGCAGAATTGCCAGGGCTTTTAACAAGAAAGTTAAGTCCCAGAATCTCCAAGAAGGAGACATGGTGTTGAAAGACAACTGAGCTCCAATCCATGACCTTAGGGGCATGTTCAGACCCAATTGGACTAGTCGTTATATCATCAAAGCTATTTGGTCGGGTGGAGCAGTTATTCTTATGGACTTAGATGGCCTGAGTTTTCACAGCCAATCAACATGGACAAGTTGAAGAAATCCTATCCCCGAGAGGCTCGTTAGGCCAAAAACCCAAAAGGGTGACCTTAGAGTATGAAAAATTAGAAATAAAGAAAAACTAAGCTCGCAAGGTTGAAAACCCTAAAGGGCGACTTTGGCAAAAGTTAGAGCTCAAAAGGAGAGAGTTAAAACCGAGTGAACCTGAACTGAACTACGTAAGGCCTAATTCCTATCTTTGGGATACGTAGGTAACTTCATCCTGAAGTTCGCCTGTAATCATCTCCAACTCAACTGTCCTATCCATTTGTTTGATTAGGTCATCTTTGTTCGTTATTTATAAGCTTGGTTATGATCTTCGTAGTTTGGTTGTGATATTTGTCTTGAGAAGAAGACTCATTGTACATTGTATAGCAGAGGTGGTATTCAATCAGGGGTAGCTACGATCTTCTGATTTGGGGTTGTACATCTTGAGAATCAATTCTATGCGTGTCAGGTGGTGATTGTTTTCGAAAATAGTTTTGAAAAGTTTTAATAAAAGTTGATTTTTCTCAAAATTTTACCCTTTTACAACTTGGACCATTTTGGGACCAAAAGGAAAATTTTCAGTACTGGTAATTTTAATTTTATTGATTTCAACATCTAGTACATTCTCCAACTCTTTACTACAATTTGAAGTTGCTTTTACATCATAAAACTTGAAAAGAAAGATCAAAGCAATAAAACTAGGGGCACATGAGTCAAGTGTTCCTGCGCCCTCCGTTCGTACTGGCAGAAGTCCCTGCAGCTAAAGTTGGTCCAGCTTGTGCCTCGTCTTCGAGCCAAGCCAAGCATTCTCCAGAAAAGGCATAACTGAAACTAGGGGTAGGGGCCAGAAGCTCTCTCATCCTCCAAGCAGTGAGGTACCTAGCCAAGTGTGAAGCATAAATTGGGAATGGAGCTAGGTATTCCACTCCCTCCTCTGGGCAAGTCTGATCATGTCCGAATTGGCGTCTGAACCGGAAAAGGAAAAATAATACACAGTGTGTGAGGCCAATCAACTGAATACCTAGTTGTCGGGTCATGTTGTAGCTCATCTTAGCTAAGTCAAGCTAGGGGCAACACTAAGCTATGTCAGCTGTAGACCTGTGGCACATCCAGTTACACCACCATTTCTCATTGGGAAAGTCCACTAAGTGTTGGTGAGAAAAGTACACTCAAGCTGAGTAAATTGGGCAAGAGTCCTTCACCTTCAGTTTGTCCATCAGCCAAGCCTAGGAAGGGATGAAAAACAGAGAGATTGAAGAATAGAGAGATGTATCTTAAGAGAAAAGTAAGGAAAGGGCTTTGAGAGAAAATAGAGTCTGAATGTTAAATGAAGTGAGAAATATATATGGGATAGGGTGGGAAACAATACTTGATGCAGCACTGGACTTCCCGCAAACCTAGTGGTCTCTCGCCGGTGAAAAGAGTCCAAACCCATCAAGGTCTCACCCAAGACCAAACCAATGCAACTCTTACCCTCTTTCAGGTGTTGGTGTAGACGACGCGAATCCGTTTGTTCTGAGCTACTACAAGTTCAGACTCGTGTCATGGTTCTGAATCTAATCTCACAAAGTGCAATGTGAGACCGATAAATCACCAAAGAGTTCAAATCCAGCAAATCGTTTTGGAAAACTGATTTTAATAAAGAAGTGCCAAACATGGACTGCTTTTCTAGATACAGAGTCGCCACCTAAACATTTTATTTTGGGGGAAATTTAGGAAACCCTGACTCGTGCCTAAGGCCACGTGTCTGTCATCACCAAAGTTGCCTCGGTTCGGGAACTTGGGTACGAGAGGGGAAGGTCATGCAATGAGCACCCCCGCTCGCCCGATCAAAGATCGGCCTGTACTAAGCATGATATTTTGTTTTTGAAAACACATGTGTTCTTATTCCGGTTATTAACTTAAAATTACTATGTGATGCGCACAGCATACAAGTATAGACTAGATCGCCTAATTTGGAACAAAACATTGCATGTTCGCTTGCGAAAATGATTTGAAGTTTGCTACTCGTAAGTAGGCTAAATCGCGGATTTCGATGAATTGTTTGAATTCAAGCAATCCAACCTTCACCCACAGGCATTCAGGCAGTTAAATCAGTTAAGCAGTTAGCCTCATGGCAAGCATGCTAACATGGCAACACTTACACACATGCAGTATGCTAAGGCGTAAACACTCACAGTGTACTCCAAGCCAAAACAAAGAACTAGTTAGAAATCATGCATGATCCTAGTTCATGCTAAGATGGCTAATACAACACATGCGAAAATGCAATTAAGATAGGCTCGGCTATCCTAGGATGTCATGTGAAATGCAACTTGGTACATGTATTCAAATTGGAATTGAAATACAATGCAGTTAGTATGATACGCCGAGCCCGGTGCATGCAATACAGATGAATGAATGCACGCATGCGAAACATAAGTATGCTAATCGAAATATGTCCTAAAACTAACCATCGTAAGCGGTTAAGTAAAAGGGAGAAAGAAATGGGGGTTGGAAGACATGTATCACACACACGCACGCTTATTACAACCATTGGCCCTCTCGACGGAGGGTCTGAATAATGAGCTAACTAGCTAATCTAAGCTAATTATTACATCACAAAACTAATTAACTAACAAGCTAATTAATTAAGCTATTACAACACGAATTGAATAGTTAAACGCATTAACTAATTAAGTACAAAACCAAAGCATAAACTAGCTAAGCAAATTAGCTAAGTAAAGCAGTAAAGCAGGAGCCTCAGAGTGAGAAGAATGCACGCTGTAGACGTGCTCTTGGGCTTTGCTACTACAGTTCGGAATCAAATGTCACGGTTCTGAATCTAATCCCACAAAGTGCAATGCGAGACCGATAAACCACCAAAGAGTCCAAATCCGGCAAATCGTTTTGGAAAATTGATTTTTAAGAAAGAAGTGCCAAACATGGACTGCTTTGCCAGATATAGAGTCGCCACCTAAATATTTTATTTTTTGGGGGAATTTAGGAAACCCTGACTCGTGCCTAAGGCCACGTGTTCGTCATCACCAAAGTTGCCTCGGCTCGGGAACTTGGGTACGATTGGGGAAGGTCATGCAATGAGCACCCCCGTTAGCCCGATCGAAGATTGGCATGTACTAAGCATGATATCTTGTTTTTGAAAACACATGCGTTCTTATTCCAGTTAATTAGCTAGATTTACTATGTGATGCGCACAACACACAAGTATAGACTAGATCGCCTAATTTGGAACAAAGCATCGCATATTTGTTTGTTTGAAAATAGTTTGAAGTTTGCTACTCACAAGTAGGCTAAAATGCGGATTTTGATGAATTGTTCCAATTCAAGCAATCCAACCTTCACCCACAGGCATTCAGGCAGTTATATCACATAAGCAATTAGCCTCATGGCAAGCATGCTATCATGTT
This sequence comes from Camellia sinensis, assembly GCF_055761805.1. Lineage (NCBI taxonomy): Eukaryota > Viridiplantae > Streptophyta > Magnoliopsida > Ericales > Theaceae > Camellia > Camellia sinensis. The sequence continues at coordinate 45,818,263 of NC_138961.1, forward strand.
AACACTCACATACATGCAAGATGATAAAGCATAAACACTTACAGTGTACTTCGAGCCAAAACAAGAAACTAGCTAGTAATCATGCATGATCCTAGTTCATGTTGAGATGGCTAATGCAACACATGCAAAATGCAACTAGAATAGGCTTGGCTATTCTAAGATGGCATATGAGGTATGACAACTCGATACATGTATTCAAGTAGGGATTGAAATACAATGCAGTTAGTATGATGTGCCGAGCCTGGTGCATGCGATACAGATGAATGGATGCAAACATGCGAGCATAAGGATGCTAAATGAAATGTGCCCTTAAACTAACCATCGTAAGAGGTTAAGTAAAAGGGAGAAAGATGTGGGGTTAGAAGACATGCATCACACACACGCACGCTTATTACACAATTGCGCCCTCTCGACGGAGGGACCGAAAGAATAATACAAATTAACTAATTAACTAACTAACAAGCTAATAAATTATTACAAAGCCAAATGAATAACTAGCTACAACTAATTATTACAGCACTTAAATAATTAACAAATTAATTAAGCTATGAAGACAGTAAAACAGCCTCGGGAAGAGGGACGAATGCATGCTCGGTCGGCTTTGCTCAGAAATCCGTTGCCATGCTTCATGTTGCCTCTGTTTGCACTGCTCTGTACCTCTGAAAACTGTGCCAACTCCTGTGACACTTCTAAACCACCTTGTAGGCATGCTGAGAGGCCATCGGCCAAAATATAGGGCCATCAGCCATGGGAAATTGGTCATCGACCAAATATAAGGATCTCGGCCAAATGTTGTTAGCCGACCGGCACTGAATATAGCCGATCGGTCATCTCTTCTTGCTGAATGCTTCTTTAGACAGAGCATAGCAATACATTTGCAAGACAATGTTTGCACAACCACACCCCTTATCATGTTTGAGACTCAAAGGAGCGTAGTTCTCGACCCTCGGACCATCCATCACGCATTTCGATGCATGATGGCCAAAGAGGCCAAGTGCGCAATTCAATATCAAATGAGATGCACAAAACACACAAGGAGCCCCAATGCAATGCAACCTAAGTATGCAAGCAAAGCTAATGCAACATGATCATGTTAATAACAATGCCATGTGATGCAACTAGCATATAACAATATGCAAAGGGGCAAGTATGTAACAACATGTTAATTAGCAAGCATGTGACAACATGCAATTTGACAAGCATGCAACGAGCATGTAAGCATGATGTAATAGGACTAGCATGCAACAACATGCAATGGAACTAGTATGCAACAAGCATACGACAACATACAAGGCAAGCATGCAACAACATGCGAAGATGGACTTAAACCAAAATGGGAGGACCTCGGCCATGCCCAAATCAGTGGCCAAAATGCTAAGAAATAATGGACAAAAGCACATACAAACATGCACATGTAATGGCCTATCACCTAGGCATAAAAGGGCAACTTTCAAGAGCACTTAAAAGGAGACAAATATGGGCATGTGACAAACATGGTAAGCTCTAAAATTATGTTAGGAAAGGTACCAAACCAATCAAACAAAGCAAGCAAATCATGCAAGAAGACTCAAGGCTCAAGGCTAGCCAAGGGGTTCAAACCATGGCTATGCAAAACATGAAGCAAATGGAAAGTACAATCCAAAACAGTCCTAGATCATGTCAAAATGAGCCTAAAACATGCAAGGACCAAAGCCAAAATAAGCTAGAACGAAGGACCAAAAGCATGAGGCATGCAAGGCCACAAAAGGGGTGTTACACTACACCTATCAAAACCAAACATGGCATGAGTTAAGCAATAAAAATCAGAGTTATATCATGGCAAAATAACCCGCAAAACATATTGAAATGATGGCTCGCAGGCTAAGGCATGAAGGCATACGCAATGATTCATGTGAAGGCATACGCAATGATTCATGTTAAGGCATAATGGGGCCAACCCTCCAACGCATTAAATGAATAACAAATGCAAGTGCATGAGCATGAAACATGGACTGAAATAACATTACAAATGATGCCAAATCATTGAAATGAGCCAAGTAAAGCATGCTAGTGGACTTGATGCACAAAGCTAACAAGCTAGGTTGCATGGTAGCTATACAAAGCATGGCATATATGATCAAAACAACATGAAACAGAGCTGGAGCATGGTAAAACATGACTAAAAGCTCCTTCGAGCTGAGACAAAATATGCAAGCATGATGGTTTAAACACAAGATGCATGTTAAGGCAATAGAGAGGATTACAAGACAAGTACATGGTGCATGCAAGAAGCCATTAAACCAACCTTAGACAGAGGTAAAACATGGCAAAATAACACCAAATACTTGCTGAAACAGAGCTAAAACAAGCTAAGCAAACATGCTACCAATGTAAGCCATTTATACTAGCATACAAGACAACAAGGAGAGGGGATGACCCTCTCTTATTTAAAACCTCAAAACCACCTTTCCACAACTGAAAATCCTTTGGATTTCAGTGGTAGAAAGGTCATGCAAAGCTAAGAACAAGGGCCAAAAGGGATGGCCTAAAACAAGACCTAACAAGGCCTTAGAGGGGGTAAACAACCCCAGACCAAAAAGAGACCTGAACCAAAGATTTAAAGCACCAAAAAATAGAATTTTTATTACTTAAGAGCTAGGCTTAAAACAATAAGAAAGTTGGTCTAAAAGCTTGAGAAAGAATGGGGGTTTAAAAGCAAGTTTGCTCACCCTTGAAGAACCTCTTCAAGAACACCACTCCAGCAACTTTCTCTGATCAAAATCACCTCAAGAACCCTAAGACCAACTCCCTAGTACCTCAGCAACCAAGGATGGTGTATTGCTAGGTGTTTGTGTGCAATAGTGAGAACAAAACACCCTTTAGAGCACAAAAACACGCACAAATATGTAAAGAGAGGGAAATATAGAGATAGATAGATAGAATTTCTCTAACCCTATTTTTCAGAACGTCCGAGAAGGGAGGAAGAGCTCCCTTCTTGTAGAAATCCAATTCCAAGGCTTCCTAAGCAAGCTAAGCAAAGGTGTAAATCCCTTCAAACACGTGTATGGAGGGTGTGAATTGTGCATGCCAGCTGTGACAGCTGGCATAAAATATCTGCATAAAGAAGATGAACAGGGTTCGGCCAGAAAACATGGCCGATCGACCAACATAAGTGCCGGCCAACCAAATAATGTGCCAATCGGCCAACAATTTTGGCCGATGGCAAGAAAACAAGGCCGATGGCTTCAAGCCTTGGCCGATGGGTTGACGGGATGGCAAACAAGCCACCCTCTTCCCTTAAAAGCAAAAGCACAAGTGCTTGGTCCACAACCAAACGTAAAACAAACAAGTTGAGAGATCTTGAGGCAAGGCGCGCGACCGAGGCCTTCGGGAACTCAAAACAAACATAGGAATGAATGATCATCGAGTGTTCAAACGATGACGTCCAAGTCTTGAGGATAGTCAAAAATGGGGTGTCTACAGTGGCCCATCTTTGACAGAACTCGAAAGTCATAAAGATGACGGGAGTGAATGTCAAAGGCCAGAGACGACCCATTTTTGACAAGGCCGAAGACTTAGACATGCATACAAGATAACAAAGATATGTGCCCGAAGGCAGGGGCAAAATGCAAATGACATGCACGGTGTCGAACATAACTTATGATCGTGCAAAGGGAGCTGTAATGAAGCATAACATGCAACAGTTTTAAGCAAGCGAATTCGAACCAAACTACATTACATGCAGGAAGGATGTAAGAGAGTTATTCAATTCTCGCTACGTCTCACGCGGAGAATGTACAATACCTGTCGATTCGTCTAGTCGCGCCAGCCTCAAATGAACCGTACATATAATATCGTGCCTGCAAAAGAAAGAAACTTAACAGGTACAATATCGTTAGAAACATGCATAACAATGCAATTTAAAACTGCGTGACAACGCAAGTGAAGTGTGCATAACAATGCAGGTAGAACATGCGAGACAACGCAAGGTAAGATGTACATAACAATGTAAGTAACAAACGTAATAGCGTAAGTTAAAGATGCGAAACAACGCGAATGACGAGCGTAACAGCGCAAGTTAAAGGGGTACGTGAAACAACGCAAATTAGATGGCTTGCAAAACAATGCAAGTTAGATAGATTACAAAACAATGCAAGTTAGATAGGTTGCAAAACAATTCAAGTTAGATAGGTTGCAAAACAATGCAAGTTAGATAGGTTGCAAAACAATGCAAGTTAGAGGGGGTGCAAGACAATGCAAGTTAGTGGAGAAGTGCAAGACAATGCACAAGTTAGAGGGGAGTGCAAGACAATGCACAAGTTAGTGGGGTTGTGCAAGACAATGCACAAGTTAGTAGGGGGTGTAAGACAATGTGCAAGTTAGTGAGAGTGCAAGACAATGCATGCGTTAGTAGGGGGTGCAAGACAATGCACGCGTTAGTAGGGGTGCAAGACAATGCCAGTTATAGGGGGTGCAAGACAATGCACATAACGAACAAGACAATGCCGGTTATAAGGGTATGCAAAACAATGCGAAAGAGGCATGCATGACAATGCGAGGTAAGGAAATGCGTGACAATGCAAATGAGATGTGCCTGACAATGCAGATGAGGAAATGCATGACAATACAAATGAGATGTGCATGACAATGCAGATGAAGAAATGCATGACAATGCAAATGAGGTGTGCATGATAATACAGATGAGGAAATGCATGACAATGCAAATGAGATGTGCATGACAATGCAGATGAGGAAATGCATGACAATGCAAATGAGGTGTGCATTACAATGCAGATGAGGAAATGCGTGACAATACAAATGACGTGTTCGTGACAATGCATGTACTGAAATGCATGTCAATGCAAATGAGATGTGCATGACAATGCATGTACTGAAATGCATGTCAATGTATGTAACATAATAAGATGTATGATGATGTAAATGAGATATGCGAAACAACGTGGATGGAGGGGCCAAGACAATGCGACCCAAGGGATGTGCATGACAATGCAAGCATGGCGTGGGAGACAACGTATAAGAGATGTGCATAACAATGCAAGCATGGTGTGCGCTACAATGCATATAGTACGTGCATAACAATGCAAGGATGGTATGCGCTACAACGCACATAGTACGTGCATAACAATGCAAGAGCGAAATGACGTATAACCAATGCGCGCTCATTTTAAACACGACAAAACGTTGTAAAGCAACGTATTTAAAGTAATTTTCGAATCTCGCAAGAGACAAAAGGATACGAAAAAGGATACACCTCGTACGTATCAAGTGCCGCACTCAGAAGGCACGATTCGAGGTCAACACGAAGGTCGGTTGAGCTTCAAAAGTCTACTTTCTTGCACTGTCTTGAGAAATGAAGGTCCCAAACAACATAATTGACCCAAACAAGGGTGTTGGAGGTGCATTGACCACAAGGAAAGTCCATCGGCCATACATCGGCCACAAAATAAGCTCATCGGCCAAATATTTAGCCGATCGGCTAACAATTTGGCTGATCGGCCAAAAATGGCAGTTTCGGGACAGTTATGTCTTTTTGCCTCGGGTCCTTTAAATATAGGGTTCCGAACCCCATATTTTCACTTCTCCAAACTCGAAAATTATTCTTCTCCCTCTCTAGGTGATTTTCTTCGCTTCGATCCTCGTTATTCTCTCGTTTTTGAGCCTTTTCCATCGTTCGATTCGCGAAACCTTTTCCGTTTCGCATACTTTGAACCGAACAAAACTCGGTTTCGGTGTCCTTTTCTCGATTTCCACCACTTGGGGTTTGTTTCCCCCGAGTTACACTCGATCTTCGTGCCTTTTCCACACTCCGACCTTCTCTCCCATTTTTCACCCCCTCAGGGTTGACTTTTGGGTTGACTTTTCGCATTCTTGCTTATTTTTCACATTCTCAGCCATTTTCGCACTCTTTTCAAGATGGCAGATGACATTCCACGAGGTGGGAGTCCCCCAGAGATGGACATGGATCCTGAGGTTGAGCTCTTGCCTTTTTACATCCGACCATTCGACCCGGTGACCTATAGGCTGGCGATATATGTGTTGCCTCCCGATGGCATCCGCCACTTCAGGAGTTATGCGCGGGGCGCGCCACTGGAGCTTTTGTTGCATGAGCCAGAGTCACATTTGTCTTACGGCGCCACTGAGGTATACTCCTTCTCTATTTCATTTTCTGCAATGTAGAACATCTAACTGCGATAGTCGATTCTGTTCTTTAACTGCTTAACCCAGATACACTGATACGTCATATGTGTAGTTCACCGTGAGCACACCCACATCCGATATCTGTATAAACTTGAACACAAGCACACACACTGCATTTTCAACTGAATAATCCAAACAGACTGATACATTATATGCTGTAGTTCATCGTGAGCACAACCGCACCCAATACCTGTGTAATCTTGAACACATGCATACACACCGTATATTCAACTGAATGCATTCAAAAACTGTATTCCTAACATTGCTTCGCAACTGCTTCTTTTGAACACAGGGAGATTCCCATGCCTTCCGGGGGTATGGGAATACCGTTGCCCGTGGTTGGTACATGGAGCTGCTCGATGTGCTCCGCCACATCGTCGACCGGGCCGGCTTTGGGACTTTCTGCATGGGACTCTCGCGCCTCACTGTGAGTAGGCCCCTTCTTGCTGCTTTGGTGGAGAGGTGGTGGGACACCACCGACTCCTTCCACCTTTCTACTGTTGGGGAGATGACGATGACCCCCTTTGACTTCTCGATGCTCACCGGCATCGGGGTAGGGGATGATCCGATCCCCTTTGATATAGATATGGACGAGTGGGACGCCGCCCAGATACACTTGCTCGGCGCTCATCCACCTCTTGCCCGGCCAGGGTTCATGAGGTACTCATGGTTCGAGGACCACTTCCGGATTCAGGCGCCCACGACCCGAGAGGAGGCGTAGCAGTATGCCTGCGGCTTCATTATGTTCCTGCTGGGGACCACACTCTTCGTCGACCGGGCGAACACTGTCACCTTATACTTGCTGAGCGCACTGGTAGACGTGACCAGGATCCGCCGCTACGACTGGGGTGGCGTAGGCTTGGCCACCGTCTATGGATATATGAGCCCATCTTCCCCGCCGCAGCGAACACCTGCTCGGAGGATACTGGCGAGCCTGGGAGGTACACTTTCCTTTTCTTCTTTACAGTTCTGCTTTATATTTTCTGTACACCGCACACATTGCGCATACGCAATCTGCTTCACACTGGCTGTACACTGCACACACTACACACTCTGAACAATACACTGCACACACTGCGCAATACTTTGCACAATACACTGCACAATACACTGTTCTTTGATTTCTACTTTATTCTGCATTTTGCTTTATTTGATAAGCATACTGATGTTTGCCCTGTCGTACTCTGTAGTTGTGGGTGTATGTCTACTTTCCTAGGCTTGTCCCAGTGCTAGATGTTGAGATTCCCCTTGGCATTCCATTTTCTTACCGCTTCGATGTGAGATGCGAGCGGAGGCCACGGGAGTTTTTTTATGTTCTTCTGCCGATATTTCGATACCATCACCGCCGCAGAGGTATGTGAAACTTTACAGTTTATTTAAGCTTTGCCTTACATTGTACTTTCAACAGTAGATAACAAACTGCGTATCATTTGCAGATCACCTGGCAGCCTTGGGCCCCATTGCCGGAGGCGGTCAGAGATCAGTACGCAGGCGCTCAGAAGACTGCCCGATTCAGGATTCTGCTGGAGGGCCCAGTCTGTAGGGCTTGGTACCTGAGCGAGCGCTTCCTGCGTCAGACCTTGGGCTTATCAAAGCAGATAATCCCGGCGTCGCCTCCTACCCACATAAGGCACACTGAGAGATATATCCTAGATGAGATGATGGACTACACGATCGGCTGGGACTCAGAGCCCTTTAGAGACGAGGGTGACTACACCGAGTTCATCCAGGCCTATCTGATGCGACCTCTGACCGGTGCTCGCCGAGCTGAGAGAGAGAGACCTGCAGTTCCAGCGGCAGGAGTAGGGGCATGGAGGGCACCTCAGGCCCGTAGCAGGAGTGGGTCCCGGAGGGGACGGGGAGCTGAGTGGCCAGCACTGCCTACCACCATGACATGCCGAGGGTAAGGTGGGGAGACTTACCAGATACCCATCGCTTCTCCTCCGGCTGATCATGAGCTCGTTGGAGTTTACGGCTTGACTCCGGTATGTACTGCTAGACTTTGCATTCTGTTCAGTCATTTTAATTCATTTGATATCCTGCAGAATACTAATTACTTCAACACTTTTGCAGGCTTCCATTGAGTACACTAGGCAGTCTCTGGAGTTGACAGCCTCAGTGATGGGGATGTTGCAGAGGAGCCTGGACCTACTGACCATCTATAGTATCCCGGTAAGTTCTTTCAACTCCAGTCCCAAACTTTGCATACTCTATTCCATACATGATCTGATGCATCGCATTTATGGATATGACACTCGATACACCGCATTCACATACCACTCACGACACTGATATACTGTAACTCACATCATTCAAACATTGCACTCGGCATTCATACTCTGCTTTGCATAGCATAACTGATGCTTTTGCTCACTGTTCTTTTTAGGCCCCATTCCAGATTTCGACTGCGGGAGGTGCTCCAGCTGGACCCTCTGTACCCACTCGAGAAGGAGGGGGAGTCAGGCAGGGGATGATGATCCACAGCCGAGGCAGGCACAGGCGCACCCGTGCTGAGAGTAGTTCACGAGAGTCCTCCCCTGATGATTCTGATGAGGAGGTAGCGTCGTCTGAGGGCGAGGCCGGGGACCACTCAGATTCAGACTACGGAGCTGGCAGTGGCAATCCTGGACCCTCGTCCAGGAAGAGGACCAAGACCGACTCCCGCATTTGAGACCATTGATGTTGGCCCAGATATTTGCTACTTTTCTTTTCTGCTTTGTTCGAACATTTTGTTACTTTTCTCTTTTTTTTTTTTTTTTTTGCTTTACTTTTCTTTTTGCTGGTAGTTTAAGCACATTGTACTGCCTCAGGCAGGTTTTACTTTCTTCAAAACTATGTACTTTTGCAAGAGACATATGATGAAATGAAACAGCTATTTTGTTCAAAAAGTGTTACATTTGTACATTCTATGCATCGCATCGCATTACATAACAATGTAAATGAGATTGAACTTTGTTTTGAAAACCAAATGCTCGAATTGCATCAATCAGGTAGTGAACCAACTAACGACAAAACAACTCGATAAACAAAACAAAGAACTCGACAAGCTAACCAAGTGTAATTACAACTCGATAAGCGAAACAAAGACTTAAAGAATGTAAAATACAACTCGATAAGCAAATATACAACAACTCGATAAGCAAACCGAAGTAACACAGGCATGAATTTGCAAAATCATCACCGGAAGGCCTTGGAAGTGGAACCAATCATAAGTTCTCAACATATTCAACATATAGACTGCTCATAGAACAAAGGGAGAGGCCATCGGCCAAAAGGAAAGGCCATCGACCACAAGAAATGGCCATCGGCCAGAATTTCTAGCCGATCGGCCAAAAAAAAAATGGTCGGTCGGCACTATTTTTGGCCGATCGGCCAAAAATGGAAAGAACCTCCAGAATGTTGACACCTGTCTTCCACTCAACACCTTATCTTCTATAAAAGCCACAGCTTTGTAGTTTTCCTCATTTTAGCTCTGATTTGCACCAAATGGAAGAGTTTCTTGTCTAAAATCTCGCAACTTGGATTGCCAACTTGGATGGCTCGGAAAGGCTAAATTTCCAGGGCTTCGACATAAATGCACTATTCACGTTGGGTCGCACCCCGCTGCATTTTCCGTTCCTCTATGCCACGGAAAGGTTTTGGAATCCAGTGACACACGTCTTTAGCTTTGGCAGACAAGAGCTGTGTCCCACTTTCGAGGATTTCCAAGCTTTAATCGAATCCGAGCGTGATCAAGAAATCTTGCCTCAACTCCGGTTTGGCCACGTCCAAGCTTTAGGAAAGATGTGCGGCCTTACTTTGCACAACACTCGGTCATTGATTCATGACGGAGAGCTGGACATTCCGAGCTTGGTATGTCGGTTTTCTAATGCTGGTGATCGCGGCGACCATCATTGGCAAGGTTATCGGCGACACGCGCTTTGCTTATGCATGCTATCTCACTTCTTGCTTGCCCCAGGCTTGGGAGGGTTTAGCACTCATTTGATCGAGGTTGCTGAGGGCTTAAGAGAGGGTAAGAGTTGCATCGCCATGACGCTAGCCGAAACATTGATGGGCTTGGACGTTTTTCATCGCCGAGAGACGGCTAGATTTGCGGGGAGTCGACTACTATTGCAGGTAATGTTTCCCATCTCATCTCACATATACTGCTCACATCACTCGACCCTCAGGCTCGGTTTTTTTCTCTTAAAACCCTTTGCTCACTTTTTCTCTCAACATACACTTCTCTATTCTTTAATCTCTCATTTTTCATCCCTCTCCAGGTATGGTTGATGGACAAATTGAGAGTGATGGACTCAGGTCCGGTATATTCAGCTCGCAGTTATTCCTCCCGGCGACATCTAGTTGATGCTTCGGATGAGAAATGGTGGTATAACTGGATGTGCAGCTTGTCTGCAGATCACATTGCTTGGCGTTACCCTTGACTCAATTTACCAATGATGAGCTATAGCATGACTCGCCAGCCCGGGATCCAATTGGTTGGTCTGGCACACTGCGTTTTTTATTTTCCGTTCTGGTTCCGGCGCCAGTTCGGACATGATCAGACTTGCCCAGAAGAGGGGATAGAGTACCCTGCTACATTTCTGGTCCAAGGCGCGCAACTAGCTCAGTATGCCACAGCATGGAGAACGAGAGAGCTTCTGGCCCCCGCTCCCACTTTCAGCTGCACCCTCTCTGATGAGTGCATAGATTGGCTCAATGAAGAGGCACAGCTTGGGCCCAGCTTGGCATCAGAGGCTTCGACCAGCTCTGGGAGGGAACGCAGGGACACTTGACTATGCCCCGGATTTATTTTCTTTAATCAGAACTTTCAAGTTTTCTTTATGAACGTAATGAAAAGCAACTTCAATTTTGTATTCAAGAGTAGGAGAACTCTGTATTGAAATCAATGAAATTGAAGGTTGTGGGTACTGAAAATTTTCCGTTTGGTCCAAAAATGGTCTAAGTTGTAAAAAGATTAATTTGAGCAAAATCAACTTTTATTAAAACTTTTCAAAACCATTTTCAATATGGATCAAAACTGGACGTGCCCGAGATCTGTCACTGAGATGCACAACCCCGGATTCCAGCAACTGGAAAGTTGCCCCTATGAGTAGCACTGCACTGGAGATCACAACCGAGCTCTTGAATGCATGAATAGACAAAGATGACCAAACATGATCACATGGACAAAGTTGATCGGGGAAGTGTTTATGGCTGGACTTCAGGATGAAGTTGCCTACGTATCCCAAAGATGGGAATCAAGCCTTACGTAGCTCGGCTTAGGTTCACTCATGTATTAACCCTCATCTTTTACGCTCTAACTTTTGCCAAGGCCGCCCTTTGCGGGTTTTCAACCTTGCGAGTTCAGTTTTTATAATTTCAAATTTTCTGTGCCCTAACTTTTGCCTAGGTCAGCCTTTCGGGTTTTCGGCCTAGCGAGCCACTCAGGAAAAATATTTCTTCAACTTGTCCATGTTGATCGGTTGGGAGAACTCTAGGCCATCTAGGTCCATCAGAACGACAACTACGCCTGACCAGATAGACTTGATGATGTAAGGACCAGTCCAATTGGGTCTGAACTTGCCCCTAGGGTCGTGAATGAGAGCTCGGTTGTCTTTGAGCACTAAATCCCCTTTCTCCAAATTCCTGGACTTAACCTTCTTGTTGAAAGCCCTAGCAATTCTTCGTTGATAACCCTGAACATGGTACAGTGCTTTCAACCTCCTCTCATCAAACAACACGAGTTCTTCGAACCTACTTTGTTGCTAATCTACCTCAGTTATCTGACACTCAGCCAATATTCGTAATGACGGAACCTCAATTTCGATAGGCAGAACGGCCTCCATCCCATAAACCAAGGAATACGGAGTCGCCCCAGTAGAAGTTCGAATTGAAGTCCGGTAGCCCCACAGAGCAAATGACAACTTATCTGGCCAGTCCTGGTAGGTTTCCATCATTTTCTGCAAAATGTGTTTGATATTCTTGTTGGCGGCCTCAACTGCTCTGTTGGTCTGCGGCCGATATGTAGATGACTTGTGAAAAGCCACATTGTATTTGTCCAACAAGTCGATTACTTCTCTCTTGAAATGGGAACCATTATCTGAAATGATCTCGTTCGGGACCCCATAGCGACAGATGATGTTGTTCCGGATGAACTTGGCGACATGCAAAGCTTTCAACACCGCGTAAGACTGAGCCTCAACCCACTTTGTGAAGTAGTCTATCGCTACCAGAATGAACTCATGCCCATTGGACCCCCTCGGAGTGACAGTTCCGATCACATCAATCCCCTAGACTGAAAATGGCCATGGCGAAGTCATGTTGTACAACTTTGACGGCGGACATTTGTGGCATCGCCGGACAAAGCCAATACAATCCTCCTCCATGGTGGACCAGTAGTAACCTTGTCTAAGGATCTTCCGGGCTAACATCACCCCGTTCATGTGTGCTTCGCACTCTCCTCCATGGATAGCCTCTATCAGGCGCTTCGATTCTTCAGCATCAACACACAACTTATGCATCCCGAGATGACCTCTCTTGTACAGTTTACCCCCGCAGATGATGAACTGTGTAGCCATTCTTCGAATTTCCCTTTTATCCTTGGCATTTGCCCCTAGTGGATACGCCTCTTTTCCCAAGAAGTTCCAGACATCGTAGTACCAGGGGTTCTCATCTTGAACCTCATCTATGGCAGCAATCAACTCGTAGGCTGGCACAAATTTCTGGTCAATGATGATCGGATGCATCCGGACTCCAAAAGGGATGTCTATCATAGAAGATAGAGTTGCTAGTGAATCTGTGAACTTGTTGTTCTCTCTTAACAGATGAGCGAAGTTCAGCTTCTCAAACTGAGGAATCAGCAAGTCCAAGGTCTGGTGGTAGATTCTCATCTTTTCTTCTTTGACTTTCCAATCTCTTTTAGCTTGAGATACAACAAGGTTCGAGTCCCCGATAACGTCTAGCCGCTTTGCCCCTAGTTCTAGGGCAGCTTCTAAACCGGTAATGCATGCCTCGTACTCTGCCTCATTGTTCGAGACTTTGAAACGGAGTTTGAATGCTAGGGGTATGCAGGAATTCTCGGGCGCTATTAGCAACACTCCTATCCTATACCCATATTGGTTTGACGCTTTGTCAAAGTACATCGTCCAAGTTTCGTCTTCGACATGCAGAATAGCCTCGTCTGGGAATAGGTACTCAACTGCTTCATCCCCGTCCACTGGGTGATCGGCTAGGAACTCCGCTACCGCTCTTCCCTTTACTGACTTGCGTGTCACATATTTCAGATAAAATTCAGAAAGCAGAAGCAACGAATGGGCGAGCCTACCCATAAGTGCCGGTTTCTCGAAGAGATATTTGATGGGATCTAATCTCGAAACCAGTATTACGGAGTGAGCTAACAGGTAGTGCCGCAGCTTCCTGGTAGCCCATACCAAGGCCAGACAAGCCTTCTCCAGCGGAGTGTAGCGGGTCTCGTAATCCAGCATTTTCTTATTCAGATAGTAGATAGCCCTCTCCACTTTGTCCTCAGACTCATGTGCCAGCATGCAGCCTATTGTAGTTTCAGTCAATGAAAGATACAAAATCAACGGTTTTCCCGGCTCAGGCGGTGACAACACGGGTGGGTTCTGTAAGTATTACTTGATCTGTTCAAAAGTAGCTTGGCATCGGCCGTCCCATTGGAACTTTGTTCCTTTCTTCAAGAGACCAAAGAGTGGTTCACAAGTCAAGGTTAATTTAGCAATAAACCGTCTTATGAATTGCACGTTACCTAGAAAGCCTTGCACCTCCTTTTCAGTCCTCAGTGGTGGCATTTCTAAGATGGCCTTGATTTTGGAAGGGTCGACTTCGATACCTCTCCGTGTAATCAAGAACCCCAGCATTTTCCCTACTGTAACACCAAACGTACACTTCTGAGGATTCAGCCGCAACTGAAATTCCCTGATCTTTTGGAAGAACTTTTGCAAGGCGGTGTAGTGGCCCTCTCTTTCGTTGGACTTGACAATCATGTCGTCCACATACACCTCAACCTCTTTGTGGATCATGTCGTGCAATATCGTGGTCGCAGCCCGTTGATATGTAGCTCCAGCATTCTTCAACCCAAATGGCATCACCCTATAACAATAGGTCCCCCACGGGGTGGTAAAAGTAGTCTTCTCCCGGTCCTCGGGTGCCGTTAAAATCCGGTTGTAGCTTGAAAAGCCATCCATAAATGAGAGCAATGCATGCCCCCCTGTGAAGTCCACTAATTCGTCGATATATGGCAGAGGAAAGTCGTTCTTCGGACTGGCTTTTTTCAAATCTCTGAAATCCACAAATACCCGAATTCTGCCGTCCTTCTTCGGCACTGGAACTATGTTGGCCAACCAAGTTGGGTATTCAAATACTAGCAGGAACCCTACGTCAATTTGCTTGGTGACCTCTTCTTTGATCTTGATAGCCCAGTCTAGGCGAATCCTTCTGAGTTTCTGTTTGACGGGTCGGGCCTCTGGGTCAAGAGGGATCCGGTGCTGTGCAATCTCAGGATCGATTCCAGACATGTCTTCGTAGGACCACGAGAAAACATCTTTGAAATCTTTTAATGAAGCGACTCAACGCTTGCGCTCCTCCGAAGACAACGTGGACTCGATCTGGACCAGCCGCGGGTCCTTCTCAGTACCGACATTAATTTGGGTGATTTCATTAACCAGCAGTTTTATAAACCACTCTTGGTCTTGTTCTAGCAAATATTTCAAAACCGGGGGAATTTCTTCTTCGTCGTTTTCATCAAAGTTTTGAAAGTCTGAATTAATACAATAAATCAAGGGTACAGAAAAGTAATCGAAGGCCATAGCCACACAATTCTCATTAAGTACTTCATCCAGTCCATCTGATTCCCCTATTATAACAGACTCAAAAGAGAAAGAAAAAGACGACCTGGACAAGACTGTGGCATCTGGGTTATCACTCATAGGAATATCGGACTCAGACTCAAACGAGCTGGAACCTAATTCCGACTCACAAGACTCGGTGGAATCAGATTCCGGCTCACTACCTGACCTGGTGCTACTCGATAAGAATCCTTCCTCGTGCTGCCAGACGAGGGAGGGTGCGACGGATGCATCCAAAACACTTGAAGATAGGCTCGTAGCCGTTTCATTTCCAATCATAGACACTGAGAGATTATCCCCTAAGCACTCATGTACGATTGGAGGATCTGATAGTAGCCAAGCCAGTGTTACCCCCATTTCAATCTCGGTTCTCTCAGAATCCACTTCCTTACACTGCTCAACCTCAACTGATGGGTCTGTCTGCTCCTCGGCAACACCATCCCCAGATAACTGCAAATCAAAGAAGATCTCAAATCCCGGCAGGCGCCTTTTCTCTGCGTTCAACTATGGCTCTGGGAAGCCGCAGAATGGAAAGTCTTCCCCCTCCCGGACAAAGCGTCTGTTCAGGGTGCCCTGAATAGGCCGATGTATCAAATCAAAATGCCTCCCGATCTGCTTGGCTCTGGCTCTCCCAGCCATTTCTTTACCTTTTCTCACCCAGTCCTCTTTGGTGGGCAAATAACCCAAGCCAAAGGTATGCGGGTTGTGTGGCATTTCGGCCGATACTGCAATGCCTTTCCGGCCACTTTTTCCTAGTCCCATCCCAGGGATGTGCCGAAGCTTGTTCATGAGGTACACCGACTGTGTGCTGACATACAACCCCTCATCAACAGCCAAAATGCTCTGTACGACCCGAGCCTCGGCTAGGGTAAATCCTGACAGGAACACATCCTCCGTGCCATGCTCGATCTCCAGGACCAGTATAGAAACCTCTGGCGGCGGATGGATTGAAGAATTCCCAAAAACAGTAGCCATCCCTTCCCGTAGGGGTATTTCAACATCTGATGCAAGATAGAAGAGACTGTCTTTACCTGGTGCAGCTACGGTTGCCCCAAGAGTAAATTAAAGGTTGCAGGAACATCCAAGACATGAAAGTCAATCTCGTGTTGTCCTAGACCAACCTGTGTCTGGATCTTTACAGTCCCCATCACTTCTCTGCTAGTATTGTCATAGGCCCTTATCACCTGGGCAGTTGGCTCAAAGTCCGCGTGCTTCAACCCGATTGCATATGCTGTCCTTGACGGGCATACGTTAATAGTGGATCCTATATCGACAAGAACCACCGGTATCCATTTGTCTTTGCATTCCACAGAGATGTAGAGAGGTTTGTTATGGTTCACGCCCTCAGGTGGCAGTTCCTTGTCAGAAAAGGTCAACGTCGGGGAAGCTCCTCCCGGAAAAACCAACCCTACCAGCTGGTCAGGCGTGGTGTCTATTGAAAGTTTGGCTTTGTCCATTGCAGAAAAGACAGCCTGTCTATGTACTCTTGAAGCTATAAGCAGTCTCCAAATGGAGATGTCAGCCTGTATCTTCTTCAACTGTTTCAGCACAGCCTCCTCTTCGAGTAGCTTTTCTTTCTGTTTCTCCGCCTTCTTGTCCTTTCTGGATGCCTCTGGTTGATCTAAGTGCAGGGGCTTGAAATAACGCCCGCTCCTAGTCATGTGGTCAACTTCGCCAATGTACCAGGTATCATCCGGCTGGTTATTCCCCCAGTCCTCATCTGTGTGAGCAAGACATAGATCATCATCTTTCCACCACATGCCATCGGCAGCCGACAGACGCCGGTCCGGCTCTGTTACAACTATTCCTGTGCCCACATCACCTTTCGTTCCTATGCCCGCAGCACGTTCCGTCCCCACAGGGGCTTTGGTTTTTCTTGTCCTCTCAGAATCTTCGATCCTTTCCTGCTCAAACTGCTCCAGTACAGCCTGCTGTTCAATTTTTTCTGTTCCCAAACTGCCCAGATCCTGAGTGAAATTCTTAACACCGGTGCTCTCCGGCGACGCACTCTACTCTTCAGCCCTTCCGGCCACAGTTGATGTCTCCATCCCTGACGGATCCTGTTCTAACTGAGGTTGTTTAACAATATCCGGCTGGTCGTCAAGCCACCCAGTAGACTCCGCTGACTCATCAAACCAATTGACTGCCACGTCCCCTTAGTCCCGCTCATCGAAAAACTGAAGGTTAGCAATATCCTCCACTAGTTCTGCCAGGTCATCCAGACCCTCATTAAGTCCATCTTCCCGTATTATACAAATCTCTGCCCCCATTGGCAATTTCACACTCGGCCTAGCCTGGCCTACTAATAAAATGTAATCGCTCGGGTTGTTCATGAAGCTCGCAGACCCCTCAGGCTCTGTATCATCAATCAGATCTACCCCCACAATTGACCCACTTCTATCTTCGATAGCCACCACAATCGTCTCAGGCTGGGTTTGGGAGATGTCCAACATGCACAAGCCAGTGCTGTCAGGAATGAACACCTCCAGCTTGGGTAGATGAGAAGAGGTGATATATACGCTAGGGTCGTATGACACAACCCCAGTTTGGATCAAATTGATGTGTTTGGGAGGTGGAGCTTGGTTATGTGGTGGGAGAGGGTTGGTTGTGACATTCGGTTTTTCTAAAGGCACGATCACCCTATTGTCAATGAGATCCTGAATCTCATGACGCAATCGAAAGCACTGGTCGGTGTCATGACCATGCTGTTGGTGAAAGGCGCAGTACTTGGCCGGGTTATGGGAAGCAGGGAGTTTATCTGGTAGTGGCCGCGACTCTAGGGGCTTCAAGTGCTCTTTCTTGATCAAAACCCCCAGAGCTTTGGACAGGGGCATGAATAGTGGAGTGAAGGTTCTTTGGCCTCGGAGAGAATACTTGGTTGCTTGTGAGCTACTTCCGGACACGCCGGTGAATGGTGTAGTTGCAAGGGTTCTCGAGGTGGTGGTGGTAGTGACCATTCCCACATCTGAAGATCTGGTAGTTGCAGCACCGCTTGTGCCTGCATTTGTACTACGGTTGAATGCCCTCTTAGGCAGCTCTCTGTCTTGGTCAATCAGACCCTATTTCATAGCGTCCTTGATCTGCACCCCTATCTCATGTAGATCTGCAAAGGTGGAGAGGGAGAGAACGATCATCTTCTGCATAAGCTTGGACTGGAGGTTGTGCACAACCATCCGAATCTGATCTTTGTCAACGGGCCTGATGGTCATCATCGAGGCCTTGGCCCTCCACCGGGTCACAAAATCGGAGAAGCTCTCCTTCGGCTCTTGCCTAGTTGTCTCAAGATCACGGGTTGTGACCTCGATCTGTGTATTGTAGGAGTAGTGAATTATGAAGGCCTCGGTCATCTCCTCCCAGTTCCTCTTGACGGAATCTTCCAGTTTTGCATACCAAATAGCCGCTACACCCGACAGGGTCTGGCCAAACAAAGAAAGCTTCTGCAATCTAAAGAGGCCTATCGGCCTTAGTATGTCCGAAAACAGCCGTAAATGCACCATAGGATCTCCAGACTCGTCGAAACGGTCTATGTGCGACATCTTAAATCGGTCCGGCAGCGTCACGGCCGAGTCGGTGTACCCATCCTCAATATCCGGAATGGACTTCACACCCTGGGATTTCTTGAACAGCTTTTCAAGCTTGCTCACTTTTAACGTTGTGGGGTCCACCTCGAACTCAAAGGGAGAATCTGGTAGGTTAGTAGGTGCTTTGGATAGCTAGGGTAGGATCGGGGGCGGAATCGGCCCGATTGGAATGTCCGTATCATCCTGGACATTTGTTATCTCCCCGAGTATTGGAACTCTTGGTGGGGGAGGAGCTTGGTGTGAAGCAGATGCTCCAATTTGCTGCTGTAGCCTGGCAATTAACTCTGCTTGTTGGGCCATGACCTCGGCCTGTTGCTTGGCAAATTCTGCTTGACGGGCAGCGTCCTGCTGCATGGTTCTCATACTTTCCTGGAGCTGACGCATCATCTCCTCCATACCTGCCATATTGTATTGATCTAGCTGAATAACCGGTATATCTGTCCCTACAATAAAAATTGAGACCTCAGCCTGATTATTCACTGGTGGGGTAAACCACTAATCTGGTGACCGCTGTACTGATACACTGCGCCTTTTTGACCACTGTCTGGTAACCGGGGGTAAAGAAAGGAACACTGCTTGTCCGTCTATTAGATCCCTAGATCGATTAAGTCTTCGACCTCTAACCCAGAGTGCTCGGGAGATATCTACCTGGTCAGATGCAATGGTGCTAAACTACCTTGTAAAAAGATAAATAAAGCATAATAAGGAAATAATGAACAGAAAAACGGACAGCATAACAGCTTAAATAAAGACAACACACAGTTGGCAAACACAAGCTGAATGAACCGTTCTTAACCACTGATCACTGCTCCCAAAATCACTGCCCCAAATCTAAATTTGATACCTGCAGATATGACTAACTCTCAAAATACTGATGCCCGTAGGCCTGATACCCAGACTTGCAAACTGATACGTGCATTCCTGTAGAGGCCAACTCAAAAAAACACATAGCAAGCAAATAAGAGCCAAAACACCCCTATGTTGGGGTAGGGTTTCCCTGTCCTATTTTGTCAGGAGCTAGGGTTTCACTACGCATGCAGCGGTTTCAAACAACCTATAATCGGGTAGCAACCTGTCCTAATTTGGAATAGTCACTATGGATTCCGAATATGCACTAGGTTGAATGGTTAAAAAGGGAGACTTAGTAAAAATCGAGGTTTGTGATCCCGTCGTGGCAGAACCCGCAACCGATCAACCTTATGGCACGTTTCTCAAAGTGGGCCTCTGGCAAACCGTTTAGGAATAGCATACGGCAAACACCGTGTCCTAGGCGCACCAATGCAAATGTAATGGAAAGAGAGACATAAGTGTAAACAAAACAAGATATCATGAGTTCGAGTTAAGTTCTCTAACTCCCCAGCAGAGTCGCCAGAAACTGTAGACGCACCCTTGGGCTTTGCTACTACAGTTCGGACTCAAATGTCACGGTTCTGTATCTGATCCCACAAAGTGCAATACGAGACCGATAAATCACCAAAGAGTCCAAATCCGGAAAATCTTTTTGGAAAACTGATTTTTAAGAAAAAAGTGCCAAACATGGACTGCTTTGCCAGATACAGAGAAGCCACCTAAATATTTTATTTTTTGGGAGAATTTAGGAAAGCCTGACTCGTGCCTAAGGCCACGTGTCCGTCATCACCAAAGTTGCCTCGGCTCGGGAACTTGGGTACGATTGGGGAAGGTCATGCAATGAGCACCGCCGCTCGCCCGATCAAAGATCGGCCTGTACTAAGCATGATATCTTGTTTTTGAAAACACATGCGTTCTTATTCTAGTTAATTAGCTAGATTTACTATGTGATGCGCACAACACACAAGTATAGACTAGATCGCCTAATTTGGAACAAAGCATCGCATATTTGTTTGTTTGAAAACAGTTTGAAGTTTGCTACTCGCAAGTAGGCTAAAATGCAAATTTCGATGAATTGTTCCAATTCAAGCAATCCAACCTTCACCCACAAGCATTTAGGCAGTTATATCACATAAGAAATTAGCCTCATGGAAAGCATGCTGTCATGTTAATACTCACATACATGCAAGATGCTAAAGCATAAACACTTACAGTGTACTCCGAGCCAAAACAAGAAACTAGTTAGTAATCATGCATGATCCTAGTTCATGTTGAGATGGCTAATGCAACATGCAAAATGTAACTAGAATAGGCTCGGCTATTCTAAGATGGCATATGAGGTATGATAACTCGATACATGTATTCAAGTAGGGATTGAAATACAATGTAGTTAGTATGATGCGCCGAGCCTGGTGCATGCGATACAGATGAATGGATGCAAACATGCGAGCATAAGGATGCTAAATGTAACGTGCCCTAGAACTAACCATCATAAGCGGTTAAGTAAAAGGGAGAAAGACGTGGGGTTAGAAGACATGCATCACACACACACACGCTTATTACACAATTGCGCCCTCTCGACGGGGGGACCGAAAGAATAATACAAATTAACTAATTAACTAACTAACAAGCTAATTAATTATTACAAAACCAAATGAATAACTAGCTACAACTAATTATTACAACACTTAAATAATTAAAAAATTAATTAAGCTATGAAGATAGTAAAACAGCCTCGGGAAGAGAGACAAATGCATGCACGGTCGGCTTCGCTCGGAAATCCGTTGCCATGCTTCATGTTGCCTCTGTTTGCACTGCTCTGTACCCCTAAAAACTGTGCCAACTTCTGTGACACTTCTAAACCACCTTGTGGGCATACTAAGAGGCCATCGGCCAAAATATAGGGCCATCGGCCATGGAAAATTGGTCATCGACCAAATATAAGGATCTTGGCCAAATGCTGTTAGCAGACCGGCACTGAATATAGCCGATCGGCCATCTCTTCCTGCTGAATGCTTCTTTTGCTGCAACAGAGGACAGACAGAGCATGGCAATACATTTTTAAGACAATGTTTGCACAACCACACCCCTTATCATGTTTGAGACTCAAAGGAGTGTAGTTCTCGACCCTCGGACCATCAATCACGCATTTCGATGCATGATGGCCAAAGAGACCAAGTGCGCAATTCAATATCAAATGAGATGCCCAAAACACATAAGGAGCCCCAACCTCTATCATGCTTGATCAAGAGGCAAGGGATGCACACACAATGCAATGCCACCTGAGTATGCAAGCAAAGCTAATGCAACATGGTCATGTTAACAACAATGCCATGTAATGCAACTAGCATATAACAATATGCAAAGGGGCAAGTATGTAACAACATGTTAATTAGCAAGCATGTGACAACATGCAATTTGACAAGCATGCAACGAGCATGTAAGCATGATGTAATAGGACTAGCATCCAACAACATGCAATGAAACTAGTATGCAACAAGCATACGACAACATACAAGGCAAGCATGCAACAACATGCGAAGATGGACTTAAACCAAAATGGGAGGACCTTGGCCATGCCCAAAATCAGTGGCCAAAATGCTAAGAAAAAATGGACAAAAGCACATACAAACATGCACATGTAATGGCCTATCACCTAGGCATGAAAGGGCAACTTTCAAGAGCACTTAAAAGGAGATAAATATGGGCATGTGACAAGCATGGTAAGCTCTAAAATTATGTTAGGAAAGGTACCAAACCAATCAAACAAAGCAAGCAAATCATGCAAGAAGACTCATGGCTTAAGCCTAGCCAAGGGGTTCAAACCATGGCTATGCAAAACATGAAGCAAATGGCAAGTATAATCCAAAATAGTCCTAGATCATGTCAAAATGAGCCTAAAACATGCAAGGACCAAAGCCAAAATAAGCTAGAACGAAGGACCAAAAGCATGAGGCATGCAAGGCCACAAAAGGGGTGTTACACTACGCCTATCAAAACCAAACATGACATGAGTTAAGCAATAAAAATCAAAGTTATATCAAGGCAAAATAACCCCAAAAACATATTGAAATGATGGCTCTCAAGCTAAGGCATGAAGGCATATGCAATGATTCATATTAAGGCATAAAGGGCCTAACCCTCCAACGCATTGAATGAATAACAAATGCAAGTGCATGAGCATGAAACATGGACTGAAATAACATTACAAATGATGCCAAATCATTGAAATGAGCCAAGTAAAGCATGCTAATGGACTTGATGCACAAAGCTAATAGGCTAGGTTGCATGGTAGCTATACAGAGCATGGCATATATGATCAAAACAACATGAAACAGAGCTGGAGCATGGTAAAACATGACTAAAAGCTCCTTTGAGTTGAGCCAAAATATGCAAGCATGATGGTCTAAACACAAGATGCATGTTAAGGCAATAGAGAGGATTACAAGACAAGTACATGGTGCATACAAGAAGCCATTAAACCAACCTTAGACAGAGGTAAAACATGGTAAAATAACACCAAAAACTTGCTGAAATGGAGCTAAAACATGCTAAGCAAACATGCTACCAATATAAGCCATTTGTACTAGAATACAAGACAACAAGGAGAGGGGATGACCCTCTCCTATTTAAGACCTCAAAACCACCTTTCCACCATTGAAAATTCTTTGGATTTCAGTGGTAGAAAGGTCATGCAAAGCTAAGAACAAGGGCCAAAAGGGATGGCCTAAAACAAGGCCTAACAAGGCCTTGGAGGGGGTAAATAACCCTAAACCAAAAAGAGACCTGAACCAAAGATTTAAAGCACCAAAAAACAAAACTTTTATCAGTTAAGATCTAGGCTTAAAACAATAAGCAAGTAGGTCTAAAAGCTTGAGCAAGAATGGGGGTTTAAAAGTAAGTTTGCTCACCCTTGAAGAACCTCTTCAAGAACACTACTCCAGCAACTTTCTCTAATCAAAATCACCTCAAGAACCCTAACACCAACTCCCTAGTACCTCAGCAACCAAGGATGGTGTGTTTCTAGGTGTTTGTGTGCAATAGTGAGAACAAAACACCCTTTAGAGCACAAAAACACACACAAATATGTAAAGAGAGGGAAATATAGAGATAGATAGATACAACTTCTCTAACCCTATTTTTCAGAACCTCTGAGAAGGGAGGAGGAGCTTCCTTCTTATAGAAATCCAATTCCAAGGCTTCCTAAGCAAGCTAAGCAAAGGTGCAAATCCCTCCATACACGTGTATGGAGGGTGTGAATTGTGCATGCCAGCTGTGACAGCTGGCATAAAATATCTGCATAAAGCAGATGAACATGGTTCGGCCAGAAAACATGGCCGATTGACCAACATAAGTGCCGACCGACCAAATAATGTTCCGATCGGCCAACAATTTTGGCCGATGGCTTCAAGCCTGGGCCGATGGGTTGAGGGGATGGCAAACAAGCCACCCTCTTCCCTCAAAAGAAAAAACATAAGTGCTTGGTCCACAACCAAGCACAAAACAGACAAGTTGAGAGATCTTGAGGCAAGGCGCGCGACCGAGGCCTCTGGGAACTCAAAACGAACACAGGCATGGATGATCATCACGTGCTCAAATGATGACGTCCAAGTCTTGAGGACGGTCAAAAATGGGGTGTCTACACACGCATGCTCAGTCGCCTCGTTCAGAAATCCGTTGCGATGCCCCAACTTGGCTCTGTTTGTAATTGTTCTCAGAACCTTGCACCAAGCTCCAGAAAGCTTAAACTACACCATGGGAACCTGTAGGAGGGCTGCCGACCACCTAGGGATGCTTCCAGCCACTGGCCGACCAGTTTTGCTACATTTTTCCACTTTGCTGCAACAGAGAGCAAGAAAGGGCATGGCAATATATTTGCAAGATATGTGTGCACAACCACCCTTCCTATCATTTCATAAGCTCAAGGAAGTGTGGTTCTCGACCCTCGGGCCACCAATCACGCATCTCGATGCATGATGACCGAGAAGTCAAATTGCACAATTCAATATGAAATGAATGCACACATAAACACATAAAGCCTAGAACTCTATCATGTATGATCAAGAGGATCGGCGACCGAGAATTAAGGCACGTTTCATCACTTTAAGTATGAAACGTCCTCGTTTCTCCTGCTCAGATTAACACTTAATCCAAACAAATGCAATGCAACAACAAGCATGTTAAACATGTAATGTAACATGGCATACACAATGCAATGAACAACATGAGCATACGCAATGCAAACAACGACATGGCATACTCAATGCAATGTGACATGAACATACGCAATGCAATGTAACAACATGGCATACTTATTAATGCTAAGGACATGCATACTCAATGCAAGGCGATATAAGCAACCTATCAATGCTAATGGCATGCATACACAATGCAAGGCAACATAGGCATGCAAACAACATGTACACAATCATGCTCAATGGACTTGAATAAAAAATGGACAAACCTCAGCCATGCCCAAATCAGTGGCCATAATGATGAAATGAAGGCATGAAATGCAAAAGCAAACATGCTCAATGTAATGGCCCATTGACCAGGCCTAAGAGCACAACTCTCAAGCATGATGAAGAAGCGATAAACATGGAAGTGTGAAAATACTAAAGGCTCTGAAATCAAGTGTGAAATGATGCCAAATCATTCAAACAACACAAGTAAAGCATGCAAGAGGGCCTAAGGCACAAAGTCATTAAAGGGACTACACAAGGGGTATGCAATACATGGCACAAATGATTGAACCAACCATGGACAGAGCATAAATAGGTCTAAACAAAGACCAAAACATGCCAAGATGGGGGCCCAATGACCTAGGCATGCATGTATACAAGCTAAGCCACAAACAAGGGAACAATGCCTAACATTCAAAGGTACTTAAAGAGTGAAAGAAATAGGAATATGGCAGTCCTATATGCTCTGAAATGTCATGTTAAAGGATGCCAAATCATGTACATAACACAAATGAAGCATGCTATGAAGCTCAAAGCTTGAAACTAGCATAGACATTTGTACTACAACTATGCAAAACATGAAGCATATGGAAAAGGCAACCCAAAACAGTCCTAGAACATGTCAAAATGAGTCTAAAACATGTATGGAAGGAAGCCAAAACAAGCTAGCATGAAGGCCATAAGGCATGATAAATGCAAGGCCAAAAGGGTGGATTACACTACACCTACCAAGACCAAGCATGGGATGACTTCGCCAACAATAATCAAAGTTATGTCATGGAAAAATAACCCCGAAAACACATTGAAATGATAGCTCGCAAGCTTAGGCATGAAGGCATACACAATGATTCATGTTAAGGCATAAAGGGCAAACCCTCCAACGCATTGAATAAATGAAAGATGCAAGGTCATGAACATGAAACATGCATTGAAATATCATAACAAATGATTCCAAATCATTCAAATAGTCCAAGCAATGCATGCTAGTGGACTTGATACACAAAGCTAACAAGTTAGAATGCACTATAGCTATACAAAGCATGGCATGCATGACCAAAACAACACAAATCAGAGCTTAAGCATGCCAAAACATGGATAAAAGCCTCTTGAAGTTAAGCCAAAAGCATGCTAGAATGTCATGTTAAAGCATGGTACACATTAGGCTACTTCATGGAAATGCACTACAAGTGCATGGAGCATGCATAGGGCCATTAAACCAAACCTTAATAGAGGTATATCATGGTAAAAAAACACCAAGAACATGCTGAAATGGACTCAAAACAAGCTAGAAAGACATGCTACTCATGAAGCATACAAGACTAGTTTATGAAATTTACAATACAAGTGTATAAGGCGTGCAAGGGCCAACCAAACCAACCCAAAACAGATCTAAGGCATGTTAAAATAACACCAAAAACCTACTGAGATGGCCCCAAAACAAGCTAGAAAGACATGCTCAAACATGAGGCACACAAAGCTAGTTTGTAAGATTTACACTGCAAATGTATAAGGCATGCAAGGGATGACAAAACCAAGTTAAAACAGTGGTATGACATGCTAAAATAACCCCAAATACATGCTAAGAACAAGCCAACACGAGCTTAATAAACATGCTCAAACATGAGGCATTCAAAGCAAGCATTCAAAATACAAGGAGAGGTCTCTCCTATTTGGGACCCAAAAACCACCTTTCCACCACTGAAAATCCTCTGGAGGATTTTCAATGGTAGAAAGGTCATGCGAAGGCTAGAACAAGAGCCAAAATGGATGGCTCAAAATAAGGCCTAACAAGGCCTAAGAGGGGGTAGACCACCCCCAACAAAAAAGTGACCTTAAATAAACATTTTAAGCATGCAAAAATAGAACTTTTTGTAGTTAAGAGGTTAAGCTTAAATCAGCATGCAAATAGGTCTAAAAGCTTAAGCAAAATCAAGGGATTTAATGGTTAGAAGCTCACCCTTGATGAACGCCTTCAAAACCACAACTCCAGCAGGTTTTCCAAGCTCAAACCAATCTAACAACACCAAAACCAGCTCCTAAGCACCTCAGCAACAAAATGATGGTATTTAAGTGTGTGTTTGTGTGTTAAAGTATGATAAAACCAAATTTTAAGGCACAAAAACGAAGAGCAAGAGCAAGATAGATACAAAGATGTGCATGTATATCTCAAGGCACCAAATCTGAACCTAGAGGAGGGAGGAAGAGGTTCTCTCTTATAGAGAACCAATGCTCAAGCTTGTTGGACAAGCTTAGGGTTCAAGGCCATCCCTCTATATTGTATGGAGGATGGTTTTAGTGCCTCCCAGCTGTGACAGCTGGATGAAAATATCTCCAAAAAGGTGACAAAAAGCGGCCGACCACTGAAGTGGTCGGCCGACCACCACAAGTGGTCTCCCAAGATAACAAGTGGTCGGCCATGGTGGGAGAAGCTCTAGAGCATGAAAACAATGCAATGGTGTGGCGGCCGACCAGAAAACGTGGCCCAAAGACCAAGAAAA
Source organism: Camellia sinensis (assembly GCF_055761805.1). NCBI lineage: Eukaryota > Viridiplantae > Streptophyta > Magnoliopsida > Ericales > Theaceae > Camellia > Camellia sinensis. Next base: position 45,845,700 of record NC_138961.1, read on the forward strand.
CCAGTTGGTCGACTAGAAAACTGGCTGGCAGGGAGGAAAGTGGTCTCCAAGGGGAAGAATAGGTCTTCGACCCTTGTACCACCTTCCAAACAAGGAAAAAAAGTTTGTACCAAAAACAAACCAAAACGGATGCAAGATGAAAGTTCGGGAGGCAAGGCACGCAGCCGAAAGCCAAAAAAACTAGTCTACGGGCATCAAAAGTGGTCTACAACCACAAAAGTGGTCTCTCAGATCACAGTGTCCCTCTAGGCAGAGGCAACATGGTGTGGTTCAAAAACCATGCCAAACAGAAAACATTAAGCGGTCTCGAGTCAAGACACGCGGTCGAAGGCTCCGAAAATCGGAAATGAGTCTCCAAGCAAGAAAAGTGGTCTATGACCACAAAGAGGTGGCCCACATGACCACTTCCTCTCTCTAAGGAAGAGAAACAAGGTTCGGTCCAAAAATCGAGCCAAAGCACAAATAGTTCAGAGGCCCGGAGGCAAGGCTCTCAGCCAAAACTCCGGAACCTCGAAACGAGCACAACATGCACTATCACCGAGTGCTCAATCGATGACGTCTGAGTCTTAAGGTCGGTAAAAAATGGGGTGTCTACAGTTGGGTTACCTCAATCAACTTGATATTGGCTTTGCCAAAACTAGAGGCGAGAAAATAATGTGCAAGCATATATAAGCAAAGGGCGTATTGTTGAAAACGTCGCCAGAGGAGGTCGCCTCAGTCGCCAACATTAGAAAATCAATCAATCAGGTTGTGTATATCTAGCTTTTCGTTGTGGGCCAATGATCGAGCTTCGTGTAATGTAAACCTACACATCCGTCCCAAGGCTAAGGCATGGCCAAAATGGGGCTGAAATATGATTTCCACATTGCACCAGGATTCCATTAGTGCCTGAAATTCTTCAGGAGTCAGGCATATTTCTTGTGCTCCGAAGCAAAAGACATGCGTAATCGTGTCCCAGCATCGGACTGCGACATGGAGGAACGGAAGACAAAGTGGAGTACGGCTCTACGGAAAAAGCACGTTTATGTCAAAACCCTAAAAATTTACCTTTTTCGTGCCGTCTAAAGTAGCTATCTAATCCATGAGTTTCTTGACAAGAAATGGCTCCATTTGTGGAAAAAACAGCAATTGAAATGATGTTCTGGAGAAGAAATCACGAAGAAGTACCTTTTGTAGAAGATAATGGTATAGTGGAGGCCAACTGTTAGCTTTCTGATGGTTTTTCACATTGGTGGCCAGCAGGCCACTTCTCCTGGTCAGCAACCTCCCTTTTGTGGCCGGCAACTCCCTCTTCTCGCCTGTTGTCCACTTGTGTGCTGGGCAGTGTTGGCAGCCTAGTTTTTGTCTTGATCTCGGTGTTGTTCGGTCTTTTTTAAGTCGTTTGGTTTTCGCAAGTGTGTAGTTGGTTTTGTTGCTTTATTTATTAATGTTGCTTTATTTATCGAGTTATGTTATATTTTTTTCGTTGGTCAGCTCATTATCCGATTAAGAGCATTATTCCAATGCAAGCATATTCAGTTTTCAAATTCAACTTCATGTTCTGTTTCAAGTATGTTACTCGTGGTGCAATGCTCATATTGTAGAACCAAAACTCTTTAAAAAAAAATAAAAAAAACTTAAAAAGTTTTTATTCTAATCATAGATTTTACAAAAAGAAGTACAAGTTTCAAAAGCATAAGTAAAACCTATCTGAAGCTATACATGTGCTGAACTACCAAAACTAAAAGAAACTAAGCAAAAAAGGTCTAAAACAACGCCAGTCATCTCAAGCTCGAGAGGCCTTCTTCGTCCTCTTCCTCGGAGGGGACTCAGAGGCATTATCTTCACCAGCACCGCCGTTAGAACCAAACTATGAGCCTCCACTCCCTGCCTCGAAACCGACCTCAACGTCATCTCCGCTCTCCGATCCCGAGCTGGCATCATCGTCCCGCTCTCAGACTCAAAACGTCCACTCACTGTCTCCTTGGAGGCGCTGGTCTCGTCATCATCATCGCCACTTAGGACGGGCTCCGAAGGACTACTCCGACCTCGGGCACTCCTGTTCCCACCTTGACCGCAATGCTCATCTCGACTGCATGATGGGGCCTACCTCTCTCACCTCCTTGATGCTGGAGGAGGTATTGTTAGTGCTGCTGGTGGTAATGCTGCCGCTGCCGTTGGTGCCCTTGGTACAATTGGGCCCTGAAAAACACAGGTGTTGTCATATCAGATACAGTGTGTATAGTTACAAGATACAGTATAGTAGAATGAGCGCCATGCAGAAGACAGATGCAATATGAGTACAATGCGTGAGTATAATGTTATAATGTGTGAGTATAGTGTGCCAATGAAATGTATCAGTACAGTTTGGGGCAGGTTATAGTATAGATGCCAGTGTATGAGTGAGAATATGGTAATGTAGTGCACAACAGAGTTAGTAGTGAAATGCATGCTGAAATGGAGGAAATTACCTGAATGCCGTGGAGACTAAGCAGCATCTCCCTTCTCTGCACCATGCCCATCAGAGAACCGACCAGCTTGAGGAGGCTCCCCGTATACTCTATGGGTGCCTGCAAGTGTGTTTAGGTGATCAATGTCTGAGATAAACATATTTGAAATGGAAATGTGGGGTGCCAATAGTAAAGTGTGGTCCATACTGAGACGTGCCCCGAACTTCGACGTACTCGTGCCCTGCCTTTGCTGGCTCGATCAGAATCTGGTAGGTAGTCCAAGTCGGCTGCCAACATGTGAGTGCGGTGGGAAGCTCTGGCCAATGTGGGGAGCTCCTCTAGTGTGGGCCCTAGTCGCCCAAGTCACCTCGCCTGCCACATGAGCCCCTGCTCCCTCGCCTGGGTGAGAGCCCCATCAGAGGAGGCATTAGACAGGTCTAAATGAATGTCGTGTAGTCACCCTCTCCTCTGAAGAAGTAAGCGTCTAGGCCTACCATGAATTGTATGACTGCGTCAACTGATAGGCTATTCGCTGTCCTTATAGACGCTGGAGGTGGCATCCGAACAACTAGATCAGGCAAGCCCATGGTCTGGCGTACAAACCGCTCACTCAAAAACCAAGCCGAGTAGAGTGGGCCCTCCAACAGAATCCAAAAGCGCGATGTGCCCCAAGCTCCCGCATACTGGTCTCTCACCCTAGCTAGCATTGTCTCCCAAGGGTGCCACATGATCTGCAAACAGAGAATATACAGATTGTTAGTTGTCGTCAGTTGCCAAAGTATGAATCAGAGCAGTATTAAAGTAACAATGACTGTGAGTTTCAAGTTACCTCATCGGCGACCATAATATCAAAGCAATGACGGAAGAAGGCGAAGGTCTCATGACTCTGACATTGACACCGACCATCGTATCGTCGTGAGTAAGGGATGATAAGGGGAATCTCCTCCATTGGCTCTGGAGTGAGAGCTGAAAAATATACGTAAACCCATAACTGCAAGGAGAAGGCAGCGATGTTATCAACGGTGTCAATAGATACAGAAAGTGCAAAGCAAAAAGCATAGGGCATGAACACATACAGAAAGTGCAAAGCAGAAAGCATAGGGCATGAACAGATGCAGAAAATGCAAAACAGAAAACACAAGTTTTGAACAGTTATTAAGCAGAGATAAAGCAAGAAATGTGGGGCAGAAAACATAAGTACAAAATCAGAAAAGTGTGGTACATACCTCCCAAGCTCTCTAGTAGCCTTCAACTCGCTTTCCCTTCATCTGGGAAGTAGAGCTTATATAGCCGTAAAGCGTGGCGAGGCCAAGTCTTCCCCAGTTATAGAATCGCACCCGAGGCAGGGTCACCAGGGCGCTCAGCAGGTATAAACCTACGGTGTTCCACCTGTTCGAAAACAAGGTGGTACCAAGGAGAAACATCAGGAAACGCCGGGTGTACTACTCCTTCTCCTCTAGTATCTCAAGCTCGCTCCTGTAGAATTGCTCGGCGAACCAACTGTATCTCACCATGGCCAACCGATATAGGGGTGGGCATGCCCCCAATAGGTGGATCCAAGTGACTTCCCACTCTTTCCATATCTATCCGGAGCAGAAAAGACTGAAGCCAGCCTCATCGACGATATCGCGGAGCCTGGTAGGGAGCTCATCGTACCAGTCCCTCGCCGTCGTCGCTCCATACCCCTTGTAGGCACTGGAGTCTCCTTGTGGTAGAGAAAAAGAGTGAATCAAGCAGTGATGAAAGAGTAATCAGATGAAAGGCAATGCAAGATATGCAGTTAAAGAAAAGACAGGAATGCATGAAAACAGAGTTCATACCTCAGTAGCGCTGGAAGAAAGGTGGGAGTCTGGCTCCCTTAGGAGGAGATCTTTTGGTATGCCACGAGCAAAGTCACTGAAATGCCTAATGCCTCTAAGCGGTAGTAAATGTGTGCGGGGATGATATGTTACTTGATCGAAGGACTGTACTCTCAGTGGTAACGGCTCTGGCTTGAACTCTGGCGCGAACTCCACCTCGAGGTCAACCTCAATATCCTTTGTTGCCTTGTCGACCTCGACAACTGCTGGCTCCTCTACCTCGGCTATAGGTGGAAACGCAGGTAGAACCTGGGGAGGAGCTCCATTGTGAGGTATATCGTCTGTCATCTGGGAAAATGGTGAAAAGTGGGTGAAAAATGAAGAAAAATGGAGAAAAAAGGGAAAACTTGGAAAAAGTCAACCATAGGAAAGAGAAAATGGGAGAAAAAGTCAAAACTTGGGAAAGTTCACGAAACCCGAGAGAAACTTGAGGGGAACAAGCCTAAAGTCGTGAAAATCCAAGAAAAAACGTCGAAATCAAATTTTGTTCGGTTCAAAACGTAGAGAATCAAGAGGGTTTTACGAAAAAAGTTTGCGTAGTACATTGGAAAGCGTGTATAAAGGGAAAATCTAGAGAGAGGAAGCACTGTAGACACCCCATTTTTGACCGACCTTAAGACTCAGACGTCATCGTTTGAGCGCTTGATGTTTGTGCGTGTTTGTGCTCATTTTGAGTTTTCGGAGCCTTCGGCTGAGCGCCTTGTCTCAGGACCTCTTAACTTTCTCCTCTTAGCCTGGTTTTTGGACCATGCCTTGTTGCCCTTGCCTAGAGGAAAACAGAGGCCTGTAGGCCACTTTTTGTATTCGAAGACTACCTTTCCCTCTCGTAAGCCACCTTTTGTACTCGTAGACTAGTTTTCGAGGTTACCGGCTGAGTGCCTCGCCTTGCGGACTCTTGTCTTGCTTCCTTCTTGGTTTGTTTTTGAACCAAACCTTGTTACTCCTTTTCTTGGAGAGTGGAACAGGGGTGTAGACCAATTTTTTCCCCCTGTAGACCACTTTTTATCCGTATAGACCACTTTTGGTGGTCGGCCAGCTAAGGTGGGTGGTTTGTGGACCACCTAAGGTGGTCGGCAGCTTGCCACCACCTTCTACTCTCCCTGCAGACCCTCTCTCTCCCTTGACGACCACTTTTTCTCCCTATACACCATTTTTTGTGGTCGGCCGACTAGTAGGAGTGGTCGGTCGACCACCTTAACTAGTCGGCAGCTTTCCTATTTTTTTCTGCAGATATTTTCCTTGCCAGCTGTGCCAGCTGTTGGGCACAAAAGGCATCCTCCATACAATGGAGGGATTGCACCAAGCTTCAAGCTTGTTCAACAAGGTTGAGGCTTGGAATTCTATAAGAGGGAGGCTCTCTCTCCCTTTCCAGGGTTCAGAAAATTTGCTGAGGGCTAAATATATCCTTCTATCTCTATATTTCTTCCTATCTCTCTATATTTGTGTTGTTTTGTGCCTTAAAGTGAGTTTTGTTCATACTTTTGCCCTAAACACCTAGTGAAACACCTTCACTCTTGAGCTAAGGTTCTTGGAGGTTGCATTTGAGTGGGTTTGACTTGGTTTTTACCTCTGAAGTTTCTGTTTTGAAGTTGTGCTTCAAGGGTGAGTTTTACCCTCTTTAAAGCTTTGTTTTCATTGCTTATTTGGCCCTATTTGCATGATGTTTTAGGGCTAACTTTAAGTTGTAAAAAGTTTTATTTTCAAGTGCTTAAAGTGTTTGTTTGAGGCCTCTTTGGGGTTGGGGGTGGTCTACCCCCTTTTGTGCCTTGTTTGGCTTTGTTTCGTGCCATCTCTTTAGGTCTTTAAGACCACCTTCTCTTGGTCTTTTAGCCACTGAAATCCAGTGGATTTTCTGTGGTAGAAATGTGGTTTTGAGGTGCAAAATGAGAGGGGGTGGTCCCCTCTCCTCTTGTCTTGTTTGCTTGCCTTGTTGGTCTCATTATTGAGCATGTGTTTCTAGCATGTGTTGGCTTGTTCTCAGCCTATTTTTGGCCCTATTTCAGCATGGAATAACTCTGTTTGGGCTTGGTTGAGTCACCCCATGCATGCTTTCTGCACTTGTAGTGTAATCTTGCCGTTTAGCCTTGTGTACTCAATGCTTTGATCCATCATGCTAGCCTATTTTGGTCCCATCTCAGCATGTTTTTAGTGTTATTTTAGCATACCTTAACTATGTTTTGGCTTGGTTTGATTACCTCATGCATGCTCCTTGCACTTGTAGTGTAATCCTCCCTATGGCCTTAACATGCATCATGCTTTGGACCATCATTTTTAGCGTGTTTTTGGCTCCACTCCAGCAAGCTTTTACTCATGTTTTGCCATGCTTAAGCTCTATTTTAAGTGTTTTTGGTCGTGCATGCCTTGCTTTGTATAGCCATAGTGCAATCTTGCTCACTAGCTTTGAGTTTCATAGTCTCTAGCATGCTTTACTTGAGTTGTTTGCATGCTTTGGCCTCATCTCTCACATGATTTCAGTGCATGAAGTGTGGTCATACTCTCCCATGCTTCACTCTTTCAATGTTTTTGAAAGGCTATGCTTTATGCCTCAATCATGAGCCAATTGGCATGCATGCTTGCCTAAGCCTTTTGGGCTACCATCTCAGTGTGTTTTTGGTCTTATTTTGCCATGATACAACTCTATTTTTGGTTGGTTAAAGCATCCCCCATTCGCTTCTTACACTTGTAGTGTAATCATGCTCATTGGCCTTGCATGCGTTATGCTTTATGCCTCCCATTCTAGCATATGTTGGCTATGTTCAAGCATGTTTTTGGCATTGTTTTCACCTGCCTTGGGACTTTTTTGAGTCATCTTGGCCCTTTGGGCCTTGCTTGATATGGCTACGGTACAAGTGCCTTTGCTAGCCTTAAGCTTTGAGCCTCCTAGCATGCCTCATTTGTGATATGTGCATGATTTTGCATCATTTCTTATATGATTTCAGAGCATATTTCATTGCCACACTCTCACATTTTCTACTCCTTCAATGTGTTTGAGAGTTGTGTCTTCATGCCTTGTTTGTGAGCCAATGTGTATGCATGCTTGTATAAGTTTTTGGGCTCCCTTTTCAGCACATTTTGGCCTTTGTTTTGACATGGTTGAGCTCTATCCATAGTTGGTTTAGCCATTTAAACCTGGTATTGCATGCCTCTTGTGAGATGCTCTTTACTAGCTTTGATGTTCTTGGCCTCCGAACATGCCATGCATGCATTGCTTGCATGCTAGGACCTTGTGCATGCCACATTAGCATTGATAGATATGCATGTTATTTGCATGTTGTTGCATTGCATTGTTGTTTACATGTTGTTGCATTGCATTGTCTTTGGAATGTTGTGGCATTGCATTGTGTTCGGATTGGATGTTAATCCAAACACAAGAAACGAGGGGCTTTTGATACTTGAAATGATGAAACACGCCTCATTTCTCGGTCGCCGACCCTCTTGATCAAGCATGATAAAGGTGGAGGCCCCCATGTGTCATGTGTGCATTCACTGACATTGAATTATGCAAACTTGCCTTCTCGGCCATCATGCATTGCATTGCTCGGTTGGTGGCCCGAGAGTCGAGTACCGCACTCCCTTGAGCTTGAGAAATGATAGGGAGGGTGGTTGTGCACACATATCTTGCAAATACAGTGCTATGCCCCTTCTTGTTCTCTATTGCAGGAAAACTAGAGTTTGGGCAGATTTTCTGGTTGGCAGACCAGTAAAGGTGGTCGACCGACCACTTTTTCTGGTCTACAACCAGTTTTTCTGGCCTACAGGTGGTCTACAGCCTCCTTTTCTGGTCGGCAGCCCACCAGGAGGTCCCCATGTTGGAGCAGAAGCAATTTGGAAGTTTGTGCAGTGTTCTGAGAACAAATCAAATGCAAACAGAGGCAATTCTGGGCATAGTAATGGATTTCCGAGCGAGGCAATCGAGAGCATGCATCCTTCATTGTTCAAGGTAGAGCTGTGGCAGCCTAGTTCACATACCTCACATGCTTAGTTAGTTACCATGATTAGTTAATTTGTTAATTAATTATAGTATTGTAATAATTAGTTGTAGCAAGTTATTCAATTTGTGTTGTGTAATAATTAGTCTAATTAGATTATTAGATTAGTTAAGTAGCTTAGCTTAGCGTAGCTAGTTAGCTTATTATTCAGACCCTCCGTCGAGAGGGAAAATGTTGTAATAAGTGTACGTGTGCGTGATGCATGTCTTCCAACCCTATTTCTTTCTCCCTTTTACTTATCGGCTTTCGATGGTTAGTTTTGGGCATGTTTCAATTAGCATACTTATGCTTTGCGTGCATACATCATTCATTCATCTTGCATGCACCGGGCTCGGCGCATCATACAAACTGCATTGTACTTTAATACACTTTCTTGAATACGTGTTTCAAAGCATGTTATCGAGTGTTGCAGTCATATGCCATTCTAGATAGCCGAGCCTATTTAGTTGCATTTTTGCATGTGTTGCATTAGGCATCTTAACAGAGCTAGGATCATGCATGATTACTAACTAGCTTCTGTTTTGGCTCGGAGTACACTGTGAGTGTTTACGCTTTAGCATCCTTGCATGCATGTAAGTGACTGCCATGTTTAGCATGCTTGCCATGAGGCTATGTGCTTATGTGTTTAACTGCATGAATGCTTATGGGTGAAGGCCTGGTTGCTTGGATTGGAATAACTCGATGATTGTGAGTTTTAAGCCCACTTGAAGTGGCAAAATCGTTGTTTTTCTAAGCCCACTTGAGGGTGGCAAATCCGCGCTTTAGCCTACTTGCGAGTAGCACTTTCAAACCACTTTTAAAAACAAACATGCGTTGTTTTGTTCCAATCCGCGTGATTGAGTCTATACTTGTATGCTGCGTGCATCACATAGTAAGTTAAGCTAATAACCAGAATAAGAACGCATGTGTTTATAAAACAACATATCATGTTTAGTAGAGGCCGATCTTTAATCGGGCGAGCGGGGGTGCTCATTTTAGGACCTTCCCCTCTCGTACCCAAGTTCTCGAGCCGAGGCAATTTTGGTGATGACGGACACGTGGCCTTAGGCACGAGTCAAGGTTTCCTAAATTTCCCAAAACAAAATATTTAGGTGGCGACTCTGAAATCTGGCAAAGCAGTCCATGTTTGGCACTTCTTGATTAAAATCGATTTTCCAAAACGATTTGCCAGATTTGGACTCTTTGGTGATTTATCAGTCTTACATTGCACTTTGTGAGATTAGATTCAGAACCGTTACAGGAGTCCAAACTGTAGTAGCTAGAACTAAAATTTGTGCCCTCGCGCGCGGAGTAGGGTTTGGGCGGTCTACAGTTTCTGGAGACTCTGCTGGGGACTTAGAGAACTTGACTCGAACTCATGATATGTTGTTTTGATTACACTTATGTGTTTCTTTGCATTGCATTTGCATTGGTGCACTTAGGACACCGTGTTTGCAGTCTGCTATTCCTGAACGGTTTGCCGGAGGCTTGCTTAGAAAAGCTTGCCATAAGGCTGGCCGGTTACGGGCTCTGCCACGATGGGAACACAAACCTCGGTTTTTACCGAGGCACCCTTTTTGACCATTCGACCTAGTGCATATCGGAATCCGTAAAGACCATTCCAAATTAGGACAGGTTGCTTACTTGATTGTAGGTTGTTTGAAACCGTTGTGTGCGTAGTGAAACGCTAGCTCCTAATAAAATAGGATAGGGAAACCCTACCCCAACATAGGGGTGTTTTGCCCCTTACTTGCTTGATATGTGTTGTTAGAGTGTGTCTCTACATGTTATATGTATCTGTTGTGAGTTTGGGTATCAATCTGAGGACATCAGTATTTGGGGAAATCAGTTTTACCTGAGGGTATCAGATTTGAGGCAGTGATTTGGGGGCAGTGATCAGTGTTGAGAGCAGTGTATTCAGATTACAAATGCCAACTGTGTGTTGTCTTTATTTTAAGCCGAAGTGCTGTTCGTTTTTCTTCTTATTGTTTCCTTATTATGCTTTATTTATCTTTTTGCAAGGTTGTTTAGCATCATTGCTTCCGAAAAGGCAGTTTTCCCCAAAGCACTCTAGACCAGAGGTCGAAGGCTTCATCAATCCGAGGATCTAGTTGGCAGACAAGCAGTGTTCTTTTCATTACCCTCGGTTACTAGACAGAAGTCAGTTAGGCACAGTTTATCAGTACAGCGGTTACCAGATCAACAGTCCTTATCCACCCCACCAGTGAGTAGTCGACCCGAGGTTTCCATTTCTACCGCAGAGAGAGATACATCTGTTGTTCAGTTAGATCAACACCTTATGGCAAGGATGGAGGACATGATGCATTAGCTCCAAGAGACCATGCAAGCCATGCAGCGGGATGCTGCTCGCCAGGCAGAGTTTGTCGTGCGTCAGGCAGAGGTTGTGGCTCAACAGAGAGAACTGATTGCTAGGCTTCAGCAACAGCAACAACCATAACAAGCTGGGGCATCTGTTTCGCATCCACCCCCACGCTCACCTAGAGTTCCAGCACTCAGGGAAACTACAAACGTCCAGGAGAATACGGAACTCCCAACGGGGCCTGTTCCGTCCCCAATCCTACCTCAGTTGTCCAAAGCACCGGCTAATCTAGTGGACACACCGTTTGAGTTCGAGGTGGATCCAACAACGCTGAAAGTGAGCAAGTTAGAAAAACAGTTCAAAAAAGCTCAAGGCGTTAATTCCGTTCCGGGCATAGAGGATGGATACACCAACTCAGCGGTGACATTGCCGGACCAGTTCAAGATGCCGCATATAGACCGTTTTGACGGTTCTGGGGATCCCATGGTACACTTGCAATTGTTCTTAGATATCTTAAGGCCAATGGGCTTCTCTAGACTGCAAAAGCTTTCCCTCTTCGGTCGGACCCTGTCGGGTGTCGCGGCCATCTGGTATACGAAGTTGGAAGATTCTATCAGGAGAAGTTAGGAAGAAATGACCGAGGCCTTTATTGCCCAGTACTCATATAACACAGAGATCAAGATCACAACTCGTGATCTCGAGACAACCAGACAGGAGTCGAAAGAGGGCTTCTCTGAATTTGTAACCCGTTGGAGGGCCAAAGCTTCTATGATGACCACCAAGCCGGTCGAGAAGGATCTGATACGGATGGTTGTGCGCAACCTCCAACCCAAACTGATGCAAAAGATGATCATCTTACCCCTCTCTACCTTTGTTGATTTGCACGAGATTTGGGTACAGATTGAGGACACCATGAAGCAAGGTTTGATTGACCACGAGAGAGAGCAGCCCAAGAGGACATTTACCCGCAGTTCGAATACAGGAACGAGTAATGCTGCACCTGCCAGAACTTCCGATGTGGGCATGGTCACGACCACCACACTAAAAACAGCAACCCCATTCACTGGTGCGTCCGGTACCAGCTCACAAACAGCCAAATACCCACCTTGGGGCCAGAGGGTGGTCACCCCACTATACATGTCTCTGTCAACGGCCCTGAGGGTCCTAATCAAAAAGGGGCATCTGAAGCCCCTAGAGCCACGACCATTACCAAATAACCTCCCACCAACTCATAACCCAGCCAAATACTGTGCCTTTCACCAACAGCATGGTCACGACACCGACCAGTGCTTCAGACTTCGTCATGAGATTCAAGATCTCATCGACAACAAGGTGATCGCGCCTCCAGAGAAGCCGATGTCACCACTAACCCACTCCCACCACATAACCAAGCTCCACCACCTAAACACATCAACCTGATCCAAACCGCGGCCACTCCGTATGACCCAAGCATATATATCACACCCTCCCACCTACCTAAGCCCAATGTGTTCATCTCTGATAGCACAGACTTGTGCATGTTGAGCACCTCCCTAACCCAACCCGAACTGGTGGTGGTGACTGTCGAAGACAGAATTCGGATGACTTTGGAGGCAGATAGGAATGTTGATTCAGAGCCTGAGGGGTCTGCGAGCTTTATTTACAACCCGAGTGGTTATATCACATCAACAGACCAGGCTAAGCCGAGGGTAGAGTTGCCAACGGGGGCAAAGATCAGTGTGGTTCGGGAAGATAGACCAAGTCAGGGGTTAGATGACCTAGCAGAGCTGGAAGAGGATATTGCTAATCTGCAGTTCTTCAACGAGCAGGAGTCAGGGGATATGAACATCAACTGGTTCGACTTGGATGGATCGATAGAGAATACGGGGTGGCTCAGTGACCAGCTAGATGTTGTTGAAAAATCTCAGCCAGAACAGGGACCGTCAGAAACGGGAACATCAATAGTGGCCGGAATGGCCGAAAATCAGGAGAAATCGCCAGAGAGCACCGGTGCAAAGAATTTTGCTTGGGATCCAAGCAGTTTGAGTACAATAGACACTAAACAGGAGGCTGCATTGAAGCATCTTGAGCGAGAAAAGATCGAGGATCTTGAGAGGTCTAGGAAGGCCAAAGCCCCTGCGGGGACGGAATGTGCTGTGAGCACAAAAACAATTGCAACGAAACCGGACAACTGTCTGTCGGTTGTCGACAGGATGAGGTGAGAAGATGACGATGACTTACGTCTTGCCCACACTGATGAAGATTGGGGCCAGAACCAACCGGATGACACCTGGTATGTAGAGGAGGTTGACCATATGGCCAGGAGTGGGCGGTATTTCAAGCCCCCACACTTGGACCAGCCGGAGGCATCCGGGAAGGACAAAGAAGCGGAGAGGCAAAAGGAAAAACTGCTGGAAGAGGAGACTATACTGAAGTAACTTAAGAAAATCCAAGCAGACATCTCCATCTGGGGACTTCTTATGGCCTCGAGGGTTCACAGATAGGCCGTCCTTACAACCATGGACCGGACCAAGCTTTCAATTGATACGACACCCGAACAGTTGGTAGGGTTGGTTTTCCCGGGAGGAGCTTCCTCGACCTTGACCTTCGCTAATAAGGAACTGCCGCCTGAGGGCTCAGATCATAATAAACCGCTCTATATCTCTGTCGAGTGTAGAGAGAAATGGATACCGGTGGTCCTTGTTGACACAAGATCTGCTATCAATGTATGTTCGTTGAGAACGACATATGTTATCGGGTTGAAGCCCGCGGATTTTGTGCCTACTGTCCAGGTGATACGGGCCTATGATAATACCAGCTGAGAGGTGATGGGGACCGTACGGATTAAGACTCAGGTTGGTCCAAGGCAACAAGACATTGAGTTTCATGTCTTAGATGTTCCCGCCACCTTCAATCTACTCCTAGGGCGGCCGTGGCTGCACCAGCTGAAAGCCGTCTCTTCTACCTTACACCAAATGCTGAAGTACCCCCCACGGGAAGGGGCTGGCAATCGTTTTTGGGAATTCTTCGATACATCTGCCGCCAGAGGTTTCTACACCAGTTCTGGAGATTGGGTATGGCACGGAGGATGTATTTCCATCAGGATTCACCCTAGTTGAGGCTCGGGTTGTACAAAATATGCTAGCTATTGATGAGGGCTATACGTCAGTGCACAGTTTGTCTACCTTATGAACAAGCTTCAGCACATGCCCGGAATGGGATTGGGGCAAAGTAGCCGGAAGGGCGTTGCAGCACTAGCCGAAGTGCCGCTCAACCTATATACCTTTGGCTTAGGTTATCTGCCTACCAAAGAAGACTGGGCGAGGAAAGGAAGAGAGATGGCCGAAAGAGCCATGGCAAAGCAAACCGGGAAGCATTATGAGTTGATGCCCCAACCTATCTAGGGGACCCTGAACGGACGCTTTGTCCGGGAGGGAGAAGACTTCCCGTTTTGCGGCTTTCCGGAGCCTTTGATGAATTCAGAGAAGCGGCGTTTGCCCAGCTTCAAAATCTTTTTTGATCTTCAGTTGTCCGGGGATGAAGTTGCCGAAGAGCAGATAGACCCACCAGCTGAGGCTGAGCAGTGCAAGGAGGAGGATTCCGAGAGCATAGAAATTGAGATGGGGGTAGCATTGGCTTGTCTCCTCTCAGATCCTCGGATCGTACCAGAGTGCTTGGGGGATAACTTCTCAGTTTCCATGATCGGGGATGAAGTGACTGTGGGCCCATCTTCAGGCATTTTGGATGCATCCATCGCACCCTCCATTGTCTGGCAATACGAGGAGGGCTTCTATCGAGCTGTTCCGGGTTAGGTACTGAGCCGGAATTTGATTCCACTAAGTCTGTGGAGTCGGAATCAGGTTCCAGCTCGTCTGAGTCTGAGTTCGGTATTCTTGGAGGTGATAACCCGGATGACATTGTCCTGTCCTGTCCTGTCCTGTCCAGGTCGTCTTTTTCTTTTTCCTTTGAGTCTGTTGTAACAGAGGAATCAGGCGAACTGGATGTTATTAATGAGAATGGTACGACTGTGGCTTCTGAGTACTTTTCTGTGCCTTTAATTTATTGCATTAATCAGAATTTTCAAAATTTTGATGAAAATGACGAGGAAGAAATTCCTCCAATTTTACAACGCTTGATTGATCAACAGCAGGAAAGGTTTGTAAAACCTTTGTGTAGACGCGCCCGAACTTAGGCTTGTTACTACAGTTCAAACTCAATGTCACGGTTCTGAATCTAATCTCGCAAAGTGCAATGCAAGACCAATAAATCACCAAAGACTCCAAATCCGACAAATCGTTTTGGAAAACTTATTTTTTGTAAAGAAGTGTCAAACATGGATTGCTTTGCCAGATACAGAGTCACCACCTAAATGTTTTATTTTTGGAAAATTTAGGAAACCCTGACTCGTTGCCTAAGGCCACGTGTCTGTCATCACCAAAGTTGCCTCGGCTCGGGAACTTGGGTACGAGAGGGGAAGGTCATGCAATGAGCACCCCCGCTCGCCCGATCAAAGATCGGCCTGCACTAAGCATGATATTTTGTTTTTGAAAACACATGTGCTCTTATTCCAGTTAATTAGCTAATCTTACTACGTGATGCGCACAACATACAAGTATAAACTAGATCGCCTAATTTGGAACAAAACATTGCATATCCGTCTGTTTGAAAATAGTTTGAAGTTTGCTACTCGCAAGTAGGCTAAATCGAAGATTTCAATGAATTGTTCCAATTTAGGCAATCCAACCTTCACCTACCGGCATTCAGGCAGTTATATCAACTAAGCAGTTAGCCTCATGACAAGCATGCTGTACATGGCAATCAATAATACACATGCAATATACTAAAGTGTAAACACTTACAGTGTACTCCAAGCCAAAACAAAGAACTAGTTAGAAATCAATGCATGATCTTAGTTCATGTTAAGATGGCTAATGCAACACATGTGAAATGCATCTAAAATAGGCTCGGCTATTCTAAGATGGCATATGAAATGCAACTTGATAACATGTTGTTGAACACGTATTCAAGTAATGTATTGAAAGTACAATGCGGTTACCATGATGCGCCGAGCCTGGTGCATGCAATACAGATGAATGGATGCAAACATGCATAGCATAAGGATGCTAACTGAAACATGCCCTAATCTAACCACCTTAAGCAGGTAAGTAAAAGGGAGAAAGACGTGGGGTTGGAAGACATACACACATGCATGCACACTTATTACAAAATTTGCCCTCTCGACGGAGGGTCTGAATGAATAATACAAATCAACTAACTAACCAACTAACAAGCTAATTAATTATTACACAACCAAATTGAATAATAAGTTACAAGTAATTATTACAAAACTTTAACTAATTAACAAATTAACTAATTAGATACAAATTCATGCTAATGAATAAGAAAAACAATAAACAATGATGCCTCAGCTCTGCTTGGAGGAGGAGAGTATGCATGCTCGGTTGTCGTCCCGAAAAGCTCTCCAAATGCTCTCTTGAGGCTCTGTCTGCAGGGTGTCCTTGAGAACTTGCTGCTGGATCTTACCAAAACCATGCTGGGGAGTGCACCAGTGGCCTGCCGGCCATGAGGAGTTGCTGCCGACCACCATGCCGGCCAAAGATGGTACACTGCCGGCCAAGGATGAGGGGGTGCCGGCCAAGGATGAGAGGCTGCCGGCCACTGGTGCACTGTGACACCAAGCTGCAACAGAGCACAAAACAGAGGAAAGGGAGGGTCTCCCAAGGATATCTACACACTATGCCGCCCCATATCACCTCGAAACATCAAGGGAGAGGCATAATCGGATCCAAGACCATCAATCACGCATCTCGATGCATGATGGCCAAAGATCCAATTTGTTCAAATCAATGTAAAATGAATGCACAAAAAAACACATAAATGCCTAGGACTCTATCATGCATCGTCAAGAGCATTAGCAACTGAGAATTGAGGCACGTTTGAAACGTCCCTCGTTTCTCGTGCTCGGATTAATACTTAATCCAAACAACAATGCAACACAAGCATGGAAAACATGCAATATGACTTAAGCATACAAACATGGAACTACATGACATACTCAATGCAATGAGATATGACTTGGCATACACATTGCAAATAACTACATGGCATGTACAATGCAATGTAGGATAGCATACTACGTGCAATGAACAATATGGCATACTCAAAGCAACATACATAGCATACTCAATGGACTTAAACCAAAAGGGTAGACCTCAATCATGCTCCAAATCAGTGGCCATGGTGTTAAAAAAAAAAAGATGATGTGAAAAGCATGAAAAGGCAAGGCAAGCATACACGCCAATTGGCTCAAGGATTAAGGCACAAAGATGCGACTCTTAAGCAAACTTAAAGAGTGACAAGCATGGATATATGAAAGCACCACAAGTTCTGAAAACATGCATGGAATGGTGCCAAACCACCCCAGCAAGACAAATAAAGCATGCAAGAAAGCTCAAAACTCGAAATTAGCAAAGGGACTTAAGCCATGGCTATACAAAGCAAGCCCAAAGGGGAAAGGGCATCCAGAATAGTCCCAAGGCAGGTCAAGGTGAGTCTAAAAACATGCTTGAACCTAAGCCATTACAAGCTAGAACAAAAGGCAAAAAACATGAAGCATGCAAGGCTACAAAAGGGGTGTTATACTACACCTATTAAAACCAAACATGGCATGACTTGGACAACATAAAACAGAGTTACATCATGTCAAAATAAGCCCAAAAACCTAGTGAGATGGAATCCCAAAGACCTAAGCATAAAGGCATGCACAATGATCCATTCATAAGGCATAAAACACCAAGGCCATCTTAGAAATGCCACCATCGAGGACTGAAAAGGAGGTGCGAGGTTTTCTGGGTAAAGTGCAATTCATAAGACGGTTTATTGCAAAATTAACCTTGACTTGTGAACCACTGTTTGGTCTCCTGAAGAAAGGAAAGAAGTTCCAATGGGACGATCGATGCCAAGTTGCTTTCGAGCAGATCAAGCAATATTTACAGAACCCACCTGTGTTGTCACCGCTTGAGCTGGGAAAATCATTGATTCTATACCTATCAGTGACTGAAACAACAATGGGTTTCATGCTTGCACAGGAGTCTAAGGACAAAGTGGAGAAGGCTATCTACTACCTGAGCAAGAAAATGCTGGATTACGAGACCCGCGACACTCCGTTGGAGAAGGCTTGTCTGGCCTTGGTATGGGCTACCAAGAAGTTGAGGCACTAGCTGTTAGCTCACTATGTAATACTGGTTTCGAGATTAGATCCCATCAAATATCTTTTCGAGAAACCAGCATTTATGGTAGGCTAGCCCGTTGGTTGCTTCTGTTTTTCGCATTCGATCTGAAGTACATGACGCGCAAGTCAGTGAAAGGGAGAGCGGTAGTGGAGTTCCTAGCCGACCACCTATTTGAAGGGGATGAAGCAGTTGAGTATATGTTCCCAGACGAGGCCATTCTGCATGTCGAAGAAGAGACTTGGACGATGTACTTTGACGGAGCGTCAAACCAATACGGGTATGGGATAGGGGTGTTGCTGATAGCACCCGACAATTCCCGTATACCTTTAGCATTCAAACTCCAGTTCAAAGTGTCAAACAATGAGGCAGAATATGAGGCATGTATTGTTGGACTAGAAGCCACCCTGGAACTAGGGGCAAAACGGTTAGATGTCATCGGGGACTCGAACCTTGTTGTATCTCAAGCTAAAGGAGATTGGAAAGTTAAAGAAAAAAAGATGAGAATCTATCACCAGACCTTAGACGTTTTGATTCCTCGGTTTGAAAAACTGAACTTCGCTCATCTATTAAGAGAGAGCAACAGGTTCGCTGATTCATTAGCAACTCTATCTTCTATGATAGACATCCCTTTCGAAGTCCGAATGCGTCCGTTCATCATTGAACATAAATTTGTGCCGACCTACGAGCTGATTGCTGCCATAGATGAGGTACAAGATCAAAACCCCTGGTATTACGACATCTGGAACTTCTTGGAAAAGGAAGCTTATCCACCATGGGCATATGCCAAAGATAAGAGGGCAATTCAAAGAATGACTGCTTAGTTCATCGTCTGCGGGGGTAAACTGTACAAGAGGGGTCATCTCGGGATGCATAAGCTATGCGTTGATGCTGAAGAATCCAAGCACCTGATGGAAGCCATATATGGAGGAGAGTGCGGAGTGCACATGAGTGGGGTGATGCTAGCCCAGAAAATCCTTAGGCAGGGTTATTATTGGTCAACCATGGAGGAGGATTGTATTGGCTTTGTCCGACGATGCCACAAATGTCAGATCCATGCAAACCGCATGAACATTCCATCGTCGAATACATGACTTCACCGTGGCCGTTTTCAGTCTGGGGGAATGATGCAATTAGGACTGTCACTCCGAAGGGGTCCAACGGGCATGAATACGTTCTGGTAGCGATAGACTACTTTACGAAGTGGGTTGAGGCCCAATCTAACGTGGTGTTGAAGGCATCGCATGTCGCTAAGTTCATCAGGAACAACATTATTTGTCGCTACAAGGTCCCGAATGAGATTATTTCAGATAATGGTTCCCACTTCAAGAAGGAGGTGATCGACTTGTTGGAGAAATACAACATGGCTTTTTGTAAGTCATCTACATATCAGCTGCAAACCAATGGAGCAGTTGAGGCCGCCAACAAGAACATCAAGCACATTCTGCAGAAGATGGTGGAAACCTACAGGGACTGGCCAGATAAGCTGTCATTTGCTCTTTGGGGTTACCGGACTTCAATTCGAACTTCTACTGGAGCAACTCCGTATTCCTTGGTTTATAGGATCGAGGCTATTCTGCCTATCGTAGTTGGGGTTCTGTCATTATGGGTCTTGGTTGAGTGTCAGATAGCTGAGGCAGATTGGCAGCAAAGCAAGTTTGAAGAACTCATGCTCTTTGATGAAAGAAAGCTGAAAGCACTGTATCACGTCCAGGGTTATCAACGAAGAATTGCCAGGGCTTTTAACAAGAAGGTTAAGTCTAGGAATTTGAAAGAGGGGGATCTAGTGCTCAAAGACAACCGAGCTCGCATCCACGACCCTAGGGGCAAGTTCAGACCCAATTGGACTGGCCCTTACATCATCAAGTCGATCTGGTCGGGTAGAGCTGTCATTCTGATGGATTTAGATGGCCTTGAGTTCTCCCAGCCGACCAACATGGACAAGTTGAAGAAATACTATCCCTGAGTGGTTCGCTAGGCCGAAAACCCGAAAGGGCGACCTAGGCAAAAGTTAGAGCATGAAAAATTTGAAATAAAAAAAACTGAGCTCGCAAGGTTGAAAACCCAGAAAGGGCGGCCTTGGCAAAAGTTAGAGCGCAAAAGGAGAGTGTTAATACACGAGTGAACCAGAACTGAACTACGTAAGGCTTGATTCCCATCTTCGGGATACATAGGCAACTTTATTCTAAAGTCCAGCCATAAACACTTCCAAATCAACTTTGTCCATGTGATCATGTTGGCCATCTTTGTCTATTCTACATTCAAGAGCTCGGTTATGATCTCCAGTGCAGTGCTATTTAGACGAGGGGCAACTTTCCAGTTGCTGGATCCGCGGTTGCGCATCTCAGTGGTAGATCTCGGGCGTGTCCAGTTGTGATCCATATCGAAAATGGTTTTGAAAAGTTTTAATAAAGTTGATTTTGTTCAAATTAATCTTTTTACGACTTAGACCATTTTTGGACCAAACGAAAAATTTCTAGTACCGACAACCTTCAATTTCATTGATTTCAGTACAGAGTTCTCCTACTCTTGAATACAAATTGAAGTTGCTTTTTATTACATTCATAAAGAAAACTTGAAAGTACTGATAAAGCAATAAACTCGGGGCATGGATAAGTCAGGTGTTCCTGTGCCCCCTCCCAGAGCTTGTAGAAGCCTCTGATGCCAAAGTTGGCCTAACTTGCGCCTCTTCATTGAGCCAAGCTATGCATTCATCAGAGAGGGTGCAATTGAAAGTGGGAGCGAGGGCCAGAAGCTCTCTCGTCCTCCATACTGTGGCATACCAAGCTAGCTACTCGGACTGAAAATGTAGCAGAGTATTCTATCCCTTCTTCTGGGCAGGTCAGATCATGTCCAAACTAGCACCGGATTCGAAATGGGAAGTAAAAGACACAGTGTGTCAGGGCGATCAACTAAATGCCTGGCTGGCGAGACATGCTGTAGCTCATCGCTGGTAAATTGAGCCAGGGGCAGCGCCAAGCAATGTTGACAGCAGACAGACTGCACATCCACTTGTACCACCATCCCTCGTCAGGGGCATCGACTAGACGTCGCCGAAAGAAATAGCCGCGAGCTGAATATGCTGGGCATGAGTCCACAACCTTCAACTTATCCGTCAACCATATCTGGGGAGGGATAAAAAATGAGAGATTAAAGAATAGATAGATGTACGTGGAGAGAAAAGTAAGAAAAGGGTTTTGAGAGAAAAACCGAGCCGGAGGACCAAGTGATGTGAGGAATACACATGTGAGAAGGGTGGGAAACATTACCTGCAGCAGTAGTGGACTCCCCGCGAATCTAGTCGTCTCCCAGCGATGGAAGGTATCCAAACCCATCAGTGTCTCAGCTAGCGTCATGGAAATACAACTCTTGCTCTCTTTTAAGTCTTGGGCAACCTCCATCAAACGGACGCTAGACCCACCGGAGCCTGGGGCAAGCAAGAAATGAGACAACATGCACAAGCAAAGCACATGTCACCGAAAACCCTGCCAGTGATGATCGCCGCAGTCACCGGCATCAGAAAATCGATGAATCAGGCTCGGAATGTCCAGTTCTCCGTCGTGAATCAAAGACCGAGTGTCATGCAAAGTGAGCCCGTACATCCGTCCTAACGCTTGGATGTGGCCGAAGCGAAATTGGGGCAAGATCTCTTCATCGTGCTGAGATTCCATCAAAGCTTGGAAGTCTTCGAAAGTAGGACACATCTCTTGTCTGCCAAAGCTAAAAACATGAGTTACCGGATTCCAACACCTTGCTGTGGCATGAAGGAATGAAAAACGCAGCGGGGTGCGGCTCAACGTGAATAGTGCATTTATTCTGAAGCCCCAGAAATTCAGCTTTTTTGAGCCATCCAAGTTAACAATCCAATTTGTGAGATTTTGGACAAGAAATGCTTCCATTTGGTGCAAAAATTGAGTTAGAATGATGGGAACCACGAAGCTGGAACCTTTATAGAGGATAAGGCATTGTTTAGAGGACAAGTGGCAAAAGTCTAGAGGTCCCCAGCCTCACTAGCCGACCGACCACATTTTCTGGTCGACCAGCCACATTTTTAGGTCGATCGACCACTTTTCTAGTCGACAGTCCATTAAAACTAGTCGGTAGTGAGCATTAAGTGGTCTACAGCTACTTCTTGTCTCCAGAAGAGAGTCCCTAGCCTTCCTATATGCTGAGAATGCTGAAGGTCTGAGTTTATTTCTGCTTCGGATGTGTTCTGTTACTTTGTTTATCCAATATGCATTTGCTTATCGAGTTGTTGCTCTTTGATTATCGAGTTGTTGCGATTTGTTTATTGAGTTGTTGCTCCTTGCTTATCGAGTTGTTATAATTCTTTTATCGAATTGTTCTTTAATTTGTTTTTTTTTTTGTTACGTTGGTTCACTACCTGACTTAGCAGTACACGAATGTTCAACTTTCATCAATCTCATTTTTGTGCAAAACGGTGCGATGCGATGCTTAGAATATAAAATGTAACACTTTTTGAACAAAAAGTTATTTTCATTCCATCATGGTTTCTTTTTGCAACAGGGTACAAGTTTTAAGGAAAATAAATCTGCCTAACGCTATACAATGTGCTATAACTACTAGCAAAAAGAAAACAAAGCAAAACATCTGAGTCGGTGTTATCTGGCTCAGGATCGAGAGGCCCTCTTCACCCTCTTCGACTGAGCAGCCTTTACACCACCGCCGTCGGCACCCCCGTCTGAACCAGAGCCGCCATCCTTGAAATCCTCCTCGGCGTCGTTTTCGCTCTCAGAACCTGAACCGGTGTCACCACCTCTGCCCTCGGATGTCTCTGACTGAGGATTTGTTGGCCTCTCCTCCCCACTAGTCTCGTTATCACGTTTGGCAGGCTCTCGCTGTCTCCCTCGGCCGCGTGTCGGGATCCCTCTCCCTGCTACTCGAGAAGGCCCGGGTGGCCCGGGCTATAGAGGTGTGACCTAAAAAGGCAGTTTGAATACATCAGCCATGGTATGTATATCAAGTGCAAGTATAGTGCATAGAGTGAGTGCATGCAGATATAGTATGTGAATGTGATGTGTCAGATGTGATCTACACATGCAGTGAATCAGTACAGTGAAACGTTCAGTTTCGATATATCAACAAAAGTATGATAAATGCAAGGAAACTAGAAAGTACCGGGAAGCCGTGGGAGTGCAGCATCATCTCTCTCCTCAAAACCATGAACTCAAGCGAGGCCATTGCCTCGAGCAATCCCTCAACATATCCTGTGGAAGGCTGCAGATGCAAGTTTAAGTCATCAGTGAATGAATAAATGTCTAAATATCTGAATGATAGATGAAAGCTGTGAAGCATACCGATGCTGAGTCAAGGGCCCTGACATATCGATGATCTGGCAATGGTGGCTCCAGGGGAATCTGATAAGGCGTCCCATACCGCCAGCCTGTCAGCTCAGTCGGAGAATCTGGCCACCCAGCACACTGCCAAGTGGGGGGCATCCTCCTAGTCCCACCCCTTGATGTGCTGGCCTTGCTAGTCGAAGGGATGTTTGTAGCTCGGGCGCAGCTTGATGAAGGAATGTCAGCAGCTCTCTTCATGGGGGCATGAACACCTATCAACGGGGGCATAAGGTATGTGTGGAGGTATGTCGTGTACTCCCCCTCCTCATAGAAAAGGACTGCGTTAGCACCCTGCATAAAGTCACTAACCTCCCGGGGAGAGAGACTCTCTGTGGTCCGCATGTCTAATGGAGGCGGTGAAGGGATCTCTTGAACGGGATGACCCAGTGTCTGGCGCATGAAGCACTCTCCGAGAAACTAGGCTTTGTCAACTAGTTCCTCAAACAGAATCCGGTATCAGGAGGCGCCCCATGCCCCAACAAACTGGAACCGAGAAAACCCTGGCATCGCTATCTAAGGCTGCCAGGTGATCTGTGAATAGTAAGTGTATAAATTGATCAGTTGTCATAAGATATGCAAGATGAACCAAATCTGAAAGCATGAAGAACTGAGAGTTCTGGATTACCTCGGTCGCCCGTACTGTGTCAAAATAATGCCTGAGATATGGCAAGGTCTCTCGGCGTCTAGGCCGGCATCGACCTTCAAATCTACGTGAGTACGACACCTTAAGTGGTGCCTCAACCTCCGGAACAGGAGCAAGCGTCGGGAAATAGGCGCACACCCACAGCTGTGAAAAGCAAGACAGTGGCAGTCAGAATATATAATATATAGAAAATACAGAGTGCAGAATGCAGAGTACAGAATGTAATGTGTGCAATGTGTGGAGTGTGCAGTGTACAGGTAATATAGAGTAGAAATGTAAATCAAAAGGGCAGAATGTACCTCCCAGGCTCTCCAATAGCCGCCTACTATGTTCTTACACCTGCAGGAGGTCGAGCTCATATAGCAATAAAGGGTAGCAAGGCCAGTGTCGCCCCAATCGAAGTGCTGAACCTGGAATAGGTCTACTAAAGCACTCAGAAGATGTAGCCCGACCGTGTTTCCCCTATCGGAGAACAATGTGGTCCCAAGAAGGAACATCAGGAATCCCCGGGCATACTGCTCTGTGACCTCAACAGTCTCGAGCATAGTCCCTTTGTACTGCTCTGTGAACCAGGTGTATCTGACTGTGCCTGATGATCGGTAAATCGGCGGATGGGCTCCGAATAGATAAGTCTAGACTACCTCCCACCCACCCATATCAGAGTCATATGGGATCAACCGACCTCCCATGTCGAGGCCCGTCAGCATAGAAAAGTCGTATGGGGTCATCGTCATGTCCCCAGTAGCTGATAAATGGAAGGAGTTGGTGGTGTCCCACCATCTCTCTACTAGTGCACCCGGGAGAGTCCTACTCGCCGCGAGACGCAATAACCCTATGCAAAATGGGCCGAACCCTGCCTCATCAACAATGTGTTGAACACCATCTAGGAGCTCCGTGTACCACTCCCTCGCTATAATCGACCCATATCCCCGGGTAAATGGGAAGCTACCTATGTTCAGAATGAGCAGAAATACAGTGTGAGTTGTGTTTAGAATAA
Source organism: Camellia sinensis (assembly GCF_055761805.1). Classification (NCBI taxonomy): domain Eukaryota; kingdom Viridiplantae; phylum Streptophyta; class Magnoliopsida; order Ericales; family Theaceae; genus Camellia; species Camellia sinensis. Next base: position 45,870,505 of record NC_138961.1, read on the forward strand.
GCAGAAATACAGTGTGCAAGCTGTGTTCATAATGAGTAGAAATACAGTGTGAGTTGTGTTTAAAATGAGCAGAAATGCAGTGTGTAAGCTGTGTTTAGAATGAGCAGAAATGCAGTGTGCAAGCTGTGTTCAGAATGAGTAGAAATGCAGTGTGTAAGCTGTGTCCAGAATGAGCAGAAATGCAGTGTGTGAACTGTGTCCAGAATGAGCAGAAATGTAGTGTGCAAGCTGTGTTCAGAATGAGCAGAAATGCAGTGTGCAAGCTATGTTCAGAATGAGCAGAAGTGCTGTGTATGTAAATGTGTTCAGAACGAGCAAATAAAATACAGAGTGAAAGCATGAAGTGTGCCAGAAATACAAAATACATCGCAGAAAGTGTAAGAGTGCAGTATGCACCTCGGGCACGTAATGAGACAGGTGAGACTCCGGCTCCTATAGTAGCAAGTCTGTGGGTGCTCGTCGCGCAAAGTCTATAAAATGATGAAAAGTGCTGGGTGGTAAGATGTGCTCCTCAGGACGGTACGTCGTAGGGTTGAAGGGCCGGATCCTAGGCGGCAGTAGAATGATGTCGGGTTCCCTCTCCAGCCCTGGAGGACCCTCGTCTTATGGAACATCATCAGCTATCTGAAAAGAAAGTGCAAAAATTAGCGAAATGAGCTAAAATTGCCAAAAGTCAACAAAAGTCAACTCTCAGGAAGAGAAAAAGTCAAAAAAAGTCAAAGCTCGGGAAAAGGTACTAAACCTCGAGAGAAACATACCTTAAATGGTGAAAATGGAGAAAGAAGTTCCGAAAACAAATTCTGATCTGTTCAAAGTGAAGGAAATCGGAAGATTTTAGTGAATCAACTTCGCGTGGGGCGTTGGAAAATGCATGCAAAGCCCGGATCTAAGAGGAAAAAGGGTCTAGGGAGGGTAAGTAAGAGTTTTCGGCCTTGAAGGTGTGATGAAATGTGTTTTGGAGTTGTGTACTTAAAGGGCCGAACCTCAAAAGACCAAACTGCCCCAGTTTCACTAAACTGGTCGACCGACCAGTTTTTCAGGTCGACCAACCATCTAGGTGGTCTACAGGTGGTTTAGGTGGTCAGCAGCCCTCCAGGGTGGTCTTCAGGGTCCTATTGTCGTCCCTGTGTGTTTTTGTGTTGTTTGGAGTCCTTGGCTCTCGAGAAAGTGCAAGAAAGTTCACTATTTTCGACTCAAAATGTCCCCGCGGGAACTTCGATTCACGTCTTCGATGCATGGCTCATCGTCACTCATCAGGAGCAAGGCGTATCCTTTCTAAGTACATTGTGACCCCCCCGAGAGGTAAATAGGAGGTTGCGTTTGAATTGGTCTCGTTAAGGCGTGTATTTCCTTATTCGACATTTTACTTCAAACATGTTGTTGATGTTGCATTGAAAATGCATTGTTATTGTGCACAGAATATGTATGCCGTGTGGCATTGCTACGCACTTTTCACTTGCATTGGTATGCACTTTTCACTTGCATTGTATATGCACGCATTTATCTTGTATGGGACTTATATCGTGATGTAACGTTGAACATGTGTTTCTGCTATATTGTACCTATTGAGTTTCTTTCTTATGCAGGCACGATATTGTATTTACGGTTCATTTGAGGCTGGTACAACCAGACGATATTGTATGTACGGTCCATTTGAAGCCGGCACAATCAGATGATGTCGTATCTATTTCAGTCAAAGGAACTCCAGGTAAGATCATTCCTGTCCCCTCGAACTCTTTGGTCGGTTTGAAGCATTCGGGTACGCCTGGTGCTTACACCGATACCTCGTCAGTTAGAGACATCTGGGCACGCCCGATGTCTACACTAGCACCCCGTTGGTTAGAAACACCCGGGTGCGCTCGGTGTTTACGCTATACCCTTGTAAGAAGCATTGGTACGCACTCTGATGTTTATACAACTCCTCAGCGCTTGCACTGCTCCATTTCCCTCTCTTACGTGTGATACGCTGAGAGGTGTTGTCTTCCTTCCTTCTCTTGCATGTGATACGCTGAGAAGTGGTACTTTTCCCTCTCTTGCGTGTGATACGCTGAGAGGTGTTGTCTTCCTTCCTTCTCTTGCGTGTCATATGCTGAGAAGTGGTACCTTTCCCTCTCTTGCGTGTGATATACTGAGAGGTGTTGTCTTCTTTCCTTCTCTTGCGAGTGATACGCTGAGAAGTTGTACCTTTCCCTCTCTTACGTGTGATACGCTAAGAGGTGTTGTCTTCCTTCCTTCTTTTGCGTGTGATACGCTGAGAAGTGGTACATTTCCCTCTCCTGCATGTGATACGCTGAGAGGTGTCACTTTTCCCTCTCTCTCATGTCATACGCTGAGAGGTGTCGCCTTTTCCTCTCTTGCGTGGTATACGCTGAGAGGTGTTGTCTTCCTTCCTTCTCTTGCGTGTGATATGCTGAGAAGTGGTACCTTTCCCTCTCTTGTGTGTGATACGCTGAGAGGTGTTGTCTTCCTTCATTCTCTTGCGTGTGACATGCTGAGAAGTGGTACCTTTCCCTCTCTTGCGTGTGATACGCTGAGAGTTGTCACCTTTCCCTCTCTTGCATGTGATACGCTGAGAGGTGTTGTCTTCATTCCTTCTCTTGCGTGTGATACGTTGAGAGGTGTTGTCTTCCTTCCTTCTCTTGCGTGTGGTACGCTGAGAAGTGGTACCTTTCCCTCTCTTGCGTGTGATACACTGAGAGGTGTTGTCTTCCTTCCTTCTCTTGCGTGTGATACGCTGAGAAGTGGTACCTTTCCCTCTTTTGTGTGTGATACTCTGAGAGGTGTTGTCTTCCTTCCTTCTCTTGCGTGTGATATACCGAGAAGTGGTGCTTTTCCTTCTCTTGCGTGTGATACGCTAAGAAGTGTTGCTTTTCCCTCTCTTGCGTGTGATACGCTGAGAGATGTTGCTTTTTCCTCTCCCGCGTGTGATGCGCTGAGAGATGTTATTTTTCCCTCTCTTGCATGTGATACGCTGAGAGATGTTGCCTTTCCTCGCCTGCGTGTGATACGCTGAGACATGTTTCTTTTTACTCTCCTCCGTGTGATACGCTGAGAGATGTTCTGTTTGAGACTCCGGGTATTCTCGGTAGTCGCTTTTAGCCTTCTCCGCGTGAGACGCAGTGAGAATTGTATAATTTTCTTACATCATTTCTGCATAAGATGTAGTTTGGTTCATGTTTACTTGCTTGTGTACGAGTTTGCTGTAGCATTTCTTTGCATAACATTCGCTTAAATTGTTGTATTTTATTTTGCATAAATGCTTCATTACAGTCTTCTTTGCATGATCATAAGTTATGTTCTGCATTGTGCATGTCATTTGCATCTTGCCCCTGCCTGCGGGCGCATCTCTTTGTTATCTTGCCTGTTTGTCTAAGTCTTCGGCCTTGCCAAAAATGGGTCGTCTCTGGGCTTTGACATTCACTCCCGTCATTTCATGACTTCCGAGTTCTGTCAAAGAGGGACAACTGTAGACACCCCATTTTTGACCGACCTTAAGACTCAGACATCATCGATTGAGCGCTTGATGATTGTGCGTGTTTGTGCTCATTTTGAGTTTCCAGAGCCTTCAGCAGAGCGCCTTGTCTCGGGACCTCTTAACTTTCTCCTCTTGGCCTGGTTTTTAGACCATGCCTTGTTGCCTTTGCCTAGAGGGAAACAGAGGCATGTAGTCCACTTTTTGTAGCCATAGACTACCTTTCCCTCTCGTAGGCCACCTTTTGTACCCGTAGACTAGTTTTCGAAGTTATCGGCTGAGTGCCTCGCCTTGCGGACTCTTGTCTTACTTCCTTCTTGGTTTGTTTTTGAACCAAACCTTGTTACTCCTTTGCCTCGAGAGTGTAACAGGGGTGTAGACCAGTTTTTTCCCCTTGTAGACTACTTTTTGTCCCTGTAGACCGCTTTTGGTGGTTAGCCAACTAGGGTGGGTGGTCTATGGACCACCTAAGGTGGTCGGCAGCTTGCCACCACCTTTTACTCTCCCTGCAGACCCTCTCTCTCCTTTGCCGACCACTTTTTCTCCCAGTAGACCACTTTTTGTGGTCGGTTGACTAGTAGGAGTGGTCAGTCGACCACCTCAATTGGTCGGCAGCTTTCTTGTTTTTTCTGCAGATATTTTCCTTGCCAGCTGTGCCAGCTGTTGGGTACAGAAGGCATCCTTCATACACGTGTATGAAGGGATTGCACCAAGCTTCAAGCTTGTTCAACAAGCTTGAGGCTTGAAATTCTATAAGAGGGAGGCTCTCTCTCCCTTTCCAGGGTTCAGAAAATTTGCTGAGGGCTAAATATATCCTTCTATCTCTATATTTCTCCCTATCTCTCTATATTTGTGTTGTTTTGTGCCTTAAAGTGAGTTTTGTCCATACTTTTGCACTAAACACCTAGTGAAACACCTTCACTCTCGAGCTGAGGTTCTTGGAGGTTGCATTTGAGTGGTTTTGACTTGGTTTTTACCTCTGAAGTTTCTGTTTTGAAGTTGTGCTTCAAGGGTGAGTTTTACCCTCTTTAAATCTTTGTTTTCATTGCTTATTTGGCCCTATTTGAATGATGTTTTAGGCCTAACTTTAAACTGTAAAAAGCTTTATTTTCAAGTGCTTAAAGTGTTTGTTTGAGGCCTCTTTGGTGTTGGGGGTGGTCTACCCCCTTTTGTGTCTTGTTTCGCTTTGTTTCGTGCCATCTCTTTAGGTCTTTAAGACCACCTTCTCTTGGTCTTTTAGCCACTGAAATCCAGTGGATTTTCAGTGGTAGAAATGTGGTTTTGAGGTCCAAAATGAGAGGGGGTGGCCCCCTCTCCTCTGGTCTTGTTTGCTTGCCTTGTTGGCCTCATTATTGAGCATGTGTTTCTATTATGTGTTGACTTGTTCTCCGCCTATTTTTGGCCCTATTTCCGCATGGCATAACTCTATTTTGGCTTGGTTGAGTCACCCCATGTATGCTTTCTGCACTTGTAGTGTAATCTTATCATTTAGCCTTGTGTACTCAATGCTTTGATCCATCATGCTAGCCTATTTTGGTCCCATCTCAGCATGTTTTTGGTGTTATTTTAGCATACCTTAACTCTGTTGTGGCTTGGTTTGATTACCTCTTGCATGCTCCTTGCACTTGTAGTGTAATCCTCCCTATGGCCTTAACATGCATCATGCTCTGGACCATCATTTTTAGCATGTTTTTGGCTCCACTCCAGCAAGCTTTTACTCATGTTTTGCCATGCTTAAGCTCTGTTTTAAGTGTTTTTGGTTATGCATGCCTTGCTTTGTATAGCCATAGTGCAATCTTACTCACCAGCTTTGAGTTTCATAGTGTCTAGCATGCTTTACTTAAGTTGTTTGCATGCTTTCGCCTCATCTCTCATATGATTTCAGCGCATGAAGTGTGGTCATACTCTCCCATGCTTCACTCTTTCAATGTTTTTGGAAGGTTAAGCTTTATGCCTCAATCATGAGCCAATTGGCATGCATGCTTGCCTAAGCCTTTTGGGCTACCATCTCAGTGTGTTTTTGGTCTTATTTTTCCATGATACAACTCTCTTTTTGGTTGGTTAGAGCATCCCCCATTCGCTTCTTACACTTGTAGTGTAATCATGCTCATTGGCCTTGCATGCGTCATGCTTTATGCCTCCCATTCTAGCATATGTTGGCTATGTTCAAGCATATTTTTGGCATTGTTTTCACCTGCCTTGGGACTATTTTTAGTCATCTTGGCCCTTTGGGGCTTGCTTGATATGACTACGGTACAAGTGCCTTTGCTAGCCTTAAGCTTTGAGCCTCCTAGCATGCCTCATTTGTGATATGTGCATGATTTGGCATCATTTCTTATATGATTTCAGAGCATATTTCATTGCCACACTCTCATATTTTCTACTCCTTCAATGTGTTTGAGATTTGTGTCTTCATGCCTTCTTTGTGAGCCAATGTGTATGCATGCTTGTATAAGTTTTTGGGCTCCCTTTTTAGCACATTTTGGCCTTTGTTTTGGCATGGTTGAGCTCTGTCCATAGTTGGTTTAGCCATTTAAACTTGGTATTGTATGCCTCTTGTGAGATGCTTTTTACTAGCTTTGATGTTCTTGGCCTCCGAACATGCCATGCATGCATTGCTTGCATGATAGGACCTTGTGCATGCCACATTAGCATTGATAGATACGCATGTTATTTGCATGTTGTTGCATTGCATTGTTGTTTGCATGTTGTTGTATTGCATTGTGTTTGCATGTTGTTGCATTGCATTGTTGTTTGCATGTTGTTGCATTGCATTGTGTTTGCGTGTCGTTATATTGCATTGTGTTTGGAATGTTGTTGCATTGCATTGTGTTCGGATTGGATGTTAATCCAAACATGAGAAATGAGGGGCGTTTCATACTTGAAGTGATGAAACGTGCCTCATTTCTCGGTCGCCGACCCTCTTGATCAAGCATGATAGAGGTGAAGGCCCTCATGTGTCATGTGTGCATTCATTGACATTGAATTGTGCAAACTTGGCTTCTCGGCCATCGTGCATTGCGATGCTCGGTTGGTGGCCCGAGAGTCGAGTACCGCACTCCCTTGAGCTTGAGAAATGATAGGGAGGGTGGTTGTGCACACATATGTTGCAAATACACTGCTATACCCCTTCTTGTTCTCTGTTGCAGCAAAACTGGAGTTTGGGCAAATTTTCTGGTCGGCAGACCTGTAAAGGTGGTCGACCAATCACTTTTTCTGGTCTACAATTAGTTTTTCTGGCCTACAGGTGGTCTACAGCCTCATTTTCTAGTCAGCAGCCCACCAGGAGGTCCCCATACTGCAGCAAAAGCAATTTGGAAGTTTGTGCAGCATTCTGAGAACAAATCAAATGCACACAGAGGCAATTCTGGGAATAGTAATGGATTTCCGAGCAAGGCAATCGAGAGCATGCATCCTTCATTGTTCAAGGCAACGCTGTGGCAACCTAGTTCACATACCTCACATGCTTAGTTAGTTACCATGATTAGTTAATTTGTTAATTAATTAAAGTATTGTAATAATTAGTTGTAGCTAGTTATTCAATTTGTGTTGTGTAATAATTAGTCTAATTAGATTATTAGATTAGTTAAGTAGCTTAGCTTAGCGTAGCTAGTTAGCTTATTATTCGGACCCCCCGTCAAGAGGGCAAATGTTGTAATAAGTGTGCATGTGTGTGATGCATGTCTTCCAACCCCATTTCTTTCTTCTTTTTACTTATCAACTTTCGATGGTTAGTTTTGGGCATGTTTCAATTAGCATACTTATGCTTTGCATGCGTGCATAATTCATTCGTCTTGCATGCACCGGGCTCGGCGCATCATACAAACTGCATTGTACTTTAATACACTTTCTTGAATACGTGTTTCATAGCATGTTATCGAGTGTTGCAGTCATATGCCATTCTAGATAGCCGAGCCTATTTTAGTTACATTTTTGCATGTGTTGCATTAGGCATCTTAACATAGCTAGGATCATGCATGATTACTAACTAGCTTATGTTTTGGCTCCGAGTACACTGTGAGTGTTTACGCTTTAGCATCCTTGCATGCGTGTAAGTGACTGCCATGTTTAGCATGCTTGCCATGAGGCTATGCGCTTATGTGTTTAACTACATGAATACCTGTGGGTGAAGGCCTGATTATCTAGATTGGAACAACTCGATGATTGTGAGTTTTAAGCCCACTTAAAGTGGCAAAATCATGTTTTTCTAAGCCCACTTGAGGGTGGCAAATTCGCACATTAGCCTACTTGTGAGTAGCACTTTCAAACCACTTTTAAAAACAAACATGAGTTGTTTTGTTCCAATCCGCGTGATTGAGTCTATACTTGTATGCTGTGCGCATCACATAGTAAGTTATGCTAGTAACCGGAATAAGAACGCTTGTGTTTATAAAAGAACATATCATGTTTAATAGAGGCCGATCTTTGATCGGGCGAGTGGGGGTGCTAATTTCAGAACCTTCCCCTCTCGCACCCAAGTTCCCGAGCCGAGGCAACTTTGGTGATGGCGGACACGTGGCCTTAAGCACGAGTCAGGGTTTCCTAAATTTCCCAATACATAATATTTAGGTGGCGACTCTGAAATCTGGCAAAGTAGTCCATGTTTGGCACTTCTTGATTAAAATCGATTTTTCAAAACGATATGCCAGATTTGGACGCTTTGGTGATTTATCAGTCTTACATTGCACTTTGTGAGATTGGATTCAGAACCGTGACAGCAGTTCGAACTATAGTAGCTAGAACTACAAATCACGCCTTCGCGCGCGGAGCGGAGTTCGGGCGGTCTACAAGTACCTAGAGAGAGAGAGAGGATTTTCGGTCAAGGGTTTGTGAAGAAATGAAGTATGAAGGTGTATATTTAAAGACCCATTTGTGAAAGGAAAATTTCCCCGAAACTGCCACGGGTGGCCGGCAAGCCACATTTGTGGATGGCAAGAACAAATGGTGGCCAGCAGGTGGCCGACGGCTTCCGGTTGTGGCCGACAGATGGCCGATGGTCCTCACTTGTGTCTTGATGCTGTTTTGTGCCTTTGTTTCGTGAGTGGTGTATGGAAGGTTCTTGTTTTGAGTTCAGATTGATTCTGGGGGAACTCGAAACTGTGTTCCAGCATGCAAATGTTCTCTATTTACCAAGATGATTGCGGACCGTTTGCCACATGAATGCGGTGTATCCTTTTTAAGCATGTCATAACGTCTTCGAGAGGTAAACCGGAGGCCGTTACTTTCATTACTGTTATTCATTCTTTTCTGTTGCATCGAATATGCATTTTCACATACATTTGTGTTGCACGCATGCTCGATATCGTTCATGATTCATGCATTGAGTATGCACATTCAGTATGCTTTCAATTAACATTGTGCATCGGTTGTTTGTCCTGCATGGAACATGCTTTATCATTATGTTGAGTTGTCATCTTGTTTACTTTGTGCATCTATTGCACTTGTTCATTTCATACCTTGTTTTATTATCTCTGTGGGTTTCGTTTTCTGAGGCCTTCCAATCTCATTGTGTCTAGTTTTGAGTTGTTTGCCCCTTTTATTGATCCAACCTTTCTTCCTCTCGTGTGCAACGCGTTAGGATTGCAAATCGGTGAAAAACATCGGGTGCACCCCGGTGTTCACACCACCCTTCCTTTTCTCGTGTGCGACGCATTAGGATTGCAAATTGGTTAAAAACATCGGGTGAGCCCGATGTTCACACCACCCTTCCTCCTCTCGCATGTGACGTGTTAGGATTGCAAATTGGTTAAAAACATTGGGTACACCCGGTGTTCACACCACCCTTCCTCCTCTCGCGTGCGACGCGTTAGGATTGCAAATTGTAGACGTGCCCGAACGTCCCGGCTCCGCGCGCGAATTGGCGCGAAATCCGTTTTGCTCATTAAGTTACTATAGTTCGGACTCAAATGTCACGGTTCTGAATCTAATCTCACAAAGTGCAATGCAAGACTGATAAATCACCAAAGAGTCCAAATCCGATAAATTGTTTTGGAAAATTGATTTTTATAAAGGAGTGCCAAACATGGACTGCTTTGCCAGATACAGAGTCGCCACCTAAATGCTTTTGTTTTGGGAAATTTAGGAAACCCTGACTTGTGCCTAAGGCCACGTGTCCGTCATCACCAAAGTTGCCTCAGCTCGGGAACTTGGGTACGAGAGGGGAAGGTCATGCAATGAGCACCCCTACTCGCCTGATCAAAGATCGGCCTTTACTAACCTGATATCTTGTTTTTGAAAGCACATGCATTCTTATTCCGATTTATTAGCTAGCCTACTACGTGATGCGCACAGCATGCAAGTATAGACTAGGTCGCCTAAGTTGGAACAAATCATCTCATGTTTATTTAAAAATGGTTTGAAGGTGCTACTCGCAAGTAGGCTAAGACGTGGATTTGCCACCCTCAAGTGGGCTTAGAAAAAATGATTTTGCCACTCTCACGTGGGCTTAAAACTCGCATTTCAATGAATTATTCCAATTCAAGCAATCCAACCTTCACCCACAGGCATTCAGGCAGTTATAACAGTTAAGCACATAGCCTCATGGCAAGCATGCTGTCATGTTAACACTAACACACATGCAAGATGCTAAAGCGTAAACACTCACAGTGTACTCTGAGCCAAAACAACAAGTAGTTAGAAATCATGCATGATCCTAGTTTATGTTAAGATGGCTAATGCAACACTTGCAAAATGCAACTAGAAATAGGCTCGGCTATTCTAAGATGGCATATGAGATGCAACTTGATAACATGTTGTTGAACACGTATTCAAGTAGATGTATTGAAATACAATGTGGTTTGTATTATGTGCCGAGCCTCGTGCATGCAAGACAGATGAATGGATGCAAACATGCTAGCATAAGGATGCTAATTGAAAATGACCCTAAACTAACCATCGTAAGCGGTTAAGTAAAAGGGAGAAAGACGTGGGGTTGGAAGACATTCACACACTCACACACACTTATTACAAAATTTGCTCTCTCGACGGAGGGTCCAAATAAATAATACAAACTAGCTACGCTAGGCTAAGCAACTAATCTAATAATCTAATTAGACTAGTTATTACAACACCAAATTGGAAATTAGCTATGCTAGGCTAGTTAAGAATTTACAACAATGAATTAAATTAGCTAACACGTTGACTAATTAATTACAAATTAACTAACTATACAAAGCAGTTAAAACAGCCTTGAGAAGAGGGGCATATGCATGCTCGATCGACTTCGCTCAGAAATCCGTTACCATGCCTCATGTTGCCTCTGTTTGCACTGTTTTAGACTTCTGAAAACTGTACAAATCTCCAAAACACTTCTGATCCACCTCATGGACATGCTGAGAGGTCATCGGCTAAGAGGTATGGCCATCGGCCAAGGGACAGAGGTCATCGACCAATTTTGAGGCTATTAGCCAAATATTTGTAGACAATCGATCGACACACTAGATAGCCGATCGGCAATCTCTTCCTGCAAACTATTCTTTTTGCTGCAACAGAGCACAAACAGAGGCATGGCAATGTAGTTGCAAGAAAATGTTGTGCAACTACACTCCTTATCATGTTTACAGCTCAAATGAGTGTAGTGCTCGACTCTCAAGCCATCAATCACGCATTTCGATGCATGATGACCAAAGAGGCCGAGTCGCACAATTCAATGTGAATGAAATGCACAAAAACACATAAATGCCTTAAACTCTATCATGTTTGATCAAGAGTGTTGGCGATCGAGAATTGAGGCACATTTCATCACTTCAAGTATGAAACGTTCCCCGTTCCTCGTGTTTGGCTTAACACCCAAAACAAACACAATACAATGCATGCACAACTTAACAAAGCTAATGACATGCAAACAATGCAATGCAACATGATTGACTTATCAAAACTAATGGCATGCGAACTCAATGCAATGCAACCTAAACATGTAAACAACATGCAAGAATCATGCAATGCGACAAGCATGCAACAACAACACAATGGAACAAGCATGCAACAACATGCTATATACCAAGCATGCAACAACATACAAAAATGGACTTAAATTAAAATGGACAGACCTCAATCATGCCCAAATCAGTGGCCACAACACCAAAACTAAGGCACCAAAAGGCAAAACATGCATGCACACATATGGGTCCATTAACTAGGCATAAGAACACAACCCTCAAACATGATGAAGAAGTGACAAGTATGAGAGTATGGCAATGAAGTAAGATCTGAAATCATGTGAGGAATGATGCCAAATCATGAACATAATACAAGCATAGCATGCTAGGAGGTTCAAAGCTTAAGGCTAGCCGAGGAGCTTGTACCAAGGCCACATGAATCAAACCCCAAAGGGCCAAGGACAACCAACATAGTCCTAGAACATGTTAAAATGAGTCTAAAACATGTATGGAAGGAAGCCAAAATATGCTAGCATGATGGGCATAAGGCATGATGGATGCAAGGCAAATAAGGTGGATTACACTACACCTATCAAGACCAAACATGAGATGGCTTCACCAACAAAAATTAGAGTTATATCATGACAAAATAACCCCAAATACACATTGAAATGATAGCTCACAAGCTTAGGCATGAAGGCATACGCAAAGGCTCATGTTCAAGGCATAAAGGACCAACCCTTCAATGCATTGAAAAAGTGAAAGATGTGAGTGCATGGCAATGAAACATGCTCTGAAATCACATAACAAATGATTCCAAATTATTTAAATAGGTCAAGCAATGCATGCTAGTGGACTTGATGCACAAAGCTAACAAGCTAGGATGAACCATAGCTATACAAATCATGGCATGCATGGCCAAAACAACAAAAATCAGATCTTAAACATGCTAAAAAATGACCAAAGTCTTCTTAGAGTTAAGCCAAAATCATGCTAGAATGACATGTTAAAGCATGATACACATTAGGCTAATTCATGGAATTGCACTACAAGTGCATGGAGCATGCAAGGGCCAACCAAACCAAACCTTAACAGAGGTATGACATGGCAAAAACTCACCAAAAACATGCTGAAATAGAATCAAATCATGCTAAAAAGGCATGCTACTTCATGAAGCATACAAGACTAGTTTGTGAGAAATACACTACAAGTGTATAAACCATGCAAGGAGTGAGCCCACCAATCAAAATTAGAGTTATAACATGTCCTAAAAGTCACAAAAACATGCTTGAACTAAGCTAATTCAAACCACAAAAGCATGCTACTTTGTAAGGCTGACAAGGCTAGCAAAGAGGATTTACACTACAAGTGCAATAAGCATATGCAAGAGGTGACCAAGACAGCCAAAAAGAGAGTTATGGAAGGTCTGATAAGTCACAAAAATGAGCCTAAACAAAGCCATAAAGAAGTAAAAACACATGCTCATTTGGTTGGCCATCAACACTAGCAAGCAAGACAAGAGGAGAGGGGACCACCCTCTCCTATTTGGGCCCTCAAAATAGGGTTTTTACCACTGAAAATCCTCTGGATTTCAGTGGTTCTAAAGCCAAAAAGAAGTTGTTTGAAAAGTTTGAAAGTTAGCTCACAAGGCCTTACAAGCCAAGGAGCAAAAGGGAGGACAACCCCCTAGCACAAAATAGGCCTAAACCATCACTTTTAGGACTAAAAAATAGAGATTTTCTCAGTTAAAAACCAAGCCAAAAACAGTTTGCAAAGGTGGTAAAACAAGCATGCAAAGCAAAGGCAAAAGGGGTGAATGATTACCTTTGGAGCACAGCAGCAAAAACAGCCACTTTTCTTGAGCCAAAACCACCTTTTGGAGCTCAAACCAAGTTCCAAGGGACCTCAGCCCAATGGTGATCAAGTCTTCTTAAGGGTTGATAGGTTGAAGATGGTTGTATGCAAGCCTTCTAGCACAAATGCTCAAGAGAGAGGATTGTAGAGAGAGAGGTTCTAGTGTGAGAAGCTCCCAAACCTTTTACCAAAAATGTTCTCTCTTTGTTCTAATCTTCCAACCCTTGAATATGAGACATAAGGCTTCATTATATAGCAAAATATCAAGCTTGGTCGAAAATATCTGAGCTAGGACAGGTGGCACAAGCTGGAGACAGCTGGAGGAGAAATATCTGCCAATTCTGGGCTTTCTGGACATTTTTGGCCGATCGGCCAACATTTGTGGCCGATAAGGTTCACTTTTGGCCGACCTATAGTTGCTGAGCTCCAATTGTGGCCGATGGACTTTCGTAGAGGTCGATGGAAAAAATCAGCCCTGGTCCCTGACTTGAAGCAAGCCTAATTCCTTCATCTGGACTCCTTTTCAAGTCATTCTTGAGCCTAAACTGTAGCTCCAAAAGTCTTATTTCCAAATTTGGCAGCCTCACCTCAAAATTCCATGTGTTCTAAGAGATATCCCTCTTTTAGTGAAGGTTACTCAGTTTCGGTCCAACCGGAATGATGCCCAACTTCAACCAATCATATTTCCCCCATCTGGACACAGCTTTAGGAGATTCTTAAGTGAAAAATGAAGCCTTGGAAGTAAGATTTCCAATGGTTGTGGCCTCATATCTGAAATCCAAGTATTCAAAAGGATAGGCCTGATTTAGTGAGGGCTGCTCGACTCTCTCTTAGCGATTCATACCCAACTTCCTCCTCAATTTGGTTTCTTCCCTCTTCTCCTCTTTTCTTCAACTCCAAACCCATAAACAAGGTGTTTTGAAAGATTTTTGAAAGATTTCACCTCTTTTTCATTCATTTCCACTTTATTCTTGCTCGGTTTACCGAAAAACGTAACATTTAACGAAATACGAGCCTCGAAACATCGTAGGAACTTTATTTCAAAAATATTTTGAAAGAGAGGGTTTTAAGGTCAAAAAAACCATTCAAAATAGCTTTGGTCCAAAATGGGGTGTGAGGTTGGAATTTGACTCTCCTTTTGCCGAAGAAATCGAACTTTTGTTCTGTACATCTTCCATCACCAAGTAAACCATCAGTAACGCCCAAGTCTTAAGGGCAGTCAAAAATGGGATTTCTACACAAATCAGTTAAAAACATCGGGTGCGCTCGGTGTTCACACAACCCTTCCTCTTCTCGCGTGCGACACGTTAGGATTGCAAATCGGTTAAAAACAACAGGTGCACCTGTTTGTTCACGCCACTTCTCCTCCTCTCACGTGCGACGCATTAGGATCTCGAGTCCTTGGTTAAAAACATCAGGTGTGCCCGGTGTTCACACCACATTTCCTCCTTTTGCGTGAGACGTATTGGGATTGTTTCCTTCCGGTGCGCCTGGAATACCATCTTTTCACCCGCTCTACGCAAGGCGCAATTTGGGTTTGGAACCTTATTCGTTCTCCCTCTGTGAGACTTTCTTACATCCTTTCTATGCGTGACATAGTTTGGTTTGTGCTTTTGTTGTCTCAATCACATAAGACATGTTGCATTAGTTATATTGCATAAGTTACGATCATGCATTTTTCTAACTCTTTCATCTTTTTTGGCTTGGAGAACTAGGTGAACATTTTCGCTTCAGCATATTGTATTTGTTTGTTAGTGTTGTCATGTCAAAGCACGTTCACCATGTGGCTAAGTGCATAAATGATAAACTGTTTGAATGCTTGTGGATGAAGGCTAGTCGCTTGAATTGGGATAGTTTGATTCATGTACGTTTAAGCTCACTTTTTCAAGCGGCACATTCATCAAACTCTTTTCAAAATAAAACATGAGATCAAGTATTCCAATTCTAGCAAATTAGTCTATACTTGTGTTTGTGTGCATCACATAGTAAAGCTAGCCTAGTAATTGGAACAAGAGCATATAATGTAGATAAGAATCACATCATGATTAGTAGAGGCCGATCTTTGATCAGGCGAGGGGAGTGCTCAATTCATGACCTTCCCCTCTCGTACCTAAGTGCCTGAGCCAAGACAACTTTGGTGATGATGAACTAATGGCCTTTGGTGCGAGTCTTGGGTTTCCTAAATTTTCCAAAAATATTTAGGTGATGACTCTAAAATCGGGCAATACAGTCCATTTTTGGTATTTTGTTCAAAACATCGATTTTTCAAAAAGAATTGTCGGATTTAGACTCTTTTTGTGGTTTCACTATTTCACATTGCACTTGTGAAATCAGATTCAGAACCACAAGTAGAGTCCGAACTGTAGGGCTTATTCGTCTTCCGAAAGGGGGCACGAAAGTCGAGCTACCGAGTACCTCTCGCTTGACGTTTTTCTCATTTAGCGGACTTAACTATCACCTTGGACAAATGGATTAAAGAATGGACAAGACTAATGAAATTGGCTTAAAATTAGATCAACCTACGTAAAGAAAATGAATAAGGTCACTTGGGCTCGGCCGAACGTTATGCCGAGTCTATTGTATCAAGAGTTGTCACACGTCAATTCATGGTGTTTTGACGACTCTTGAAGCGTCTTTACTTCCCCCTTTGAGCTCACTCCATTATAAAGGGGAAGGGTTGGTGTCGATTCATTGCATTCATGATTTTTGTCCAAATTGTGGCCGAAGTCATCAAGCAAGCAACTTGCTCATTGATGGTTTTGGAAACGAATTCATTCTTCTCTTGAGGCTTTCCATGACAGAGAAGTGTAAGAGGGACAAACTGAGCTCAGAAAATTATGTCTGCACTGTTCTCACCTCAGAGCACAAAAACAGAGTTTTGCATGAAATTAGGGCATGGCCGGCCCTATTTGGGCCCGGCCAGACTTCATTGGGGGCCAGCCGGGCCCCAATGTTTGGTAAATAGAGTGTTTTGAAGAAAACAAAGGACTGTGGCTGAAGGTGAAACATGGCAAAGTCCAAGGAAGGCAGACAGAGTTGCTTTTGAAAACCATCATGTGCATGCCATCCTTGTGCTTTTTAGTTTTATCAGATACTGTAAATTAAACCTCTCATTATTTTTGTAATTAAAATATAATTAGCATTATTGTAATGATTATGAACGTTTTTGAATAACTTAGATAGTTAGTTTTATTGTTCATCCCTGTTGTAATAAATTAGGTAGCTAGCTTATTTCTTATTATTAATCTTTGTTGTACTAGCTTAGCTAATTAGTTGTTTATTCATTCATTTGGTTTAATTCGAACACTTGGACATTCATTTGAACCCTCTTGCATAAAGGCAAAATATGCAATAACGTGTATGTCTTCCAACCTCATTTCTTTCTCCTTTTTATTTACCCCCTTATAATGGTAATGTAGAGCATCATGTTTCTTAGCAGTTCTCATGTTTGCATACACTCGTCTCTCATGCATTTGGGTTCGGCTCATCATACTAACTAATGTCAATTTCGCTTTCATTGTTTAAATATGTGGTTTATCACATGTCTTGGAATTGGATCATATACCATGCTCATAGCTGAGCCTATAAAAGTGGCATAAATGTATGGATTGCATTTGTCACATTGTATGGTTTAGGAACATGCATATTTTCTAATCATTTTTCTCTATTTGACTTGCCTTGGAGTACTAGGTGAACACTTATTGTTTTAGCATATCACATGGTATGTTTGTGTTACCATATCGAGCATGCTTTTTATGAGGCTAAAATGCTTAAGTGATATACTTGTTTGAATGCTTGTAGATGAAAGCTAATTGCTAAAAGTGGGACAAATTGGTCAATGTACAAAATCACCTTTTGAAGTGACACATATTCAAAACAATTTTCAAACAAACATAAAATCAAAGCATTCCAACTTCTGCAAATTAGTCTATACTTGTGTACAACACATAGTAATGTTAGTCTAATAATCGGAACAAAAGCATATAATGTAAATAAGAATCACATCATGATTAGTAGAGACCGATCTTTGATCGGGCAAGCGGGGTGCTCAATTCGTGACCTTCCCCTCTCGTACCTAAGCTCCCGAGCCAAGACAGTTTGGTGATGACGGATAAGTGGCCTTTGGCTCGAGTCATGGGTTTCTTAAATTTCCCAAAAATATTTAGGTGGCGACTCTGAAATCTAGCAATGCAGTCCATTTTTGACACTTTTTTTCAAGTCAATTTTCCAAAAGAATTGCCGGATTTGGACTCTTTTTGTATTTTCACTGTTTCACATTGCACTTGTGAAATCAGATTCAGAATCACATGAGTTCAAACTGTAGGACAATCGTATCCGAAAGGAGCATGAGAAGCAAGGTACACTTTCTGGTGACTCTGCTGGGGATTTAGAAAACTTGACTTAAACTTCATTATGTGAAATTTTATTTACATATATACGTTCTTTGCATTGCATTTGCATGGTTACTCTAAGTCACTGTGTTTTCCATCTGCTATTCCTAGACAGTTTGCCGAAGGCTTGCCTAAAAAGCTTGCCAAAATGTTGGCCGGTCATTGGCTCTGTCATGTTGGAAACACAACCCTTGGATCTAGATTATTGTTGTACCGCTTGATCCTCTTTTCACTTCTTGGCGTTAGGTGTGCAAGGTATTATAGGTAATCTTGCCTAGGTACCCTTTCGACCATCTAATCTAGTTGCATATAGTGAAGCTATAGTGACTATTCCAACTTAGGGCAGGATGTCACCCATTTACAGGATGTTGTGAAACTTGTTGTTTGAAGTAATGCAGCCTAGATCGTGTCAAAAATCTAGGACAGGGTAACCGTACCCCCCCTCATAGAGGTGTTTTGATTCTTTTACTTGGTATGTGCTTTTGATTGTACAAGATGGTTCATATCAGTATGAGAATAGAGTTCAGTGGGGATTGTGGTTCTTCAGTTATGTTTTATTTGCTGCGAATTAGGCCGAAGTACCGTCCAATTTTGATCGATGGTTTTCTTTTCTTTTCTTTTGCTAGGTAGTTTACCATCATAGCTTCGGAAAGACCCGATATTCCCCAAGTTGTGTGGACTCGCTTTGGCAGGCTTTGCAAAGCTCAAGACCTTGTTGGTGGCCAGCATGTGTTAGTCTCATTTTCGCCAGTTACTCGACGAAGAAGGTACAGATAGGCAGGAACAACGGCACAAAGGATTCAGCAAACACCAACCCTTCTCACTCAAGCAGTTCACCAGCATCTAACTCATTTAGACCAGCAATGGCACAGAACACGAAAGAATTTGCTGCCATGATGGCAACTTTCCAGAGAACCATGGATACCGTAAACCAAAGGATGGCCGTATAGAATGAAGTCATCGCTGATCTACAACGTACATCTGGGCTATTCGCATCAACCGTGCATCTGATCCCGTCTGCTTAGCCAAACTCGGATCTACCTCCACCAGTAGAAAATCTCCAAATCCCAAATCCGCAGGAAATATTTTCCCCGGCTCTGGCTTATAGGCTTCCGGTTCAACCCCTTGCAGGAATCTTTCCTTTTGATATCAATGAAATTGATCTAACCTTTGTCAAAATTGCTAGAATGGAGAAAGCATTAAAAAATTCCCAGGGCTTCAATTCCATTTTGGATATTAAAGACGGTACACAAAGGCTTTAGTCAGATTACCAAAGAAATTTAAGATGCCCCACATTGACAGATTTGATGGAAGTGGGGATCCGATTGTGCACGTCCGCTTGTGTTAAGATGTGCTAAGGCTAATGGGCCTGTCTAGGGCTCAAAAACTATCACTATTTTGGAGAAACTTGTCAGATGTGGCGGCCATCTGGTAAGCTAAGTTGGAGGACTCTACAAAGCGGAATTAAGAGGAGTTATCTGAGGCGTTTGTCAACTAGTACTCTTATAACACTTAGATAGACGTAACCATTAGTGAGCTGGAGTCTACTACCCAAAACCCCAAAGAATCATTCATTGACTTTGTTGCCAGATGGAGGGGAAAAGCAGCAAGAATGACAAATAGACCTTCTGAAAGAGAGCAAGTCCAACTGGTGGTCCAGAACCTTAAGCCAGATATGCTGTAGAGAATGATAGTGGCATTGTTGTCCACATTTGCTTCCCTACACGAGTTAGGGGTCCAGATTGAGAGTGCATTCAAGAAGGGTATCATCCATAGAACTAGTGAACCTGCTAGAAGGCCATTCTCATGGAGTACCAATACTAACAGTAGCACTATTGCGCAGCCTGCAGATGTTAATACTGTTGTCACAATGGCCAAGATGGCTAATCCCTTTGCTACTGCCACAACCTCATAATCTTCAAAACATACTGACCCACCCCGAAATCGAAGAATCTTTACGCTTCTCCATATAAGCCCAGCCCGCGCCTTCACAAAATGTTAATGGAAAAGGGGCATCTCAAGCCCCTTGATCTGCGATCCCTCCCTGACCCACTGCCACCTAGGCATGACCCAACCCAGTATTGTCACTTTCACTAACAACACGCCACCCCACGGACCTGTGTTATCGCTTACGTCAAGAGATCCGGGATCTCATTGACAACAAAGTCATTGCTCCACCTGCCAAATCGAACGTAACCACAAACCCGCTTCCTCCACATAACCAAGTCCCCCCACCCAGAAACATTAACCAAACACATACACTACCGCCTTTCTTTAACCCCAATGTATACATTACCTCATCTCATCTACCCAAGCTAGAGGTGATTATTCTTGAAGGCACGGACATGTGCATGATGGATTTAACACCACAAACACAACCTGAACCCGTGGCAGTAGAAACGGAGAAGAAAGAGAGTGCACTAGAAAAGGACTTGCCTGATGCCCAAGTCATAGAGAAAGGGGCCTCACTCGCAGAGGAGTACGACCCCAGCTTATACATCATGGCCGTCTGTCAGCCGAAGCCAGTAGTCATATTGTCGGACTTCCTCAGTATTAACGCTATTGGGGAGGACCAGTTAGGGCAGAATCAGAACGATTAGCCGGAACAGGGCCTAAATGACTTGGCCAAATGGGAAGAAGATCTGGCTGAACTAGAAGAGGATCTAGACAACCTCTACTTCTTTGAAGAAGATGACACAAGCAGTGTACACTTGGGATGGTAGGATCCAAGCCAGCCGGAAACAAGCAACAAGTGGTTGAGTGAGGAGGATCAGATATTGAGAAACAAATAGGAGAGACTGAGAAGGAAGATAAAATTGGTGCTAGTGGCAAGGATGAGGCTGCACCTCTGAATGAGAAAGACTGGGCTCTGGAACAATTTCAAAGAGAAAAGATAGAACAAATCCAGACAAACATAGCTCTGGAGAAGGGAAAAGGAAAAGGGAAAGAAGAACCCGAGACAACGGTAGGTGATGTCCAAGCTACCAAAAAGGTCGAATGGGAGCCCAGTGACTGGAAAAGGATATTAAGGAAGCTCCAAAAATATCAGGATGTAGAAACCAAAGTTGTGGTGGAAGAAAAGTGGTATGATGACGGGAGGCATAATGTGAACATTCTTCGGATAGAACCAGATAATGGCCCGACCGTGGCTACAGAAGAGTGGTGGAAAGGTAGCGACTTAAGTCATGCATACACAGATGAAGGTTGGAAAGCTGAAACCCTTGATGACACCTGGTATACTGATGAGATTAATCACATGACCCAGAGCGGTTAATATTTCAAACCTGCGGCCTTAGATCAGCTGGAGTCTTCCAATAAAGAGGTTGAGAGATCAAAAGAAAAGGATGCTAAAGAAAACCTGATCTTGAAATAGCTCAAGAAGATTCAGGCGGACATATCAATCTGGAGGCTGATAATGGCTTCTCAAGAGCATAGGCAAGCATTGTTAGAGGTAATGAACCGGAC
The DNA here is from genome assembly GCF_055761805.1 of Camellia sinensis. NCBI lineage: Eukaryota > Viridiplantae > Streptophyta > Magnoliopsida > Ericales > Theaceae > Camellia > Camellia sinensis. Next base: position 45,891,564 of record NC_138961.1, read on the forward strand.
CAAACTGCCTATCGACACCACTGCTAAGCAATTGGTATCGTTGGTTACATCTGGGGACGTTACGCTGGTGATATCTTTTACAAAGAAGGAATTACCACCTGAGGGTGCCAACGACAACCGACCCTTATATGTAACCCTGGAAAGTCAGAAAAGTGGATTCCGGTAGTGTTAGTAGATACTGGATCAGCGATCAATGTATATCTAGTGAGGACTGCCTACACCATCGGTTTGAGGCTGGCTGACTTTACACTTGTGAATCAAGCTGTCTGCGCTTATGACAATACGACCCGGGATGTTATGGGAACATTCAAGAGCCATATCCTAATTGGCCTGTTTGAACACGAGGTGGAATTCCATGTAATGGATGTACCGGCCATGTTCAATCCACTGCTGGGAAGGCCTTGGTGACATCAGATAAAAGTGGTGTCATCAACGGTCCATCAGTTGGTAAAGTACCCCTTCAAAGGTGAGATTGCTACTGTGTACAGTAATTCTGCGATCCATTATCCCCAGGGAACTACCACGCCATTATTGGAAATCATACATGAGGAGGAGGACGTGTTCCTTTCTAGCTTCTCTCTGGCAGAGGCTTTGCTGGTCCAAACCATCATGGTGGAGGACGATGAGAATTACATGAGCGCTCAGTCCATCTACATGATGAACAAAGAGGGGCATATTCCTGGATTAGGATTAGGCAGAAGTGGCAGACATGGAGGTGCTATAGCCAAAGAGATGTGTCACAACCCTCACGCTTTCAGGCTAGGATACAAACCTACCGCTACAGATTGGCAAAGAAAGGGGGAGGAGATGCAAAAAAGGATGAAAGCAAAGAGGAATGGGAGACAGTACGAGTTAGTCCACAAACCAATACGGGGAACCTTGAACGGACGTTTTGTCCACCAAGGGGAAGACTTCCCCTTCTGTGGATTCCCAGAGCCCTGGTTTGACAAGGAAACAAAGACGATGTATCCGGGGTTCAAGATCTTTTTCGAGCATTAGTTACCAGAAGAGAAGGATTAGCAAGCAGACCTGAGCATCCAAAATAGGACTGCAAGCCTGGGTATTGAAGAAGAAGAACTGTTGGGAGAAGCGCTGGCTGACCTACTGGCAAGTTCTACTACTGGAGCTAAGTCTGTCAACTTGGGGGATAGTTTTACTATCTCAATGAACAGGGATATACTGGCAGCAGATTTCACTAATCTCATCGTGGATGCATCTGAGGCTCTACGCCTAGTTTGGAAGTTTGAGCAAGGCGTCATCAGTAGTTCTGGATCGAATAGTGAGTCTGGATCTGATTCCACTGAGTCTGTGGAGTTCGAGTCAAATTCGAGTTCCTTTGAGTCTAGTACTTCTGGGAGTGGTAACCTAGATACCAAGGTCCTGTCTAGGTCGTCTTTTAGCTTTTCTTTTGAGTCCACTTTAACTGAGAACCCAAACCTTTTGAATAAGAATGCTGTGAACTTTACCTAATTTTCTGTGCCTTTGGTTTGTTGTATTGATCTTGATTTTCAAAATTTTGACTTAAACGAAGAGGAAGAAATTCCTCAGGTTTTGAAAATTTTGGTTGATCATGAGGAGGAGAGGCGTGTTTAGCCCTATACAGATGAAATCGTATCAATTAATGTGGGTACTGAGGAGGATCTTCGCTTGGTCCAGATCATGTCCACATTATCTTCGGAGGAACGCGAGCATTTAATCACTTTATTAAAAGATTTTAAAGATGTTTTTGCATGGTCCTACGAAGACATGCCTGGAATCGATCCTGAGATTGTACAGCACCAGATCTCTCTTGACCCTGAGGCCCGATCAGTTAAGCAGAAGTTACGCAGAGTCCACCCAGATTGGGCTTTGAAGATCAAGAAAGAAGTTACCAAATAGATTGAGGCAGGGTTCTTGCTTGTATCTGAGTATCCGATGTAGTTGACCAATATTTTTCCAGCTCTGAAAAAGATGGCAGATTCAAAGTTTGTGCCGACTTCAGGGATCTGAATAAGGCCAATCCAAAGGATGACTTCCCTTTGTCACACATAGACGAGTTGGTAAACTTCACCACCAGCCACGCGCTGTTATCATTCATGGATGGGTTTTTTGGGTATAACCAGATTCTAATGGCACCTGAGGATAGGGAGGAGACCGCTTTCACTACTTCGTGGGGCACCTACTGCTATCGAGTCATACCATTTGGGTTGAAGAACGCTAGGGCTACCTACTAGAGGGCCACAACCACCATTTTGCATGATATGATCCACAAAAAGGTTGAGGTGTATGTGGATGACATGATTATCAAATCCAAAGAGCGAGAAGGCCACTACACCGCACTGGAAAAATTTTTTCAACGGATCAGAGAATATAGATTGGGGCTAAACCCGCAAAAATGCACCTTCGGGGTAACAACAGGGAAGATGCTGGGATTCTTAATCACGCAGAGGGGAATTGAGGTAGATCCTTCCAAAATCAAGGCCATCTTAGAAATGCCACCACCAAGGACTGAAAAAGAAGTGTGTGACTTTCTGGGTAAAGTGCAATTCATAAGGCGGTTTATCTCAAAATTAACCTTGACTTGTGAACCACTATTTGGCCTCCTAAAGAAGGGGAAGAAATTTCAATGGGACGATCATTGTCAGTTTGCCTTTGAGCAGATTAGGTAGTATTTGCAAAATTCGCCTGCGTTATCACCACCAGAACAGGGGAAACCATTGATATTGTACCTATCAGTGACGAATTCGACTATGGAGTGCATGCTAGCTCAAGAATCTGAAGACAAAGTGGAGAAGGCCATTTACTACTAGAGCAAAAAGATGCTAGACTACGAGATATGCTACACTCCCCCGGAGAAAGCTTGCTTAGCCTTGGTGTGGGTTATCAGGAAGTTGAGGCACTACTTGTTAGCTCATTCTATAATCTTGGTTTCGAGATTAGATCCCATTAAATATCTCTTTGAGAAGCCAGTGCTTATGGGTAGGATAGCTCATTGGTTGCTTCTTCTCTCCGAATTTGATCTCAAATGTGTCACACGTAAGTTAGTTAAAGGGAGAGCTGTGGCGGAATTCCTGGCGGATCATCTGGTAGAAGAAGATGAAACAGTGGAATGCCTGCTCCCCGATGAAGACATTCTGCATGTAGAAGTGGAAACGTGGACGACGTACTTTGATAAGGGGGCTAACCAGTATGGTTATGGGATAGGTGTGTTGCTCATAACACCTGATGATTCCTATATACCCTTATCGTTCAAACTCCGGTTCAGAGTGTCCAACAATGATGCAGAATATAAGGTGTGCATTGCTGGTTTGGAAGTTGCCCTAGAACTAGAGGCAAAGAGGTTGGACGTCATCGAAGATTCGAATTTGGTTATCTCTCAAGCTAATGGGGATTGGAAGGTCAAAGAAGAGAACGTGAAGATGTATCATCAGACCTTAGATATTTTGATTCCTAGGATTGAAAAACTGATGTTTACACATTTGTTGAGAGAGAGCAACCGGTTCGCTGATGCATTAGCAACTCTATCTTCTATGGTAAACATCCCGATGGGAGTAAAGATGCGTCCAACCATTATTGAGTAGAAGTATACGCCTGTTTATCGGATCGTCGTCGCAATAGATGAAACGCAAGACAAAAACCCCTCGTATTGTGATATTTGGAACTTTCTAGAAAAAAAGACGTATCCACTAAGGGCAAATGCCAAAGACAAATGGGGAATACAATGTCTGGCCTTCCAATTTATCATCTATAGGGGTAAATTATACAAAAGTGGCCATCTAGGAATGCATAGGCTATGTGTTGAAAAAGAAGAAGCGAAACTTCTTATGGAGGCCATTCACGAGGAAGAGTGCGGAGCCCATATAAACGGTGTGATGTTGGTCCATAAAATCCTTAGACAAGGCTACTACTGGTCAACCATGGAAGAGGATTGCGTTGGTTTTGTTTGGTGATGGCACAAATGCCACATTCATGCCAATCGCATGAACATACCACCGTCTAAACTCTACAATATGACTTCACCATGGCCTTTCTCAATCTGGGGAATCGACGTTATTGGTGCAATCACACCAAAGGGATCAAATGGGCATGAGTTCATTCTGGTAGCAATCGACTACTTTACTAAATCGGTGGAGGCCCAGTCCTATTCTATGTTAAAAGCATCACATGTGGCTAAATTCATCAAGAACAACATCATCTGCCGATATGGGGTTCCGAACATGATCATATCCGATAATGGCTCTGACTTCAAGAAAAAGGTGCTTGATTTGCTTAAGAAATATAACGTGGATTTCCACAAGTCATCAACATATAGACCGCAAACCAATGGAGTTGTTGAGGCTGGGAACAAAAATATCAAGAACATCTTGCAAAAGATGGTGGAAACCTACAAGGACTAGCCGGATAAATTGGCATTCGCACTCTGGGGCTACAGAACCTCAATCTGAACATCTACATGGGCAACTGCCTATTCTCTCATCTATGGGATGGAGGCTGTTTTACCAATTGAGATTGAAGTATCGTCATTGCGAGTTATGGTCGAGTGTTAGATAGCGGAGGCGGACTGGCAACGAAGTAGATTTGAGGAGTTAATGTTGTTTGATAAGAGAAGACTGATGGTATTGTATCATGTCCAGGGTTACCAACGCCAAATTGTTAGGGCTTTTAACAATAAAGGTAAGTCCAGGAATCACAAGGAGGGAGACATGGTACTGAAAGACAACCGGGCTCCCATCCATGACCCTAGGAGCAAGTTCAGACCCAATTGGACTGGTCCCTATATCATCAAGTCAATCTGGTCAGGAGGAGCAGTTATTCTCATGGACCTAGATGGTCTGGAGATCTCACAACCGATCAATATGGACAAATTGAAGAAATATTACCCTTGAGAGGCTTGCTAGGCTGAAAACTTGGAAGGGAGACATAGGCAAAAGTTAGAGCATGAAAAATTAGAAACAAAGAAAAACTGAGCTCGTAAGGTTGAAAACCTTAAAGGGCGACTTTGGCAAAAGTTAGAGCACAAAAGGAGAGAGTTAATACTCGAGTGAACCTGAAGTGAACTACATCAGGCCTGATTCCCCTTTTTGGGATACGTAGGCAACTTCATCCTGATGTTCGGCCGTAACCACTATAACAAAAAGGGTTTTTACGGCGCGCAATGCACGCCGTAAAAACCCTTCTACGACGTGCAGCGCGCGTCATATTATAACCAATCATGGAAAGTCATTCACTTTCAACGATATGCTTCGTATGCCGTTAAAAATTATTTAACAACAGATTTTGTGCGTCGTTGCTATTTTTTCTATGACATACTATAGTACACTGTTAAAAACTATTTAACGGAAGATTTTGTGCGTCGTTGTTACTTTTTCTACGACGAATTTTGCACGCCGTTAATTGGTGAGACAAATAACGACGCTGATTGCGCGCCATAAAATATGTAACACAATAACTTATTATGCCTGTCGTAGAATATGCAGTTTTTTTTTTTTTTTAAAAATCAACAGGTTCTATTTGACCAATCTTGTACAATCTAACAAATATTACAAACAAGCATCACAAAACATCAATCAACTGCCAAAATATTGTTTGAAACATCAAAAAGAAACTATATCCATAAATTATAAACATTCAACAATTTTCTATACAATCCAAACATTCAAAAACTATATCCTTAATTTCTAAACTATACAAAAAGTTTAAACCATCGAAAACTATACATATCTAACTTTCTAAACATATCGACAACTATTAAGAGATTATCTAAAACTACCAAGAACAGTTCCTATAGCAATTGCAACTGCTCCTGTCATAGGGACGAGGGTGCCCAATGTATGTGTTGAGGCACCTAAACCCGCGGCAGTAGCTAGAACAACTAACCCTGTTGCATTTCTTGTCTACATGACAAAGGAAACTTCACATGAGTACAAAAACCAAAGACTCAAGAACAAAAATATTTCTTAAGGTATTAAGAAATGATCAAGAAATTTTGAAACATCAATAAAACATTTTCCAAAATTAATAAGATAATTCAATGGCCCCCCAAAAGCAATGTCATAATGAAAAATTAACAAAAGTTCAAAATCTCAATAGTCTCAACGTATATGCAAATAAAATCCACATAAAGCAAAACCTTTTTTTCATACCTCAAAATACTAATGCCTTACTTTATTCATTCGTGATAGGTCTTGTCTTAAAAAGGGATACATGAAAGATGACTACATCCATTTGTTTGTAAAAAGGCCTGTGAGAAGAGCTCTGATAATCAATCGTGGTATAGTTAAATTGCTACTAGAGATTTGAACTGACATACCAAGATTTGTAATCAGATAACTAATAGTTTAATTTTTTACATTTATAGTTGTAGAATATTTTTTGCATGGTTCATTTGTTTTTTGGTAGTACGTACTAAACTACTAAAAATAGGGTGTATTCATGTGCATATTGATAAAAGGCATTAAGCCATTTGGTTTTAATTGTGATACAATTATTATCTAGCCTCAAGGTAAATTACACACCCCTCTTCTCTTCTCCAATCCTGCTTACTCTTCTTAATCTACCTCCTAGCATGTCCTGTGTATGTATGAAATGTTGGTATGCTTGGAAATAGGGTGTAAGTTTAGGTGTTAGTATAAATAAGTGATGCTACCTTGTATTTTTTGCTGATTTCATGATTACTGCAACTTTATCACTCTTGGAAAAATATCAAACTTACTTCTTTTCAAAACTAAATGTAAGGGATGATATTTGAGGTGTTTAGAGCATGTGACATTTTTGGTAGCCCCTAATTAGATTTTTTTATAGTCTAAACAATTTTGTTAAACAATCTAGCCCTGTGTTTCGAGAAAACAGGCCACTTGAGTATTTTAAAAACAAAATCTAGAAAAATCATCTTAGGTTGGTTCTTATGTCAAAAGTTAGCATTTTTAGTCCTCTATCTAACAAAATTTATTTGAGCAAAAGTTATTGGGTAAATTGAAAGAAATGCTTATTTTCCTAAAAGTGTGTCAAATCTGGACAGAATATGGCAACAAGAATTTACATCAGTCACAACTCGTATTCGTTCCTGAGGCTTTTGCCTCGACTTTTCAACTAAAGATGCTCTCTGTATTGAAGATAAAGCCTATGCATAACGTTGAAGAGATATAAGGGTACAAAGCTGGAATAACAAGACAAAAACAAAGGGAGTAGCAGAAGAGAGTTAAAGAAAAAATGAGGGCCAGGGGTTGGGGATTGAGAAACACAATCAAGAAAAAATAATTTTGCATACCTCTAGCGGATGATAGTTAGGCCGTTTTGGTTTTCCAACATCAAGGCATGGCATGAATGTGGAATAAGTAAGTTCAATGTTACGGTGCTTGGTAAAATAATCATACACAGTAATCTGTAAAGCTTCCCCTCCATCATATCCACCATCAGCATTCCTCACTTTCAAAGAAAAACTTGGAGAAACAACAAAACAAAACAGAATGTATCAAAATAAGAAGTTCCATGCAATTAAACAAGCAAAGCACTTACAATTGTTGATTGCAAAGCTTTTCACTCAAGCCTATGATCTTAAATTCCATGTGTTGTGTTTTGTCTTAACCCTCATATTTTTTACTATTTTCTTAGCCTGAACATGTCCGAACAATTACAATTTCAATTGACAAATAATAAAACAAACAGATTAGCCTTTTTAACATCTCATACTAACAATTATGCCAATTTTTGGCAGAAAATAGTAACAAAAAGATTGACTCATGCATGAAGGGAAAGAGCAAAGAATGGGATATCAGCCAATATTGTGTACAAAATTTATGCCCCCTGAGAGTCAAACTCTTACAAGCATTGTTGTTAAATTAAATGTACTATGACAAAAATTAATACCGAACAGAAATATGCACAAAATAAGGACAAGAGAGTGGAGCTCTTAAAGTAACCTCATTGTGCCAACACAGTTTTTTTTTAGTCAGGCATTTTTTTCAAACAGTTAGAGGACCCTTAATATCAGATAACATTTACAAACTACCATCTATTACATATGTATAGATATACATAGCATGTATATATTGATGAGAAATAAATATATAGGAGAGGCTGAAATGTCCAATTGAAATTAAACTAATTTGAATCAAATTGAATATTTAAAGGACAAAATTAAAATTAGAGGCTAAAAGTGGCATGCACTTATTCTAGGAAGCATAAATGTATTTTATCTGGAAAACAAATGAACAACTTTTAGGTTCAAGATACTTACATAGTCCAGTAGGAGATTTCCATGCTTTTCTTCCATGTTCCTTGCTTGCAACAACAGATAAGAGCAATAATCCAAATCCAAAAACAATTTGGAAATGGTAACAACAAAAAAGTGCTAGAAACAATTGCATGTTCTATAATTACTATTAGATGATGCACTAACCTACTTCCTGTAAGTCTTTGTCTGAGTTTTCAACACATGGTACTGTTACAAAATTTATAAAGCTTTGGATAGTTAGCTAAATTGATGCAAAAAAAATTCCTATGTATTCATTCTAGACACAAGAGAATAGAGATTATGAGGGAGTAGGAGAAAGCATTAAAGTAGCAAAAAATGGGAAACTCACACAAGGAGAATAGGAAGATTGAAATGATGTTATCTATATAAAAAAAATGCAAAAGAATAATTTAAAAAAGAAGGGCAAAAAAGCCCAAAAAGGCTGTTCACACCAACTGTATAGACAAAACAAATAATCATTAGTGAGCCTCTCGGATGGCCTAGTGTCAAGCCCTTATGCCCAGCTCATTGGAGTTGGGGGTACAATCCCTAGCTCTACCAATTAGTGATGTTGTATCATGCAATATAATTTACTTATAGCCTTCAAAAAAGGTCTCCAATGAAATTTTGATGAAATTGCAACAAATCAACGAAAAAGATATGAAAACGAGATAAAATGGGAAAAAAAAATAATTTGTGACTTGAATCGGAAACCAATATCTTTGATCACAAATAAAGGGTTCTAGATCTTTGAGAAAAGTAAAAAAATGTATGTTCCTGGGAGTTAAGTTCAAACACACTCATCATCATGTGCCAATTGGATCTATAGAATGATGTGGATTTGCAAAAAGAAAAAGTAACACTTTTTCCATGACTTCAGTCAATGAGCAATCAATTGCGGCATTTACTATTACCGACTTAATGCATTTGGATGCATATGCATTTTTTGACTATGTTAACCATGCAACACTATGTACCATAATTCATAGCAGACCTTATAAAAGTCCTGTAAAACAAGCCAGATTTCACACTTGGTTGCTAACCTTTGCCATAGAGACTAAAAAAAATGGGATCTATTTTGCACAAAAAGCTGTAAATGTAAAGGTGAAAAAAAGAAGCAATGATGAAAGAAGAAAAATAATTGAAGGAAAGAGAAGAGCAACAAAATTCTACTTGTGAGCCATACAATACGATAGTTCTCAACCATCTAAGCCCGCAACTCTTACCACATCACTTAAAACCTACATTTATGAAAGGAGGGGGGGGGGGGAAGGTACCCCAAAAAAAATGGAATCTCTATTTTTCTCATTTCTTTCTACTATTATTTGTTAAAATCCATTCATTCCAAACACACTAAATGATTCAATATAACAAGAAGAAAGTTATTGATTATGAGATTTAATCACTTTATCTAATCCTTCCTTCAAAAGCTTTGAGAATTCCTACACTCTCCTAGTTTATCAATTGATAGTAACCAAACCAAACCAAGCCTTAAGTCCTATCAAATGGGGTTGGCTTTATCAGTTGATAGTAACATTAGAAAATAATCAACTCGTGGTTGCATCTTAATGTCTAGTAGTATAGAAAGAATAAATATTAACAGCACTTGAAAAGCGACGTCAACCTCTTAAACTTGACACAATAGGAAAAATCTAATTGACAATTGAGGATTTTCTTGCTAGATTTTCACATGGAGAACAACTGCCAAGTACACAATATCTTCTTCATCAATATGTTCTTCTAAGGAGGTAGATTTGAAATAACATATTTTTTTTTAGCCCCCTTTGTTCAACAATAGCTCCTGCCAGGAGCTAAACATAATATGGGAACGTATTAACCAAAAGTTGTATGGTTGGTTAGAAGCTTCTAAGAAGAAAAAGAAGAAATAAACTTGCTAGATTAGCCATACAATAGCCAAAAGGCCCAAAACAACCATACAGCAGCCAGAAGGATGCCTCATCAAGTTACCTTCGGTTCAGCCATAATCACACATCTTTATTGATCCTGAACATCTCACATGATCCTGGATCTGTGCAAGAATGAATTGGTCTCTACTTAATTATCATTGTACTGAAAAAAAAAATGATTATAGAGCTTCTTTTTTCTTTTATTGTATTTTTAAACAAATATAAGTGTGAAAGGAAAATGAGAATTCTGGTACTTGAGCTCAGTTTTTGAAGACCGTGTCAACAACTGTGTACTCCAGACCAAGAACAAAAGAATGTTCCTTTTGCTCTACACAGTCACAAAGGTTGGGGTTTGAAGATTCATATAAAGGTACTGTAGCTCGGCTTTTTTGCGCCTCCTTTCGGAAGCTCAAAAAGAAAGCCCTATAGTTTGGAGTCCCGCAGTTCTGAATCTAATCTCACAAGTGCAATGTGAAACTGATAAACACCAAAGAGTCTAAATCTGGCAAATTGTTTTGAAAAATTGATTTTGAATCAAAAAGTGCCAAAATTGGACTGCTTTGCCAGATACAGAGTCGCCACCTAAATATTTTATTTTGGGAAAATATAGGAAACCCATGACTCGTGCCAAAGGCCACGTGTTCGTCATCACCAAAGTTGCCTTGGCTTGAGAACTTGGGTACGAGAGAGGAACGTCATGAATTGAGCACCCCCATTCGCCCGATCAAAGATCGGCCGCTTCTAATCTTGATATGATCTTTTATCAACATTATGCGCTCTTGCTTCGATTATTAGGCTAGCTTTACTATGTGATGCGCACAAGCAAGTATAGACTAGTTTGCTTAATTTGGAACAATTCAACTCATGTTTGTTTGCGAAAATGGCTTGAATTTGCCACCTCAAGTGGGCTTAAAGTTGCGGATTTGCCACCAAATATAGTGGGCTTAAAACTGATTTGCCACTCAACAAAGTGGGCTTAAAACACGCATTCATTGAATCATTCCAATTCAAACAACAAGCCTTTATCCATAGGCATTCATGCAGTTTAGCATATAAGCATTTAGCCTCATGGCAAGCATGCTAATCATGGCAACACATGAGTTAGTGAAATATGCATGATTCCTAACTATGTTAAGTGTCTAATGCAACACATGCAATATGCAATTAATAGGCTCGACTACTAATATGGCATATGAAGCAATTTGAACAACATGCAATTAAACACGTATTCAAAGATGGTATTGAAATAACAATGCAGTTTGAATGATGCGCCGAGCCTCAGTGCATGCAAGACATGATGAATGGATGCGAGCATAAGATATGCTAATTGAAACATGATGCTCCTAAACTAACCATCAAAAGCAGTTTAAGTAAAAGGGAGAAAGACATAGGATTGGAAGACATACATGCACATACGCACACTTCTTACAACATTATGCCCTCACGAAGGAGGGTCCGAATGAATAAGAGCTAACTAGCTAGCTGATTAAACTAACCTAATTAAGCTAATTAGACTAATTATTACAAGCCAAATGAATAACTATCTAAGCTAATTACTAATTATTACAACACTTTAACTAACTAGGAAACTAATTAATTAATTTACAACACAAATGCACATAAACTAAGCATTTAAGACATTAAACTACGCTGCCGCTGCCGCTCCTTCGCCTCGGGAAGTAGAAGATGCACATCCTCGGTTTTGGCCGAAAAAGACCTCTGTTTTCTCTTGAAAGCCTCTATTTGCAGGGTTGAGAATTTCCAAAATCTTTATGCTCCATCTTACCAAAATCAACTGAGGTTTACATCAGTGGCCTACCGACCATGGATGGATACTGCCGGCCATCTGCCGACCATGGATGGTGCATTGTCAGCCACTGATGCATTGGATCACCATGCTGTAATAGAGTACAAATAGAGCAAAAAAAAGGTTTTTCTAAGGGTTGTCTGCACAATTCACCTCTCATTTTCATGGACAAATCTAAGGAATTGTGAACTTAAACCACAAACCACCATCAAAGCAATTTCATTGCATGATGGCTTGTGCTTCAAAGTGTGCAAGCTTAATAATGCAAAACAAAACATTCGAGAACCATCACCCTATCATGCATGATTAAGGGCAATGGAGACTTAGGAAAGTGGCACATTTCATCACTTTCGAGTATGAAATGTCCCATTTTCCTTGTGTTCAAATTAACTATAGACACCCCATTTTTGACCCACCATAAGACTCAGACGTCATCGATTGAGCGCTCGGTGATAGTGCATGTTGTGCTCGTTTCGAGGATTCAGAGTTTCAGCTGAGAGCCTTGCCTCCGGGCCTCTGAACTCTTTGCGCTTTGACTCGGTTTGCAGACCAAGTCTGGTTTTCCTTTCCTGAGGGAGGGAGAGGTCTTGTAGACCACTTTTTGTGATCGTAGGCCACTTTTCCCATTTGGAGATTAATTTTTGATTTTCGTACCTATAGATGCGCCCGCGTGAGGCCTTCGTGCTACAGTTCGGACTCAATTTTGTGTCACGGTTCTTAATCTGAACCAAAGAGTCCAAATCCGACAAATCGTTTTGAGAAAACAGATTTTTAGAAAAGAAGTGCCAAACATAGACTGCTTTGCCAGATACAGAGTCGGCACCTAAATATTTTTTAAGGGGGAATTTAGGAAACCCTGACTCGGTGCCAAAGGCCACGTGTCCGTCATCACCAAAGTTGCCTCGGCTCGGGAGCTAGGGTACGATTGGGGAAGGTCAGCTATGAGCACCCCCTCTCGCCCGATCCGAAGATCGGCCTCTACTAACCGTGATATCCGTTTTTGAAAACGTTATGTGTTCTTATTCCGGTTATTAGCCTAGAATTACTATGTTATGCGCACAGCAAACAAGTATAGACTAGATCGCCTAATTTGGAAATATGCATTGCATATCCGTTTGTTTTGAAAAAAATGTTTTCGAATTTGCTACTCGCAAGTAGGCTAAAACACGGATTTCAATGAGCTATTCCAACTCAGACAATCCAACCTTCACCCATAGGCATTCAGGCAATTTATAACACATAAGCATCTAGCCACATGGTAAGCATGCTGTCATGTCAACATCCACACGTATGCGGTATGCTAAAGTATAAATACTTACATAGTACTCCAAGCCAAAACAGGGAACTCGTTAGCAAATCAATGTATGATCCAAGTCCATGTTAAGTGCCTAATGCAACGCATACAAAATGTCACCAGAATAGGCTCGACTAATCTAGAAGTGGCATGTGAAATGCACCAACATCATGTATTCAAGTTAGATTTGAAATACTAATGCAGTTAGCATGATGCCCCGAGCCGGTGCATGCAATACTGATGAATGATGCACACATGCATAGCATAGGGTATGCTAAATTAAACATGACATATTACTAACCATCAAAGCAACTAAGCAAAAGGGAGAAAGAAGTGGGGGTTGGAAGACATGCACACACTCACCCACACTTATTATAAATTTGCCCTCGCTCGGAGGGACCGAAAGAATAGTACAAATTAACTAACTCGCAAGCTAATTAATTATTACAAATCACCTAATTAATTAACAAATTAACTAAGCTAAGAAAAGCAATAAAAAAAAGAGGCCTCGGGAAGAGGGTCCAATGCACGCATGCTCGAGTCTTGCTCAGAAGTCCAGTGCCATGCACAAGCCGCCTCTGTTTTCCCTGCTCTACTTCTCTGAAGACTGCCAAAGTCTCAGGATGTGCTCACTGGATGTGGGGAATGCCACCGGCTAGAGGGAATCATCATCGGCTGTGATTTGGTGTCGATCGGCCAAAAATTAATCCATCGGCCACCGATGGATTGCCGGTCGGCACTCTGTGCAGTCGATCGGCAAAAAGTTCCTGCAGAATCCGTTTGACAGCAGCAGAGGACAGAGCTTTGCATGGCAATGTAATTCAAGCAATGTATGCTCCAACCATATCCCTTATCATGTTTATGACTCAAAGGGACATGGTCCTTGGTTCTCGGACCATCAATCGCGCATTTCAATGCATGATGACCCAAGAGACCAAGTTATGCATGTTGATTTCAAATGCAATGCAAACCAACAAACAAAGGCCCAACTCCCATCACTAAATCAAGGAACAAGGCATGCATGCTAGATGGAGTGAAACCTAGGCATGTGAACTAGCATGCAACATGGGCATACAATGCATTTATGCAAGTATGCAAGCAAACATGCAAGGTAAGCATGCAAACAAGCAAAGGATGGACTTAAGCTCGTTTGGGCAGCCCTTAAGGAAGCCCAAAACAGTGGCCATCAACCAAGGAAATGAGGCCAAATGCACATGCAAGCATACATGACAACATGGACCAACATTCAAGCATATAAAGGCAACTTTAAGTGCACTTTAAAAGAGGCATAGCATGGACAATTAACATGCAAATGAAGCTCTGAAAATCATGCTATAGGAGGTGCCAAACCAACTAAACAAAGCAAGCATATCATGCAACTAAGCCCAACGCCTAAGGCTCACCAAAGAGGCATTGGACTACACTTATCAAGACCAAACATGGCATGATTTAAGCAACTAAAATCAGGGTTTTAGCATGTCAAAATGAACCCCAAAAACCACTTAGATGACATCTAAATGACTTACACATGGAAGCATGCACAAATGCACTTTCAAGGAGCATGAAACACAAACTCTTGAAACATCAAAGAGCCATGAAATGCAAGTATACAAGCATGCTAAGTGGACTGAAATGACATGGAAAATAGTCCCAACTCACTAAATCAAAGCAAGTAATGCATGCTATACACTCACATACTTGAAGCCTACAAGCCAAAATGCAAAGGGACTATGCAATGCATGCTAAAGTCGACCCAAACAACTAAGGACAAACCTTAAACATGGCAAAATAAACATGAAAGCTTCACAAAGCCAAGCCTAAAGCATGCTGGAACAATGGTTTACAACCTAAGGCATGTTAAGGCAACAAAATGGCATTACAAGGCATGTATGCTAAGCAAGCATGGTGTACCAAAACCAACTTAAAACAATGCTATATCATGGCATAATAAGCATAAAAAATAGCCAAGGCATGGTCAACATGAGCCTACGCTAGGTGCTCCCTCAAGAGGCAAAAAATGATCCTTTTCAAGGACAACAAGGAGAGAGGGTGGCCCTCTCCTTTTTGGGACCTCAAGGCACCATCCTTACCCCTGAAATCCCTCAAGATTTCAGTGGTGAGGAGGCCCAAGCACCAAGGTCTCGGAGCTCACCCAAAATGGCACAAAATGGAGCCTTATAAGGCTTAAGAGGGGTCAAACAACCCCAAAGCTTGAAGCAACCTTAAACAACTATTTAGAGGGCCTAAAAATAGAACTTTTTTGTGTTATACACTAAGCTCAAAAATAGATGCAAGATAGGCTAAGAAGCTATGCAAAAATGGGGTAAAACGGGACAAAAGTCTTACCCTTGTAGACCCTCTTCACAAATGGTGGACCAGCAGCCTCCTTAGGTCCAAACCAGCTTCGAAACTCTGAAAACAATCCCTTAGAACCTCAATAGCCAAGGGAAGGTGTAATGGTAGGTGTTTGTGTGTAATACTATGAACAAACACACCTAGAACACTCAAGAGAGAGATATAGAGATGGAATATATATATAAGCCCTAACCTAAAAACCAGAGCTCTCTAACCATGTTTTCCTCTCTCTAACCTTAGAAGAGGGAGAAGAGCCCTCCTCTTATAGAAGCTCCCTCTTGCAAAGCTTACAAAACAAGCTTGCTAAGAGGGAAATCCCTCCATACATGTGTATGGAGGGGAGCAAAGGTGGGTGCCAGCTATCACAGCTGGCACAAAATATCTACTAAAAGTAGATGAACAGTGATCGGCCATCCAAAATTGCCATTTTGACAAAATAAATGGCCGATCGGCAACAAAGAATGCCGACCGGCAATATATATTGCCGATGGCATAAAATCATTGGCCAGTGGCCTCGAGCCATGGCCGGTGATGTGTGGAGATGCCTCACAAGGCATTCATTGGCCCTCCAAGGCAAAACACAAGTGTTTGGTGCAAAACCAGACACAAAATAGTCGAGTCGAAAGATCCTGAGGCAAGACGCGCAACCGAGACCTCCGGGAACTCAAGACAAACACAATCATGGATGATCACCGAGTGTTCCAATGGTGACATCCAAGTCTTGAGGCCGGTCAAAAATGGGTTGTCTACAATTGCCCCTCTTTGACAGAACTCGAAAGTCATTACAATGATGGGAGTGAATGTCAAAGCCCAGAGACGACCCATTTTTGACAAGGCCGAAGACTTAGACAAACATGCAAGACAGACAAGATATGCGCCCGAAGGCAGGGGCAAAATGCAAGACAATGCACAAAGCCGAACAAAACTTATGATCATGCAAAGAAAGCTGTAACGAAGCATAACATGCGACAGTTTTAAGCTAGCATACACCAAACTACACTACTATGCCGAAAGGATGTAAGAGAATTATGTAATTCTCGATGTGTCTCACTCGGAGAATACAATACCTGCGCGGTTCGTCTGGTTGCACCAGCCTCAAATGAACCGTACATACAATATCGTGCCTGAAAGAAAGCAAACTTAACAGGTACGGATATCGTTAGCAATATGCAAAATGAATGCAAAATGATATGCGATATACAAAACTATGTATAGTAATGGAGATGAAAATGCAATGCAATTGAATCATAATCAAATCATGAGCGGCTCGAAACCACACAAATGTCAAATAGATTGATGGAAGTAACAAGTCCGTCTACCATAGAAAATGTGTGAGGACCCAGAATTTTTTCCCTCCGCTCGAGCGGAGGAGTTGACGCTCAAGCGGACTTTTGGGGTTCCCATCAATTTTGCAGATGGCCTGAGATTCTGGGAGTTGTGAATCTCCGCTCGAGCGGAGAAGTTGGCGCTCGAGCGGACTGCTTTATTGGTCTGTGCGCGCTCGAGCGGTTGAAGCGACGCTCGAGCGTGAAAAGTAAGATTACCCTTGGCATTGCAGTAGTATATTTGGAAACTTTCTATTTTATTTTGGAGTATTGATTGAGATGGTAATATGATGGCAAAGTAAGATAGGACCAAAAACCTTTAATTCGAACAATTTGTTTATGTTCAGCAGTCACTCTTTTGCCCTTTTCTTTTTCCACACTTTGAATTTGGATGTGAGGTTAGAACCATTGGAAGCTTACTTCTGGGGCTTCAATTTGGGCACAAGAACGACCTAAAGCGGAGTCCGGATGGGAGAGTTACACCTGTTTAAAGTTTCGAAATCTGTGCTGGGTACAGGTCCGCTCGAGCAGGAATTGGGACGCTCGAGCGGGAATAGCGGGTACAGCAGCTTAACATCGGGATTTCTAGATCATTCTTGATATTGTCCTTTCCCCTCTTCTTTTCTCTCCTTCAAGGTCCGAAACCCTAGCCCCAAAACCTTGATTTCCTTTACTTTGATCAACAATCCACCATGGTTTTGGCATCAAGAATGGAGAACAAGGGAGGATCGATGTTTTTACCCGATTAGAACTTGGATTTGTGAAGGCTTCTTCTCAAGCTCACTTCTTTGCTTGATTATTGAGGTAAGGGTTTGCATACTCTTCAATACTTATATCCATAGATAGATTTGTGACTTTTATTATCTAAATACACAATTTCCATATTTAGAGCATGTAGTGTATAGTATGAGATTTGGGGTTTTATGGTTTGAAGATGTTGGGAGTTAATTAATGGGTTAAAATGGTGAATTATGAGTCCTAGGTGTATAATCAATGGAAAAGTTGGAATAAAAAGTGTTAGGTTAATAAGTTCGATTATTTTTGAAATCTTCATATTTTCTTGAAACCCTAGGTTGTTTAAAGATGATAACCAATGAATTGGCCCAAATTGAAAGTAGAGTAATGAAATTGAGATATTGAATTAGATGTGTTCAAGTTTAATTGGAATTTGGGAATATTTGGAAATTATGTTTACAATTTGCGAATGAACCTTGTTATAAATGTTGGAATTCATGCTATCATGGAAAGGAAAAATTAGGAGAATAATTTAGTAAGGATATGGATGACATGAACTCGATTTTTGGAATGTTAAAATGAGATTCAAGGGTTTATTTTGTATTATGTTGAATTGCCAATAGTATTAATGAACTAAATGATGTACTATGATGAATTATGTTTGAATTACGTGACTTGTGTAGGATTAGCTACAAGGACGGACTACGCACCTGAACACTGTGAGTAGTAGTACAAAAATGTACATGTTACTTATTGTTGATAATTATTGTCACTAATGCTCTGTTCTTTGTAAGTGTTCTACGAATACTATAAAAATTGGAAAGTTATGTGACTCCATGTGAATTGGAAGTTATTTTGTTGTGTTACAAGTTTATAAGTTAAGTCTGTTATAAGTTTGCATATGTTATAAGTCAAGTATGTTATAAGCTCAAGAGCGTTACAAGTTTAATTGTGTGGCAAATTCAAGTATATACAAGTTTAAGTAAATTTGCAAGTTCAAGTATATACAAGTTAAAGTATGTTACGAGTTTTACGTATGCTACAAGCTCATGTATGTTACAAGTTCACGTATGTTAGAAATTCAAGTATGTTACAAGTTTAAGTACGATACAAGCTTAAATGTGTTACAAGTTTATGTATGATAGAAGTTCATGTATGTTCTAAGTTACGCATGTTGCAAGTTCAAGTATGGTTTCAAGTATATTTCAAGAATAGTTCAAGTATGGTTTCAAGTATATTACAAGAATAGTTCAAGCATGGTTTCAAGTATATTTCAAGAATAGTTCAAGTATGGTTTCAAGTATATTTCAAGAATAGTTCAAGTATGGTTTCAAGTATATTTCAAACATGTTTCACGTATGGTTCCCAGTATATTACAAGTTCAAGTATGTTTCAGGTATGCTTCAAGTAAGTTACGAGCTCAAGTATGTTTCAGGTATATTTTAAATATGTTACAAGTTTAAGTATGCTTTATGCTACTTTCAAGGGCTTCATGCCACTTTCAAGGGCTTTAATGCCAATATGTTTACAAGGGCTTCATGCCACTTTCAAGGGCTTCAATGCCAATATGTTACAAGGGCTTTATGCCATTTTCAAGGGCTTTAACGCCAACAAGTTTCAAGGGCCTTAGTGCCATATGTTACAAGGGCTTTATGCCACAAGTTACAAGGGCCTCGTGCCACACGTTTCAAGGGCCTCGTGCCACCATGTTTCAAAGGCTTTATAGCCATCATGTTTATGTTGCAGGATTGGGCTTAAGGCCATATGAAATGAAAACAGGAACAGATTAACTACATGATCTTCGCATTTATTTATGCATTGTTATGTATTATGTTTAAATTGTGCATTTATGTTTCATACTATTCACTGAGCCCGGCTCACCCTCTGTTATGTCTGTTTCTGTAGGCACTCAACCAGGAGATTCAACCTTCACCCGTGGCTTTTGTTACCCAGTTGTCAAACCCTGAGTATCAAAGCTATTAGATGTTGATTGTTCAAGTTATGGAGTTTTGCTAAGTTTTAATTTGTTACCCTAATTGTCTGTTAAGATCGGCGTATATGTATATGTACATAGCTATCTTCGGGTGCATGACAATGTATATTATCTGCATTATGTTTTGTTTGGGATCCTGGCATAGTAATGGTAGCTCAATGGATATGTTTATTATTATTATTATTATTATTTTACGCTATTATATACTATTAAATGCTTCCATTCAGGCCCCATAGATTATATTCATCAGGCTTTATGTCTTTTTTCTGAGGTGGTCATGCCCAAACTTTTAGGGGCGAGTTCTGGGGTGTGACAAAATGTGTCGCAACCCTCAAACCAACATACCAACGTGGAATACGCGCGTACACATGCAGAACTATGAGTGATGTAGACGGACACAAAAACAGGTAATTGGGTGGAATGACATAGGTGGGGAAATGACCCGCTGAAAAAAGACTAATGATCCTAGTGTTGGATGCAAAAATTGCACTACAATGTAATATATATGATGGATATGGCGCGCGAGCCAAACCAAAACTTGCCTAGGAAAGGCATGGACACACACAAACAACGTCTAACATACAACGGTCATACAGAACTATGAGTGTATAGACGTAAAAAGTATGGGAACATACCAGACCAAGCTCAACATGGAAAGGCGCAAGCCCTAGATGGAAGTGATGCGGTGAATACATGCAAACTACAATGCACTATTTACAAATATGCAATGGAATGGATATTTACAGCGGAAATGCATGACATATGCATTATATTACAAATATGCAATGGAATGGATATTTACAATGGAAATGTATGACATATGCACTATTTACAATGAAATGCATAACATATGCACTATCTACAATGATGCATGACATATGCATTATTTACAATGTAATGCAAATGATGCATGTTTTTTTTTTAAATGCGCGACAGCGCGCGGCGTAGGACGCATGATAATACATGAATTTTAAATGCGCGGCAACGCGCGGTTATTGAGATACATGATGATGTAAATGGACTGTGCACATCAATGCACTAAAGGTCTTGCACCTTCCGAGGATTTAAGATCTCCTAGACCGTCGTATGTGCAGGACGGTGTGATGCGTAAAATAGCGCGATTGAATGCATGCAAAATGCAATGAGATGCGCAAGATAGCGCGATTGAATGCATGCAAAATGCGATAAGATACGCAAAACAGCGCGATGCGTTAGACAACGCGAGTGCACAAGACAGTGCGATGCGTAAGATAGCGCGATGGAATGCATGACAGTGCAATGATTTGAAATGCACCAGACAGTGCGATTGATTTGAAATGCACAAGACAGTGCGATTGATTTGAAATGCACAAGACAGTGCGATTGATTTTGAAATGCACAAGACAGTGCGATTGACATGTGATGCACATGGGGCAACTTTTGAGTTTTGTAAAAGCCAAAAGGATACGGAAATGATACACCTTGCACGAATTCGAGTGCCACGCACAGAAGACACGATCCGAGGTCAAAACGGAGGCCGGTTGCGCGTTGGGGAGGCACATTTCTTGCACCGTCTTGAGCAATGAAGGCCCTGAACCACACATATAACCCCAAAAAGAATATAGGAGGCTCCAAAACCACTGTAAGAGACCACCGGATACCCACCGACCATCAAAATGCATCATCGGCCGTCCATCGGCCATCACAAAATTCCACCGGCACAATATTTTGCCGACCGGCCAACAGTGTGGCCGACCGGCAAAATGTTCCTGTATCGGGGCAGTTCAGTCATTTGGCCACGGGTCTTTTAAAATAGGGCTTCTAGCCCTATTTTCTTCACTTCCTCTTGCTCGAAATTTCTCCCCGTCTCTCTCTAGATCATTTTGCTCCTTTGATTTCCTCGTTTTCTTGCGTTCTAGCCTCTATTTCGTCGTCCGATTCGCGAATACCTTCGTGTTTCGAACTTTTTGAACCGAACGAAACTTCGTTTCGGTGTCTTGTTTTTGATTTCCGCCACTCGAGGCTTGTTTCCCTTGATTTTTTCTCGATATCTGTGCCTTTTCCACACTTCGGCTTTTTCGGCCTTTTTCGGCCCTCTCGGGGTTGACTTTTTGTTGACTCTTCGCATTCTCGCTCGGTTTTTCGTCTTCCGGCCATTTTCACATTCTCTTCGAGATGGTGGACGATCTTCCATAGGGCAGGACCCCTCCAGAGCACGAGATGGATCCCGAGGCCGAGCCCTTGCCACTTCACATCCGGCCGTTCAATCCGGAGACCTACAGGCCAGTGGTTCATGTGATGCTCCCCAATGGACTGCGCCAGTTCAGGGGCTTTGAGAGGGGCGTCGCACCTGAGCTATTACTACGTGAGCCTACCTCTCATCTGTCCTTCGGCGCTACCGAGGTAACATTCTTTCCTCTGCTTTACTTTCCGCAATGTAGAATATAAAACTGCCGTAGCTGGTTATATTTTGTAACTGCTTAATTCTGATACACTGATGCACTGTACACTGTAGTTGATCGCAAACAAACTTACAACCGGTATCTGTTTGAAACTTACACGTGCACACACACTGCACTGACCCTGAATCACCCAAACGCACGGCGCACACTGTATTTCACTGCATACACACTGGTACCCGGTATCTGCTTGAATCTGAAAACATGCACACATGCTGTATATCTGTATGCTTCTAAAAACTGCATTTTGAATATTGCCTCGTAATTGTTGTTTTTGATTACAGGGGGATTCCCATACCATCCGCGAGTATGGGAACGTCGTTGCTCAGGACTGGTACATAGAGCTGCCAGACGCGGTTCGCCATATCGTCGATGAGGCCGGTTTCGGCATCTTCTACAGGGGGCTCTCCCGGCTTACGACCTGTAGGCCCTTGCTTGCTGCTTTAGTGGAGAGGTGGTGGGATACCACCAACTCCTTCCACTTTTGGTGCTCAACAGCTAATTTTCGAGGCTCTCGCTGCGCGCTTTACCTCCCGAACTTTCGTCTCGCATTCGTTTTGGTTTGTTTTTGGTACAAACCTTGTTTTCCTTGTTTGAAAGGTGGTACAAGGGTGGGAGACCAGTATTTCCCCTTGGAGACCACTTTTCCTCCTGCCAGCCGATTTTCTGGTTTGACAATTGGTCTCCCTGGTCTTTGGACCATCAAAAGTGGTCGGCCACCACACCATTTGCTTGTTTTCATCCTCTGGACTCTCTCCCACCATGGCCGACCAGTTGTTGTTATGGGAGACCACTTCAAGTGGTCGGCCAATTTTGTCACCTTTTTGAAGATATTTTCCTCCAGTTGGCACAGCTGGAGGGCACAGAGACCATCCTCCATACACGCGTATAGAGAGATGGCCTTGAACCTTAGCTTCTTGGAGAAGCTTTTCTTTTCATTCTCTATAAGAGAGAACCACCTCCTCCCTCCTCTAGGTTCAAAAAAATTTCCTTAAGAGTTATAGATACACCCTTGTATCTATCTTGCCCTTTACTTCATTTTTGTGCTTCAAAAGTGTAGTTTTGTCTTACTTTAGCACACAAACACACACTCAAACACCATCCCTTAGTTGCTGAGCTGCTTAGGAGTTGTTTTTGGTGTTCTTAGGCTGGTTTGAGCTCAAAAAGGGTGCTGGAGTTGCAGTAGTAAAGAAGGTCTTTAAGGGTGAGTCTTTAACCCTTAAATCCCCCATTCTTGCTTAAGCTTTTAGACCCTTTTGCATGTTGTTTTGAGCTTAACTTCCTACTATAAAAAGTTCAGTTTTTTGGTGCTTAAGATCTTTGTTTAAGGTCACTTTTTCATTTGGGGTTGTCTCCCCCCTCTTAGGCCTTGTTAGGCCTTGTTTTGGGCCATCCCTTTAGGCCCTTGTTGTAGCCTTTGCATGACCTTTCTACCACTAAAATCTAGAGGATTTTCAGTGGTGGAAAGGTGGTTTTGGGGTTTCAAATAGGAGAGGGTCATCCCCTCTCCTTGTATTTTGAATACTTGCCATATATGCCTCATGTGTGAGCATGTTTGTTAAGCTCGTGTTGGCTTGTTCTTAGCATGTATTTGTGGTTATTTTGCTGAGGCTTACCACTTTTTTTGCTTTGTTTGGTCATCCCTTGCATGGTTAATACACTTGTAGTGTAAATCACACACACTAGCTTTGTATGCTTCATGAAGTAACATGTCATTCTAGCTTGTGTTGAGTCCATTTCAGTATGCTCATGGGCTTGTTTTACCATGTCATACATTTGTTAGGGTTTGGTTTGGTCACCGCTTGCATGTTCCATGCACTTGTAGTGCAATTCCATGAAATAGCCTAACATGCGTCATGCCTTATCATGTCATTGTAGCATGCTTTTGGCTTAACTTCATGAAGTTTTTGTCCATGTTTTAACATGATTTAGCTTTGTTTTTAGTTGTTTTGGCCATGCATGACTTACTTTGTATAGCCATAGTTCAACTTAGCTTGTTAGCTTTGTGCATCAAGTCCACTAGCCTGCATTACTTGGACTATTTGAATGATTTGGCATCATTTATTATGTGATTTCAGTCCATGTTTCATGTTCATGTACTTACATTTGTCACTCATTCAATGCGTTGGAGGGTTTGCCCCTTTATGTCTTAACATGAACCATTGCGTAGGCCTTCATGCCTTACCTTGCGAGCCATCATTTCAGTGCTTATTTGGGGTTAGTTTTTCATGATATAACTCTGATTTTTGTTGGTTAAGTCATTCCATGCTTGGTCTTAATATGTGTAGCGTAATCTACCTTATTTGCCTTGTATGCATCATGCCTTATGCCCCCTCATGCTAGCTTGTTTTGGCTTCCTTCCGTGCATGGTTTAGACTCATTTTGACATGTTCTAGGACTGTTTTAGGTTGCCTTGGTCACATTCTTTGTGCTTTGTATAGCTGTAGTGCAATTGGCCTTGTTAGCTTTATGCTTTGTTGACTCATGCATGCTATCTTTGAGCTATTTAGATGATTTGGAATCATTTAATACTTCATTTTAGAGCTTTTAGCATTGCCATGTTCTCACTTCTTTCATGCTTTGAATGCCTTTAAGTGTTGTGTATTGTTGCCTAGCTTATGGGCCAATGTGTATGCCATCTTGCCTAGGTCTTTGAGCCTCCATCTTAGCATGTTTTGGTCTTTGTTTAGACCTAATTAAACTTTGTCCATGATTGGTTCAATCATTTGTGCCATGTATTGCATGCCCTTTGTGTAGTCCTTTTAATGGCCTTGTGCCTTAGGCCCTCTCGCACGCTTTACTTGTGTCGTTTGAATGATTTGGCATCATTTCACACTTGATTTCAGAGCCTTTAGTGTTGTCACACTTCCATGTTTATCGCTTCTTCATCATGCTTGGGAGTTGTGCTCTTATGCTTACTTGATAGGCCTTTGCATTGTGTATGCATTTACTTTGTACTTTGTGTCTTAATTTTATCACCAATGGCCTCTATTTTGGGCATGGATGAGGCCTATCCATTTTGGTTTAAGTCCATTGTGCATTGTGTATGCCATGTAGTTCATAGCATTGAGTATGCCATGTTGTTTGCATGATTAATTTCACATTGTGTATGCCATTTTCATCGCATTATGTATGCCATATACTTTGCATTGTGTATGCTAGTTGCATCGCATGTTTGCATGCTTAAGTTACATAGCATTGTGCATGTCATGTTTGTGTTGCATTGTGTTTGGAATAGGTATTAGTCCAAACATGGGAAAAGAGGGACGTTTCATACTTAAAGTGATGAAACGTGCCTCGATTCTCGGTCGCCAACGCTTTTGATCATACATGATAGAGTTCTAGGCCTTATGTGTTTACTTGTGCATTCATTTTCCATATTGAATTGTGCAACTTCGCCTCTCGACCATCATGCATTGAAATGCGCGATTGGTGGCCCGAGAGTCGAGAACCACACTCCCTTGAGCTCATGACATGATAGGGAGGGTGGTTGTGCACACATACCTTGCAAATACATTGACATGCCCTTTCTTGCTCTCTGTTGCAGCAAACTAGAGTTTAGCAGCAACAACTGGTCGGCCAGCCAGAAAAACTAGCTGGCCAACCACTTTTTCTAGCTTTCTGAAAGAAAAGTGGTCGGCAGGTGGCTGGAGAGACCAAAAGTGGTTAGCCACCCTCCCATAGGACTCCCAAGGTGAAGTTTCAGCTTTCTGGAGCTTGGTACAAGTTTCTAAGGACAATTGAAAACAGAGGCAAATCGGGGCATCGCATTGGATTTCCAAACGAGGCGACCAGGCTTGCATGCATTCCTCTCCCTCTGAGGCTCCTGATTTACTGCTTTCCGTAGCTGCCATGCTTAGATAGCTAGCTTTTGCTTTGTTTTGTACCTTAATAGTTAATGCGTTTAGCTATTTAAATTTGTTTTGTAATAGTTAGTTAACTAGGATTAGTTAATTAATTGTGTTGTAATAATTAGTTTAATTAGCTTAGATTAGCTAGTTAGCTATTCGGTCCCTCCGTCGAGAGGGCCAATTGTTTTAATAAGCGTGCGTGTGTGTGATGCATGTCTTCCAACTCCCATTTCTTTCTCCTTTTTACTTAACCGCTTACGATGGTTAGTTTTAGGGCATATTTTGTTTAGCATACCTTATGCTCGCATGCGTGCATTCATTCATCTGTTTTGCATGCACCGGGCTCGGCGCATCATACTAACCAGCATTTTCTTTCAATACATTTACTTGAATACGTGTTCAACTGCATGTACCAAGTTGCATTTCACATGCTATCTTAGAATAGTCGAGCCTATTTTAATTGCATTCTTGCATGTGTTGCATTAGCTATCTTAACATGAACTAGGATCATGCATGATTTCTAACTAGTTCTCTGTTCTGGCTCGGAGTACACTGTGAGTGTTTACGCTTTAGCATACTGCATGTGTGTTAATACTGCCATGAAAGCATGCTTGCCATGAGGCTAATTGCTTATTTGCTATAACTGCCTAAATGCCTTTGGGTGAAGGTTGGATTACTTGAATTAGAACAATTTATTGAAATCCCGAATTTAGCCTACTTGCGAGTAGAAAACTTCAAACCATTTTCAAACGAATATGCAATGTTGTGCGCATCACGTAGTAAGATTAGCTAATTAACCGAAATAAGAGCACTTGTGTTTTCAAAAACAAAATATCATGTTTAGTACAGACCGATCTTTAATCGGGCGAGAGGGGGTGCTCATTGCATGACCTTCCCCTCTCGTACCCAAGTTCTCGAGCCGAGACAACTTTGGTGATGACGGACACGTGGCCTTCGGCACGAGTCAGGGTTTCCTAAATTCCCCCAAAATAAAATATTTAGGTGGCGACTCTGTATCTAACAAATCAGTCCATGTTTGACACTTCTTTATTAAAAATCAGTTTTCCAAAACGATTTGTCGAATTTGGACTCTTTAGTGATTTATCGGTCTTACATCGCACATTGTAAGATTAGATTCAGAACCGTGACATTTGAGTCCGAACAGTAGTAGCTCAGAGAACAAGACGAGATTCGCCTCCGCGCCTCGCTGGCGCACGCGCGGATGTCGGGGAGTTCTCGGGAGCGCGTCTACACTAACGTTCAATTTGAACACATATAATGTAACACAAAGGAATGCTTATCTTGCCTCTTTTACTTATCAAATTTGTTTACACATTTTAGTTACCAACCATCCTTTCATCACATTAAGTCCAAATGGTGAATTAAGTCCTCTAAGTGGAAAGAAAGCTCTAACCAAAGGTTGTTTTAGGCATGAAAGAAACCTCATGTCGTTGGTAATGAACCCCCAAAGGGATTAAACTATTAAGCACAAAACCTCAATTTCATGTTTTAAACAATCAAATGGTTTGAACCATTTTCAAAGCAAAAAAATATATATATAAATCCAAGAAAGGAGGAAGGTTGCAGAGATGATTAAGTGCTGAAAATGAGTGATAAAAGCATAAGCCAATGCTATCAACTCAAACAAGAAGGTGTCTAGAGCCTAAATCACCAAGCTTGTGAGGACTATTGCACTACAACCATGCAAAACAAGACTCAATTGACCCAAATAGCCCAAAATAGAGCTAAAGTAGGCTATTTCAGAGGCAAAAACATGCTAGAATTAAGCTAAGCTAAGCTAGAAAAACATGCTAACATATGAAGTTAACTAGACTAGCAAACAAGACACAAGGAGGGGAGGCTAACCCCTCCAATTTTGGACTTCAAAATGAGTTTTTTGCCACTGAAAAACCTCTGAAATTCAGTGATTAAAGGGCCAAAAAAAGGTAGTTTAAAATGGGAAACAAAAGTGCAAAGGCCTTAACAATAAGGGATAAAGAGGGATGAACCACCCCCTAACCTTTAATGGCCCAAAACACCAATTTCAACCCATGAAAACCAAGTTTTTTTATAGCTCAAAACAGCCCATAACAGTAGGGAAAAGATGGAAAAACAAATAAGGAAAGCAAGCTTAAAAGGCTAGTATTATACCTCTTGAAGAGAAGAGTGGTTCCAAGCAACAATTCAAGCCAAAAACAACTTGTAGAGCTCCAAGAGGGCCTCAAACAACCTCAGCTCAAAGAAGATCACTTTTGGTTAAAGGTTGATATGCAAAAAAGTAGTGTAAGTAGGCAAAGGTGTAGAGAATACAAAAGAGAGAGAGAGAAAGGGAAATCTAGAGAGAGAGAAAAAAAAATTTGCGTCTTAATTCTTCCAACCTTAAAACATGAGAGAGGGTCTCCCTATCTATACAAAAAGGATTTGTAAACAAAGAGATCCAGCCCTCCACGTGTGGGCAGATGTGTAGACTCGACTTTCTTCGCGCCCCCTTTCAGAGAGCTCGAATTGGTCTTACAGTTCGGACTCTTGTCACGGTTCTCTCACAAAGTGTAATGTGAAACTGATAAACACCAAAGAGTCCAATCCGACAAATCATTTTGAAAAATTGATTTTAAATCAAATAATGCCAAAATTGGACTGCTTTGCTAGATTACAGAGTCGTCACCTAAATATTTTGTTTTGGGGAAATTTAGGAAACCCTGACTCGTGCCAAAGGCCATGTGTCCGTCATCACCAAAGTTGTCTCGGCTCGGGAACTTGGGTACGAGAGGGGAAGGTCCTGAAATGAGCACCCCACTCGCCCGATCAAAGATCGACCTCTGCTATCATGATATGTTATTTTATAAACCGCATGTGTTCTTATTTCGGTTATTAGCTAACTTTACTATGTGACGCACACAAGCAATTATAGACGAAATCGCAAGAATTGGAACAAATCAACTCATGTTTGCTTTCGAAAATGGTTTGAAATTGCCACCCTCAAGTGGGCTTAGAAAATGCGGATTTGCCACCCTCAAGTGGGCTTAAAACATGATTATTTGCCACTTCGCAAAGTGGGGCTAAAACTCACAATCATCGAATTGTTCCAATTCAAGCAACCAAGCCTCCATCCACAGGCATTCATGCAGTTTAGTATATAAGCACATAGCCTTATGGCAAGCATGCGAAACATGGCAATATGGCAATTACACTCATGCAAGCATGCTAAAGCGTAAAAGCTTACCAAGTACTCCAAGCCAAAACAAAAACTAGTTAGAAACAATACATGATCCTCACTATGTTAAGATGCCTAATGCAACATATGCAATAATGCAACTAAATAGGCTCGGCTATTTAATCATGGTATTTGCAACAATTTGATAACATGCTTTGAAACACGTATTCAAATAAGTATTGAAATTGCATTGCAGTTTGAATGATGCGCCGAGCCTCGGTGCATGCAAGACAAATGAATGATGCAAACATGCAAGCACAACGCATGCTAATCGAAAATGTCCCTAACTAACCATCGTAAGCGGATAAATAAAAGGGAGAAAGACGTGAGGTTGAAAGACATGCACACAGACACGCACACTTATTATAATATTGTGCCCTCACGAAGGAGGGTCCGAATGAATAAGCTAAGCTACACTAAGCTAAGCTAATCTAACTAATCTAATTAAACTAATTAGACTAATTATTACAAACCAATCAAATAACTAGTAAACTACTTACTAATTATTACAACACTTAACTAATTAGCAAACTAATTAATCAAATTACAAAACCATGCTAACTAAACACGCAAAGTGCTAAACTACACTGCCTCAGCTCTGCTTTGGAAAGTAGAAGATGCATACACTCAGCTTCCGCCCTGAAAAGCCTTCCGATTTACTCTTGAGAGGCTCTATTTGCAGGGTTAAACTTGCTCCAAGAACTTTTTGCTCCACCTTACCAATTCAATGTTAAGGACTACACCAGTGGCCTGCCGGCCATTAATGCTTGCTGCCGGCCATCTGTCGGCCAAAAGTGTACTATGCCGGCCAAGGATGAAGCCACTGCCAGCCATCAGTGAGCCACTGCCAGCCACTGGTGTATTGAATCACCACACTACAAGAGAGCACAAACAGAGAAAAATGGAGAGTTTTCCAAGGATATGTTTGTACTGTGCCCCTCCATATCATCTCAAAACATCAAAGGAGTGGCATTCTTGGATCCAAAACCACTAACCGAGCATCTTCGATGCATGTTCGCCAAAGATCCAAGGAGTACAATTTCAATAAATGCACAAAACAAGACTCGAGGCCATCACCTTATCATGAATGATCAAAGGCAATGGGGACAAAGGAGATTGGATCATTTCACCACTTTGAGTATGAAATGCTCCAATCTACCTTGGCAATGGGGACAAAGGAGATTGGATCATTTCACCACTTTGAGTATGAAATGCTCCAATCTACCTTGTGTTCAATATAACGTTCGATTGAACACATGCAATGCAAACACAACATGCTTATCTTGGTCATGTTTTACTTGTTTGATTTTGTTTACTCATTTTAGCATTACCAAGTCATTCTTTAACCGGTTAAGTCCAAGGTGAGTGTTCTCTAATGAGAGAGGGGTCAACCAAAGGATGGTTTAAGAGAAGAGAGAGATCATGCCTTTGGTTAAGAGGAACCCTCAAAAGAGGGTTAAAACCATTGAGCACAAGCTCTATCTCAAGCTTAAACACAACCTTAAGGTTAACCAACCCCGAAAGAAAATTAAAAAGTGAAGAAATGAGGGAGGTTGCAGATATTTTAGTGCTCAAATGGCATGAAAAATTATATTACAACATGTAAGCAACTCATGCACAACATGTTCAAAAGCCAAAAACACTAAACTAGTGAAGAGCACTACACTAGAGGCATGCAATACAAAGCCCCAAAGGCACAAACACCTTAAAACAGTCCTAAAATAGTTTAAAAAGAGTTCTAAAACATGCTTGAAGTAAGCTAAAAAATGCTAGAATGAAAGTCTAACACATAGCACAAACTAGACTATTAAGCACAATTGCACTAAAAGCATACAAAACAAGCCTCAAGTGGCCAAACCAGCTCAAATTAGAGCTAAAGCAAGTCAAAAAAGTAGCAAAAACATGCTGAGATCAAGTCACAAAATGGTAAAAAAAACATGCTCACATGTTAGGCTATCTACACTTGCAAACAAAACACAAGGAAGGGAGGCCACCCCCTCCTATTTTGGACCTCAAAACAAAATTTGTACCACTAAAAATCTCCTGAAATTCAGTGGTTAAAAGGCCAAAAAAAGTTGTTTTAAAAACTTTGAAAGATGGCATAACACTTTAGCAAGCAACCTACAAGAAGGGTGGACCACCCCTAACTCCAAAACAAACCTCAAACCACCATTTTAAATCATAAAAATAGGGATTTCAGAGGTCAAAAATCAGCCTCAAAATTGCAAGCAAAGATGGCCAAACAAGTATTTAAATTAAGCTAAAAATACAAGTATTCTACCTCTTTGAAGACAAGATGCTATTTAGGCAACAAAGGCAAGCCAAACCAAGCTAATATCCTCTTCTAGAGCCCAAATAGGACCTCAAGCAACCTCAACACCAAGATGATCAAGTTTGATCAAGGGTTTCTATGTAAAAGTGTAGAGAATTTAGGCTTTAAGGCAATATATTTAAGAGAGAGGATTCTACAGAGAGGGAGAGAGAGAGAGAGAGAGAGAGAGAGAGAGAGAGAAATTTTTGTCTTCAAAATTTCCAACCCCTTGCATGCAAAAGGAAGACGTCTATATATAGAAGATACAAAATCCTCTCAAAGTGATCCAACCATCCATGTGCAAGCAGATGCTCCAATCTGTGCAAACAGCTGGCACAAAATATCAGAAAATATCTACTGATGCACTGGTGGCCAACCGACCATCCTAATTGATGACCGGCAGGGCACTTCAATGGCCGGCAAGCCAAAACCATGGCCGACAGTGCCTTATCATGGCCGGCAATGCATCAAGAATAACATGCTGGAAGAACCAAAACATGGTCCAAAAATGAGATGGAATTGATGCAGGGTTTGGAAAGCTCAAACCTGTGGCGTTTTGCCACGGAATACAAGCGCTTGATGAACAATCAAACTTGTCACTGGATGTACCTGCAAGAACATCCAAGTCTTGAGGATGGTCAAAAATGGGGTGTCTACAAGATGCAAGCCTCTATACAACCAGCTGGCACAACTGGCACAAAATATCTGCAGAAAACTCTAGTGGCCGGCAAGGCATCATTGATGGCCGGCAAGTCAGAAGCCCTGGACGGTAGCCCTCATAGATGGCCGGCAAGCCACCAAAGATTGCAAGAGGGAGAGACCAAGACGTGGTCCAAAAAGGAGACAAAATGGATGCAGGCTTTAGAAGGCTCAAACCTGTGGCGTTCCGCGGAGGACTTCGAACGCTTGGTGAGCAACCAGACTCATTATCGGAGGTACTCACGCATCTACTTTAAAGTTGATAAGAAATTCACTCAAACATTTAGTTTATTATAAGAAGACTTAAAATACCACAGCAAACAGATTTTACTAAAGTAAAATTTAAAAGGAATATTAAAGGACTAATTACTAGTTGAATGGTGAACTGGCATGGATCACACATCTAAACAGGAAAAATAATTACTCAATATGAAAAAGCAAGAATTCAATAAATCAAAATTTAGAAAGGTAATCCTAAAGCCAACCATTGAGAGTGTTTACCTTAAAAGCATTGGGGATTGTGTTAGTCATTTTATCCAGAACAAAACCTCTTGCTATTGTTCCCAATATTCCGGAGACAATTGTGATCCCTTGAAAAACCAAATCTAGGTCACTCTGCCAAAAGACCCAAGTTAAGTGTTTTTACACCTACTTTATTTTATTTGAAATTATCTTTTAACATGCAATAAGCACAAAAGAAAGATGAGTCAGTTGTCATATAGAGTGATATAAAACTATTCTTATTACAAAAAATAAAATAAAAATCCTTGAAATTTACCATGTGATATATATTATATTAGTTCTGACATATAAGGCTTCTCATTATTAAATATATGAATTGTAGGATCACTATGCTACACTTTTGGAAAATATAGATATGCTTAATGAAGCTCATATGTCCTGTCCATTTCTGGGGAAAAAGGCATTCTCAAAGATTAATAAGCCAAGGTTTTAGAAACGTATGGCATTTAACCAACAGAGAAAATAGTATATTACATTCAGTGTCAAAACTATCATAACATCCTTTGCTGCTTTAGACTTGGCAGCTTTCTCCTTTGCCATAGACCAACTTTCTTTGATTCTTCTTCATGAATATTTTCGCTTCTTGTTTGACATAGCTTTTCAAGACTCGCAGCCTATTAAGAATGTATGAAGATCAATAGAGAAAAGAAGTGCATTGTAAAATCTTTCTCAGTTGGACACTCATGACAGGGAACGTACACAAAACAGTTTTTATTCTTTGATGTAATACAAGATGAAGCAAAGGCTTTTAAATTTTCTAATGTAATAAAATCTACACATCAAAATGAATTAAGGAAATGCCAAGTATCAACTCACTCACTGACCAAACTAAAATGATAGCTATGGCTATTTGAAGCAATAAGTAACTATCACCACCACTTCATTTCTTTGGACATAAAACATTTTCGAGAAAAAAGTTTTCTGCATTTAACCTTTGGTATGAGCACGATAGAAAATGGAAAACAAAAATCAACAGAAAATGTTTCAAGCTTATTTAGGCGAACAATTTTTCCATGAAAATCCTTTAAGCCATTGTCGCTTTAAGCCATGGGAAAATAAGGTTTCACTTTTAATAATAGTATATATATATATATTTAAAAAACACCTACATGAAAACAATATAAAAGTATAGTAAGAACCAACCATTCTTAGTGGCATTTTATCAAGCACCTAGGAGGCATAAATAACATATGCACAGTTTTCTTCTCTGCTAGAGACATCCCAAAATAGAGATACATAGAGATACCTAAGCAAACACATATACACAAACATACCCAAATTGAGAATATAAAATTTCTACTGAAATTCTTCAATTGCAAAATAGGTGTTTAATGTCAAATCTATACATAATAGAATTACTTTAAGTATATTAAAAGCATCATCACCAAACTTAAAATCCAAAAATAAATAAATAAATAAATCATGACTTCACGGTGAATTCAGCCACTCAAAGCAGCCAAAATTGATATATTTCAAGTTTATAGAAATATCAAACACAGTGAAGAAATATTTATGTTCAGTAAGAACCACAGATCAAATATATTCTGAAGCGACTTCTTGATGAAATCGTAAAAAGCATTTATATCAGTAAGTGGATCAGACCCTTTTTGCAGTATATTCAATCATACTTTTCAAAATCACAACCTCATCCTCTTCACTCCATAGCCTCTGAAACAATTGCTTCTTCGTATCATCACCAGTCTTCTTCTCCGACTCCTCATGAATAACCACATCAGAATCCACCGCTTTCTTCTTCGCCTTTTTTGATTCGTAGTTGTTGTTGTTCTTGCTCGTCATAGTCCTTTTTGCTGCAGATTTTGCCAAACCAGGCTTGGATCTAGGTTTCTTAGTAGCTTGGGAGGATTGTCTTCCATGGGTTTCGAAGCAAGAGGCTTGATGCGAGGATTGGTAGAAGGGGAGTCTGATTCAGAGCCAGAATCGTATTCAGATGAAGATTGGGGATTTAGTGTTATGGTCTGAGCGATCACTAGTTTCTTTAGAGACAAAAAGGTTTTTCTGATGAAGTCTTCTTGAGTTGGTTTTATTCAGATTCAGAGTTGTCGTACCGTCAATCACCGCTGAAGAGAGATTGAATCCCTTCGAACTAGTTATCTTAGGATTAGAATCTATTAGAAGCCAAATAGTTGATGTATATGTTCTTTTCTTAATATTTTTATTTTTATTTTGGTGAATTGGCGCCAGAAATTTCATTTTGTCGTTTTTTTTTTGGTCATACTATTCACGACATAAATTATGCGTCGCAAAAAGTATAATATTTTTAACGGCAAGCGTTGTGTGTGCTGTGAAAAGTGCAATACTTTTCACGGCTGGCATATGTGTCGTGTATAGTTGATGGATTAACAACATGCCATGTGCATGTCATAGAAAGTTTTATTATTTACGGCAAACATTGCAAGCTGTAAAAAAATCATCATTACTACCATTAACA
Source organism: Camellia sinensis (assembly GCF_055761805.1). NCBI lineage: Eukaryota > Viridiplantae > Streptophyta > Magnoliopsida > Ericales > Theaceae > Camellia > Camellia sinensis. The sequence continues at coordinate 45,926,676 of NC_138961.1, forward strand.
GCCTACGCAATAGACACGCCGTGGTTGGAAAATCATTCATGACGTGCAAAAAAAATAAGTCATAAAAGTGAGAAATAACGTCGTGCATTTATTGTAGTGAACCATTATCAACTCAACTGTCATATTCATTTATATTTGACCAGGCCATCTTTCTCCATTATCAGTTAGCTCGGTTGTGTAATCTTTATGTTGGTAGAAGGGTCAGTATGGCGGATGCAGTTGTGGGCAGTTATTGATCTTCTAATTCGGGGTTGTACATCTTGAGGATGGGTTTTGAGTGTGTCAGGTAATGGCCATTTCCAGAAACAATTTTGAAAAGTTTTATAAAAGTTGATTGTGTTCAGCATTTTACCCTTGTAAAACTTGGACCATTTTGGGACCAAAAGGAAAATTTTTAGTACTCGCAACTTTAATTTTATTGATTTAACACAAGTACATTCTCTAACTCTCTAATTTAAATCAAAGTTACTTTTACATCACAAAACTTAAAAAGAAAGATCAAAGCAGTAAAACTAGGGGCACAACTAAGTCATGTAGCTCTATGTCTTCTGCTTGCACCCGTGGAAGTTTCCGTAGCTAAAGATGGCCCAACTTGTTCTTCAACCTCAAGCCAAGCTAAACCCTTTCCAGAAAGGGCGTAACTGAAGCTAGGGGCAGGGGCCAGAAGCTCCCTTGTCCTCCAACAAGTGAGGTATCGAGGCAAGTGTGAACCATGGATGGGAAATGAAGCCGGGTATTCCACTTCCTCATCTGGACATGTCTAACCATGTTCAAACTAGCGTCTAAACCGAAAGGGGAAATAGAACACGTAGTGTGTGAGGCTAATCAACTGTATACCCAGCTGACGGGACATGCTGTAGCTCATCTCAGCTGAAGTATGCTAGGGACAACGCCAAGTTATGTCAGTTGCAGATCTGCTGCACATCCAATTACACCACAACCCTTCTACTAGCCGTTGGCGAAAGAAGTAAGCTCTGGCCGAGTACTCAAGGCAAGGGTCCACTACTTGTAGTTTATCCATAAGCCATACCTAGTGAGGGATGAAAAATAAGAAAGATTAAAGAATAGAGAGGTGTACGATGAGGGAAAAGTAAGGAAGAGGTTTTGTGAGAAAAACAGAGATTGAGTGTCGAGTGATGCGAGGAATCATAAATCAAAAGGGTGGGCAACAATACCTGAAGAAGTAGTGGACTCTCGGCAAAGCGGGTAGTCTCTCACCAATGGAAGGCGTCCAAACCCATCAAGGTTTCAACCAAGGCTAGGCCCATGCAACTCTTACCCTCTTTCAAACATTGGGCCACTTTGATCAACCAGATGTTAGCTCCGCCGAAACTAAGGGCAAGGAGGAATTGCGCAAGCAAACATAAACAGAGAGTATTTTGCCAATAACCTCGCCAGAGAAGGTCGTCCCTATTTCCAATAGCAGAAAATCAATGAACTAAGCCAGGGATGTCTAGCTCCCCATTATGGGCCAAGGACCAAGCCTCATGTGTTGAAAACGCACACATCCGTCCCAAAGCCTGGGCATGGCCAAAATGAGGCTAAGGCCTAATTTCTTCTTTACGCCGGGATTCCATCAATGCTTGAAATTCCTCGATCGTCAGACATATCTCTTGTGATCCAAAGGGAAACACATGTGTGATCGGGTTCCAGCATCGAGCAGCAGTGTGGAGGAACAAAAAACAAACCAAAGTACGGCTCAGAAAAAGAACGTTTAGGCCAAAACTGCGAAAGTTCACCTTTTCCGAACCATCCAAAGTGACTATCCAGTGTCGAAGCCTATTGTTGAGAAGAGTCTCCATCTTGAGAGCAAAATACCAAGGACTTGCTGTTCTGCCAGGAAAACAGCTTGGGAGCACCTTTTATAGACTTTGAGAAAGAGCAGTGCATGACAGCTAGACAGCACTGACCGACCTCATTTTTGGGCCCGGTCGTGCCTATTTGGACCCGGTCGGGGTCTAAATGTTGGCCTAGGTCAGTGCAGTTGCAGAAAAGGGCTGGCCTTTGCTTCGGTGTACTATGGCTGTACTTTGAGTCTTGTTTTATTTATACCAAGTGTTTTTTATTATTTTCGAGTTGTTTTCATTTTGTTTTCGTATTTTTGAGTTGTATTTTATATTTTGACCAATTATAAGTTATTATCCGATGCATGAATCAATTCAAGAACAAGAAATCATTGTTGTTAACAGTCTTGTATAAGAATATCATGCAAGCACCATTCAATCATCACATATCATGCGAGAAGATCACTATAAAAATCTGTCTTTTTCTAAACTGGTGGGTTCAACCCCAATCATTATTTACAATGACCAAAAACAAAAGAAAAGTCTTCAAAAACAAAATATATAGGTCTATCTGAAGCTATTTAGTTCCTAACTACAAAGCAAAAGAAAAAAAAATTAGTAACCCATCTTCGCTCTCTTCCTCCTTGGCTGCAAAGAAGGTGCATCACTATCATCACTGGGACTGCTAGACCGTATGTCAACCGCTTCCTCCTCCTCCTTGGAGGTCGTTTACTCCTCAAAAGACTCCTCGGGAGGTGAGCGTTGTCTCACTTTACCTCTCTCCTGGTCAGCTCCTCCCCTGCCCCTCACTGGGCTCCGTCTCCATCTCCTAGCTGGAGGAGGTCCTGCAGGTGCAACTGGTGCTAGCTCAAGCTAAAAGGAAAAAAGAAAAAGAGAAAGTGCAAAGATGAACAAAGTTGTGAGCAAGATTGTAATAATTATAAACTAGGGGCAAAGTGTACCTCGATCCCATGGGTAACTAGAGCGGTCTGTCTCTTCCATACCATCAAGAGCAGTCTGTCAACCGTTCAGAGGAGGTCATCCACATATCTCGCGGGCACCTACAAAGGATTTGAGAATATGAGACAAGTTAATGGTATACAGTGGGTAGAAAGTTAGCATAGTGGACAGCAAGTAATAAAGCATAATGGGCAGAAAATAATGAAGCATAGCGAAACGTACAGTGAGCTGACATATGGAGATGTGTACATGCTCAACACCGGGAGCGATCACCAATCTGCGATCCGTCTCCTCAACATGTTCAAGGGGGATCTGCTCGATCACCCTATTCGGCCGCATGTATACGACCTCAATTGGAATCGTAGGAAGTCCGGGAGCAGGAGCGACAGCAGGAGCGCCTTTAGTAGCAGTAGCAGCAGCAACCTCAGGAACAACATGGACCACGTCCAAGGTAAGAGGCACCATCACTCGAGTATGTAAGAAGGCAGTGAAGTCACCAGGCTCGTGGTACCGGTCACCATCCTCCCCCAACATATGGAAGTTAACCTGGGGTCCGTCGCGAAGATCATCAACTACCCTTATGCCGGGAGGAGGAGGATGGGGAATGTCAGAATCCGCTACACCTCATGTCTAGCGGGTAAACCTCTCCCCTAGGTAATAAGCTCAGCCAAAGGGACCCTCGAACAAAATCCTCATAGTAAAGGCATTCCATGCGGCAACATAGGTCGCCCTTGCTGCCTGTGGGATACCCGTCCAGGGGTGCCAGTCAACCTGTTGAAGCAGATGTCAGATGCCAAAGATCTAAGCAGTATAAAAACACACTATAGAAGCAACAGTATGAGAATGACAGTGCAGTATGGAGACAGTGCAGTGTGAAAACAGTGTAGTATGGAAGTAATACAGTATGGAAACAGTGTAGTATGCACCCAGTATGTAAAAATTAAAGGTTAATATTTTGTTACTTGATCCGCAGTGATCGTGTCAAAGAAACGGCGAAAATAAAGGGAGTCTTGGTCTATGCGGCGGCGTCGCTCAAATCGAGAGTTATAGTACCTGGAGTGGGGTACTTACAACTCAATCAGCCTCACTGGGATCGGAGCCAAAGAGGTGAAATACGTGTAAACACATAGCTGAAAGCAGAAAGACATGGATAAGGTAAATGAGCAGATGAACAAAAAGTGAAATGCAAAGTTGAACATAATACAAAGTTGAACAGAAAGTGAGTATGAGGTGTACATCCCAAACCTTTCAGTAGCCGCCAAGTGTATCCGCCTTTCGGCGAGATACGAAGCTCATATAACAGTACAGGGTGGCTAAGCCAATGCCACCTCAGTCATACTCTGCCACCTGTGGTAGGTGCACCAGTGCTCCTAAGAGATATTACCCCACGGTATTTTCTCTATTCGCAAACAAGGTAGTGCCGATGAGGTACATAAGGAAGTTACGGGTGTACTTGGCAACCTCATCTGGAGTAGCTGGTTGAAAGTCAGAGAAATGATCAAAGAACCAACTGTACCTCACCATCCTATGGTTGGTGGTGTCTGGGATTGCCCCGAGGAGCTGGCACTATGCGGCTCTCCACTGTGTCATATTGGGATCAAATGGGATCCGGCTGGCAACCCCAACCCGCAAGCCAGTAAGCATCTAGAAGTCATATGGAGTCAAGGTCAGCTCCCCATTTGACGAGAAGTGGAACGAGTCAGTAGTATCCCACCATCTATCTACCAAGGCTCTGTAGAGCAGTGGCTTAGCCCTCATCTGTATGAGCCCTGAACCAAAAGGCCCGAAGCCTACAGCATCGACCCATGTGCGAACCTCCATGGGAAGCCTGTCATACCAGTGTTGAGGACTGGATGTGGACCTGTAACCGCCAATCCTCCTGGCTATCACCTACAAATGGGGAATGTTATCAATGTGTGTATAGCACTGACGAGTAGTTTGCTTATGAGATTCAACATATGTGCAAAACAAAGGAAAGATTACTTACTGTAGAGGCATCAGCAGACAAATGCTCCGCTAGCTCTCGCAGCAAAATGTCCTCATCTATGCCTGGGATGAGGCCCTCAAATCTCAAGATACCACCTAGGGTCAGAGCATGTGTACGCGGTCGGTAGGTGGCCGAATTGAATGGCCTATCGATAAGATGAGGCAACGCGGAAGCATCCTCAGCTTCTATATCCGCACCTAGGACGGCACCAATACCTATAACGAGGTCCGGAATGGGAACCTAATCACTAGCCATGGGGATGTGTGAGGGAAAATGGGAAGTGAGTGATTTTGAGCGAGAAACCCCAAAATTTCAAACCCTAGGAGAGAGAAAATGGAAAAGAGAGTGAAGAATCAAGGGGGTAAAGGAATAGTGGATGAGAATCTAAGGAAAATCAAGAGGAATCTCAAAACTCACCCAAAACAAGTTTTGTTCGGTTCAAAATATAGAGGACTGAAAGGGTTTTAGGGAAAAATTTACAAAGATTGTTGGGTAACTCATGGAGAGGGAAAATCTAGAGAGAGAGGGAGGTTAGAGAAAGGGGAGAGAGAGTTTCGGCCTTGGGTGTGTGTGAAATGATGGCTGATTTGTGTTTAAATCAACTAAGGTGTGTGTTTTACCCGAACTAACCCTAGTCGCCGTCGCGACTCGGTTGGCTTTATTGTAACCTGGTCGTGCTTCATTAGGGCCCAGTCGGCCCCAAATGCAACCTAGTTTGTTTTTTTTTTTTTTTGTTTCTGTTTTGTTTTGTTGTTTTTGTTCTTGTTGTTTTGTTTGTTTGTTTCAATATTGGGCCTTGCTATGGATTCGAAGAGTGAAAAGGAAAAAAGCAAGAGAGGAGAAAGGAAAAGCAAAAGCCAAAAGAAAAGAGGAAAAGAAGAAAAACAGTAAAAAGAAAGGAAAAAAAAAACAAAGCAAAACTGAGAGGAGGAAAAATAGAAAAGGAGGGAGATTTGTTCCTTTTGTGTTGTTTCGTTCACATAAACTTGTTAATTCAAGCATTGTTTTGATTATTGTGATTTTATATCTTTGATTAGTTTGTTAAAATTCACATTTGAAAGCTTCGTTGAATTCGTCTTTACGTTTTGTACCTGACTTCGTGTTTACGTTTTGTACCTTGGTTCATGTTTTAATTTTGCACCCTGAATTGGGTTACCACAGCGAGCTTTATGTTCTGACGCCTTCCAATCTCGCTGTGTCAAGTTTTGAATTATTTGCCACTTTAATTGATCTCACATTTCCTCCTTTTGTGTGCTACGTGTGAGGATTGTTTACCTCGATTAGAAACAATAGGTGCGCCTGTTTGTTCACACCACCATTCCTCTTCTCGCGTATGACGCGTGAGATTGTTCACCTCGGTTAAAAACAACAGGTGCGCTTGTTTGTTCACACCACCTTTCCTCCTCTCGCGTGTGACGCATGATGATTGTTTACCTCGATTAAAAACAACAAGTGTTCCTGTTTGTTCACACCACATTTCCACCTCTTACAAGCGATGCGTGAGGATTGTTTACCTTGGTTAAAAACAACAAGTGCGCATGTTTGTTCACACTACATTTCCTTCTCTCGCGTGCGACGCATCAGGATTGTTTACCTCGGTTAAAAACAACAAGTGTGCCTGTTTGTTCACATCACCTTTCCTCCCCTTGCGTGCGATGCGTAAGGATTGCTTACCTCGGTTAAAAACAACAGGTGCGCCTGTTTATTCATACCATCTTTCCTCCTTTCACGTGCGATGCGTGAGGATTGTTTAACTTGGTTAAAAACAACATGTGCGCCTATTTGTTCACACCACCTTTCCTTCTCTGGCGTGCAACGCATGAGTATTGTTTACCTCGATTAAAAACAATAGGTGTGCCTGTTTGTTCACACCACCTTTCCTCCTCTCGCGTGCGACGCTGTAACAGCGCCCGCGTGGGACCTCGAATGCTACAGTTCGGACTCGATTTGTGTCACAGTTCTTAATCTGAACCAAAGAGTCCAAATCTGGCAAATCGTTTTGAGAAAATAGATTTTTGAAAAAGTAGTGCCAAACATGGACTGCTTTGCCAGATACAGAGTCCCCACCTAAATATTTTTAAAATCGAAAAATTTAGGAAACCCTGACTCGGTGCCGAAGGCCACATGTCCGTCATCACCGGAGTTGTCTCGGCTCGGGAGCTTGGGTACGATCGGGGAAGGTCAGCTATGAGCACCCCCTTTCGCCCGGTCCGAAGACCGGCCTCTACTAACCGTGATATCCGTTTTTGAAAACTTTATGTGTTCTTAAACCAATTGTTAGCCTAGAATTACTATGTTATGCACGCAGCAAACAAGTATAGACTAGATTGCCTAATTTGGAAATAAACATTGCATATCTGTTCGGTTTGAAAATGCTTTGGAATTTGCTACTCGCAAGTAGGCTAAAATACGGATTTCAACGAGTTTTTTCCAACTCAAACAATCCAACCTCCACCCACAGGCATTCAAAACAGTTTAACACATAAACATCTAGCCGCATGGCAAGCATACTGTCATGTTAACATTCACACACATGCGAGATGCTAAAGCATAAATACTTACATCGTACTCCGTGCCAAAACAGAGAACTTGTTAGCAACATGCATGATCCAAGTCCATGTTAAGTGCCTAATGCATCGCATACAAAGTGTTGTTAGAATAGGCTCGGCTGTCCTAAACATGTCATGTGAAAATGCACAATTATCACGTATTCAGTTTGGGAATTGAAGTATTGATGCAATTAGTGTGATGTACCGAGCCCAATGCATGCAATACAAATGCATGGATGTACGCATGCATAGCATAAGGTATGCTAAAATAAACGTGCCCTAATCTGCCATCATAAGCTGGTAAGTAAAAGGGAAGAAAGAAGTTAGGTTGGAAGACATACACACCACCCACACACACTTATTACAGACTTGCCCTCGCTCGGAGGGTCCAAATAAATATTACAAATTAATTAACTACGCAAGCTAATTAAATATTACAAATTAACTAATTTAATTAACAAATTAAATAAATTAATTAAAACAGGAAAACGCCTCGGGAAGCGCGCCACCATGCATGGGCTGCCTCTGTTTTTCTTCCTTTCCTCCTCTGGAGGCTGTCAAAGCCTCAGGACTGATCCCTTGGACAGAGAGGATCACCACCGGCTGAATGAAATTGCCACCGGCAGTGTGGTATGGCCATCGGCACAAAATTGAATCCGTCGGCAGAGAAATTGTTGCCAGTCGGCACATTACACTGCCGGTCGGCAGAGTATTCCTGCAGAACCTGCAACTCACAGCAACAGAGGGCAAGGCAAAGTATGGCAGCACAATTCAAAGCATGTATGCACCAACTATGTCTCTTATCATTGTAATGACTCAAAGGGACATGTGCCTCGGTTCTCGGACCACCAATCACGCATTTCCATGCATGATGGCCCAAGGAACCAAGCATGCAACTTTGGTTTCAAATGCATGCAAACCAATCAAACAAATTAGGCCCAATTCCTATCACCATTTCAAGGAACAAGGCATGCATGCAAGATGCAATGCAACCTAGGCACACAAGCTAAGAATGCAACATGGCATGGCAAGGCACTCATGCAAGCATACAAGCATACATATGGCAATGCAAACTAATGCTAAGATGGTCTTATACATGAATTAGGCAGCTCTAATAAGGCCTAAAACAGTAGCCATAATGACCAAAACAAGAAGCCAAAACACATGCACACATACACATGATGGAAGGCCTACACTTGGGCACAATTTAAACAACCCTCAAGCACACTTGAAAGGGATAAACAAGAGCAATTAGCATGCAACATAAGCATTGAAATCATGTTAGGATGGTGCCAAACCAAGCAACAAAATCAAGCCAAAACATGCAACGAATAGTCCAAGTGTTCAAAGCAAATCAATAATGCATTGAACTACACTTATCATGACCAAACATGGCATGCATTAAACAACTAAAAACAGATTTTTAGCATGTTAAAACAAGGCCAAAGGACTCCTTAGATGGCATCTAAGTGGCCCAAATTCAAAGGCATGCAAAGGCATCAAAACATGGAGCACGCAACACATGCTTTCAAAGCGTTAAAGAGACATGCAAAGCAATCAAACAAGCATGGAAATGGGACTGAAATAACATATAAAGTGACCCCAAATCACCAAAATAATGCAAAGATGCTATGCTACACATGCACATACTCAAGGCCAACAAGCCCAAATACAAAGGAGCTATATAATGCATGCAAAGATCAACCCAAACGACTATGGACAGAGCTAAAACATGACAAAATAAGTACATAATCTTCACAAGACTAAGCCTAAAACATGCTCCAACAAAGGCTAACAACTTAAGGCACATTAAGGCATAAATAAGGCATTACATGGCAACTATGCTAAACATGCATGGAGTTCCAAAACCAACTTTAAATCATGTTATATCATGGATATATAAGCATGAAAAACAAACCAAACATGCTCAACACACACTCAAGCATAGGCTTCCTTAGGAGGCCAAAATATGCCCTTTTCAAGGACAACAAGGAGAGGGGGTGGCCCTCTCCTTCTTGGGACTTCAAAGCATCATCTTCACCATTGAAATCCCTCAAGATTTCAGTGGTGAAGAGACCTCAACACCAAAATCCCGGAGCTAACACAAAATGGCTCAAAGTGAGGCCTTTTGAGGCCTAAGGGTGGTCAACAACCCTCAAACAACAAAACACTCTTAATAAACAACAAAGAGGGCTTAAAAACAGAACTTTTTTATGTTATACAATAATCACAAAAACAGTTCTAAGACTAGTAGAAAATCAATGCAAAAATGGGGGAAAAAGGGACTAGTTTCTCACCCTTGTAGTCCTCTTCAACAATGGTGCTCCAATGGCCTCCTTGAGCTTGAATCCAACACCAAAGCTTCAAAACACACTCTTTAGAACCTCAGCTCCAAGAGGAAGGTGAAACACTAGGTGTTCGTGTGCAATAGTAAGGCACAAAACACCTAGTGAATAAAATGAGAGGGAGATAGAGATAGAAAGTGTATATCTAACCCTAACCCTAGAAAAACCAGAGCTCTCTCTGTATTTTCTCCTCAAAAATGTCTAAAGCCTCTCCTTTTGCCTTAGAGAGGGCTCCTCTCTATATGCCTCTTGTAAAGCTTACAAGACAAGCTTTGCAAGAGGGAGATCCCTCCATACACGTGTATGGAGGGGAGCAAAAGCAATACAGCTGTCCAAAAATATCTGCAAAAGCAGATGAACAGCAATCGGCCGGCAAAAAATGCCATCTTGGCCAAAAAGAGTGCCGACCGGCACAAAAGAGTGCTGACCGGCAACAAAGAGTGCCGGCCGGCAAACTATATTGCCGGTGGCAGCAAAAACCAGCCGGTGGCATCTAGCCAATGCCGGTGGTGGGTGGGGATGGTCTACAAGCCTCACCCTGCCTTCCCAAGGCAAAACACAAGTGTTTGGTGCAAAACCAGACACTAAACGGTCGAGTTCGGAGATTCTAAGGCAAGGCGCGCGAGCCGAGGCCTCCGGGAACTCCAAACGAACACAAACATGGATAATCACCGAGTGTTCAAACGGTGACGTCCAAGTCTTGAGGACGGTCAAAAATGGGGTGTCTACAGTTGCCCCTCTTTGACAGAACTCGAAAGTCATAACAATGACGGGAGTGAATGTCAAAAGCCCAGAGACGACCCATTTTTGACAAGGCCGAAGACTCAGACAAACATACAAGACAAATAAGATATGCGCCCGGAGGCAGGGGCAAAATGCAAGACAATGCACGGAGCCGAGCATAACTTATGATCATGCAAAGAAAGCTGTAATGAAGCAAACATGCGCCAATTTTAAGCTAGCATACCAAACTACACTACAATGCAAAAAGGATGTAAGAGAATTATGGAATTCTCAATACGTCTCACTCGGGAGATACAATACCTGTGCGGCTCGTCTGGTTGCACCAGCTTCAAATGAACCGTACATACAATATCGTGCCTGCAAAGAAAACAAACTTAACAGGTACAATACGGTTAGCAACATGCATGACAATGCAAAATGGATGCAAGACGATATGCAATATATACAAAACAATGTATAAACAATGCAAATGAAGATGCAATGTATTTGAGACAATGCAAGCTACATGCAAAGCATTTGGATCGTGATCCAATCACGAACGGTTCGAAACCACACCTATGTCAAATAGATTGATGGAGGTAACAAGTCTGTCTACCATAGAACGGTCAACTGAACTATGAGTATTGTAGACAGACGCAAGAATAAGTATTGGGTGGAATTGACATAAGTGGGGAGACGACCCGCTGGAGAAAGGATTACGACCCTAATGCCGGATGCAAAAATTACACTACAATGTAATACATGAATATGGCACGCGGGCCAAACCAAATCTTGCCTAAGAAAGGCATGTACGCATACAAGCCATGTGTAACACAGAAAAGGTGCCGCAACCCTCAACCAACATATCAACGTGGAATCAGCGCGATACACATACAGAACTGTGTTTTAACATGAAAAGTAAAGGCACATACCAGACCAAGCTCAACCTGAAAAGGCGCAAGCCAAAGGCGGAAGGTGATGCAATGAATGCATGCAATCTATAATGCAATATTTACAAATATGCAATGGAATGGATACAATGGATATGGCATACAAGCCAAACCAAATCTTGCCTAGGAAAGGCATGTACACGTACGTGTCATGTGTAACACAGAAAAGGTGCCGCAACCCTCAACCAACATATCAACGTGGAATCGGCGCGATACACATACAGAACTGTGTTTTAACATGAAAAGTAAGGGCACATACCAGACCAAGCTCAACCTGGAAAGGCGTAAGCCATAGATGGAAGGTGATGCAATGAATGCATGCAACCTACAATGCAAATGCATGACAATGCACTATGATGCAATGACTATGATTGCAACTTTCCCTATCTTACCAATAGGGCGACATACTAGGTTGGTTCAGTATCCAGAACTGAGGCGCAGACATGCTGCCTCAATCTATGGGGCTTCCATATAGAGTTCAAGCCGAGGGTACACCTCTGGGTATTTAAACCAGACTTTAGTCTCGGAACTCCCGAACCTTTGCGTTCTAGGCATAAGCCGTTCGAACTCTAGTTTCCACCGTCCCAGTTGGTCTTCTAGGAACTCATCGCAAACATAGGCAGGTGGCTTTACCAGACCACCAAAAGTCGTTCGGGCACGACGAACACCAAAGGAATTGCACCTTCAGAGGATTTAAGGTCTCCTAGACCGGAATGCAAAATGTATGCATGACAATGCATGTTTTTGTTTTTTTTTTTTGAGATGCACATGATGTATGAAATGCATGTTGCATGGAATGCCCGACAACACGCGGCTTTCGAAGTGTACGACAATGCGAACACTAAAGGTCTTACACCTTCCAAGGATTTAAGGTCTCCTAGACCGTACGTGTTTAAGGTCTCGCCAGACCATGCGTGTTTAAGGTTTCGCCAGACCAGGCGGTATGATGCGCAAAATAGCGCAATGCGTTAGGCAACGCGAGTGCACAGGACAGTGCAATGGAATGCATGCAAAATGCAATGAGATGCGCAAAACAGCGCGAAATTGAAATGCACAAAACAGTGCGATGCGCAGAACAGCGCGAACAATTTTGAAATGCACAAAACAGTGCGATGCGCAGAACAGCGCGAGGTTTGAAATGCACAAAACAGTGCGATGCGCAGAACAACGCGAGGTTTGAAATGCACAAAACAGTGCAACGGTTTGAAATGCACAAAACAGTGCGATGCACAGAACAGCGCGAACAATTTCGAAATGCACAAAACAGTGCGATGCGCAGAACAGCGCGAACATTTTTGAAATGCACAAAACAGTGCGATGCGCAGAACAGCGCGAGGTTTGAAATGCACAAAACAGTGCAACGGTTTGAAATGCACAAAACAGTGCGATGCGCAGAACAGCGCGAACATTTTTGAAATGCACAAAACAGCGCGATGCCAAGTGTGACATGCATGCCACACGGAATGCAAATGGGCTTGAATGCGCAACAACGCACGTATTCCAGAATGCATGACAATGCATGGAATGGAAATGCAATGATGATGCATGAGAAATGTGCACGACAATGCAAAGGGGTGCGTGTTGCAACGCATGTAACACGTGCACAACAATACAAATGTGTGGCGCGCGACAGCGCGATGTAATGCACCGAAGTAGTGTGATGAACTTGTGCAACACACATGGGGTAGCTTTTTACTTGATATTCCACAGAATACTAATGCATCTGATACCTTTGCAGGCTTCTTCTGAGTACACCCGTCAGTCGTTGGCGATGAATGCCTCGATGATGGGGATGCTCCAGCGGACATTTGACCTTCTAGCCGTCTACAGCATACCGGTATGTCCTTCTGACACTGGCCTCAAACCATTAATACACTGCTTTACATAATCTGATGCACGGCACAACACCTGATACACTGATCTCACAGTATCTGAACACTGCATACACTGCATTCTGCACCGTACCCTGTACTGATAAACTGCTCACGGCATTCTTACACTGTATTCACACACTGCATTCTGCATTGCTAAACTGCTCACGGCACTCTTACACTGTACTCATACACTGCATTCTGCACCTTTAAACTGTTCACAGTGTACTGATGCATTTCCCTTTTCATGTACTTTTCAGCCTCCTTTTCAGATTCCCATGGCGGGAGGTGCTCCAGCTAGACCTTCTGTCCCTGCCCGGGGGAGAGATGAGGAGGGCAGGATATGTCCCCGTACCAGGGGAGGGCGTACTCACGTCGGGAGTAGCTCGCGAGCTCCAGTCCCGGACGACGATGATGACGAGGAGTCAGAGGCGGAGGCAGAGTCATCGGAGGAGGAGACCGGAGACGGTTCTAGCTCGGGCTCTGACGACGGTGCTGATGATGCTCCTGGACCTTCGTCCAGGAAGAGGACCAGGACGGACTGACAGCCCTTGGAGTCGCTGGACATAGATGCAGATTTTTGCTATCTTTTCTTTCTTTCTTGTACTTTTCTTTTTGGTTGGTAGATAGATTACCTTGTACTGCCGCAGGCAGATTTTTGTTTCCAAAACTTGTACATTTGAAAAGATAATGAAATGAAACGGACTTTTTATCTGAAAAAGTGTTTACATTTACACATTTCATGCATTGCATCGCATCTCATCATGTTACACCTCAATGTAAATGGAACTGATTGGCTGTCTGAAAATTGAACACTTGCACTGTAATAATCAGATAACTAAACAGCCAACAGCAAAATAACCCAAGCAACCCACTGCCTGATTCTTGAACACACAGCCCTTACTCTGTTGGGGATTAATCTGCACACAGCCCATAACACAGCATTCGATTCATTCTGCACACGGAAAATTCTCAAACAAGCATCCCAATCTGACAGGACGGACCTCAAAGATGGAACCGGTTGGAGTCGAAATGCGTTCAAATGTAGAGAATGGCACAGCATTCTGAGCATAAGCGATTTTTGAAATCGAATGAGGGTTTTTCAAACCGGGATATCGAGCCTACCACTGAACACAGCGGGGAGGACTCAAACAAAGAGGTACACGACCTAAACACAACGAGACACGCTCAGGAGAGACTCAAAACAAAAGACGAGACCGTCGAATGAAAGAGACACGACACACAGACGCGTAAACGAAGATGGGAGACCTCGGACCACGAGGAGCCAGTTCAATCTGGGTATTGTTTCCCACCCTTTCTGATTTGTGATCCTCACATCACTCGACTCTCAAGCTCGGATTTTTCTCTCGAAACCCTTTTCCTCACTTTTCTCTCAACTTACACCTCTCTATTCTTCAATCTCTCATTTTTCATCCCTCCCCGGGGTGATTGATGGATAAATAGAAAGTTGCGGGTTCACGCCCGATGCCGTTAGCTCACAGCTATTTCTTCTGGCGGGCAGAGTGCTCTTCTGGCAAGTACGTCGATGACGGGGGAGAGACAGAACGCCTGGCTCAACTGTGCCCCTAGTTCATCATTTTAACCATTCTTTCGTTTTTGCTTTCTACTAAAACAGTTTTGATCAAAATGAGAGTCGGATTAACGTACTTGTTCAATTTTTGATTTGAAAAGCATGTAAGTCAGGCAGCAAGCACTGAAAGTTTTCCTTTTGGGTCCAAGACAATGGTCCGATTTTGGAAAATGGAATAGTTTTCGAGAAAATAGTCAACCTCAGTAAAAATTTTCAAAAACTATTTTTCAAACAGCTGATGCTTAACAAGCATAGAACTTACCCTTCGAGATGTGCAACCTCGGATCGGAGGCAATGGAAAATTTCCCCTGGTTTAAAGGGGGTGGGAGGCAACGGAAAGTTGCCCCTAGTTTGAATGGCGTCTCACGACAGCTTGTGGCAACGGAAAGTTGCCCCTTGTTTGGGATGGTGCCGCAGCAATCCGCAGACAGTCTTTATTGGCGGTGGTCAAGCTCTTGGACATAGAGATGACGAAGACGGTCACAACAAATATATGGACACAGTCGCCTTTGGAGGGTGTTGGCGGCTGGACTTTGAGATGAAATCGAAACCATTGCATGTACTGAGACGCTTATGAAAGCGTTGGGGGCTGGACTTCATGATGAAGTTGCCTACGTATCCCAAACATGGGAATCAAGCCTTACGTAGTTCCGGTTAAGGTACACTCGGGTATTTTAACCTTCACTTTTTTTTTTAGGCTCTCACTTTTGCCAAGGCGCCCAATGCAGGTTTTCGACCTTGCGAGCTTCTTTTCATTTTCTATTTCTTTTTCATTTCTTTTTCTTTTCCTTTTTGCATTTCTTTTCTTTTCTTCTTCTTTTTGTATTTTTGCTTCTTTCTTTTTGTATTTTTCTCTTGCTCTAACGTTTGCCTGGGTCGCCCTTCCGGGTTTTCGGCCCAGCGAGCCTCTCAAAGGGTAAAAGTGTAGCAAGTCCATGCCAAATGGCTTTTGAAATTGGAGCCTCTCTGTGTCTAGGAGAACGGCTGTTGCACTGATTTGCGGAGAATCCATCAAGGTTGCTCCACGAGCTTCTTCCGGCGAGATCTACTCCTTCTGATTCGGCTTTTGGTGCCTCTTGATCGAAGGCTACCTCAAAACTGGCCACACGGGCCTCCATGGCGTTTGTCCGTTGAACTTTCTGAACATTCTGAACGGGTTCAAACTCGGAAAACAAATAGGTTGAATCTTGAAGCTGAGAACGATCCTAGGCTGCGCAATCTCAAGAGCGATTCCACACAGGTCTTCGCAGGGCCGCGTAAAACATTTGCTTTTGAAAGTTTTTAAGGAAGCGACGAATCGCTTGCGCCGAAGATAGTGTGGAACCAATCTGGATCAGGCCAGGGTCCTTCTCAGTACTCACGCCGACAAGCATGGCTTTATTCATAAAAAGGCTTAGCACGCCTCTCTTTCTCTCAAAATGATCAAAATTTTACAAAACCCGAGGAATTCTTTCCTCTTCGTTTTTATCACCGCAGTGTTCAAAAGGTTTTTTTTTTTTGAAAATTTAGGTTAATGCAATGAGTTTGGCACACAGGAGAGCAGGCGAGATGTACTGTCAGCCCATTCAAATTCTCTGGCACTTATGCTGAAAGCAAGCATGAAGTTGAGATAGCAACAGCTGCTTTGATCGGCTTTGTTGGTGCAACTGGCCCCTCGGCGGAAACAGACTCAAAACAGAAACAGATAATAATCACAAAATAAAATGGTGTTCGAGGCAACAACCCCAGAATCACCAGGTGTTATATACAACGGGGACTGACTCGATACAACAAGACAGACCCTTAAGCAAAAGACTGACTCAAGACAAAGAGACAGACTCAAAACCAAAGACTGACTCGATATCCAAATCAGGATTTACAAAAACTTGGTTTCGCCGGTGCTCAAAAATGCGTGCCAGACGCTTCATCAAAAATGTACCAAATATTGCCCGCAGGCGGTTCACTTTACATACTCGCAGTATCTGAGCCCTCGAAATCCAACAACTGAGTGGTGACGGGCTTGCCTGAGGTAGGTGGTAGGATAACCTTGTTATCAATCAAATCCTGCACTTCATGACAAAGGCGGGAACATCCATCGGTACTGTGACCGAACTGTTGATGGTACGCGCAGTACAAGGTAGCATCATGAGTGGTGGGGAGATTCTTCGGGAGTGGCCGGGGCTCCAAAGGCTTAAGATGCCCATTTTTCACCAATATCAGCAATGCCCTGGATAAAGGCATGTGGAGATCGTGAAAGACCCGGCGCCCTCGGGGCAGGTACTTTGCAGTTTGAGGATTCTTGCCAGATGCGCTGGCGAAAGGATCAGCTGGCGCTGCCTTGGCTTTTTGAACTTTTCCCGGTGCAGGGGTGGGAGCTACTGGAATTGTCTGGGCATGACGGGGCCCATCCCGGTTTTCTGTCTGGCTTGAACTGCCCTTGGTTGGAGCGGGGAAAGCATCATCTACAGCTTTGGTCACTATTGCAGATGTTTGTTGCTTGTTCATCCCTCTGGCCTTCAAAGCCTCGACTGCCCACAGCAGTTGCTCAATAGGGTCGGCGTCTACCTTTGCCTTGTCTTTTCCTCTGGCCTCAGCCTGGTCAAGGGTCGGGGTTGGTGCTGGCATGTCGCAGCTGTAGCCGGAAGCCACCTCTGGCTGGCTGAGCTCTATCACAATCCGCCCCAGTAGCGGGGGCTCCTGTGGTACAAAATTCCCGGCATACGGCGCCGCTGGCGGTGAAGCCGACATTCCATAGGCGAGGTCTGCCACAGACCTTTGGAGATCGCCTATCATCCCCATTAATTCGAAGGTGGTGGGCTCACGAGCCTGGTATAACTGGGGAGCCCAAACTGGGTGCACAACGGGCATCCTGGGCGGGTGTGACATACTGATGCTGGCTTCACTCTACGGAGCGGTCCCCTGCTCCAATGCAGCCGTCATAACCACAATTTCTTCTGAACTTTGTGTCGCCATAAATCCTGCCTCAGCAAAGGGGAGACACTGGCTGTTCTGTATCAACTCTACAACTCTCTGAACTGAAAGAAAAACAGGCAGCATTTCAGCCCAAACTGATCGAACACGGGTGTAGCCAAACAATTGTACCCTACTGCTGATCACTGTTCCCAGATTTCTGTTCCCAAAATACTGAATCTGATACCCGCGGATAACTGATTCCTGATAACTGATTCTCAACAATACTGATTCTGGCGCCTTCGGGCCCAATACTCAAACTCACAAACTAGTATATGCGTTCCTGTAGAGATACACTCTAAAAGCACATAGCAAGTAAAGAGAGCTCAATCACCCCTATGTTGGGGTAGGGTTTCCCTGTCCTATTTTGTCAGGAGTTAGGGTTTCACTACGCACACAGCGGTTCTCAAACAACCTAACATCGGGTAAGCAACCTGTCCTAGCTTGGAATGGTCACTATGGATACGAATATGCACTAGGTCGAATGGTCAAAAAGGGTGCCCTGGTAAAAATCGGGGTTTGTGTTCCCATACTGTCAGAGCCCATAGCCGGTCAGCCTTATGGACATGCCTTGACAAGACAAGCCTCCGGCAAACCGTTCAGGAATGGCAGATAGCAAACACCGTGTTCCTAGGCGCACCAATGCACATGCAATGCAAAGAGACACATAAATGAAATCAAAATAGGATATCATGAGTTCGAGTCAAGCTCTCTAAATTCCCCAGCAGAGTCGCCAGAAACTGTAACAACGCCCGCGTGGGACCTCGAATGCTACAGTTCGGACTCGATTTGTGTCACGGTTCTTAATCTGAACCAAAGAGTCCAAATCTGGCAAATCGTTTTGAGAAAACAGATTTTTGAAAAAGTAGTGCCAAACATGGACTGCTTTGCCAGATACAGAGTCGCCACCTAAATATTTTTAAAATGGGGAAATTTAGGAAACCCTGACTCGGTGCCGAAGGCCACATGTCCGTCATCACCGGAGTTGTCTCGGCTCGGGAGCTTGGGTACGATCGGGGAAGGTCAGCTATGAGCACCCCCTTTCGCCCGGTCCGAAGACCGGCCTCTACTAACCGTGATATCCGTTTTTGAAAACTTTATGTGTTCTTAAACCAATTGTTAGCCTAGAATTACTATGTTATGCACGCAGCAAACAAGTATAGACTAGATTGCCTGATTTGGAAATAAACATTGCATATCCGTTCGGTTTGAAAATGCTTTGGAATTTGCTACTCGCAAGTAGGCTAAAATACGGATTTCAACGAGTTTTTTCCAACTCAAACAATCCAACCTCCACCCACAGGCATTCAAAACAGTTTAACACATAAACATCTAGCCGCATGGCAAGCATACTGTCATGTTAACATTCACACACATGCGAGATGCTAAAGCATAAATACTTACATCGTACTCCGTGCCAAAACAGAGAACTTGTTAGCAACATGCATGATCCAAGTCCATGTTAAGTGCCTAATGCATCGCATACAAAGTGTTGTTAGAATAGGCTCGGCTGTCCTAAACATGTCATGTGAAAATGCACAATTATCACGTATTCAGTTTGGGAATTGAAGTATTGATGCAATTAGCGTGATGTACCGAGCCCAATGCATGCAATACAAATGCATGGATGCACGCATGCATAGCATAAGGTATGCTAAAATAAACGTGCCCTAATCTACCATCATAAGCTGGTAAGTAAAAGGGAAGAAAGAAGTTAGGTTGGAAGACATACACACCACCCACACACACTTATTACAGACTTGCCCTCGCTCGGAGGGTCCAAATAAATATTACAAATTAATTAACTACGCAAGCTAATTAAATATTACAAATTAACTAATTTAATTAACAAATTAAATAAATTAATTAAAATAGGAAAACGCCTCGGGAAGCGCGCCACCATGCATGGGCTGCCTCTATTTTTCTTCCTTTCCTCCTCTGGAGGCTGTCAAAGCCTTAGGACTGATCCCTTGGACAGAGAGGATCACCACCGGCTGAATGAAATTGCCACCAGTAGTGTGGTATGGCCATCGGCACAAAATTGAATCCGTCGGCAGAGAAATTGTTGCCAGTCGGCACATTACACTGCCGGTCGGCAGAGTATTCCTGCAGAACCTGCAACTCACAGCAACAGAGGGCAAGGCAAAGCATGGCAGCACAATTCAAAGCATGTATGCACCAACTATGTCTCTTATCATTGTAATGACTCAAAGGGACATGTGCCTCGGTTCTCGGACCACCAATCACGCATTTCCATGCATGATGGCCCAAGGAACCAAGCATGCAACTTTGGTTTCAAATGCATGCAAACCAATCAAACAAATTAGGCCCAATTCCTATCACCATTTCAAGGAACAAGGCATGCATGCAAGATGCAATGCAACCTAGGCACACAAGCTAAGAATGCAACATGGCATGGCAAGGCACTCATGCAAGCATACAAGCATACATATGGCAATGCAAACTAATGCTAAGATGGTCTTATACATGAATTAGGCAGCTCTAATAAGGCCTAAAACAGTAGCCATAATGACCAAAACAAGAAGCCAAAACACATGCACACATACACATGATGGAAGGCCTACACTTGGGCACAATTTAAACAACCCTCAAGCACACTTGAAAGGGATAAACAAGAGCAATTAGCATGCAACATAAGCATTGAAATCATGTTAGGATGGTGCCAAACCAAGCAACAAAATCAAGCCAAAACATGCAACGAATAGTCCAAGTGTTCAAAGCAAATCAATAATGCATTGAACTACACTTATCATGACCAAACATGGCATGCATTAAACAACTAAAAACAGATTTTTAGCATGTTAAAACAAGGCCAAAGGACTCCTTAGATGGCATCTAAGTGGCCCAAATTCAAAGGCATGCAAAGGCATCAAAACATGGAGCACGCAACACATGCTTTCAAAGCGTTAAAGAGACATGCAAAGCAATCAAACAAGCATGGAAATGGGACTGAAATAACATATAAAGTGACCCCAAATCACCAAAATAATGCAAAGATGCTATGCTACACATGCACATACTCAAGGCCAACAAGCCCAAATACAAAGGAGCTATATAATGCATGCAAAGATCAACCCAAACGACTATGGACAGAGCTAAAACATGACAAAATAAGTACATAATCTTCACAAGACTAAGCCTAAAACATGCTCCAACAAAGGCTAACAACCTAAGGCACATTAAGGCATAAATAAGGCATTACATGGCAACTATGCTAAACATGCATGGAGTTTCAAAACCAACTTTAAATCATGTTATATCATGGATATATAAGCATGAAAAACAAACCAAACATGCTCAACACACACTCAAGCATAGGCTTCCTTAGGAGGCCAAAATATGCCCTTTTCAAGGACAACAAGGAGAGGGGGTGGCCCTCTCCTTCTTGGGACTTCAAAGCATCATCTTCACCATTGAAATCCCTCAAGATTTCAGTGGTGAAGAGACCTCAACACCAAAATCCCGGAGCTAACACAAAATGGCTCAAAATGAGGCCTTTTGAGGCCTAAGGGTGGTCAACAACCCTCAAACAACAAAACACTCTTAATAAACAACAAAGAGGGCTTAAAAACAGAACTTTTTTATGTTATACAATAATCACAAAAACAGTTCTAAGACTAGTAGAAAATCAATGCAAAAATGGGAGAAAAAGGGACTAGTTTCTCACCCTTGTAGTCCTCCTCAACAATGGTGCTCCAATGGCCTCCTTGAGCTTGAATCCAACACCAAAGCTTCAAAACACACTCTTTAGAACCTCAGCTCCAAGAGGAAGGTGAAACACTAGGTGTTTGTGTGCAATAGTAAGGCACAAAACACCTAGTGAATAAAATGAGAGGGAGATAGAGATAGAAAGTGTATATCTAACCCTAACCCTAGAAAAACCAGAGCTCTCTCTGTATTTTCTCCTCAAAAATGTCTAAAGCCTCTCCTTTTGCCTTAGAGAGGGCTCCTCTCTATATGCCTCTTGTAAAGCTTACAAGACAAGCTTTGCAAGAGGGAGATCCCTCCATACACGTGTATGAAGGGGAGCAAAAGCAATACAGCTGTCCAAAAATATCTGCAAAAGCAGATGAATAGCAATCGGCCGGCAAAAAATGCCATCTTGGCCAAAAAGAGTGCCGACCGGCACAAAAGAGTGCTGACCGGCAACAAAGAGTGCCGGCCGGCAAACTATATTGCCGGTGGCAGCAAAAACCAGCCGGTGGCATCTAGCCAATGCCGGTGGTGGGTGGGGATGGTCTACAAGCCTCACCCTGCCTTCCCAAGGCAAAACACAAGTGTTTGGTGCAAAACCAGACACTAAACGGTCGAGTTCGGAGATTCTGAGGCAAGGCGCGCGAGCCGAGGCCTCCGGGAACTCCAAACGAACACAAACATGGATAATCACCGAGTGTTCAAACGGTGACGTCTAAGTCTTGAGGACGGTCAAAAATGGGGTGTCTATAGACGCGTGATGATTGTTTACCTCGGTTAAAAACAATAGGTGTGCCTGTTTGTTCACACCACCTTTCCTCTTCTCGCGTGTGACGCGTGAGGATTGTTTACCTTAGTTAAAAACAATAGGTGCGCTTGTTTGTTCAAACCACATTTCCTCCTCTCGCGTACAACACGTAAGGATTTTTCACCTTGGTTAAGAACGATAGGTGCGCCTATTTGTTTACACTGCCTTTCTTCTTTTCGCGTGTGACATGTTAAGATCTCGAGTTACTCGGTTAAAACATTAGGTACGCTTGGGGTTCACACCACACTCTGCCCTCTCTGTGTGAGACGCAGTTTGGCATGGAGCTTTTCGCCCTCTCTATGTGCGACGTTTTTTGGCTTGTATCTTTTTCACCCTTCCTACATAAGGCATAGTTAGGTTTGCATTTTCTTACATCCTATCTACATGAGACGTAGTTTGGTTTGTGCTTTCTTTGTTATTCCCATGGAAGACGTGGTTATTTACTCGCTTCTTTCCATGTGAGACACGGCTTTGCTTGTTTTGATTGGATTTATGCTTTTATTCAAGTGTTGTGTTCCTGTTATCACTTGTTGCATTGTTTCATCACTTGTTAACATACATATGAATGTTTCATTGCATTATTTCATTGCATGATCATAAGTTATGATTCCTGCATGTCATTTTGCATTTTGCCCTTGAACTACGGGTAGCTCGACTTTTTCGCGGCCCCCTTTCGGAAGTTCGAAATAAGCCCTACAGTTCGGATTCCTGCGGTTCTGAATCTAATCTCACAAGTGCAATGTGAAATTGATAAACACCAAAGAGTCCAAATCCGAAAGATCTTTTGAAAAATTAATTTTGAATAAAATTGCTAAAAATGGACTGCTTTGCCAGATATAGAGTCGCCACCTAATATTTTGTTTTAAAGAAATTTAGGAAACGCATGACTCGTGCCAAAGGCCACGTGTCCGTCATCACCAAGATTGTCTCGGCTCGGGAACTTAGGTACAAGAGGGGAAGGTCATGAATGCATTTGAGCACCCACGCTCGCCCGATCACGGATCGACCTCTACTAATCATGATATGAAGCTTATTTACATTATATGCTCTTGTTCCAGTTTATTAGGCTAGCATTACTATGTGATGCGCACACAAGGTATAGACTAATTTGCAAGAATTGGAACATTTCATTTTATGTTTGAAAGAGTTTGAAAGATGCCACTTGAAAAAGTGGGCTTACAGGTACATTAACCGAGTTATTCCAACTCAAGCAAAAAGCCTCCATCCACAGGCATTCAAGCAGTTTATCAATTAAGCAATTAGCCTCATGGCAAGCATGCCAGACATGGTAACAATCACACTCATGCGATATGCTAAAGCGAGTAAAGGCTCACCTAGTACTCCAAACCAAAAAAGAAACTAGTTAGAAAAATGCATGTTCCTAATTATACCAAATCTCTAATACAACGCATACAATATGCAATTACTAGGCTCGGCTACTAATATGGCATATGACTCAATTCAAGACATGCGGTCTAAGCACGTATTCAACGAAGTATTTAAACAACAATACAGTTATAATAATGCGTCGAGCCTCACGCAGGAGGTTCCGAATGAATAAAAGCTAAGCCACACTACTTAACTAATTATTACAAACCGAACGAAACAAATTAACTAACTATTCTAAGCTAATTAATTAATTATTACAACAAATTAATTAACTAATTAATTAACTATTCTAGCTAATTACAAAAACAACTAATTAACTATTCTAGTTAACCAATTAAACAATTACAACAACAAACTAACTAATTAATTACGTACAAGAAATTAGCTAATTACAATAATGAAATACTATGCTAAACTAGCTATTCCACCTCGGGAAATAAGGAATGCACAAGGATGCAAGGTTTTCCACTCGAAAACAGCCACTGTCTTGCTGTTATATGCCTCTGTTGCACAACACTTATACTGTTTTCCTTCTCCAGACCAACTATGCTCTGCTTCAGAAGCACACTGCTGAATTTTTCACTAGTGGCCAGCAGGCCAGAAGTGAGGGGTTGCCGGCCATTAGAGGTGGCATGCCGGCCATTGCTGAGGGGTTGCCGGCCACTAAAGCCAAGTCTTTCCTTGCAACAACAGAGGACAAATAGAGCAAGAATAGGGTATTCTCAAGGATTGTCTGCACACTTTGCCTCTCCTTATCAGCAAATAGGTCAAAGGAGAGACAAAATTTGGTTCACAAACCATTAATCAAGAAATTTCGTTGCATGATGGCTTATGGGCCAAAGTGCAAGTTCAATAAATGCAACAAAACAAGACTCCAAAAACCACCTCTCTCATGAATGATCAAGGGAAGTAGTTAACAATGAATCTTGAGCCGTTTTCATCACTAGTGAGTATGAAACAACTCAAGACTCAAGGGTTCAATTAACGTCCGATTGAACCCTACCAAATTGATTATCTTACACTATTTTAGTCCATTTAACTCCATTTTAATTACCAATAATCATTTAATTCATTAAGTCCAAGAATGAGTTAAAGTCCTCTAAGGGAGTGAAGTACCAAACCAAGAGTTAACTTAAGACATGAAAGAGATGTCATGCCGTTGATAATGAACCCCTGAAAGGGATTAAACCATTAAGCAAGACAACTTCAATCTCATACTTAAAAGAGCAAGAGGTTTGAAATAACTCTCAAAGAAAAACAAAAGCCAAGAAAGGGGGAGATTGCAGAGATTATAAGTGTTGAAAATAAGTGAGAAAATCACTAAAACATGCAATCAACTCAAACAAGTGGTGTCTAGAGGCCTAAAACACCAAGCTTGTGAGGACAATTACACTAGAAGAATGCTATACAAAACTCAAATGCAACTAACAACCAAATACAATCCTAAAATAGTCTAAAAACAGTCCTAAAACATGCTGAAATTAAGATAAAAGTAGCTAGAATAATAAGCTAACACATAGAGCAAACTAGGCTAGCAAGTAAGACACAAGAAGGAGAGGCTAACCCCTTCAATTTTAGACTTCAAAATAGGATTTTAGCTAGTGAAATAACTCTGAAAAACAGTGTTTAAAAGCTCAAAAAAAGATAATGCAAATGTGGGAAACACAAGGGTAAAGGCCTTGAGAACAAGTTATAAAGAAGGGTGAACCACCCCTCAACCTTATTGGCCTTAAAACCACAAGTTTCAGCCCAAAAATATAGGTTTTATGCAGGCCAAAAATTAGTAGAAAATATGGAAAACAAGTGGTGTAAAGATGGTACAAAAACAAGAGAAGGTATACCTCTTAAAGAGGAATGAACCCTTAAGTTACAAACCACCAATTTCACACTCTCAAGTGCTTCAAGAGTTCAAATTCAAGCTCAAATAACCTCAGCAAGAAGCTCTCTAGGTTTGGTTTAGAGTGTTTGGGCTAGGGCTAAGGCTATGTAAGTTACAAAAGGGAGAGAGAATTGTAGAGGGAGATAAATTATAGAAAGAGAGAATTTTAGAGAGAATTTTAACTCCCAAACTTTTCTAACCTTTAAAACAAGAAGAAAGGTCCTCTATATATAGAAGAAAATAGCCTCAGGTTGAAATATCTATATAGAGACAGGTGGAGCATTGTGAGAACAGCTGGCAACAATTGGCACAAAATATCTGATTTTTTTGCACCAGTGGCCGGCTGTTCACTATTTGTGACCAACACACCACTAGTGGCCGGCACATCACTAGGGGGGTCAAGGGGGTCAAACCACTCAAAAAGACCAAAATTTCCAATGGCCGGCAGGCCAGAAGTGGTGGCCTACCGTCCATAAAAGGGGGCTTGCCGTCAACAAAAATCTGCTCTCTAGACCTAACTTCAAATGGATATATCTCCCTTATTTGGACTCAGTTTTAGGTCATTCTTGAGTCTAAATTGAAGCTTCGGAAGTATAATTTCCAATGGTGGCAACCTCACATCTAAATTCTAAGTGTTCAAAGAGATATGCATATTTTAGTGAGGCTGCCCTGTTTTGGTCTTAATCGGATTGATGCCTAACTTCAAACAGCCATAACTCCCTCATCCGGACTTGGCTTTAGGAGATTCTTGAGTTTGAAATGAATCCCCAGAAGTCCACTTTCCAATGGTGGTGGCCTCACAACTAAAGTCCAAGTGTACAAAAGGATAGGCCTGATTTAGTGAATGTTGCTCAATTCTCTCTCAACGATTTCATGCCCAACTATTTCCCCAACTAGTTTTCTTCCATCTCCTCTTATTTTCTTCAACTCCAAACCTATAACTAAGAGGTTTAACATATTTTTCGACGAGTTCACCTCTCTTCCATTTATTTCCACTTTGTCCTTACTCAGTTTACCGAAAAGTGTAATTTTTAACGAAATGCAAGCCTCGAAACATCGTAGAAACTTTTTCAAAAATATTTTGAAAGAGAAGGTTTTGAGGTCTAAAATAGTTTTGGTCAAAAATAGTTTTGGTTGAAAATGGGGTGTAAGGTTGGTATTTAGAGCTCTTCTTGCTGAAGAAATCGAACATTTACATAGCACAACTTTCATCGTCGAGTGATCAACCAGTGGCGCCCAAGTCTTAAGGACAGTCAAAAATAGGGTGTCTACACTACGCAGGTTTGATTCCTTGTAAATGGATACGTAGGAAACCTTTGGGTTCAACCTTTGGTATTTGTATTTTAGTTTATTTTTCTTGCCCAAGTCTTATGGCCATGTCAAATGGGTCGTGTCTGGGCTTTGACATTCACTCACGTCATTTTATGACTTCGAGCTTTGTCAAAGAGGGGCAACTATAGACACCCCATTTTTGACCACTCGTAAGACTTAGGTGCTTAGTCCAGCGCACTCGATGATAAAAACTGCATTGTGTAATTCAAGTTCTCGATGAGGAAATCCAAGGTCGAGCTCCAAAATAATCCCAAAAGCTTTTTACTTGTCTCATTCTTACCTCTGAGGTTCATTTTTTACCATTGTGCCACCTTATACTGAGTTTGAAAAAGGGGAGTGGGGCAGCACATTAGGGCCCGGTCGTGCCCCATTGGGAGTTGGTGGTGGCTATTTGGGCCTGGCCATGCCTCGATGGCAATATATACTGTTCTGGGCAAGAGCCCGCCAACTCTTTTTTTTTTTTTTTTTGAAGATATTTTTGACTTGTTTTGGTCAAATTTTATAAAAACTTGGTTATACCTCTGTTTTGAGGGTTGAAAAAAATTTCAAAAGAATATATACACAGAAGAGAGAGCTCATTCTTCCTATACAAGTCACCTTTAAGCCAACCTATCTCTCTTGATGAATATCCATACAACATACATCACCTTAGATCATAACCTTAGAACTTTGGTTGAGGCTTGGGCATCACAATTCAAGCTAGAGAGTGTTCTTGAACCAAGTTTGTGTTACAAACAAGAGCATACTTCTTTGAGAGGTATAAGCTTATCACCTTCTCTTTTACTTCTTGTTCTGTCTCTTGCTATCTACTTCTCGTTTTTTTGTGTTGTTTTGAATCTATTTCAAGTGTTTAAACTTGGGTTTGGATAGCTACCAAAGGGTAGAGTTAACACCTTCTCTTGCACCTTATTTCATAGCTCACGCCCTTGTTTTTACACTCTCTTCTTTGCCTTTTAAACTGATTTTCGGAGGTTGGAAAAGGCTAAAAAATATGGTTTGAATTCTTAACAATAGAGAGGTTAGCCACCTCTCCTTGCTTTTTGTTTACTAGCTTTCTTTTGTCTTATTCTTTCTTATCTTTTTTATGCTCTCCAACATGATTTTTGGTCACTGTTTTTAGCATATTAGGGGCTGTTTTAGGGTTGTTGCAATTTATTTAATTAGTAGATGCTTGAATATCAAAGCTTGTTGCATTGTAAGTCTTCATATCTAGCTTGTTATGTTGTGTCATGAATGTTTCGGTAACTTTTCTCTGATTAATTAAGAATCAATCTCGCAATCATGTCTGCAATCTCCCTCCTTTCTTCTTTTCTTCTTGTTTGAGGGTTATTTCAACCAGTTGATGGTTATTCAAAATATGAGCTAGAGACCTATGCTCAATGGCTTAATCTCTACGGAGGTTCATCGTCAAAGGCATGGTCTCTCCTTCATATTTAGGAGTACCTCTCGCTTGACGTTTTTCTCATTTAGCGGACTTAACTATCAACTTAGACAAATGGATTAAAGAATGGACATGACTAATGAAATTGGCTTAAAATTGGATCAACCTACGTAAAGAAAATGAATAAAGTCGCATAGGCTCGGCCGTATGTTATGTCGAGTCTATTGTGTCAAAAGTCGTCATTCGTCAATTCTTGGTGTTTTGACGACCCTTGAAGCATCTTTACTTCCCCCTTTGAGCTCACTCTATGATAAAGGGGAAGGGTTGGTGTTGATTCATTGCATTCATTGATTTTTGTCCAAATCATGGCCAAAGTCATCAAGCAAGCAACTTGCTCATTGATGGTTTTGGAAACGACTTCATCTTTCTCTTGAGGCTTTCCATGACAGAGAAGTGTAAGAGGGACAAATAGAGCTCGAAAAATTCTATCTGCACTGTTTTCACCTCAGAGCACAAAAATAGAGTTTCGCATGAAATTAGGGCACGGTTGGCCCTATTTGGGCCCGGTCGGGCTTCATTAGGGGCCAGTCGAGGCCCAATGTTTGGTAAATAGAATGTTTTGCAGAAAACAGAAGACAGAGGCTGAAGGTGAAACAAGGCAAATTCTAAGGAAAGCAGACAAAGTTCCTTCTAAAAACCATCATGTGCATGCCATCCTTGTGCTTTTTAGTTCTATCAGTTGCTATAAATTAATGCTCTCATTATCGTTGTAATTAAAATATAATTAGCATTACTGTAATGATTATAAATGTTTATTGTTAAGTAACTTAGATAGTTTTATTGTTCATCCTTGTGTAATAAATTAGGTAGCTAGCTTATTTCTTATTATTAGTCTTTGTTGTACTAGCTTAGCTAATTAGTTGTTTATTCATTCATTTGGTTTAATTCGGACACTTGGACATTCATTCGAACACTCTTGCATAAGGGCAAAATATGTAATAACGTGAATGTCTTCCAACTCCCATTTCTTTCACCCTTTTATTTATCCACTTAAAATGGTAATGTAAAGCATCATGTTTCTTAGCATTTCTCATGTTCGCATACACTCGTCTCACATGCATTTAGGTTCGGCTCATCATACTAACCAATGTCAATTTCACTTTCATTGTTTGAATACGTGATTTATCACATGTCTTGGAATTGGATCATATACCATGCTCATAACCGAGCCTATAAAAGTGGCATAAATGTATGCATTGCATTAGTCACATTGTCATGACCCGAACCCGCCCCTATGGGTTAAGGACATAACCGGCCAGTAATCTTGAGATTACCTACGGCCTCAGACCAAAACAGACATAACTCGTTAGAGTAAGGGGCCAAACGGAAGCAATAAATAAAAACTTTGTCCATAGAGCCGTGCTTATATGCACATCAGACAAACCATACTCAGATACGTTAATAACCCACATCAGAAGTACAGTCCTACGAAATTCATTACAGACAGGATCATCCAAAACGAGTCAACCTATGACAGACTATTTACAGATATACACAAAGTCCTTGCCGGCAAAACAAAATATAATTACATAGCAAAAGGCAAGGGAAGGTCTCAAAAATGAGACGCAAGGCTGACTTCCTCAAAACTTGGGTTTTCCCTAGCAGACTTCACTGAGGCTGGGTCTGGACTTCTCTTGGCTCACCTACAAACACATGAATGAGCGTGAGCGATAGCCCAGTGAATAATATCAAATCAAATACAGAAGTTACATAACAAAGTAGAACGTGTTCCAAACGGCCTTAGGCCCAATTCATATTTCCATTTAATAGATATATAACTATACGAAATTCAGATCAAGTGACTGTAGTTCCAACATTCTGGCCTTTGGCCCATTCAGATTTCCATTCATGTCAAAACGGCCTTTGGCCCACTCATTCATTTCAAAACGGCCTTTGGCCCATTCACTTACATCAAAACGGCCTTTGGCCCATTCATTTATGTCAAAACGGCCTTTGGCCCATTCATTTACATCAAAACGGCCTTTGGCCCATTCATTTATGTCAAAACGGCCTTTGGCCCATTCATTTACATCAAAACGGCCTTTGGCCCATTCATTTATGTCAAAACGGCCTTTGGCCCATTCATTTACATCAAAACGGCCTTTGGCCCATTCATTTATGTCAAAACGGCCTTTGGCCCATTCATTTACATCAAAACGGCCTTTGGCCCATTCATTTATGTCAAAACGGCCTTTGGCCCATTCATTTACATCAAAACGGCCTTTGGCCCATTCATTGACTCTTGTCAGACTTTAGTCCACACTCCCAATTAACAGCTCATAAAGTTTATAAGGGAATAACAATTGGACATTGACAAACTTTCAATATTGATATTACTCACAGTGATCGGCTTGTTGATTTGCCCTGGAGCTTGACCCTACACGTTTCATGAACACAAAAAGGGTCATTAACAGTTTAACCCGTTCTTTAATTCACATATTCCTCTTTAGGCTTTATTATTATCTCATTAACTCATTTACAATGCTTAACATATGCCTAAGAGTGCTTGCAAGTGAAACAGAACGGAAAACAGAACACAAAATGCAAAAACAGGATTTCAAAAAAATAGGGTCCCCGCTCGAGCGTAGACTTACCCGCTCGAGCGGTCCCTTAGGTCTGCAAAAGTGCTGGTTGCCCTCAATTCCAGCTCGAGCGTGAACTCGGCCGCTCGAGCCTAATGCCTGTCTACATAGCTCCCAGCTCGAGCGTCAATACCCCGCTCGAGCGGGAACCATGTCTGCAAAAAGATGCTGGGAGCTCGTTTTCTCCGCTCGAGCGTGGACTTCCCCGCTCGAGCGGAAGCAGAAATTCTGGAAATTCCAGATTGTGTTCTTGAGCTTCAACTCGATTTCCCAGCTACCATTCTTGCATGCAAGGGCTCAAATCTCAAATATAATCATACTAGCATGGTTCCCTTGCAAGATCATAACATTATGAAGTTCAATTTCTTGATTTATCTACATGCATGTCCCAAAATGTCTCAAACCCATCATCAACATGCTCAATTTCAAACATTCAAGACTTATACTCCCATGATTTGTACATGCATGTGGGAGATACTCATCATTCTCAACTTAGATGGTACAGATGGTGACCCAACCATGAGTTTCAACCAAAACTCTATATGAATCATGTGTTTCAAGCTCAAACATGCACATTCAAAGTAATTTCTTACATGCATGAGTTCTAAGACCCCAAACTCAACAAAAATCGACTTATTACACGCTCTTGATCACAACAACCCTTGAACTTACAAGATCACAATTTCAAACTTATGAATTCAAGACCAAATGCTTACCTAGAGGCTCAATCTTCCAAATTATAGTAATTTCTTGAGTTTAATCCTCCACTTCTTCACAAATTTGAGCCAAACACCAAACTCTCCTCTTTTCCCTCTCTCTAGCCGACTCCCCTCTCTCTTTCTTACGTTTAAGTCAGCCAAGAGGAATAACAAAGGGGAATTTGAGTGTATAGAGCCTCACTAAGTCACAATATAATAATAATATAAAGTAATTGGGCACTCATTTTACCAACTTAATCAATTTAATTTGGCCCAAATCAATTTTTAATTAAACTTCATCGTAAGCTCTAAAAATTATGCCAACCACAATGGCGTAATCAATTTCGGGTTCTGTGGCCGATAAGGCCCTCAATTTAATTTCCAAAGCAGGTTATTCAAACAGATATTCCTACGATGAACAGATACGAATTCAAAATCACATAATGGCACACAAAATCATGCTAAACACATAACCATAAAGAGATTTAGGACCAATTTAGCATAATACAGAACAGGGATGTCACAGTCTTCCCCCCTTTAGGAAGTTTGGCCCTCCAAACTTAATTTACCTTCGTCAGGAAACAAATGTGGATAGCGTAGTCGCATTTCCTCCTCTTTTTCCCACGTAGCATCCATCCCATAGTGTTCCTTCCATTCTACTTTCACCATTGGGATGGACTTGTTTCTCAATTCTTTCACTTGTCGGTCTACGATTCTTTCCGGCCATTCAGCGTATTCCATATTTTCATCAATAGCTACCCGATGATAATCAATCACATGTAACGGGTCTCGAAGGTAACCCCTCAACATCGACACGTGGAACACGTTATGGATTTGCTCGAATCCCGGTGGCAAGGCAACTCTATAAGCAACTGGACCAAGTTTCTCTAAAATTTGAAACGGCCCAATGTAACGGGGCGACAACTTGCCCTTTTTCCCAAACCTGACTTGGCCTTTCATCGGAGAAACTCGGATGAACACATGGTCGCCGACCTCATATTCAAGAGGTCTTCTCCGAACGTCTGCATAATTCTTCTGTCGGTCTTGAGCTGTTTTGAGCCTTTGCCGAATAGTTTTGATCTTTTCAGAGGTGTCTTGTATAATTTCAGGCCCAAGCAAAGCTCTGTCTCCGACCTCTGTCCAACAAATGGGTGATCTACACCTCCTACCATACAAAGCCTCGTATGGTGCCATACCGATGCTGGAGTGGAAGCTATTATTATAAGCAAATTCTGCAAGTGGTAAGTAATCTTCCCAACTCCCTTGGAAATCCAAAGCACACATGCGAAGCATATCTTCCAAAGTTTGTACCGTTCGTTCTGACTGGCCATCTGTCTGTGGGTGGAATGCAGTACTGAACCTTAGTTCTGTTCCCATAGCTTCCTGCAAACTTTTCCACAATCTAGATACAAATTTCGGATCCCTATCTGACACAATGGACACCGGAACCCCGTGTAAACGGACAACTTCATCAACATAAATAGTGGCCAATCTATAAGCAGTAAATGTAGTTTTGACAGGCAGAAAATGGGCAGATTTAGTCAGTCTATCAACTATAACCCAAACAGAATCCATACCTCGAGAAGTCCGAGGTAGGCCAACAACAAAATCCATAGTCACATGTTCCCACTTCCACTCAGGGATAGGGAAAGGTTGAAGTAGACCGCCTGGTTTCTGATGTTCAGCTTTAACTTGCTGACATTGGAGGCACTTGGACACATATTCTGCAATCTCCTTCTTCATTTTAGGCCACCAATAGGTTTGTTTCAAATCCCGATACATTTTATTATTACCCGGATGCATAGCAAATATGGATCTGTGGGCTTCATCTAAAACCCTCTTCCTTAGCTCCGGAATACCTGGGACACATATTCGGTTTCGAAATTTCAACATTCCAGTCCCGACACTAAACTCCGCTTTTGGGCTTACTCCAAATTCATCAATTACCTTTCTGAGGAACTCGTCTTCTTTCTGTTTCTGCTTGATTTCCTCAACAATTGCCGGTTCGGCTGTAATGGCGGCTATCAATCCGCCCTGTTCGTATACTACCACTTCAATTTCAGACTTTTCAAAGTCTTGCAAGATTTCCCTTTGTTCAGTGAGCAACCAAGCCATACTCCCTGCTGATTTTCTGCTCAAGGCATCAGCCACTGTATTAGCTTTTCCGGGGTGGTACTGAATCTCTAGGTCGTAGTCTTTTATCAGTTCTAGCCATCTTCTCTGCCGCATATTCAACTCCTTCTGCGTGAAGAAGTATTTCAGGCTCTTATGATCCGTGTAGACTTCACACTTTGCCCCGTACAAATAATGTCGCCAAATCTTCAAGGCAAAAACAACTGCGGCCAATTCTAAGTCATGCGTTGGATAGTTCTTCTCATGTGGCCTCAACTGTCGGGAGGCGTAAGCAATAACCTTTCCGTTCTGCATTAACACACAACCCAAACCCTTATAAGATGCGTCACTGAAAATAACTAAATTTTCCGTACCTGAAGGTAGTGTCAAAATTGGTGCAGTGGTCAATCTTGTCTTCAATTCATGAAAGGCTGATTCTCTTTCACTATTCCACTCAAATGGTTGTCCCTTACGTGTCAATTGGGTAAGAGGCACAGCTAATTTCGAAAAGTCCTTTACAAACCTCCTGTAGTACCCAGCCAAGCCCATGAAACTGCGAACTTCTGTCACATTAGTTGGTGTAGGCCAATTCACAATTGCCTCTATCTTCTGCGGATCCACCGAAATTCCTTCCTTGTTAATCACATGCCCTAAGAAAACAACCTCATCCAGCCAAAACTCACATTTCTTTAATTTAGCAAATAGTTTTCTTTCCCGAAGTATTTGTAGAACAGTCCTCAAATGATGTTCATGTTCAAGTCTATCTTTAGAGTATATCAAAATATCATCGATGAAGACAACAACAAATTCATCAAGGTAGGTTTTAAAAATTCTATTCATTAAGTCCATAAACGCTGCCGGAGCATTAGTCACTCCAAATGGCATAACAAGAAACTCAAAATGACCATACCTCGTTCTGAATGCGGTTTTCTCAACATCCTCTGCTTTAACCTTCAGCTGATGATACCCGGATCTCAAATCAACCTTAGAGAACACCTGTGATCCCTGCAACTGGTCAAATAAATCATCAATACGGGGTAGGGGGTATTTGTTCTTTACTGTTACCTTATTCAATTCCCGATAATCGATGCACAGGCGCAAAGTACCATCTTTCTTCTTTACAAATAACACTGGTGCACCCCAAGGCGAAGTGCTAGGCCGGATAAACCCTTTATCAAGAAGGTCTTGCAACTGCTCCTTTAATTCTTTCATTTCGGCAGTAGCCATTCTGTAGGGGGTTTTAGAAATAGGCTGGGTGCCTGGCACAGTCTCAATAGTAAACTCTATCTCCCTGTCTACCAACTCCCCTGGTAATTCATTCGGAAACACGTCCGGAAATTCTCTAACAATAGGAATATTATTCAATTCAACATTCACGGATTGCTCAGTCAATACATAACACAAATAACCCTGGCACCCCTTCCTGATCAATTTACATGCTTTCATTGCAGATATCAAATAGGGTGGAGGCACTACCCCATTTCCCACAAACACAATCTCTTTCTGTTCTGGGGGCTTAAACACAACCCTCTTTGTCACACAATCTATAGTGGCACAATATTTGGTCAACCAATCCATGCCCAAAATTACATCGAAATGTCTAAAGTTTAAGGGAAACAAATCTACATATAGGGTAGCATCCTCAATATGCATGTCACAAAACCGATATATATAGTCACATAACACAGATTCCCCCGACGGAGCAGACACACATAGCAAATATGGCAACAATTCTAGGGGTCTTTTCAGTCTAGATGCAAATGCATATGTCACAAATGAATGCGTTGATCCAGAATCAATTAACACAAAAGCATCCTGATTACATATTGAAATGGTACCTGAAACAACGGCATTGGCATTCCGTGTATCGCCCGGAACAAGTGCAAAGACTCTCCCCTGTCTCACTGTGTCCCCAGTAGTAGTAGGTCTCAAAGTATTTCCCGGCTTTGGAACTGATGCAGTTGAACTAGCTGCGAGTTTCCCACCGTTCTGATTACATTCTCGGGCTATGTGCCCTTGCTTTCCACATTTAAAACAGGCTCCTGACGCACGGTAACAGACTCCACGGTGCCTTTTGCTACAAATATTGCACATGGGAGCTGCGTCTCGGGAAGAACTCGAAGTAGTTGAGGAGCCCGTGTTTTGCTTTTTCAGAAATTTCTTCTTCGAAAAGAAGCCTTGTCTTTTATTGCCTTTCCATTCGGTTGTTGGCTTAGCTTGTCTAGCTATGTTAGCCTCTGATATGATGGCCCGGTCAAGCACCCCAATGTAGGTTTCCAATTTCAGGACATTCACCCTCTCTAGGATGTCACTTCGGAGCCCACCTTCAAAATGCCTTGCCTTCTTATAATCAGTGTCAATTACGTGTGGTGCAAACCTGGCCAACTCGGTAAATTTGGCCTCATACTCAGCTACAGTCATGCTGTCTTGCTTGAGTTCCATGAACTCCGCCACTTTCCTATCCCGGACACACTGCGGGAAGTACTTGTCATAGAAAATTTCTAAAAATTTCACCCAATCAACATCTCTGTGATTTTCTCTCATCAACATCCACCATCTTCTCGCTTCATCTTCTAGCATAAAAGTGGCTAGAAGCACTTTCTGAGTCTCCGAACAGGGAAACACTTCAAATAACTTCTCAATGCCGAGGACCCACGCTTCGGCTTTCAACGGATCTAATCCCCCGTGAAACTGTGGTGGTTTCATTTTCTTGAATTCCTTGGTGAGAGCTATAATCCGGTCATCATTCTGATGGTCTGGCACCGGCGGTGCCGGAGGTGGAGGTGGCGGGTGTGGTTGCTGCCACTGTTGTTGCCACTCCTGTTGCTGTCTCAAAGCTTCTGCCATTTCTTGGATCAGTCTTTCCATTCTGTCCAGTCTGGCAGTAGAGGATTCCTCTAACTCATCACCTCTGGTTCTCACCATCTGATTAAACTTGCATTATATTTCATACAAAAGGTACACAAGTACACATACACTAAGGAGCACATATCTCCAGATAATTGCAATGCAAGTAGTTCGCAACTTACACATATAATTATTCATAATAAAACATTTAAGCATATAATCAATGCTTCCAAACTCGTACTTATCACATGAATGCATCCTAGATCTTATCTAGACGCTTATTGCTCTTTTTGGACAAGTGTGTGAGTTATTAACTCGTGCTCTGATACCACTCTGTCATGACCCGAACCCGCCCCTATGGGTTAAGGACATAACCGGCCAGTAATCTTGAGATTACCTACGGCCTCAGACCAAAACAGACATAACTCGTTAGAGTAAGGGGCCAAACGGAAGCAATAAATAAAAACTTTGTCCATAGAGCCGTGCTTATATGCACATCAGACAAACCATACTCAGATACGTTAATAACCCACATCAGAAGTACAGTCCTACGAAATTCATTACAGACAGGATCATCCAAAACGAGTCAACCTATGACAGACTATTTACAGATATACACAAAGTCCTTGCCGGCAAAACAAAATATAATTACATAGCAAAAGGCAAGGGAAGGTCTCAAAAATGAGACGCAAGGCTGACTTCCTCAAAACTTGGGTTTTCCCTAGCAGACTTCACTGAGGCTGGGTCTGGACTTCTCTTGGCTCACCTACAAACACATGAATGAGCGTGAGCGATAGCCCAGTGAATAATATCAAATCAAATACAGAAGTTACATAACAACGTAGAACGTGTTCCAAACGGCCTTAGGCCCAATTCATATTTCCATTTAATAGATATATAACTATACGAAATTCAGATCAAGTGACTGTAGTTCCAACATTCTGGCCTTTGGCCCATTCAGATTTCCATTCATGTCAAAACGGCCTTTGGCCCACTCATTCATTTCAAAACGGCCTTTGGCCCATTCACTTACATCAAAACGGCCTTTGGCCCATTCATTTATGTCAAAACGGCCTTTGGCCCATTCATTTACATCAAAACGGCCTTTGGCCCATTCATTTATGTCAAAACGGCCTTTGGCCCATTCATTTACATCAAAACGGCCTTTGGCCCATTCATTTATGTCAAAACGGCCTTTGGCCCATTCATTTACATCAAAACGGCCTTTGGCCCATTCATTTATGTCAAAACGGCCTTTGGCCCATTCATTTACATCAAAACGGCCTTTGGCCCATTCATTGACTCTTGTCAGACTTTAGTCCACACTCCCAATTAACAGCTCATAAAGTTTATAAGGGAATAACAATTGGACATTGACAAACTTTCAATATTGATATTACTCACAGTGATTGGCTTGTTGATTTGCCCTGGAGCTTGACCCTACACGTTTCATGAACACAAAAAGGGTCATTAACAGTTTAACCCGTTCTTTAATTCACATATTCCTCTTTAGGCTTTATTATTATCTCATTAACTCATTTACAATGCTTAACATATGCCTAAGAGTGCTTGCAAGTGAAACAGAACGGAAAACAGAACACAAAATGCAAAAACAGGATTTCAAAAAAATAGGGTCCCCGCTCGAGCGTAGACTTACCCGCTCGAGCGGTCCCTTAGGTCTGCAAAAGTGCTGGTTGCCCTCAATTCCAGCTCGAGCGTGAACTCGGCCGCTCGAGCCTAATGCCTGTCTACATAGCTCCCAGCTCGAGCGTCAATACCTCGCTCGAGCGGGAACCATGTCTGCAAAAAGATGCTGGGAGCTCGTTTTCTCCGCTCGAGCGTGGACTTCCCCGCTCGAGCGGAAGCAGAAATTCTGGAAATTCCAGATTATGTTCTTGAGCTTCAACTCGATTTCCCAGCTACCATTCTTGCATGCAAGGGCTCAAATCTCAAA
Source organism: Camellia sinensis (assembly GCF_055761805.1). Taxonomy (NCBI): domain Eukaryota; kingdom Viridiplantae; phylum Streptophyta; class Magnoliopsida; order Ericales; family Theaceae; genus Camellia; species Camellia sinensis. Next base: position 45,965,141 of record NC_138961.1, read on the forward strand.
TATAATCATACTAGCATGGTTCCCTTGCAAGATCATAACATTATGAAGTTCAATTTCTTGATTTATCTACATGCATGTCCCAAAATGTCTCAAACCCATCATCAACATGCTCAATTTCAAACATTCAAGACTTATACTCCCATGATTTGTACATGCATGTGGGAGATACTCATCATTCTCAACTTAGATGGTACAGATGGTGACCCAACCATGAGTTTCAACCAAAACTCTATATGAATCATGTGTTTCAAGCTCAAACATGCACATTCAAAGTAATTTCTTACATGCATGAGTTCTAAGACCCCAAACTCAACAAAAATCGACTTATTACACGCTCTTGATCACAACAACCCTTGAACTTACAAGATCACAATTTCAAACTTATGAATTCAAGACCAAATGCTTACCTAGAGGCTCAATCTTCCAAATTATAGTAATTTCTTGAGTTTAATCCTCCACTTCTTCACAAATTTGAGCCAAACACCAAACTCTCCTCTTTTCCCTCTCTCTAGCCGACTCCCCTCTCTCTTTCTTACGTTTAAGTCAGCCAAGAGGAATAACAAAGGGGAATTTGAGTGTATAGAGCCTCACTAAGTCACAATATAATAATAATATAAAGTAATTGGGCACTCATTTTACCAACTTAATCAATTTAATTTGGCCCAAATCAATTTTTAATTAAACTTCATCGTAAGCTCTAAAAATTATGCCAACCACAATGGCGTAATCAATTTCGGGTTCTGTGGCCGATAAGGCCCTCAATTTAATTTCCAAAGCAGGTTATTCAAACAGATATTCCTACGATGAACAGATACGAATTCAAAATCACATAATGGCACACAAAATCATGCTAAACACATAACCATAAAGAGATTTAGGACCAATTTAGCATAATACAGAACAGGGATGTCACACACATTGTATGGTTTAGGAACATGCACATTTTCTAATCATTTTTCTCTATTTGGCTTGCCTTGGAGTACTAGGTGAACACTTATTGTTTTAGCATATCACATAGTATGTTTGTGTTACCATATCGAGCATGTTTTCTATGAGGCTCAAATGCTTAAGTGATATACTCATTTGAATGCCTGTTGATGAAGGTTAATTGCTAAAAGTGGGACAAATTGATTAATGTAGAAAATCACCTTTTCAAGTGACCCACATTCAAAACAATTTTCAAACAAACATAAAATCAAAGCGTTCTAACTTTTGAAAATTAGTCTATACTTGTGTACAACACATAGTAATGTTAGTCTAATAATCAGAACAAGAGCATATAATGTAAATAAGAATCACATCATGATTAGTAGAAGCCGATCTTTGATCGGGCAAGAGGGGTGCTCAATTCATGCCCTTCCCCTCTCATACCTAAGTTCTCGAGCCGATACACTTTGGTGATGACAGATAAATGGCCTTTAGCATGAGTCACGGGTTTCCTAAATTTTCCAAAAATATTTAGGTAGCGACTCTGAAGTCTGACAATGCAATCCATTTTTGGCCTTATTTTCAAATCGATTTTCCAAAAGAATTGTCGTATTTGGACTCTTTTTGTGTTTTCACTGTTTCACGTTACACTTGTGAAATCAGATTCAGAACCACGGGAGTTCGAACTGTAGGGCTAGTCGTATAAGAAAAGAGCACGAAAAGCAACATACACATTACTATGTGAGGCACACAAGTATAGACTATTCCGCTTACTTTAGAAAGGAAGATTTTGAATATGTGCTACTTGAATGAAAAACGAGCTCATATGTATATTTATGAAAGTCGTTCCAACTTAAGCAAAATAGCCTTCATCCACAGGCTTTCAAAGAGGTATTTCAAATAAGCACATAGCCTCATGGTAGTATGCTTGACATGACAACACAAACACACATGTAATATGCTAAAGAAAAAATGCTCACCTAGTACTCAACTGAGACAAGCCAAAGAAAAGAAAATAATTAGAAAAATGCATGGTCCTAAATATGCAAGTAGCTAATGCAACACATACAAAAATGCAATTACTAGGTTCGACTTATTAACATGTCATATGGATCAACTCAAAGCATGCGGCAATGCACGTATTCAAGTAAGTAGGAAATGACAATGACATTAAAAAATGATGAACCAAACCTATGCATGCAAAAATGGATACAAAGCATGGCAATGATATGAAACAAAAAATATGAGGCTAACACAGTAAGCACATAAGTAGAATAGAGAAAGAAATGAAGGTTGAAAGACATATAATTATTACAAATTTGCCCTCGCGCAAGAGGGTCCAAATGAATGTCCTAATTAACTAATTATTACAACACTAAATGAATGAACTAATTAATTATTACTAGTCCAAATGAAAGCAACTAATTAACTACATATATGACTATTAAAGCTACTAATCTAATGGAATCAAATGGGAGACGAGGAACCGCATGTGCACAATCGAGAATATTCTCCAGAAACCTCTCTATTTGCTGCTAGAATCAGCTTTATTTATAGTTAGAAAATTGTTCTATTTTGGCCTCAGGATCTGCTTTGTTCTACTGCAAAAATACCACTGCCTGTACAAAAATGGGTGGTCAGCCGGCCTAAGAGAGTTGTCGGCTGTAAAGAGTAATGGTCGGCCGACCACTATTTCTGGGTATTACCCTGCTGCAACAGAGCTGAAACAAAGCAAGACAGAGTGTTTCCAGGAGATGTTTATCCTCTCTACCCTTCCCTATCATGAAGATGATCATGGAAGGAGCAGATTCGATTCTCAAATCATCAATCATCACAAATTTGTTGCGTGATGACCTTAGAAACGATAGGATAAGAGCTTAATAAATGCAACAAAAGACAAACAATACCTCCTCCCTATCATGGAATTACCTCAAGGAATGGGGTAGACTTGCCTTATGAATCATCGACATCACTTAAATAGTATACGATAATTTTAGAAGCAATAGATTCTGTACAACATCCGACTGAACCTAACCAAATTTTATTCTCTTTTTACCTCATTTTTTACTTCAATTTTATTAGCCTTCTTTTTACTTTACCTTTCCATTTTTTTTTTTTATCTTTTCTTCCTTTTTGTCCAAAGGTGATGATTACATCCACTAAGTCTAAAGCAATAAAGAATAGCAAGCATGACTTGACCTGAGAAATGAGCTTTTCAAGCCCTTTTCTATGGGGAAAACTACAAAGGAATAATAAAACTCATTTACAAGCGATAATAAATTCGGAGTCAAACCCGAAATGAGCGATCCAAACCTGATAATAAGCTATAATGACTCTTTCTTTTGTGATTTCCAAGGGTCTAACTAAAAAATTAGTCCCTCAGAAGTAATGCACCGGTGATAAAGGGAAGTATCAAACAAGAGATCATGCTTAGCATAAGAGAGATGTAATGCCCTGGTAATGAACCTCCGAAGAGATTAAACCATTTAGCATGAGGGGTCTCTTTCTTATGCCTTCAGCAGCAATCTTTTGTTTGATACAACTCTTAAACAAAAGAAATAAAGAAAGGAGGGAGATTGTAGAGTAGTAATAAAAAGGTGGATGATTATAATGGCATGAATACATATATTTGAAAGCTATAAAAAATGAAAGAAATGACTATCAACTCAAATGGATTGGAAGCTATGGCATATACACCAAATCCATGAGGACTTACAACAACACAACTATAATATTCAAAGTATAAATTAAATAAACACATTAAACAACCCCTAAACTCCAAAAAACAGTGGCCAAAACCTGTAGACGTGCCTGAACGTCACGACTCCACGCGCGAAGGCGCAAAATTGTTTTGTTCATTAGCTACTACAGTTCGGACTCAATGTCACGGTTTTGAATCTAATATCGCAAAATGCAATGCAAGACCGATAAATCACCAAAGAGTCCAAATCTGGCAAATCGTTTTGGAAAACTGATTTTAATAAAAAAGTGTCAAACATGGACTGCTTTGCCAAAACAGTGGCCAAAAGGATGAAACAATGGCATAAAAAATAAGAAAATGCAAGCACATGCATTGGCCTATCAATTAAGCATAAGAACACAACTCTCGAAGGTGTTCAAAGAGTGACAAATGTGGAAGTGTAATAACACTACAAACTCTGAAATCATGCATGGAATCATGCCAAATCAACCAAACAATACAAGTATGGCATGCAAGAGGATTCAAAGCTTGAAACTAGCATAGGCACTTGCACTATAACTATGCAATGCATGAAGCATGTGGCCAAGGCTACCCAAAACAGTCCTAGATCATGCCAAAATGAGTCTAAAACATGCATGGAGCATCACCAAAACAAGCTAACATGAAGGGCATGAGGCATGAACTTGCAAGGCTAATAAGGGGTATTACACTACACCCAACAAAACCAATCATGAGATGGCTTCACCAACAAAAATCAGAGCTATATTATGACAAAATAAGGCCAAAAATGCACTGAAATGATAGCCCAAAGGCCTAAGCATGATGGCATGCACAATGACCCATTCTTAAGGCATGAAACACCAACCCTTCAAAGCATTCAAAGAGTGACAAATACAAGTGTATGACCACACTACATGTACTAAAATCACATTTCAAATGATGCCAAATCATGAAAGTAGCCCAAGCAATGCATGCTAGTGGCTTGGAAACTCAAAGTTAACAAGCTAGAATGTACTATGGCTATACAAAGCATGGCATGCATGACCAAAACAACACAAATCAGAGCTTAAGCATGGTAAAACAAGGCTAAAAGTTTCTTGGAGTTAAGCCAAAACATGCAAGAATGATGGTCCAAACACATGACGCATGTTAGGCTATCATGCGAGATTGCACTACAAGTATGTGAAGCATGCAAAATGCTATAAAACCAACCTAAAACAAAGGCATAGAATGCTGAAATAAGGTCTAATACATGATAAGATGGAGCCAAAACAAGCTTAATAAACATGTTACTTTTATGAGCCATCAATACAAGCATGCAAGACACAAGGAGAAGGGATGACCCTCTCCTATTTGGGACCTTAAAACACCATTTCCACCACTGAAGTTCCTTTGAGTTTTAGTGGTGAGAAGGTCAAAACAAGGTAATCCCAATAGCTTAAAAAGATGGCACAAGAACAAGGCCAAACAAAGCCTAAGAGGGGGTAGACCACCCCCAACACAAAAGTGACCTTAAACAAACATTATAAGCATGCAAAATTAGAACTTTTTTTAGTAGAAAGTTAGGCCTAAATAATCATGCAAATAGGTCCAAAAGCTTAAGCAAAAACCAAGGTTTAAGGGGTTAAAAGCTCACCCTTGTAGAACCACTTTGAAGCTACAACTCCAGCAACTTTTTTGAGCTCAAACCAAACCAAAAACACCAAAACCAGCTTCTAAGAGCCTCAACAATAAAAGGATGGTGTTTCACTAGGTGCTTTAGTGCAAAAGTGTGAAGAAAATGCACTTTTGAGCACAAACAAGCACAAATATATATATATATATAGAGAGAGAGAGAGAGAGAGGAAATATAGAGAGAGATATATAACTTGTATCTCAATTTTTTAGAACCTTTGGAAAGGGAGAGGGGTCTCCCTTCTTATAGAAATTCAAATCCTAAGCTTGTTGAGCAAGCTAAGGACTTGAATCAATCCCTCCATACACGTGTATGGAGGATGAAAATTGTGCTCACCAGCTATCACAGCTGGCATAAAAATATCTAGAAAAGCAGATAGAAAGGTCTCGGCTAAAAGATATGGCCGATCGACCAAAAAGAGTGCCGATTGACCAAAAAGAGTGCCGATTGACCAAAAGGGGTGCCGATCGGCCAACACTTATGGCCGATGGCAAGAAAAGAAGGCCGATGGCACAAGGCCTTGGCCGATGGGTTGTAGGGATGGCTAACAAGCCACCCTCTTTCCTTAGAAGCAAAACCACAAGTCCTTGGTCCATAACCAAGCACAAAATAGACAAGTTGAGAGATCCTAAGACAAGGCGTGCGACCGAGACCTTCGGGAACTCAAAACGAACACGAGCATGGATGATCATCGACTGTTCAAATAATGACGTCCAAGTCTTGAGGACGGTCAAAAATGGGGTGTCTACAAAACCAAAAGAAACAAAGTGGGAAAAGGCAAAACAACAAACTATGGAACAAGGCCTAAGGAAGGGTAGCTAACCCCTCCTATTTTTGTGACTTTAAATCGCTTTTTTAAGCTTAAAATAACTCTGAAATCAGTATGAAAACACAAGAAAAAGAGGGAGAAAATATGGTTTAGAGTTCAAAGATTACCTCTTTAAAGAGAGGATGTTCTTCTTGGTTGACAAACTACAAGCTTAACACTCTCTAGGATATGAAATTATCTTCAAGAACCTCAACCAAAGCTTCAAGTTTAAGCTTAGAAAGTGTATGTATAGTGTATGTATATTACAAGAGAGGAGGGAAGTGTGTTGGCCAAGTTATGGCTCTTGGAAAATTTTTCTAACCCCAATCCATGAGGGGGGGTGTGGTATTTATAGAAAAACAGCTTCTCACGTTGGAAATATCTGTATCAAAGACACCTGGCCCAAAACATGTGCATGGGAGCAGGTGGCAACTGTCAAAATATCTGCTGCACTGAACATGGCCGGCCAGCCATGAGGATATACGACTGGCTCAATGAAAATGGTCTACCGGCCATCTGTTGGCCAATTGTTCTCTGAGTGGTTGGGCTAGAAAAAATAAGGTTTTGGTCCAAATGGGGTGCAAGGTTTAGGTTTTAAAGCTTGAAACCGAATTCTTTTGTTGAAGATTTTGAACGATTGCACAACGTAACATTTCATCATCGAGTGTTCAGAATGAAGCACCCAAGTCTTAAGGGCGGTCAAAATGGCAATAAATAAATACATCTACAAGAATAATTACATTTCTTTACCTACTACACTTAAAAATAGTAATTGCTATATAAGAAGATAGTTAATTAGAAGAATATAGAAGACCTCACAACTCATTTACACACACTATGAGCAATATTGTGTGTTTGCTTTCGATTTTTGTAACAAATGATAAGTGAAATAGGGTGATTTTAATTTTTACAAATTCAAAAAATTATTGAGGTAAGAATTATCTATATCGCTATCTCTATCTGTATCACTATTTTATTTTAACATTATGTGATATTTTTAATTTATGAAATTTAAGATTTTGTTGGAATAGCATTTCACCTAGTTAAAGAAAAATCATTCAATAGTAAGTAGAGTCTCATTAAGTAGTAAGTCACGTTAATGAAATAGTAAGTGGAGTTTCACTGAGTAGTAAGTCAAATTTAATGAAACAGTAAGTGAAGTCTCATTGAGTAGTAACTCAAGTCTAATAAAATAGTAAGTGCAATCTTGTAATGCCCTGAAAATAAAGACAATAAACCATCTATAATATTAATAAATGACAACAATGTATAACTATAATGTTCTGAATTAATTAACCTTTCATTTCATAAGATTATGTGATACAAAAGGTAGAACATGCAGTTATAAATTCACAAGTTTTAACCCTAAATCCATAGCATGTGTTACAAGTTAAAGATATGAAATAAGAGTTAAAACAAATAAGAAATTCCCTAAAGGTTTACAACTTTCCAAGATAATGCTTGGTTACAACAAAAGTGATTTTTAAACTCAATACAGATAAAGCTCTAGGCTTGTACAAAATAATTACAACAAGTAACCAAAAATGAAGTTCTGGCTCCAAGTCCTCCCAAGCTATTGCCTTGGCGAAGGCATATCATCTGCACTTGAAAATGGTTTCCCACATTGGGTGAGCCAAAACCAAGTAGAGATACTACAACATAGTTTATGAATCTTAACAAAGATATAAGGTGAATACATATGTAATGCTCGTGCCAAAGCATTTTCATTTCTCTTTCCAAAACCGTGCAATGCCAAGTTTATGTCTCAATTCATAATATCATTTCCTTTTGTAGCTTGACTTTTCGCGCTCCTTTCGAAAGACAAGAAGCCCTACGATTCAGACTCTACTTGTGGTTTTGAATCTGATTTCACAAGTGTAACGTGAAATAGTGAAAATACAAAAAGAGTCCAAATCTGACAATTCTTTTTCGAAAATCGATGTTGTGAATAAAATGCCAAAAATAGACTACTTTGCCAGATTTCAGAGCCACCACCTAAATATTTTTGAAAAATTTAGGAAACCCAAGACTCGTGCTAAAGGCCGTTAGTCTGTCATCACCAAAATTGTCTCGACTCAAGAACTTAGGTACGAGAGGGGAAGGTCATGAATTGAGCACTCCCCTTGCCCGATCAAAGATCGACCTCTACTATTCATGATGCGATTCTTATCTACATTATATGCTCTTATTTCGATTATTAGCTATATTACTAAGTGACTCACACAAGTATAGACTAAGTTTGCAAGAATTGGAATATTTAATTTCATGTTTTATTTGAAATTGTTTTTATGAATTTGCCACTCAAAAAAGTGGGCTAGAATGGATGCTGGATATGGCAACAATCATACTCATTCGATATACTACAGCTAGTAAAAGTTCACCTAGCACTCCAAACAAAAATAGACAAAAGAATTAGAAAAAAAATACATGATCCTAACGAATGCAATATGACTAATGCAACGCATGCAATAGACAATTACTAGGCTCGGTTACTAACATGGCATATGAATCAATTTGATAGCATGCGGTCTAAGCACGTATTCAAAGAGGCATTTAACTAACGATGCAAGTCAGAATGATGCACCGAGCCTCAATGCATGCAATACAAGTGGATGCAAACATGAGAGATGCTAAATAAAACATGATGTTTCTAAACTAACCATCATAAGTAAGTAAATAAAAGGGAGAAAGACGTGGGATTAGAAGACATACACGTTTATTACAACATTTGCACCCTCACGCAGGAGGATCCGAATAAACTAACTAGCTAAGCTAATTACTACGAATTATAAAATAAATGAAATAATCAACTAAACTAGCTAATTAATTATTACAATAAATTAGAACTAAATAATTACATGAATACAACATGAAAGAAGTGATAAGCTAGCTATTCTAATTACTCTACCTTAGGAAACGAGGAATGCTCATGCATGCACGAATTTCCACCCGAAAAAGGCCACTGTTCTGCTGCCAGATGCCTCTGTTGCACAGTAAAACATTTGCACTGTTTTTCACCTCAAAACCAACTCTATTATGTTTCAAAAGTCCACTGCCTATTTTTTAAAGGTGGCCGGCAGGCTAAAAGTGTTGGCCTACCGGCCACAAATGATGATCTGTCGTCCACAAAAGGTGGCCTACCGGCCACTAATGCCTAGTTTTTCCTGCTGCAATAGAGAGCAAACAGAGCAAGCATAGGGTATTCTCAAGGGTTGTTTGCACAACTTACACCTCCTTATCATCAAACAGCTCAAAGGAGTAGTAAACTTGATTCACAAATCATCAATCAATGCAATTTCATTGCATGATGGCCTATGAACGAAAGGGTGCAAGTTTAATAAATACAACAAATAAGACTCTCAAACCCCCTCCTTATCATGGATGATCAAGGGAAATGGTTGACAATGACTCTTAAACCGTTTTCATCACTAATGAGTATGAAATGACTCAAGACTCAAGGGTTCAATTAACGTCTGATTGAACCCAAACTAGGTTATTATCTTGCATCATTTTAGTCCAAGTTTTATTACATCAGTTTAATTACCTTTTCATTCTTTAATTCATCAAGTCCGAAGCTGAGCTTTAAGTCCTCTAATGGAAAGAAGCATCAAACCAAGAGTTGTTTTAGACATGAGAGAAGTGCCATGCCAGTAGTAATGAACCCCCAAAGGGATTGAACCATTAAGCATAAGACCTCAATCTCATGCTTAAACAAGCAACTAGTTTGAACTAACTTTCAAAGCAAAGCAAAAGCCAAGAAATGAGGGAGGATAGAGAGATGATTAGAGGTGATCACAAGTAAGAAAAACAAGAAATAAATGCTATCAACTCAAATAGATTGGTAGCTAAGGCCCAAAACACCAAACCTATGAGGACAACTAAACTAGAAGCATGCAAAACAAAGCATAAATGCAATAAACACCTAAAGCAGTTCCAAAATAGTCTTAAAACATGCAAAAGAAGTGCTAGAATTGAGACAAAAATAGCTAAAATAGTAAGCTACAACATGAAGCTATGTAAGCTAGTGAACATTACACAAGGAGAGGAGGCTAACCCCTCAAATTTTGGACTTCAAAACATGTTTTTAGCCACTGAAATAACTCTGAAATTCAGTATTTAAAAGCTCAAAAAAAGATATTGTAAAGGTGGGAAACACAAGGGTAAAGGCTAGAGAAGTAAGGTGGAAAAAAAGGTGTACCACCCCTCCACCCTTTAAGGCCTTACACCACAAGTTTCAGCCCAAAAATACAGAGTTTCTACATCCCAAAAATAGTAGAAAAATAGTAGGAAAAGAAGCAACCAAAGTAATGAAACAGGCAAAGCCTTATACCTCTTGAAGAGAAGAGCACTTTTAAGCAACAATTCAACACATACACACCCTCAATAGCTCAAAGTAGGCTCAAAAGTACCTCAGCTCAAAGATGGCAAGGTTTGGTTAAGAGTGTATAGGCAAAAACTCAAGAAATTTCAAGAGAGAGAGAGAATTGTAGAGAGAGAAAATTAATTTTTGCTCTAATTTTTCTAACCTTTAAAAATGGAAGAGGAGGTCCTCTATTTATAGAAAAATATCACACTCCCTCAGAAACATCCATCCATACACGTGTAGGTAGATGCAAACATTTGTGCAAACAGCTAGCACAACTGGCAGAAAATATTTGCAAAACACACTTGTGGCTAGCAAGGCACAAGGGTGGCTGGCAGCCAAAAGGGATGGCCGACAGCCCACAAAAATGGGCTTGCAGGTCCCAAGTTTTTCAGGTTTGAAAGGCTAGGGTTTTGGTGCAAAACAAGGCACAAGGTTTGCAGGGTTTTGAGGCTCAGAGTTGTGGCATTCCGCTGAGGACTTTTGAGCACTTGACAAGCATATACATTCATCATTGGGTGTGCCAGTGATGGTGCCCAGGTCGTAAGGGCGGTCAAAAATGGGGTGTCTACACTTTACAATAGAAAGCAGGACAATAAATACAACATTGTGAATTTCTAGGACGTGCCTACAAGTAGGCTACAAGCACTACCAATTTGTCATTTTTACTGGTATTAACCGGAAGGCTCGACATCTAACTGTGCGGGTTTTTAGACTTTCACCAAGGACACACAAGCCAATTTAATACCACAACTACACTCTTACCCAGATTCACCAAGGTATTCATCCATTTTCTCAAAACAACAACATTTTCAACGTGTTAAGTATGCAATTATGCTCAATGCAACAACAAGAAAATAATTTCAGTTCTCCTAATTCTCATGCAATTTCTACAATAATCATAGCTATCCTCTACCGATAGCCCAAAACATATATCTCTAAATAGATAAATAATTTCCATAAAGATAAACTTTCCAAATTCCAAGATGGGAGTGGTAATACATACCCAACTCCACCATCCTCATCAATATCAATCCAATTTCACATTTCCAACATCAATTCCAATTATTTATACAAAATCAACATTTAAGATATTTAGGGCAAAAACCCCCCATTTTCTTCCTAAATAAATTTCATGTATCAAAACCACCCATTTTATCATAATTACACCTCATTTCCAATCCCACCATCATTTTCAAGAATCCATTTGAAAACCCCTTTTTTGAGTTTTAACCCAAAACCCTAGATTTGATCAAAATTTCCTAAATCACAATATTGTTTCAAAACATGAGTAGCTAAGTTAAAAATCATTAAAAAAAAAAAGTGCGGAGAAATCCTTATCTCAAGCTTAGAAGAAGGGAGAGAGAGTGGAGAAACTTCAAAAATGCCGAAACCCAACTTTGTTCCGATTAGGACAAAGCTCTAGATGAGCTCTACCTTTTTAATAAAGGAACTAGGGTGAAGATATAAATTGATCTAGGTGTAGTTGTAGAGAGAATGTGAGTTTTAGAGAGAGAGAGAGAGAGAGTCTAAATCTAGGGTTTTTAGAATGTTTAGAGAGAGAGGGAGATGAAAAAGTGATCCAAAAAGTGACTTCATCGGATTGATATACGCACAGATCGCTCGAGTGCAAGAATGGTCGCTCAAGTGACCAGACACAACAAAAACACCACCTGAGCGCAAAAATGGTCGCTTGAGCACGCAATGCACCCCTCCCAGTAGTTCAAACCTACAAAAGTTTGCTCGAGCACAATGCACCCCTCCTAGTAGTTCAAACCTACAAAAGTTCGCTCGAGCGCAAGAAGTGTCGCTCGAGCATAGATATCAAACTCTCAATTGTTTTGCAGACTGTAAAAGATCACTCAAGCGATCAAGCAAAATTCTAGGCAACACAGTTTTGAAAAGTCTAACCCCCTACTTGTTTCCAACCCAACCAAGACACTCCAATAGTCAAACTCAACAAGGAATAAGATGAATCAAGACATGAATAGTGATACAAGACAAGATATCCCAAACCCAAAACAATAAACGGATCGGGTCTAAACTGGAATTGTTATAAATCTCATTAAGTAGTAAATGAAGTCTAATGAAATAGTAAGTGAATTCTCACTGAGTAATACGTCAAATCTACTTACTATGAAATAGTAAGTGCAGTTTTATTGAATAGTAAATGGTATTTCATTGAGTAATAAATCAAATTTAATAAAGCATTAAGTAGAGTCTCGTTAAGCAGTAAGTGTAGATTAATTAAATAGTAAGTGAAATTTAATGAAATAGTAAGTCAAGCCTAATAAAATAGTAGGTGGAGTCTCATTGAGTAGTAAGTCAACTCTAATAAAATAGTAAATGGAGTTTCATATTTAAGAAAGTGAAGCCTAATGAAATTATAAATAGAGTCTTACTGAGTGGTAAGTGAAATCTACTTATAATAAAGTAGTAAGTGAAATTTTATTTAATAATAAATCAAGTCTAATGTAGTAGTAAGTAGAGTTTAATTGAATAGTAAATGAAAATTTATTGAGTAATAACTAAAGTCTAATAGAGTAGTAAGTAGAAATTCATTAAATAGTAAGTCGAGTTTAATTAAGTAGTAAGTAAAGTCGAATGAAGTAGCAATGAAAGCTAATTGAATAGTAAGTAAAGTTTTATGCAATAGTAAGTAGAAACTCATTAAATAGTAAGTAGGGTTTAAATGAGTAGTAAGTGAAATCTAATCAAATTATAAGTGGAATCTCATTGAGTAATAACTCGAGTCTATTTATCATGATGTATTAAGTAGTAAGTCAAGTCCACTGAAGTAGTAAATGGAGTTTATCTGAGTAGTAACTAAACTTTAATAAAGTAGTAAGTGAAAACTCATTAAGTAATAAGTGAATTCTAATGAAATAGTAAGTAAAAGCTAATTAAATAGCAAGTGGAAGATTATTGAGTAGAAAGTGAAATTTAATTGAGTAGTAAGTAAAATCTAATGAAGTAGTAAGTGAAAACTCATTGAGTAGTAAGTGAAGTGTAATGACGTAATTTCTAATTTCTTGTGATGTCCTCATATTTTAACCCATTTTATAATTATCAATCCTTTATTAATTTCCAAATTCATAATATGAAATAAGAGTTAAAGAACTTTTCACGATAATGAAATCCAATTGGTGAAAATCACAGTCTCTACATGGGCTTCGCTTTTTACAAGAGATTTAGGCTTGATTCTTGGTGAGAAGAGAGATTTCTAAAGAGAGAAAGTTAGGGTATTTTTGTAACGTCCCCAAAATAATTACAGTAATCCAACTCCAAAAACCAGTACAAAGTGATATAGATACAATAAGAAGCTTTCATTGATCAGAGTCAATATACAAAAGGTGACACATGCGATATATATTCATAAATTGTTCATCCTGAATCTACAGCATGTGTTACAAGACGTAATAGAGGATGAAAGCTATAGAGAAATTTATATGCCCTAAAGGCATAAACCTTTCCAAGACCGTACTTGGTTACAACAAAATGAGTCATAAGCTCAATACAAATAAAGCCCTAAGCTTGTACAAAAGATAATTTCAAAGTGAACAAAAGTGAGCCTTCAGCACCACAATCCTCCCAAGCTAAGTCCTTAGCTAAGGCATATCATCAGCACCTGAAAATGATTTTTCCCAAATAGGGTAAGCCAAAGCCCAGTAAAAACAGTCTAACACAATATATGAATCATAACAAATATATAAGTATAATGTGCATATACAATGCCTGTAATAAACTCATTCATGTTCTACAAGATCATAATATGCCAAGTTTTATGTCTCAATTCATTTCAAGTCAATTCATTTCACCTCAACTCATGAGTCAAATTCATTGTTTTCCAGACAACCCAACAAAGGCTACAACTCAGTGGTTCTCTAATCAATACAACCATTACACAAACACTTCAATTTTCCATTTTACAAAAATTTCGTCTGCGAGAATTGGCACCCATGTATACGCGCGATTTTCAGGACTTTCACCCTAGACACACAGGCCAACGTAATTCAATGGAGTTCATCCATTTTCTTCTCCCAAGCATGGAGTACATCCCATTTCTCCTCCCAAATATCATACATATACAATGTATTAAAACACAGTCATATTCAATGACAACAGTTAAAAGATTAGTTTCAATTCACCTAATCCTCATGTAATTTCTACAACAATCATAGTTATCCTCCACCGATAGCCCGAAACAGATATTTCTAAACAGATATACAATCTCCAAGACAGATAAATTATCCAAATTTCCATAGGTGAGAGATAATACACATCCAACTCCACCATTTATATAAACATTCATCTAATTTCATATTCTCAATGCCAATTTCATTATTAATACAAAATAATCATTTGAAATATTTTAGGGCAAAATTTCATTCTCTCCCAAATCCAACCCATGTGTCAAAATCAACAAATTCAACACAACATATCCTCATATCTATACCCATAACCATTTTCAATACCTTCATTTGAAAATCCCTCTTTTGATTTTAAACCAAACCCTAGGTTTGTCTAAAATCCTCTAAATTCCAACATTATTCACACAACAACATATAACTAAGTTAAAAATCATAGCAGATTGTAGAAAGCCCCCACCTCAAGCTTAGAAGACGAAAGCAACAATGGAGGAACTTCAAAGACGCCGAAACCAAATCTTGTTCGTGCCAAAATAGAGCTCTTGAGACGCTTTACTTTCTTATCAAAGAGAGTAGGGTAGAGAGACCACTAGATCTAGATGAAAATGTAGAGAGAATGTAAGTTTTAGAGAGAGAGACCCTAGATCTAGGGTTTTTGAAAAGTAGAGAGAGAGATGTGAAAAAGTGATATAAAATGTCACTTTTACGGACTAAAATACGCACAGTCCGCTCGAGCGCGAGAAGTGATGCTCGAGCATTAGACATAATAAGTTATTCCACTCGAGCACAAGAAATGACGCTCGAGCGCAAAAAGGGCTGCTCAAGTTGGGCCCGCTCGAGCGCAGAAAGAACCGCTCAAGCGTAGAATACACTCTGTAGACGTCCCCAAACGCCCCGGGAGGATGAGTCCCGTTCTGTTCATTTGGGCTCACTACAGTTCGGACTCTCAAATTGTCATGGTTCTAAATCTGAACCAAAGAGTCCAAATCCGGCAAATCGTTTTTGAGAAAACAGATTTTTAGAAAAGAAGTGCCAAACATGGACTGCTTTGTCAGATACAGAGTCGCCACCTAAATATTTTTATGGGGGAATTTAGGAAACCCTGACTCGGTGCCAAAGGCCACGTATCCGTCATCACCAAAGTTGCCTCGGCTCGGGAGCTTGGGTACGATTGGAGAAGGTCAGCTATGAGCACCCCCTCTCGCCCGATCCGAAGATCGGCCTTTACTAACCGTGATATCCAGTTTTGAAAATGTTATGTGTTCTTATTCCAGTTATTAGCCTAGAATTACTATGTTATGCGCACAGCAAACAAGTATAGACCAAATTGCCTAAATTAGAACAAAACATTTCATGCTTGTTTTGAAAATGGTTTGCTACTCGCAAGTAGGCTGAAATGTAGGTTTTGCCACCCTCAAGTGGGCTTCAGAAAAGATGGTTTTGCCACTATCTAGTGGGCTTAAAACTCACAGTTTTAATGCATTATCCCAATTTAGTTAATTCAACCTCCATCCATAGGCATTCAAGCAGTTATATCACATAAGCAGCTAGCCTCATGGTAATCATGCTGTTATGGCAACACTCACACGCATGCGGTATGCTAAAGCATAAATGCTTACCTAGTACTCTGAGCCAAAACAAAAGCTAGTTAGTAATCAATGCATGATCCTAGCTCATGTTAAGATGGCTAATGCAACACATACAAAATGCAACTACAATAGGCTCGGCTATTCTAAGATGGCATGTGATGATGCTATAACTAACATGTATTCAATTTTGGAATTGAAATACAAATGCAGTTAGTATGATGTGCCGAGCCCGGTGCATGTAAGACGAATGTATAGATGCACGCATGCTATCATACTGTATGCTAATTGAAACATGCCCTAAACTAACCATCGAAAGCTAGTAAATAAAAGGGAAGAAAGACGTGGGATTGGGAGACATACACACACTCACGCACACTTATTACACAATTGCCCTCACTCAGAGGGTCCGAATAAATATTACAGTCCGAATAAATAATACTAAATTAATTATTACAGAATTTCTAATTAATTAACAAATTAAATGCAGAAAGAAGGTGGCCACAGCCCCGCTTCGGGATGCGCGAATGATGCATGCTTGACTCGTCTCGCCCGGAAACTCGCTGCCATAGCACTGTTGCCTCTGTTAACACTGCTTTGCTCCTCCGAGGACTGCAAAAGTCTAAGGATATGCTCTTTGGATACTGGGGGGTATCACCGACCAAGTAGAAACGCCATCGGCCGGAGGGAATGATCACCGGCCACTGAATACGCTATCGGCCAAACATGTTTTGCCGGTCGGCACCCAACACTGCCAGCCGGCCAATTCTTCCTGCTGAAACCTGCAGCTGGCAGCAGCAGAGGGCAAGTAGTGCATGGCATCGAATTTTCAAACACATGTGAGCATGGACACACTCCCTATCATGCAATGGACTCAAGGGAGCATGGCCCTCGACCCTCGGGCCATCAATCACGCATTTCAATGCATGATGGCCCAAAAGCCAAGTGTGCAACTTCGATATCAAATGAAATGCAAGCACAAAACACATCAAAGGGCCCCAACCCCTATCATGGTTGATCAAGAGGCAAGGGATGCGCGCTCAATGAAATGCAGCCTGGGCATGGAGACTAAGTATGCAACATGAACATGCAAATGAGCAATGTATACTAGGCACGCAACCTAAACATGTAAGCAAACATGGCATGCAACAACATGCGATGATGGACTTAAACTAACATGGATAGCTCGCAAGCATGCCAAAATCAGTGGCCATGTGATGAAAATGAGGCAACCAAGATGTATGCAAACATGCACAATGCAATGGCCCCGAGTCTAAGGCACAAAACACAACTCCACAAAGGCATTGAAAGGATGAATTATGGCATACAATGGCATATGTTCCAGCACTGGAGTATGATGCTAAACAGCCCCGAAACATGGAAAAAAAGGCACCCGATGCATGAGATGAACCCCGAAACTCGAAACTAGGCACACGGAATGACTTATAGCTATACAAAGCATGCATTATTTGATCATGAAGCATGAAGACAGAACCAAGGCAGTCCCAAAATATGAACATTTCTAGTTCCAAACATGGCCAAAAAGTGCTAGCAAGATGGACTAAAGTAGCATGCGACTTTGACTAGCAAACATGGTTTACATGGCAAGTGTGTGAGGCATATGGAATCTCACCAAACCAACAAAAATCAATGAACAAAACATGTCAAAATAGGCCCAAATAACCACTGAAATGAAGCCAACACATGCAAAAATGACGAGCTCCTTTGGAGGGCTATGCAAGGGATTCTTAAGCACATACAAGATGGACACTTAGGCCTCGTTTGGGAACAGGCTATTTTAGTAACTTTTTGGCTTTTTGGCTAAAATGAAAGAAAAAAAAAACCTAGTTGTTTGGGATAAACTTTTTGACTTTTTACGAAAATATGTGAAATAAAATAAGATAAATAATGAGAAGGAAGTAAAATGACCGAAGTGGCCTTGTAGCATGTCAAAGTACCTGTGGATGCGTCATGCGTCAGTGGCCTCTGCAATTGTTGGATGTGAAATTTGCTTTCTTGGACAACGCACTTGACATAAAGCCTATACAAGAGCCAAGGCCGTGTGCTGTAATGTTATAATACAATGCATTTCGCCAAATAATATATAGCAACGGTCAAATTTTATTTGTTTTACAGAATCCTACACGTGTCACGTAATATTCTGTAAATAATATTTACGTTAATATACATAAATATTTTATGTATATGGGATACGGATTGTACTTTATGTATTGTAATAATTTTTTATGAAACATCATATTTTACGTTAAAAATAAATTTTTTTTAAATTTTTTTTAAAAATCCAACAAATTATGAGAGTGTTTGGAAACTTGGCTTTTCATTTTTTTTATTTTTTTATTTTTTCGGTACAACACAAATGTCTTGCAAAACCCAAAAAAACAAATTCCTCATAAAATATCACATCAAATCCCATACTTATTTTAATTTTTTTGTCACAAACATCACATCCAACCACAAAAAAAAATTCAATTATCTTCCCAAACACAATGGGTCTGTTTGGTGTGCCGTTTTGTAACACATATGTTTTCAATTTTCTGATTATATTTACAAAAATTTAAACAACTCAAATATAAACTTGTTTGGTAAATTTCAATTACATAAATCAGTAGTCTCTGTTTATAAATTTGGCCACAAAATGTAAACTTAAAAAATGTGTATCCATTTTGAGTTTTGAGTTTTTCTTTTTTTTACCACCCAACACTAGCCACCACCCGCCACCATTTTCCACTACCGTCTTTCGCCTCCGCCACCGCCACCCAACCCCCACCACCACCTGCCACCACCACTCACCACCCACCTGCCACCACCACCCACCCGCCATCACCACCCACCACCCACTTGCCACCACTACCCACCACCCGCCACCCATTTGCTACCACCGCCCACCACTCGCCACCACCACTTGCTTGCCACCCGCTACCCACCTGCCACCCCCACCGCCCACCACCGCCCACTACCTTGCCACTCACCACCTACCGGCCACTCACCACCCATCTGCCACCACCACCCACCACCCGCCACAACCACCACCCACTCGCCACCACCTACCACCGTCACCCACTC
Organism: Camellia sinensis; assembly: GCF_055761805.1. NCBI lineage: Eukaryota > Viridiplantae > Streptophyta > Magnoliopsida > Ericales > Theaceae > Camellia > Camellia sinensis. Next base: position 45,984,433 of record NC_138961.1, read on the forward strand.
ACCCAGCATCACCACCCGCTACCACCACCACCACCACCACCACTACCCACCACCCACTACCCACCACCCACGTGCCACCCACCTGGTACCGCCACCCACCACTACCAACCACTCGCTACCACCCACCACCCGTTACCATCACCCGCCCACCCACCCACCCACCACCACTTGCCACCCACCTACTGCCAGCACCACCCACTCGCTACCACCCACCACCGTCACCCACTCGCCCACCACCACCACCACCCGCCACCACCCACCGTGTACCCACCACCGCCACTACAACCACCAGCACCACCACCCACTCGCTACCACCCACAGCCAGCCACCGTCACCCAACCACCCACCACCAGCACCCACCACCACCTGCTACCTACCATCCATCGTAAACAGACATCCATTCCGTTTTCAGTTTATATTTTAAAAAAATTAACAAACTGTAATAAAAATTTGTTTGATAATTTTTTTGGTTGAAAATGAGTTTAAAATTTTGACAAAAAACCTAAATCAAAAAAATGAGGAAACGTTTTCATTTTTCAATTAATTTTTTTATCAAATATAATTTATTTTCAAAATTTGTTTTCAAGTAATGTTTTTCTCAAATAAATTTATTTTCAATTTTTTTTCCAATTAAATTTTTTTTTCCAATTAACCTTTTCGATCAAATATTTTTTTTTTCCAACTAGTATTTTTAAATTATTTTTTTAATAATTTCCATTTCTTTTTCAAAGTTTTCCGAATTAGGTTTTTACCCAATTATTTTTGTCCAATTAAATTTTTCATTCAATTATTTTTTTAATTAAATTTTGGTCAATTATAATGTGTGTGATCCCATTTTCATACATAACGAAAATAAATATAAAAAATATTTGAAAAAAATTAAGCAACCTAATTGCTAACCAATTATAATTGATTGCTATGAAAATATAAAAATATAACCAACCTAATCGTAAACGTTACCAAAAATATAAAATGATAAACATGACCCAATAAACCAAAAAAAATTAAGTAATAATCAAACCGTAATTGGTAAGCATCCTGAAATCATAAGCAACCTAAAATCATAACGAAGTCAGTATTCGATAGTTGTACAAAAACAGTGACATACATGGTCATACATAATTGCTAACCAATTATGTATGTAAATAAAAGTCTCCAATTAATTTCAACACAACATAGTGATGACATGCATCACATAACATGTCCACCTAACTAGCATTTCGCCAAATTGCAACCAACTCTGCCCTGATACGCGCCCGCAACTGCGCCATCTCAACATCATCATCTCTAGGCATCATCGCATCGTCAAGGGCAGCCAAATCGTCGCAGTCACGCATGTCCGGATATCGATACTCGGCCGCATTGCTAACAGCAACAATAATCTTATCATCCACACTATTTCTGCGTATGAAATTATGCAAAGCCATGGACGCTGCAACCAATGGCACCTGCACTTTATGATAATCAAATCGAGGCATGTCTTTTAGAAATCTCCACCTCATCTTCCATGCGCCAAATGTACGCTCAATCACGCTTCGCAAAGATGAGTGAGCACGGTTGAACAATTCATCACGGTTCCGTGGATTGTGCCTTTGAAATTCCGGTTGGTGGTATCTGTTGCCTTTGTATGGTGCCAGAAAGCCCTTCTTATTGCTATATCCACTATCCATAAGGTAATAACGACATGTGAAAGTGCACATGTAAATGACATAATACTCGTCATCAATGTTCACATGAAAGGGCACTTCTTCCGTACATTTTTCTTTTATTTCCCCATAACCAACAATAAGAACATAACAATACTAGTTTATCATGGACATTGTAAAAACTGTCATATATAAATTACCACATGGTCAGTGGTTCATCAAATTTTGTTTTTCATTACAATGGTAACATAAATCAAATTTATAATGGGAATACAGTGATAGAAAATAAATTGATACATTTTGACATATATATTACTTAGGTTAATTATATTTGCATATAATGATGGATATTACCTTTATGTTGAGCTTGTTCGATACATATTTTCTTGTTTTGCAAAAAAAATTCCCGGTCATGCATTGAATTCTAAATATATCTTTACATCGTTATTTACATACAGATGTTTACCAAAAAAGAATTATACTACAACAATTGTATTGTGGATTCAGATGTACGCACCATCAGTTGCAGTTGGAAAATTGTATTATGGATCGTCCGTTACGTTGCTTAAAACCCGGCTGTCGTGCATGCTGCCCTCCCACCCGCACGACACAAACACAAAGCACATATTCAAATCACATACCGCCAAAATATTCTGGGTGTGACAACCCTTTCGGCTGAAATATGGGGCTGCTTCTGACTCCTTTATGCATGCCGGTACATGTGTCCCATCCAATGCACCTAAGCAATCCTATATATGAACCAAAAAAATTACCGACCATGTTTTTTCAAATAATTTTGAATAACGTCACAAATCTTTTCCCACACCTTGAATGGCAAATATTGTCGTTGAGATTGCAAAATAGGATCCCTGTGCGTCTGGAAATTAGCAGGGGGCCTACAGTGAACGACCGTGAATTTTTTCATTGCTTTCAAGACGGTATGAAAATGCCGTGAAATATTTTCACCGGAATGTTGGAAGCGTTCTTGTAACTCCCGGTTTGGCAAGTTTTTTAGCACATGAATAAATATTGCAACACTCTCCTCGACTTGCAAGCCGTGCCGCGGCTCGGGTACACGTAACCCGAAGTCATTTACCAACGTCGTACATAACCGAAGGAACACCTGTTTGGGCATGCACAATTCGTACCGGAAGCGGCCACTGTGACCCTCGTATAATTCCGTAATCCAGGCCCTCCCCGACAATATGGAAGTACGGCATGGAACTTTAAGAACGTACGCCTTGTAGTAATCAGTTGCAATTCTGTAGGCTTCAACGTAATTTAAATTCATCTACTCATGCCACTGTCTCGCGAGAGCTGCGACCCTTTCTAACATTTCATCCATCCGTGTGGAGTCGTCATCGTCATTGTTCATACCTACAACATACAAGCATAAAACATTATCAGCAACTGCCGAAATGAAGAAGTATCAAGCACATGTGTTTGACCATGAAAGTTTAAAAAAAAAAATGTTTTATAGCAAAAGGAAGTAACTAGTGTATATCTATGTTCAAACCCCTACGATGCATGGCATAAAGAACAAGCTGAAAAAAGTATATATTTCAGTTAACTTTTCTAAAATTAAAGGCACATGCAATACTTTGTAATTTAAAATTAAAAGGAACATGAGATTTTCATAATTCACATTATGTCAGTGGTTCATCATTTGTAATAAAAATTATTATTTTTCAGTGTTGCAACACACATGTTCCAACCTATACAAACAATTCGGGCAGTTTATATAAACAATTCGGGCAACACACATGTTCCACCCTATATAAACAATTCGTGGAAAACCAATGGCACCTGGGCAATACATAAACAATTCAGAAAATTAAACACTTCCCTGCAGCCATTATAGCATAACAAAACAAAATATAAAATATAAAATAGAAGGTCCAAGGTTTAATCCAACCCTGCAGCCATTATAGCATAACAAAACATAAAATACCACAAACATATCCCCATTTTAATTCTTAAGGTTCCGTAAGCCACAGGCACGACCCATGCCCAAACCATCTTCAAACCACAATTCAACTAAAATTAAACACAACAAACGAAAAAAAAGAGTTCAGAATTCAACTGAAATTATAAATCAAAGTCCTTCATTTAGCAGATTTAAAATCGAACTCCTTCATTCCGCAGCAAACTCGCAAGAGTGACACCCCCACTCCTATCTTTGTCTTCTTTCTTCGCTCGTAGCCACCCGATTATGCCTCGATCCGTGGGAATACTCATTACCATTTCCCGATTGTTCGAAACCTCCATAAGCATGACTCCAAAATGGAGAAGTTCATCTTCAGGCTCTAGTCCCTGTATTTCATACAGCCGTCCAACAGCCTGTCCCATAGTAATACTATGGCCCCCGACGACGTGGTTGACAGTTAATTCCTTGCTCTGAGTCTTCACAGAATTTAGCAAGTCGTCCATGCTGCTTGCCAACGCTTCAGCCCCCGTAATGCGCTTGTTTTGCAATGTTTTCCCCGAGGAATGCTTCCGCTTACTTCCACTACCCGTGGCATTGATGTGCGCAAAGTTCATCATGGCTGCCATTTCCGATGCGCGTAGGTCATTGTTGTCACTTGAAAATTCTTGACTGTCCAACTCTCCGTCCAACTCCATTGCGTTACGAGTCTCGCCGGGTGTCCATGCATTTTTTCCCGTAGCCACAGCGCCAGTGAAGACGCGCTCCATCAAGTCCGGATGGTCCAAGGTTTTGGTTCTGAACTTGAAACATACATTGTCAATCTGTAAATCAACACAATGTAACTAGCATTAGGGTACTGTCATTGAGTAAAATGCAATGCAACATGGTGCATAAATCAGTAAAGTTTGTTAATGCTATAACAATGGTTGACAGTAATGTAAAGTATGTTGCAATGAACATATTGACAAAAAAGAACAACAATGTTGAAAAGTATGATGCTTGCTGCCAATCAAGGAAAAAGAAGCTAAATTTATTTTCAATAAAAGTGAAGAACAACATAACAATGTAGTGCATCTCGCTAGAAGAAAAAACATCTATTCTATTTTACTATATGAAGGACTCAACTGAACAGCTTTTGAAGCTGTATAAGAAATTTTATGTTTGCCAATTGAATGAATAAACATGTGACAACCAATCGAATAAGTAGTAGCTAATTAGTTCTCAAAACCAACCGATATTTCTCACTCGACAAACTGCCCAAAAATTCAAATATGCATGTACAACCCCCCCCCCCCCTTTGTTCAATAGACTACCTTGTACCACAATGTTAACACTTATAAAGAAAGATCCATGCATTACGAATCTGGAAAACAAGAACAGGCACATTAGGTCATACTGTTACAAAATTGTGTGCCAGAAATAAATGGTTTTTGTTATACAACAAGTCCTTATGTTTTGGGTCTTCAACCTACTTCATATGGAAAGTGAGCTAACACCAATTTATTGATGTTTTCCAACAATTTACAGATATAAAAATATATATAAAAAAAAAAGAAATTGGTGCATGAGGAACAGCATAAGGAGAATAGCGGCATCAAACCACACCAACAAACCTAGGCCAACTCTTTACAGCATAAAAATCTGAGACAAGAAATTTCAGTCCAGAATTCTTTGTCCAAAATTTATTTCAGATCAAATGAATTTATCAGGATTCTAGGCCAAGTAATATTTCAGAATTCATTTCAGTCCAGAATTTCAGATTTCATTTGATTGCTGAATTCTTTTTCAAAAACAAGAATTCATTTCAGTCCAACGCTTTCATTCCAGAATTGAAGAATATAAGAATTCTTTTCATTTCATAATTCATTTCAATTCTGAATTTCTTCATCTGATTTCAGAATTTCATTAACATTAACAAACATAATTATTGATTAGCACAATTATTGTTTCCAGTCTTACTTTTAACAATTTCATTTCAAGTGTACGCAAATGAAAAACAAAAAAGAGTGGGAAGCAAAATATAGTGTTAATAACAGGGCCGTCTTTTCTTCTTTCTATTCTATCTTGTCTTGTCTTGCAGATATGCATTTCGACACACTCCCTTTTGAGAAGTTATTGGGTGGCCTTGGCCACTATTACGTGATGCTCCACATATGTATATTGATTGGTAAAGAGAATAAGGTTTATAATTTTGTGTTAAATAATTAAAAAATTTAAAGAGATACGGAGATTTGTGATTGACTAGAAATATGATCATGTGGTGTCTTGTACCAATCAATAATTTTTCCTCCTATTTTGACAAGTACAAATCAATATATTCTTAAAAAAAAATTAACCTACCTCATCTCTTTAAACCATTGCAGCCATTAAACGGTTCGTATTCTAATTTTTTAATTTTTTTATTATTATTTAAGCTGAACCAAAGTTCATATTTAATACACAGTAATAATACAGAGTTCTAGGGAGAGAGCTTTAATATAAGGTCTAATGATGTGGCAAAGTCAAAAAAAAAAAAAACAACAAAACAAAATACAAGCACACACATCATATCATAGGTAGGATTCACCTGTTTAAAGCTCTTTTAGAACTCTTGTTTTAAAACTATCAAACATTTTTGTTAAATATATTAAGTTAAACATTATTGATTTCAGCAAACAACATTGTTCAATCAAATTGTGTTTATGTCCAGAGTAACACCAGGCAATAACAGTTTAGGACCCCTCAATTTCTGATGGCACAAATTATGGCCATGCATGGTTTATTTATCATTGAAAGATTACACCAGAACTCATCATTCCTATATGATTTATTATGTCACATGTAAAGTCTCATTATTTTTTATTTTTTTTAAAAGGCTTGAATTTTATTTGTATAAATACCATATAAAAAATTTAAATAAAATGGTGAATCTCAACTTGATAGTAGTCACCGAATTAAAAGGACCTACTTGCATAGCCACTCACTAATCCCAAAAATATTTCGTAATCCAAACCACAGCATGCCATGTTAGGTAAAGTTAGAAAATTGAATGTTTTAAACTACACTGGAAAGCATGATACACATACAAAAATTGAGATATTAGTTATGCAATAACGGACACGAAAAAGAAAATATAAACCGTTACCTTTTCCATTTTAGCCCACCAATCAGCCGAAGCATTGAACAGCCCAGTTACTTGGTCAAAGCCAATTCCAGTTGGGCCTTTCCGGCAATCCATTAGCTTACACCACGCACGCCACTCGGTCTTCAACAGATTGTACCTGTTTTTAAGTTGTTTGAGGGAATGCAGCCGCCCAGTTGCTGCCTCAAATGTCTAAGACAACGAACGGTACCCGTTTGGAGTGATTGACATGTGTGGCCGGTTTCCTGCTTCAATTTCCTTCACAACCAGTTCCAAGAAAATCCGTGTCGACTCCCCATCCCAAGTTGCTTTATGACAGGGTTGTTGGCGTTTCCCTTTGCCGGAAGGGGTACGAGGCGTAGATCGATGTGACGCCATGCGACTAACAATAGCGTGAGACGGGAACCAACATAAAAATATTTATACACTAACAATTGTGCGTATTACCAATATGAGGAACACATTTTTATGTCAGAAATGTGGTATTAGATAGAAAATATAGCCCAATAGATTCATTTAAAGACATTACTACTTGAAACAAAAACAAACAGTAGCGGAATTAGATGGAAAATACATGTTTACGAACAAAACAGACATTCATAATTTTTTTTCAGCCACAAACCATAATGTGCTTAACAAAATTAGGGTACGGTTGCTACCATGGTTACATATCTCACATCCGAAACAGCAAAATAATGACGACGATGCAAAGGACACATGTCACTACTGTAAGTACACGCAAAGTTTGTTCAATGTCACGGAAACGACCCTCAAAACGAGTGACATTCTGTGTGTCATTCTCAGCTGCCCTTTGGCGTCCAAATTCGTCACACCACCCAATCCAACTGACACATGGCTGAGGTTAAAAAAAAAAATTAGTAACGGTTTAAGAAGGAAATGTAAAAGGAAACGTGCTTGTACTCACCACTCCACGAGAGCATTGGTAGTACGCACGACCAGGGTTTCTTGCAGAACGGGAAATCTTTACAACACAGTGCCCGTACCCACATGCACACATACGGGTTGGTTCTGCTGATGTGGCAGTTGACATAAATGAGGCCATGGTTTCTTTTGTGACTTTTTTCGAGACATGACAAGCACAACAAGAGTAGGTCAATGGGTGTGACACTTTTGTTAAGGACATAAATTTGTTATACGAAAATGGGTAACAAAATGGAACAACCCCCCCCCCCCACATCACATTTAAATCCCGGAATACCAATGGTCACCCCTTCTTTTAACCAAATATGTATATATTAATAAATAAAAAAAATCAACTTGAAAAGGATAATATACCAAACTCTCCAGGATATTACCAAAAGTGGTTGATCACTCAAACATCATGCAAGGCAATAAATCCATGTTATGCAGTCAAGGGAAGGCTAAAATGCAATGTGTTTGGCTAGTACATCTAAAATAAGTAAAATAGTGCTACAATTTCTCAGAAAATATGTTTGGCTACTACATCTAAAATTTTGAACTCACTATCTCCTAATTTACCTTAATCAAAAGATTCATTAAAAAGTTATTAATATTAGGATTCCGACATCACAAAAAACATTTTAATCCTTACCATATATAAATAATGTATCCCTATTTTTCAAGAAATCCTAAAGACCACAAAAATTTTAAAATAAAGTTTGTGCATATGAGAGCACATGGATCTGATATCCATGGTTTTTGAAAGACTAATTAGATTGGTTGTCATGGTGTGATCCATCACACAAAATTATACCATTCCAATCCCATTCCATAATCCTATACTGTGCACATGAGTCAATTCTTGCTTGAAGATCAAGTATTTAGAAACTATTAATCCATTGGAAGCAATGAAACTATGGTTGGTGATTTAAGAACTATCGGATTTACTTCATTACACGCTCTCATCATGAATCACAATGCTAAAAAACTTTAGGCCTCAAGGCCTAAGCCATTGAAGCAGTGGCTGTAGGCCCCAATTTGAAAGAGGCCCCTGTAACGGCGCCCGCGTGGGCCTCGTGCTACAGTAGTTCGGACTCGATTTGTGTCACGGTTCTTAATCTGAACCAAAGAGTCCAAATCTGGCAAATCGTTTTGAGAAACAGATTTTTGAAAAAGTAGTGCCAAACATGGACTGCTTTGCCAGATACAGAGTCGCCACCTAAATATTTTAAAATGGGAGAATTTAGGAAACCCTGACTCGGTGCCGAAGGCCACGTGTCCGTCATCACCGGAGTTGTCTCGGCTCGGGAGCTTAGGTACGATCGGGGAAGGTCAGCTATGAGCACCCCCTTTCGCCCGGTCCGAAGACTGGCCTCTACTAACCGTGATATCCGTTTTTGAAAACTTTACGTGTTCTTATTCCGATTATCAGCCTAGAATTACTATGTTATGCGCACAGCAAACAAGTATAGACCAAATCGCCCAAATTGGAACAAAACATTTCATGTTTGTTTTGAAAATGGTTTGCTACTCGTAAGTAGGCTAAAATGCAGGTTTTGCCACCCTCAAGTGGGCTTTTAGAAAAGATGATTTTGCCACTATCTAGTGGGCTTTAAACTTCACAGTTTTAATGTGTTATCCCAATTTAAGCAATTCGACCTCCATCCACAGGCATTCAAGCAATTATATCACATAAGCAGCTAGCCTCATGGCAATCATACTGTCATGGCAACACTCACACGCATGCGATATGCTAAAGCATAAAAGCTTACCTAGTACTCCGAGCCACAACAGAAACTAGTCAGTAATCATATGCATGATCCTAGTTCATGTTAGAAATGGCTAATGCAACACATGCAAAGGTGCAATCTAAACAGGCTCGGCTAACCCTAAAATGGCATATGAAATGCTACAAGTAACATGTATTCAATTTGGAATTGAAAAGTACAATGTAGTTTGTATGATGTACCGCGCCTGGTGCATGTCAACAAATGCATGAATGCACGCATGCATAGCATAAGGTATGCTAAAATAAATGTGCCCTAATCTACCATCATAAGCAGGTAAATAAAAGGGAAGAAAGAAGTGGAGGTTGGAAGACATGCACACAAGCACCCACACTTATTACAAATATGCCCTCGCTTGGAGGGACCAAATAAATATTACAAATTAATTAACTACGCAAGCTAATTAAATATTACAAATAAATTAATTAATTAACAAATTAACTAAACTAAAGAAAAACAGTAAACCGCCTCGGGGCGAGGGCCAGATGCAACACATGCTCGGGACTGGCTCGGAATCGCACTGCCATGCATAGTTTGCCTCTGTTTTCCCTGCTCTGCTCTTCTGAAAACTGCCAAAGTCTCAGGGATGCCTCTCAGGACACTGGGGGATATCATCGGCTAAGCAAAATTTCCACCGGCAGTAGCATTTAGTCACCGGCACAAAATAGATCCACCGGCCATCGATTGACTGCCGGTCGGCACTAAATACTGCCGACCGGCAATAAATTCCTGCAGAACCTGCAACTCACAGCAGCAAAGGGCAAAATCTTGCATGGCAATGCAATTCAAACAATTTATGCACCAATCACATTCCTTATCATGTTAATGACTCAAAGGAGGATGTGCCCCGATTCTCGGACCACCAATCACGCATTTCCATGCATGATTGCCCAAAGAATCAAGTGTGCAACTTCAATTTCAAAATGCATGCAAGCCAAATAAACACACAAGGGGGCCTAACCTCTATCATACTCATCTCAAGAGGCAAGGTGATGCATGCAAGATGCAATGCAACTTAGGCATACGAGCTAAGGATGCAACATGCCGAAACAAGCAAACATGCGAGGTGAGCATGCAAATAAGCAAGGGATGGTCTTAAACATGAATTAGGAAGCTCTAGTTAGGCCCAAAACAGTGGCCAAAATGCTAAGTACATGGAGGCAAACGACATGCAAACATGCATAGATACATGGTCCAAGACTTAAGCATAATGAAGCAACTTTTCGACGCATTTGAAAAGCACAAACATGGACAATTTTCATGCAAATTTCAGAGGTGATAGGTGATGCAAAACAGCCCCGAAACATAACGAAACAACACTCAACGCATGGAATGAATCCCGAAATGCAAAATTAGGCACGTGAAATGGCTTACAGCTATACAAAGAATGCATAATATGGACATGGAGCATGAAGACAGAAGCAAGGAAGCAAGGCAGCCCTGAGATAAGCATTTTTACAGTTTATGGCATGGCCAAACAGCAAGCAAAGATGGGGCTAAAATGGCATACAAAAAACGGGGCTACCACATGGATTTCAAAGCAAGTAGCACATAGAGTATCCAAACAGTGTTGAGCCCTTCTTCAATGTTGAATAAGGGCTCAAAATAAGCAACTTCACAGTTTATAACATGCCTCAAAACAGATCACACACAAGCCAAAAATATTATGCAAAATTATGGCATAAAGAGGGCTAATGAAGGAAGTGCTAGCTACTGTCCTCAAACAGCAAGAGGTCCTCAATCAAACATGAAGAGGACCTCAAAATATGATGATTTGAAGTTTGGGTCGGAGCCCAAAGATGTAACCACAAGGGGCTAAGATATAGGCCAAGAAAATGCACAAAAGAGGGAAAGTGGGACTCACCCTTGTAGAACAAATCCTTAGCAACCTTTGGACCAAGTTTGGGAGCTTTTAACCTCTGGAGGACAGCCTCAAGCTGCTGGAATGGGCGTTGGATGCCTTGTGCTATGAGTTGATGAAGAAATGGCCCAAGAACAAGGGTATTTGATGGTTGAATGAGAGAGATATGGAGAGAGATGGAGGGTTGTATGTATGTATATCAGATATATGTGGTATATCTCTGGTTTTTTGCTTCAAATCTCTAACCTAAACAAAGGAGGAGGAGAGGTGCTTATATAAGCAATGCTAAGCTTTTAAGACAAGCTTCAAAGGGGCCAAGGGGTTCAAGGGGGGTGCAAGGCTTCTAGAAGGTTCAAGCTTGGCCAAAAGGTTCAAGCTTCTAGAAGGTTAAGGGGTTCAAAGGCTCTCAAGGTGCAAAACAAACACACATGCACATGGGGGATCGATTCTGTGCATTCCAGCTGGCACAGCTGGAATCCACTCAATCTGCAGAATGCTCCGGAAGGTCGTCGGCTAGCAAAAATTGTCGGTCAGCAAAATAAAGTGTCGGTCGGCACAATAAATTGCCGGCCGGATAAATATAGTTCCGGTGGATGGCCGGTAAGGTCAAAAAACTGCCGATTGGTGTCCAAATTGAAGCCCCGGAAGTTAACTTTCCAATGGCGCAAACCTTGCATCAAAATTCCTCCTGTGCAAAAAGTTATGCTCTTTTCCGTGAAGCCGCGCAGATTTGATCCAACTGGGATGATGCCCGACTTCAACTGATCATATCTCCCCCACCCGGACTTGGCTCTAGGAGATTCTTGAGTGAAAAATGAAGCCCCGGAAGTAAGATTTCCGACGGTGGTGGCCTCATAGCTTAAATCCAAGTATACAGATAGATAAGCCCGATTCAGCGAGGGCTGCTCGTCTCTCTCTTAGCAATTCTTGCCTATCTTCTTCTCCAACTTGGCTTCTCCCCTCTTCTCCTCTTTTCTTCAACTCCAAACCCCTAAACAAAGTGTTTTGAAGGATTTGCCTCTCTCCTTGCCGAAGAAACTGAATCTTTGCCCTGCACACCTTTCTCCGCCAAGCAAAACATCAGTAGTGCCCAAGTCTTAAGGGCGGTCAAAAATGGGGTGTCTACAGTTGCCCCTCTTTGACAGAACTCGAAAGTCATAACAATGACGGGAGTGAATGTCAAAGCCTAGAGACGACCCATTTTTGACAAGGCCGAAGACTTGGACAAACAAACAAAATATCGATAAATAAATGGTTGTGCCCACAGGCTGCCTACGTATCCCTTTGCAAGGAATCAAACCAGCGTAGTTCAGGGGCAGGATGCAAATGATATGAAGGAAGACTTTGATAATTGGACTTATACGCCACGCGAAGCCGGTTTTGAAAGTTGGACTTATACGCTACGCGAAGCCGGTTTTGAAAGTTGGACTTATACGCTACGCGAAGCCGATTTTGAAAGTTGGACTTATACGCTACGCGAAGCCGGTTATCACTCATGATCATGTAAAGAGAGCTGTAATGAAGCAATTATGTGAAATAAATGCAACATTTTAAGCGAATGCTAGGCAAGCAAGTAAGCTCGAGCCAAACTACACCTCGTGCAGAAAGGGTGTAAGAGAATTATGCAATTCTCACGAACATGTGCGTTAGATACACAAAAGTGAACGAAGTGTGATAGATACACTAAGTGGACAAACATGCGTGATAGATACACATAGTGAAGAGAGTGTGATGGACATGCTTACACGAATAAAGTGTGATTGATACACTAAGCAAAGCAAAGTGTGATAGATACACAAAGCGAAATAAGTGTGATGGATACACTGAGCAAATATGTGACAGATACACTAAGCAACCGTGTGTGATGGATGCACAAAGGGAGCGTGTGATGGATACACAAAGTGAACGGGTGATAGATACACAAAGTGAGCATAGTGTGATAGATACATAAAAGGTGAAGCAAGTGTGATGGATACACTAGATGAAGCAAAATGTGAGCGTACAGTAGTTGAGCGTGTGATAGATACACTAAGCGAGTATGGTGAGCATAGTGTGATAGATACACAAAGGGTGAACACAAAGTGTGATAGATGCACTAAGTGAACAAGGTATGATAGATATACTAAAGGTGAACACAAAGTGTGATAGATGCACTAAGTGAACAAAGTATGATAGATATACTGAAAGCGAACACGAAGTGTGATAGATGCACTTAGTGAGCAAGGTATGATTGATATACTGAAAATGAACACAAAGTGTGATAGATGCACTATGTGAACAAGTATGATAGATATACTGAAAATGAACACAAAGTGTGATAGATGCACTATGTGAACAGAGTGTGATTGATACACTAAAAGTGAACACGAAGTGTGATAGATGCACTTAGTGAACAAAGTATGATTGATATACTGAAAATGAACACAAAGTGTGATAGATGCACTTAGTGAACAGAGTGTGATTGATACACTAAAAGTGAACACAAAGTGTGATAGATGCACAGTGTGAACAAAGTATGATTGATATACTGAAAATGAACACAAAGTGTGATAGATGCACTTAGTGAACAAAGTGTGATTGATACACTAAGTAGATTAGAGTGTAATTGAAATTAGAGTGTGATTGAAACACTAAGCGAATGAAGTGTGATTGATACACTAAAGCGAATGAAGTGTGATTGATACACTAAAGTGAGTGTGTGTGATTGATACACAAAAGTGAATGACCTTAAAACGGAACTTCTTCGAATGAACCGCGCATACAATATCGTGCATGACTGAGGAAGAAACTTGATAGGTATAATGCATTACAATGCAAGTGAAGTGGATGCATAACAATGTAAGTGGAAGAGTGCATAACCTCGAAGCAGGATTGATCTTGCGCCTGAGGTAGAGGTACACTCATATTTCGGAGCATTGACAAGGCCCTGAAGAGGTACGTCCGGAGTACAATCACGGAATTTTCTGAAGTTGACACAAACTCAGATACTTTGATTTTCGCTCTTTTGTCTTTGCTTTGCAGTTTGGAACCATCATAGCTTCAGATAGGTCCTGGTTTCACCGTTCACACTTATCGGGGGTGGACCCTACAGTTTTATGGAAAAAAGAATCTTGTTTTGCACAAACGTGAAGGATGGCACAGCACTCTGAGCACAAAACGATTTATTTTTGAAATTGAGAGATGAGTTTTCGGCCAGGTATTGAGCCTACGACTGAACACAGCGAGAAAGACTCAACAACGGAAAACAAAAGGTAAACAACCTAAACACGTCGAGACACGCTCGGAACGACTCAAAGCAAGAATCGAGACAAACAAAACAAAAGACACGACACACAGACGTGCACAGGGAGCCTGTTTCACCGGGTATTATTCTCACCCTTTCTTATTTGTGATTCTCACATCACTCGGCTCTCAAGCTCGGTTTTTCTCTCAAAACCCTTTTCTCGCTTTTTCTCTCAAAACCCTTTTCTCGCTTTTTCTCTCAGCGCACATCTCTCTATTCTTTAATCTCTCATTTTTCATCCCTCCCCTGGGTGGTTGATGGATAAGCTGGAAATTGTGGGCTCTTGCCCCTGGTATTCTACCAGACTCTTGTTCACAACAGTAAGTTTCTCCGATAGAGGGGTTGTGCTACAACTGGGTGTGTAGCAAATCTGCAGCCAACATTGGTTGATGATGCCCTGCTGGGGAGTTCGGACGTGATTAGATCTGTCCAAACAAAGGAGTGGAATATCTTGATCCGTTCCCGTCCGTGCTTCGCACTTGGCTTGATACCTCATTGCTTAGAGGATGAGAGAGCTTTTAGCCCTTTGTTGTTGACTTCAGTTGTGCCCTTTTCTGGCAGGTAGAGTGCCCTTCTTGGCAGATGCATTGACAACGGGGGAAAGACAGGAAGCCTGACTCAACTGTGCCCCTAGTTCATCATTTTGACCATTTTTTTGTTTTGGTTTTCTACTAAAACAATTTTGACCAATATGAGAGTTAGATTAACATACTTGTTCGATTTTTGATTTGAAATCATGCAAGTCGGGCTATGAGCACTGAAAATTTTCCTTTTTTGGGTCCGAGGAGTGGTCCAGTTTTTGGAAAAAATAGAACAATTTTCGAGAAAATTAGTCAACTTCAGTAAAAATTCTCAAAAACTATTTTTGCAAACGGCCAATGCTTAACAAGCACGGAACCCACTCTTGAGACGTACAACCTCGGATCTGGATGAAAATTGCCCCCTTGCTCGAAAAGGGCTGCATGGCAACGGAAAGTAGCCCCTTGTTTGAACGGCACCGCAGCGCATTGAATGGCAACGGGAAGTTGCCCCTTGTCTGAATGGCCCCGTAGTGTATTGTAATCAGTCCTCAGAGCGATGATTGCAACCGAACTCCCGGATACAGAAAAGGCAAAGATGACTAGAACCATTACATGGACACAGTTGAATTTGAAGTGTTTCAGGGCTGGACTTCAGAATGAAGTTGCCTACGTATCCCAATGATGGGAATCAAGCCTTACGTAGTTCGGGGTTAAGGTACACTCGGGTATTTAACCTCTCCTTTTTAGGCTCTAACTTTTGCCAAGGCGCCCGATGCGGGTTTTCGACCTTGCGAGCTTTGTTTTTCTTTTCTTTTCAATTCTTTTCATTTCATTTCTTTTCATTTCATTTCCTTTTTTTTATTTTCTTTTTTTTGTGCTTTTCTTTGCATTTTTTCCTTTTTTGTATTTTTCTCTTGCTCTAACTTTTGCCTGGGTCGCCCTTCTGGGTTTTCGGCCCAGCGAGCCTCTCAAAGGGTAAAAGTGTAGCAAATCCATGCCAAATGGTTTTAGGGTTTTGAAGCCATCCGTATCCAGGAGAGTGGCTGTTGATTTGCAAGAGGACTCATCTTCGGCTCTTCGAGCACGTCTGACATCTTTGCCCCTAGTTTGAGGGGGGCTTCTGATCTAGCTTTACAAGCTTCCTTTGATCTGATCTTCTTGATCTGACTTTGGTGCCTCTTGTCCGAGGGCTGCTTCGAATCTGGCCACACAGGCCTCACGTTGTGGTTGACCGTTGAACGTTCTGAACTCAGGTTCAAGGTTTGAAAGTGAGGGGTCGAATCTCGAGGCTGAGAGCGATCCTAAGCTGCACAATCTCAAGAGTGATCCCACACAAGTCTTTGAAGGACTGCGCAAAATATTTTTTGAAATTTTTTAAGAAAGCGACAAATCGCTCGCGCCGAAGACAGTGTAGAACCAATCTGGATCAAGCCAGGGTCCTTCTCAATACTCACATTAACAAGCATGATCTCAATCATTAAGGGCTTAGCACGCCTCTCTTTCTCTCAAATGATCAAAATTTTGCAAATCCCGAGGAATTCCTTCCTCTTCGTTTCCACCGCAGTGTTCAAAAAAAGTTCTGAAAAAAACTTAGGTCGATACAATGATTTCAAGGCATAGAAAAGGCAGGCGAAGAGCACTGTCATTCCATTCAATACTTCTGGCACAACTGGCACACGGCAGAAGCAAACACAAGAGTGTGAAAATCACTGCTATTCATTCAAATCTGTTGGCACAACTGGCTCCCTGGCAGAAACAGACTCAAAAGGACAAACACAAAGCAGAATAGTGATATCCGAAGTAACACCCCCGGAATCACCCGACTTCTGCACAACAAGACTGACTCGATACAACAAGACAGACTCAACAGGACTGACTCGACACAACGAGACAGACTCAGTAGGACTAGCTTGATACAATGAGACAGACTCGACAGGACTGACCCGATATAACAAGACAGACTCAACAGGACTGACTCGATGCAACAAGACAGACTCAATACCCAAGTCAGAAAGCAGAATAAATAGCATTCACAAATGCTCAAAATAGTGGGTGCCATCCATCACATCTGGAGTAAACTGAGCATTGCCAGCAAGTGGTTCATCCCCCGATCACATAACAACACAGGTCCAGAGTACCCGGGGGATATCAGACCCTTCTGATGCTATGGTTCCAAGACTACTTAGCAAAAGGGAAACAGACAGCATCTCAGCCCGATTTCACGATAACCCATATGAGCAGAGCTGAATGACTGTGCCTCCTACTGAATTCTGCCCCAAAATTCTGCCCCAAATCTGAGTCCGATACCTACAGGTAAAGCTGACTCCGCAAATACTGATACTGATGCCCACAGGCCTGATGCCCAGACTTGTAAACTGGTATATGCATTCCTGTAGAGATACACTCTAAAAGCACATAGCAAGTAAGAGAGAGCCAAAACACCCCTATGTTGGGGTAGGGTTTCCCTGTCCTATTTTGTCAGGAACTAGGGTTTCACTATGCACACAGCGGTTTTCAAACAACCTAACATCGGGTAAGCAACCTGTCCTAACTTGGAATGGTCACTATGGATTCCGAATATGCACTAGGTCGAATGGTCAAAAAGGGTGCCCCGGTAAACCGGGGTTTGCGTTCCCATGCTGTCAGAGCCCATAGCCGGTCAGCCTTATGGACATGCCTTGACAAGACAAGCCTCCGGCAAACCGTTCAGGAATGGCAGATGGCAAACACTGTGTTCCTAGGCGCACCAATGCACATGCAATGCAAAGAAACACATAAATGAGATCAAAACAGGATATCACGAGTTCGAGTCAAGCTCTCTAATTCCCCAGCAGAGTCGCTAGAAACTGTAACGGCGCCCGCGTGGGCCTCGTGCTACAGTAGTTCGGACTCGATTTGTGTCACGGTTCTTAATCTGAACCAAAGAGTCCAAATCTGGCAAATCGTTTTGAGAAACAGATTTTTGAAAAAGTAGTGCCAAACATGGACTGCTTTGCCAGATACAGAGTCGCCACCTAAATATTTTAAAATGGGAGAATTTAGGAAACCCTGACTCGGTGCCGAAGGCCACGTGTCCGTCATCACCGGAGTTGTCTCGGCTCGGGAGCTTGGGTACGATCGGGGAAGGTCAGCTATGAGCACCCCCTTTCGCCCGGTCCGAAGACCGGCCTCTACTAACCGTGATATCCGTTTTTGAAAACTTTATGTGTTCTTATTCCGATTATCAGCCTAGAATTACTATGTTATGCGCACAGCAAACAAGTATAGACCAAATCGCCCAAATTGGAACAAAACATTTCATGTTTGTTTTGAAAATGGTTTGCTACTCGCAAGTAGGCTAAAATGCAGGTTTTGCCACCCTCAAGTGGGCTTTTAGAAAAGATGATTTTGCCACTATCTAGTGGGCTTTAAAATTCACAGTTTTAATGTGTTATCCCAATTTAAGCAATTCGACCTCCATCCACAGGCATTCAAGCAATTATATCACATAAGCAGCTAGCCTCATGGCAATCATACTGTTATGGCAACACTCACACGCATGCGATATGCAAAAGCATAAAAGCTTACCTAGTACTCCGAGCCACAACAGAAACTAGTCAGTAATCATATGCATGATCCTAGTTCATGTTAGAAATGGCTAATGCAACACATGCAAAGGTGCAATCTAAACAGGCTCGGCTAACCCTAAAATGGCATATGAAATGCTACAAGTAACATGTATTCAATTTGGAATTGAAAAGTACAATGTAGTTTGTATGATGTACCGAGCCTGGTGCATGTCAACAAATGCATGAATGCATGCATGCATAGCATAAGGTATGATAAAATAAATGTGCCCTAATCTACCATCATAAGCAGGTAAATAAAAGGGAAGAAAGAAGTGGAAGTTGGAAGACATGCACACACGCACCCACACTTATTACAAATATGCCCTCGCTTGGAGGGACCAAATAAATATTACAAATTAATTAACTACGCAAGCTAATTAAATATTACAAATAAATTAATTAATTAACAAATTAACTAAACTAAAGAAAAACAGTAAACCGCCTCGGGGCGAGGGCCAGATGCAACACATGCTCGGGACTGGCTCGGAATCGCACTGCCATGCATAGTTTGCCTCTGTTTTCCCTGCTCTGCTCTTCTGAAAACTGCCAAAGTCTCAGGGATGCCTCTCAGGACCCTGGGGGATATCATCGGCTGAGCAAAATTTCTACCGGCAGTAGCATTTAGTCACCGGCACAAAATAGATCCACCGGCCATTGATTGACTGCCGGTCGGCACTAAATACTGTCGGCCGGCAATAAATTCCTGCAGAACCTGCAACTCACAGCAGCAGAGGGCAAAATCTTGCATGGCAATGCAATTCAAACAATTTATGCACCAATCACATTCCTTATCATGTTAATGACTCAAATGAGGATGTGCCCCGATTCTCGGACCACCAATCACGCATTTCCATGCATGATGGCCCAAAGAATCAAGTGTGCAACTTCAATTTCAAAATGCATGCAAGCCAAATAAACACACAAGGGGGCCTAACCTCTATCATACTCATCTCAAGAGGCAAGGTGATGCATGCAAGACGCAATGCAACTTAGGCATACGAGCTAAGGATGCAACATGCCGATACAAGCAAACATGCAAGGTGAGCATGCAAATAAGCAAGGGATGGTCTTCAACATGAATTAGGCAGCTCTAGTTAGGCCCAAAACAGTGGCCAAAATGCTAAGTACATGGAGGCAAACGACATGCAAACATGCATAGATACATGGTCCAAGACTTAAGCATAATGAAGCAACTTTTCGACGCATTTGAAAAGCACAAACATGGACAATTTTCATGCAAATTTCAGAGGTGATAGGTGATGCAAAACAGCCCTGAAACATAACGAAACAACACTCAACGCATGGAATGAATCCCGAAATGCAAAATTAGGCACGTGAAATGGCTTACAGCTATACAAAGCATGCATAATATGGACATGGAGCATGAAGACAGAAGCAAGGCAGCCCTGAGATAAGCATTTTTACAGTTTATGGCATGGCCAAACAGCAAGCAAAGATGGGGCTAAAATGGCATACAAAAAACGGGGCTACCACATGGATTTCAAAGCAAGTAGCACATAGAGTATCCAAACAGTGTTGAGCCTTTCTTCAATGTTGAAGAAGGGCTCAAAATAAGCAACTTCACAGTTTATAACATGCCTCAAAACAGATCACACACAAGCCAAAAATATTATGCAAAATTATGGCATAAAGAGGGCTAATGAAGGAAGTGCTAGCTACTGTCCTCAAACAGCAAGAGGTCCTCAATCAAACATGAAGAGGACCTCAAAATATGATGATTTGAAGTTTGGGTCGGAGCCCAAAGATGTAACCACAAGGGGCTAAGATATAGGCCAAGAAAATGCACAAAAGAGGGAAAGTGGGACTCACCCTTGTAGAACCAATCCTTAGCAACCTTTGGACCGAGTTTGGGAGCTTTTAACCTCTGGAGGACAGCCTCAAGCTGCTGGAATGGGCGTTGGATGCCTTGTGCTATGAGTTGATGAAGAAATGGCCCAAGAACAAGGGTATTTGATGGTTGAATGAGAGAGATATGGAGAGAGATGGAGGGTTGTATGTATGTATATCAGATATATGTGGTATATCTCTGGTTTTTTGCTTCAAATCTCTAACCTAAACAAAGGAGGAGGAGAGGTGGTTATATAAGCAATGCTAAGCTTTTAAGACAAGCTTCAAAGGGGGCAAGGGGTTCAAGGGGGGTGCAAGGCTTCTAGAGGAAGCTAAAACAGCTGGCCAAAAGGTTCAAGCTTCTAGAAGGTTAAGGGGTTCAAAGGCTCTCAAGGTGCAAAACAAACACACATGCACATGGGGGATCGATTCTGTGCATTCCAGCTGGCACAGCTGGAATCCACTCAATCTGCAGAATGCTCCGGAAGGTCGTCGGCTAGCAAAAATTGCCGGTCAGCAAAATAAAGTGCCGGTCGGCACAATAAATTGCCGGCCGGATAAATATAGTTCCGGTGGATGGCCGGTAAGGTCAAAAAACTGCCTATTGATGTCCAAATTGAAGCCCCGGAAGTTATCTTTCCAATGGCGCAAACCTTGTATCAAAATTCCTCCTGTGCAAAAAGTTATGCCCTTTTCCGTGAAGCCGCGCAGATTCGATCCAACCGGGATGATGCCCGACTTCAACTGATCATATCTCCCCCACCCGGACTTGGCTCTAGGAGATTCTTGAGTGAAAAATGAAGCCCCGGAAGTAAGATTTCCGACGGTGGTGGCCTCATAGCTTAACTGCAAGTGTACAGATAGATAAGCCCGATTCAGCGAGGGCTGCTCGTCTCTCTCTTAGCAATTCTTGCCTATCTTCTTCTCCAACTTGGCTTCTCCCCTCTTCTCCTCTTTTCTTCAACTCCAAACCCCTAAACAAAGTGTTTTCAAGGATTTGCCTCTCTCCCTGCCGAAGAAACTAAATCTTTGCCCTGCACACCTTTCTCCGCCAAGCAAAACATCAGTAGTGCCCAAGTCTTAAGGGCGGTCAAAAATGGGGTGTCTACAGTTGCCCCTCTTTGACAGAACTCGAAAGTCATAACAATGACGGGAGTGAATGTCAAAGCCCAGAGACGACCCATTTTTGACAATGCCGAAGACTTGGACAAACAAACAAAATATCGATAAATAAATGGTTGTGCCCACAGGCTGCCTACGTATCCCTTTGCAAGGAATCAAACCAGCGTAGTTCAGGGGCAGGATGCAAATGATATGCAGGAAGACTTTGATAATTGGACTTATACGTCACGCGAAGCCGGTTTTGAAAGTTGGACTTATATGCTACGCGAAGCCGGTTTTGAAAGTTGGACTTATACGCTACGCGAAGCCGATTTTGAAAGTTGGACTTATACGCTACGCGAAGCCGGTTATCACTCATGATCATGTAAAGAGAGCTGTAATGAAGAAATTATGTGAAATAAATGCAACATTTTAAGCGAATGCTAGGCAAGCAAGTAAGCTCGAGCCAAACTACACCTCGTGCAGAAAGGGTGTAAGAGAATTATGCAATTGTCACGAACATGTGCGTTAGATACACAAAAGTGAACGAAGTGTGATAGATACACTAAGTGGACAAACATGTGTGATAGATACACATAGTGAAGAGAGTGTGATGGACATGCTTACACGAATAAAGTGTGATTGATACACTAAGCAAAGCAAAGTGTGATAGATACACAAAGCGAAATAAGTGTGATGGATACACTGAGCAAATATGTGACAGATACACTAAGCAACCGTGTGTGATGGATGCACAAAGGGAGCGTGTGATGGATACACAAAGTGAACGTGTGATAGATACACAAAGTGAGCATAGTGTGATAGATACATAAAAGGTGAAGCAAGTGTGATGGATACACTATATGAAGCAAAATGTGAGCGTACAGTAGTTGAGCGTGTGATAGATACACTAAGCGAGTATGGTGAGCATAGTGTGATAGATACACAAAGGGTGAACACAAAGTGTGATAGATGCACTAAGTGAACAAGGTATGATAGATATACTAAAGGTGAACACAAAGTGTGATAGATGCACTAAGTGAACAAAGTATGATAGATATACTAAAAGCGAACACGAAGTGTGATAGATGCACTTAGTGAGCAAGTATGATAGATATACTGAAAGCAAACACGAAGTGTGATAGATGCACTTAGTGAGCAAGGTATGATTGATATACTGAAAATGAACACAAAGTGTGATAGATGCACTATGTGAACAAGTATGATAGATATACTGAAAATGAACACAAAGTGTGATAGATGCACTATGTGAACAGAGTGTGATTGATACACTAAAAGTGAACACGAAGTGTGATAGATGCACTCAGTGAACAAAGTATGATTGATATACTGAAAATGAACACAAAGTGTGATAGATGCACTTAGTGAACAGAGTGTGATTGATACACTAAAAGTGAACACAAAGTGTGATAGATGCACAGTGTGAACAAAGTATGATTGATATACTGAAAATGAACACAAAGTGTGATAGATGCACTTAGTGAACAAAGTGTGATTGATACACTAAGTAGATTAGAGTGTAATTGAAATTAGAGTGTGATTGAAACACTAAGAGAATGAAGTGTGATTGATACACTAAAGCGAATGAAGTGTGATTGATACACTAAAGTGAGTGTGTGTGATTGATACACAAAAGTGAATGACCTTAAAACGGAACTTCTTCGAATGAACCGCGCATACAATATCGTGCATGACTGAGGAAGAAACTTGATAGGTATAATGCATTACAATGCAAGTGAAGTGGATGCATAACAATGTAAGTGGAAGAGTGCATAACCTCGAAGCAGGATTGATCTTGCGCCTGAGGTAGAGGTACACTCATATTTCGGAGCATTGACAAGGCCCTGAAGAGGTACGTCCGGAGTACAATCACGGAATTTTCTGAAGTTGACACAAACTCAGATACTTCGATTTTCGCTCTTTTGTCTTTGCTTTGCAGTTTGGAACCATCATAGCTTCAGATAGGTCCTGGTTTCACCGTTCACACTTATCGGGGGTGGACCCTACAGTTTTATGGAAAAAAGAATCTTGTTTTGCACAAACGTGAAGGATGGCACAGCACTCTGAGCACAAAACGATTTATTTTTGAAATTGAGAGATGAGTTTTCGGCCAGGTATTGAGCCTACGACTGAACACAGCGAGAAAGACTCAACAACGGAAAACAAAAGGTAAACAACCTAAACACATCGAGACACGCTCGGAACGACTCAAAGCAAGAATCGAGACAAACAAAACAAAAGACACGACACACAGACGTGCACAGGGAGCCTGTTTCACCGGGTATTATTCCCACCCTTTCTTATTTGTGATTCTCACATCACTCGGCTCTCAAGCTCGGTTTTTCTCTCAAAACCCTTTTCTCGCTTTTTCTCTCAAAACCCTTTTCTCGCTTTTTCTCTCAGCGCACATCTCTCTATTCTTTAATCTCTCGTTTTTCATCCCTCCCCTGGGTGGTTGATGGATAAGTTGGAAATTGGGGGCTCTTGCCCCTGGTATTCTACCAGACTCTTGTTCACAACAGTAAGTTTCTCCCATAGAGGGGTTGTGCTACAACTGGGTGTGTAGCAAATCTGCAGCCAACATTGGTTGATGATGCCCTGCTGGGGAGTTCGGACGTGATTAGATCTGTCCAAACAAAGGAGTGGAATATCTTGATCCGTTCCCGTCCGTGCTTCGCACTTGGCTTGATACCTCATTGCTTAGAGGATGAGAGAGCTTTTAGCCCTTTGTTGTTGACTTCAGTTGTGCCCTTTTCTGGCAGGTAGAGTGCCCTTCTTGGCAGATGCATTGACAACGGGGGAAAGACAGGAAGCCTGACTCAACTGTGCCCCTAGTTCATCATTTTGACCATTTTTTTGTTTTGGTTTTCTACTAAAACAATTTTGACCAATATGAGAGTTAGATTAACATACTTGTTCGATTTTTGATTTGAAATCATGCAAGTCGGGCTATGAGCACTGAAAATTTTCCTTTTTTGGGTCCGAGGAGTGGTCCAGTTTTTGGAAAAAATAGAACAATTTTCGAGAAAATTAGTCAACTTCAGTAAAAATTCTCAAAAACTATTTTTGCAAACGGCCAATGCTTAACAAGCACGGAACCCACTCTTGAGACGTACAACCTCGGATCTGGATGAAAATTGCCCCCTTGCTCGAAAAGGGCTGCATGGCAACGGAAAGTTGCCCCTTGTTTGAACGGCACCGCAGCGCATTGAATGGCAACGGAAAGTTGCCCCTTGTCTGAATGGCCCCGTAGTGTATTGTAATCAGTCCTCAGAGCGATGATTGCAACCGAACTCCCGGATACAGAAAAGGCAAAGATGACTAGAACCATTACATGGACACAGTTGAATTTGAAGTGTTTCAGGGCTGGACTTCAGAATGAAGTTGCCTACGTATCCCAATGATGGGAATCAAGCCTTACGTAGTTCGGGGTTAAGGTACACTCGGGTATTTAACCTCTCCTTTTTAGGCTCTAACTTTTGCCAAGGCGCCCGATACGGGTTTTCGACCTTGCGAGCTTTGTTTTTCTTTTCTTTTCAATTCTTTTCATTTCATTTCTTTTCATTTCATTTCCTTTTTTTTTATTTTCTTTTTTTTGTGCTTTTCTTTGCATTTTTTCCTTTTTTGTATTTTTCTCTTGCTCTAACTTTTGCCTGGGTCGCCCTTCTGGGTTTTCGGCCCAGCGAGCCTCTCAAAGGGTAAAAGTGTAGCAAATCCATGCCAAATGGTTTTAGGGTTTTGAAGCCATCCGTATCCAGGAGAGTGGCTGTTGATTTGCAAGAGGACTCATCTTCGGCTCTTCGAGCACGTCTGACATCTTTGCCCCTAGTTTGAGGGGGGCTTCTGATCTAGCTTTACAAGCTTCCTTTGATCTGATCTTCTTGATCTGACTTTGGTGCCTCTTGTCCGAGGGCTGCTTCGAATCTGGCCACACAGGCCTCACGTTGTGGTTGACCGTTGAACGTTCTGAACTCAGGTTCAAGGTTTGAAAGTGAGGGGTCGAATCTCGAGGCTGAGAGCGATCCTAAGCTGCACAATCTCAAGAGTGATCCCACACAAGTCTTTGAAGGACTGCGCAAAATATTTTTTGAAATTTTTTAAGAAAGCGACAAATCGCTCGCGCCGAAGACAGTGTAGAACCAATCTGGATCAAGCCAGGGTCCTTCTCAATACTCACATTAACAAGCATGATCTCAATCATTAAGGGCTTAGCACGCCTCTCTTTCTCTCAAATGATCAAAATTTTGCAAATCCCGAGGAATTCCTTCCTCTTCGTTTCCACCGCAGTGTTCAAAAAAAGTTCTGAAAAAAACTTAGGTCGATACAATGATTTCAAGGCATAGAAAAGGCAGGCGAAGAGCACTGTCATTCCATTCAATACTTCTGGCACAACTGGCACACGGCAGAAGCAAACACAAGAGTGTGAAAATCACTGCTATTCATTCAAATCTGTTGGCACAACTGGCTCCCTGGCAGAAACAGACTCAAAAGGACAAACACAAAGCAGAATAGTGATATCCGAAGTAACACCCCCGGAATCACCCGACTTCTGCACAACAAGATTGACTCGATACAACAAGACAGACTCAACAGGACTGACTCGACACAACGAGACAGACTCAGTAGGACTAGCTTGATACAATGAGACAGACTCGACAGGACTGACCCGATATAACAAGAAAGACTCAACAGGACTGACTCGATGCAACAAGACAGACTCAATACCCAAGTCAGAAAGCAGAATAAATAACATTCACAAATGCTCAAAATAGTGGGTGCCATCCATCACATCTGGAGTAAACTGAGCATTGCCAGCAAGTGGTTCATCCCCCGATCACATAACAACACAGGTCCAGAGTACCCGGGGGATATCAGACCCTTCTGATGCTATGGTTCCAAGACTACTTAGCAAAAGGGAAAACAGACAGCATCTCAGCCCGATTTCACGATAGCCCATATGAGCAGAGCTGAATGACTGTGCCTCCTACTGAATTCTGCCCCAAAATTCTGCCCCAAATCTGAGTCTGATACCCACAGGTAAAGCTGACTCCGCAAATACTGATGCTGATGCCCACAGGCCTGATGCCCAGACTTGTAAACTGGTATATGCATTCCTGTAGAGATACACTCTAAAAGCACATAGCAAGTAAGAGAGAGCCAAAACACCCCTATGTTGGGGTAGGGTTTCCCTGTCCTATTTTGTCAGGAACTAGGGTTTCACTATGCACACAGCGGTTTTCAAACAACCTAACATCGGGTAAGCAACCTGTCCTAACTTGGAATGGTCACTATGGATTCCGAATATGCACTAGGTCGAATGGTCAAAAAGGGTGCCCCGGTAAACCGGGGTTTGCGTTCCCATGCTGTCAGAGCCCATAGCCGGTCAGCCTTATGGACATGCCTTGACAAGACAAGCCTCCGGCAAACCGTTCAGGAATGGCAGATGGCAAACACTGTGTTCCTAGGCGCACCAATGCACATGCAATGCAAAGAAACACATAAATGAGATCAAAACAGGATATCACGAGTTCGAGTCAAGCTCTCTAATTCCCCAGCAGAGTCGCTAGAAACTGTAACGGCGCCCGCGTGGGCCTCGTGCTACAGTAGTTCGGACTCGATTTGTGTCACGGTTCTTAATCTGAACCAAAGAGTCCAAATCTGGCAAATCGTTTTGAGAAACAGATTTTTGAAAAAGTAGTGCCAAACATGGACTGCTTTGCCAGATACAGAGTCGCCACCTAAATATTTTAAAATGGGAGAATTTAGGAAACCCTGACTCGGTGCCGAAGGCCACGTGTCCGTCATCACCGGAGTTGTCTCGGCTCGGGAGCTTGGGTACGATCGGGGAAGGTCAGCTATGAGCACCCCCTTTCGCCCGGTCCGAAGACCGGCCTCTACTAACCGTGATATCCGTTTTTGAAAACTTTATGTGTTCTTATTCCGATTATCAGCCTAGAATTACTATGTTATGCGCACAGCAAACAAGTATAGACCAAATCGCCCAAATTGGAACAAAACATTTCATGTTTGTTTTGAAAATGGTTTGCTACTCGCAAGTAGGCTAAAATGCAGGTTTTGCCACCCTCAAGTGGGCTTTTAGAAAAGATGATTTTGCCACTATCTAGTGGGCTTTAAAATTCACAGTTTTAATGTGTTATCCCAATTTAAGCAATTCGATCTCCATCCACAGGCATTCAAGCAATTATATCACATAAGGAGCTAGCCTCATGGCAATCATACTGTCATGGCAACACTCACACGCATGCGATATGCTAAAGCATAAAAGCTTACCTAGTACTCCGAGCCACAACAGAAACTAGTCAGTAATCATATGCATGATCCTAGTTCATGTTAGAAATGGCTAATGCAACACATGCAAAGGTGCAATCTAAACAGGCTCGGCTAACCCTAAAATGGCATATGAAATGCTACAAGTAACATATATTCAATTTGGAATTGAAAAGTACAATGTAGTTTGTATGATGTACCGAGCCTGGTGCATGTCAACAAATGCATGAATGCACGCATGCATAGCGTAAGGTATGCTAAAATAAATGTGCCCTAATCTACCATCATAAGCAGGTAAATAAAAGGGAAGAAAGAAGTGGAGGTTGGCAGACATGCACACACGCACCCACACTTATTACAAATATGCCCTCGCTTGGAGGGACCAAATAAATATTACAAATTAATTAACTACGCAAGCTAATTAAATATTACAAATTAATTAATTAATTAACAAATTAACTAAACTAAAGAAAAACAGTAAACCGCCTCGGGGCGAGGGCCAGATGCAACACATGCTCGGGACTGGCTCGGAATCGCACTGCCATGCATAGTTTGCCTCTGTTTTCCCTACTCTGCTCTTCTAAAAACAGCCAAAGTCTCAGGGATGCCTCTCAGGACACTGGGGGATATCATCGGCTGAGCAAAATTTCCACCGGCAGTAGCATTTAGTCACCGGCACAAAATAGATCCACCGGCCATCGATTGACTGCCGGTCGGCACTAAATACTGCCGGCCGGCAATAAATTCCTGCAGAACCTGCAACTCACAGCAGCAGAGGGCAAAATCTTGCATGGCAATGCAATTCAAACAATTTATGCACCAATCACATTCCTTATCATGTTAATGACTCAAAGGAGGATGTGCCCCGATTCTCGGACCACCAATCACGCATTTCCATGCATGATGGCCCAAAGAATCAAGTGTGCAACTTCAATTTCAAAATGCATGCAAGCCAAATAAACACACAAGGGGGCCTAACCTCTATCATACTCATCTCAAGAGGCAAGGTGATGCATGCAAGATGCAATGCAACTTAGGCATACGAGCTAAGGATGCAACATGCCGATACAAGCAAACATGCAAGGTGAGCATGCAAATAAGCAAGGGATGGTCTTAAACATGAATTAGGCAGCTCTAGTTAGGCCCAAAACAGTGGCCAAAATGCTAAGTACATGGAGGCAAACGACATGCAAACATGCATAGATACATGGTCCAAGACTTAAGCATAATGAAGCAACTTTTCGACGCATTTGAAAAGCACAAACATGGACAATTTTCATGCAAATTTTAGAGGTGATAGGTGATGCAAAACAGCCCCGAAACATAACGAAACAACACTCAACGCATGGAATGAATCCCGAAATGCAAAATTAGGCACGTGAAATGGCTTACAGCTATACAAAGCATGCATAATATGGACATGGAGCATGAAGACAGAAGCAAGGCAGCCCTGAGATAAGCATTTTTACAGTTTATGGCATGGCCAAACAGCAAGCAAAGATGGGGCTAAAATGGCATACAAAAAACGGGGCTACCACATGGATTTCAAAGCAAGTAGCACATAGAGTATCCAAACAGTGTTGAGCCCTTCTTCAATGTTGAAGAAGGGCTCAAAATAAGCAACTTCACAGTTTATAACATGCCTCAAAACAGATCACACACAAGCCAAAAATATTATGCAAAATTATGGCATAAAGAGGGCTAATGAAGGAAGTGCTAGCTACTGTCCTCAAACAGCAAGAGGTCCTCAATCAAACATGAAGAGGACCTCAAAATATGATGATTTGAAGTTTGGGTCGGAGCCCAAAGATGTAACCACAAGGGGCTAAGATATAGGCCAAGAAAATGCACAAAAGAGGGAAAGTGGGACTCACCCTTGTAGAACCAATCCTTAGCAACCTTTGGACCGAGTTTGGGAGCTTTTAACCTCTGGAGGACAGCCTCAAGCTGCTGGAATGGGCGTTGGATGCCTTGTGCTATGAGTTGATGAAGAAATGGCCCAAGAACAAGGGTATTTGATGGTTGAATGAGAGAGATATGGAGAGAGATGGAGGGTTGTATGTATGTATATCAGATATATGTGGTATATCTCTGGTTTTTTGCTTCAAATCTCTAACCTAAACAAAGGAGGAGGAGAGGTGCTTATATAAGTAATGCTAAGCTTTTAAGACAAGCTTCAAAGGGGCCAAGGGGTTCAAGGGGGGTGCAAGGCTTCTAGAGGAAGCTAAAACAGCTGGCCAAGCTTCTTGGAGAAGCTTGGCCAAAAGGTTCAAGCTTCTAGAAGGTTAAGGGGTTCAAAGGCTCTCAAGGTGCAAAACAAACACACATGCGCGTGGGGGATCGATTCTGTGCATTCCAGCTGGCACAGCTGGAATCCACTCAATCTGCAGAATGCTCCGGAAGGTCGTCGGCTAGCAAAAATTGCCGGTCAGCAAAATAAAGTGCCGGTCGGCACAATAAATTGCCGGCCGGATAAATATAGTTCCGGTGGATGGCCGGTAAGGTCAAAAAACTGCCTATTGATGTCCAAATTGAAGCCCCGGAAGTTATCTTTCCAATGACGCAAACCTTGCATCAAAATTCCTCCTGTGCAAAAGGTTATGTCCTTTTCCGTGAAGCCGCGCAGATTCGATCCAACCGGGATGATGCCCGACTTCAACTGATCATATCTCCCCCACCCTGACTTGGCTCTAGGAGATTCTTGAGTGCAAAATGAAGCCCCGGAAGTAAGCTTTCCGACGGTGGTGGCCTCATAGCTTAACTCCAAGTATACAGATAGATAAGCCCGATTCAGCGAGGGCTGCTCATCTCTCTCTTAGCAATTCTTGCCTATCTTCTTCTCCAACTTGGCTTCTCCCCTCTTCTCCTCTTTTCTTCAACTCCAAACCCCTAAACAAAGTGTTTTCAAGGATTTGCCTCTCTCCCTGCCGAAGAAACTGAATCTTTGCCCTGCACACCTTTCTCCGCCAAGCAAAACATCAGTAGTGCCCAAGTCTTAAGGGCGGTCAAAAATGGGGTGTCTACAGTTGCCCCTCTTCGACAGAACTCTAAAGTCATAACAATGACGGGAGTGAATGTCAAAGCCTAGAGACAACCCATTTTTGACAAGGCCGAAGACTCGGACAAACAAACAAAATATCGATAAATAAATGGTTGTGCCCACAGGCTGCCTACGTATCCCTTTGCAAGGAATCAAACCAGCGTAGTTCAGGGGTAGGATGCAAATGATATGCAGGAAGACTTTGATAATTGGACTTATACGCCACGCGAAGCCGATTTTGAAAGTTGGACTTATACGCTACGCGAAGCCGGTTTTGAAAGTTGGACTTATACGCTACGCGAAGCCGATTTTGAAAGTTGGACTTATACGCTACGCGAAGCCGGTTATCACTCATGATCATGTAAAGAGAGCTGTAATGAAGCAATTATGTGAAATAAATGCAAAATTTTAAGCGAATGCTAGGCAAGCAAGTAAGCTCAAGCCAAACTACACCTCGTGCAGAAAGGGTGTAAGAGAATTATGCAATTCTCACGAACATGTGCGTTAGATACACAAAAGTGAACGAAGTGTGATAGATACACTAAGTGGACAAACATGCGTGATAGATACACATAGTGAAGAGAGTGTGATGGACATGCTTACACGAATAAAGTGTGATTGATACACTAAGCAAAGCAAAGTGTGATAGATACACAAAGCGAAATAAGTGTGATGGATACACTGAGCAAATATGTGACAGATACACTAAGCAACCGTGTGTGATGGATGCACAAAGGGAGCGTGTGATGGATACACAAAGTGAACGGGTGATAGATACACAAAGTGAGCATAGTGTGATAGATACATAAAAGGTGAAGCAAGTGTGATGGATACACTATATGAAGCAAAATGTGAGCGTACAGTAGTTGAGCGTGTGATAGATACACTAAGCGAGTATGGTGAGCATAGTGTGATAGATACACAAAGGGTGAACACAAAGTGTGATAGATGCACTAAGTGAACAAGGTATGATAGATATACTAAAGGTGAACACAAAGTGTGATAGATGCACTAAGTGAACAAAGTATGATAGATATACTGAAAGCGAACACGAAGTGTGATAGATGCACTTAGTGAGCAAGTATGATAGATATACTGAAAGCAAACACGAAGTGTGATAGATGCACTTAGTGAGCAAGGTATGATTGATATACTGAAAATGAACACAAAGTGTGATAGATGCACTATGTGAACAAGTATGATAGATATACTGAAAATGAACACAAAGTGTGATAGATGCACTATGTGAACAGAGTGTGATTGATACACTAAAAGTGAACACGAAGTGTGATAGATGCACTCAGTGAACAAAGTATGATTGATATACTGAAAATGAACACAAAGTGTGATAGATGCACTTAGTGAACAGAGTGTGATTGATACACTAAAAGTGAACACAAAGTGTGATAGATGCACAGTGTGAACAAAGTATGATTGATATACTGAAAATGAACACAAAGTGTGATAGATGCACTTAGTGAACAAAGTGTGATTGATACACTAAGTAGATTAGAGTGTAATTGAAATTAGAGTGTGATTGAAACACTAAGCGAATGAAGTGTGATTGATACACTAAAGCGAATGAAGTGTGATTGATACACTAAAGTGAGTGTGTGTGATTGATACACAAAAGTGAATGACCTTAAAACGGAACTTCTTCGAATGAACCGCGCATACAATATCGTGCATGACTGAGGAAGAAACTTGATAGGTATAATGCATTACAATGCAAGTGAAGTGGATGCATAACAATGTAAGTGGAAGAGTGCATAACCTCGAAGCAGGATTGATCTTGCGCCTGAGGTAGAGGTACACTCATATTTCGGAGCATTGACAAGGCCCTGAAGAGGTACGTCCGGAGTACAATCACGGAATTTTCTGAAGTTGACACAAACTCAGATACTTCGATTTTCGCTCTTTTGTCTTTGCTTTGCAGTTTGGAACCATCATAGCTTCAGATAGGTCCTGGTTTCACCGTTCACACTTATCGGGGGTGGACCCTACAGTTTTATGGAAAAAAGAATCTTGTTTTGCACAAACGTGAAGGATGGCACAGCACTCTGAGCACAAAACGATTTATTTTTGAAATTGAGAGATGAGTTTTCGGCCAGGTATTGAGCCTACGACTGAACACAGCGAGAAAGACTCAACAACGGAAAACAAAAGGTAAACAACCTAAACACGTCGAGACACGCTCGGAACGACTCAAAGCAAGAATCGAGACAAACAAAACAAAAGACACGACACACAGACGTGCGCAGGGAGCCTGTTTCACCGGGTATTATTCCCACCCTTTCTTATTTGTGATTCTCACATCACTCGGCTCTCAAGCTCGGTTTTTCTCTCAAAACCCTTTTCTCGCTTTTTCTCTCAAAACCCCTTTCTCGCTGTTTCTCTCAGCGCACATCTCTCTATTCTTTAATCTCTCGTTTTTCATCCCTCCCCTGGGTGGTTGATGGATAAGTTGGAAATTGTGGGCTCTTGCCCCTGGTATTCTACCAGACTCTTGTTCACAACAGTAAGTTTCTCCCATAGAGGGGTTGTGCTACAACTGGGTGTGTAGCAAATCTGCAGCCAACATTGGTTGATGATGCCCTGCTGGGGAGTTCGGACGTGATTAGATCTGTCCAAACAAAGGAGTGGAATATCTTGATCCGTTCCCGTCCGTGCTTCGCACTTGGCTTGATACCTCATTGCTTAGAGGATGAGAGAGCTTTTAGCCCTTTGTTGTTGACTTCAGTTGTGCCCTTTTCTGGCAGGTAGAGTGCCCTTCTTGGCAGATGCATTGACAACGGGGGAAAGACAGGAAGCCTGACTCAACTGTGCCCCTAGTTCATCATTTTGACCATTTTTTTGTTTTGGTTTTCTACTAAAACAATTTTGACCAATATGAGAGTTAGATTAACATACTTGTTCGATTTTTGATTTGAAATCATGCAAGTCGGGCTATGAGCACTGAAAATTTTCCTTTTTTGGGTCCGAGGAGTGGTCCAGTTTTTGGAAAAAATAGAACAATTTTCGAGAAAATTAGTCAACTTCAGTAAAAATTCTCAAAAACTATTTTTGCAAACGGCCAATGCTTAACAAGCACGGAACCCACTCTTGAGACGTACAACCTCGGATCTGGATGAAAATTACCCCCTTGCTCGAAAAGGCCTGCATGGCAACGGAAAGTTGCCCCTTGTTTGAACGGCACCGCAGCGCATTGAATGGCAACGGAAAGTTGCCCCTTGTCTGAATGGCCCCGTAGTGTATTGTAATCAGTCCTCAGAGCGATGATTGCAACCGAACTCCCAGATACAGAAAAGGCAAAGATGACTAGAACCATTACATGGACACAGTTGAATTTGAAGTATTTCAGGGCTGGACTTCAGAATGAAGTTGCCTACGTATCCCAATGATGGGAATCAAGCCTTACGTAGTTCGGGGTTAAGGTACACTCGGGTATTTAACCTCTCCTTTTTAGGCTCTAACTTTTGCCAAGGCGCCCGATGCGGGTTTTCGACCTTGCGAGCTTTGTTTTTCTTTTCTTTTCAATTCTTTTCATTTCATTTCTTTTCATTTCATTTCCTTTTTTTTATTTTCTTTTTTTTGTGATTTTCTTTGCATTTTTTCCTTTTTTGTATTTTTCTCTTGCTCTAACTTTTGCCTGGGTCGCCCTTCTGGGTTTTCGGCCCAGCGAGCCTCTCAAAGGGTAAAAGTGTAGCAAATCCATGCCAAATGGTTTTAGGGTTTTGAAGCCATCCGTATCCAGGAGAGTGGCTGTTGATTTGCAAGAGGACTCATCTTCGGCTCTTCGAGCACGTCTGACATCTTTGCCCCTAGTTTGAGGGGGGCTTCTGATCTAGCTTTACAAGCTTCCTTTGATCTGATCTTCTTGATCTGACTTTGGTGCCTCTTGTCCGAGGGCTGCTTCGAATCTGGCCACACAGGCCTCACGTTGTGGTTGACCGTTGAACGTTCTGAACTCAGGTTCAAGGTTTGAAAGTGAGGGGTCGAATCTCGAGGCTGAGAGCGATCCTAAGCTGCACAATCTCAAGAGTGATCCCACACAAGTCTTTGAAGGACTGCGCAAAATATTTTTTGAAATTTTTTAAGAAAGCGACAAATCGCTCGCGCCGAAGACAGTGTAGAACCAATCTGGATCAAGCCAGGGTCCTTCTCAATACTCACATTAACAAGCATGATCTCAATCATTAAGGGCTTAGCACGCCTCTCTTTCTCTCAAATGATCAAAATTTTGCAAATCCCGAGGAATTCCTTCCTCTTCGTTTTCACCGCAGTGTTCAAAAAAAGTTCTGAAAAAAACTTAGGTCGATACAATGATTTCAAGGCATAGAAAAGGCAGGCGAAGAGCACTGTCATTCCATTCAATACTTCTGGCACAATTGGCACACGGCAGAAGCAAACACAAGAGTGTGAAAATCACTGCTGTTCATTCAAATCTGTTGGCACAACTGGCTCCCTGGCAGAAACAGACTCAAAAGGACAAACACAAAGCAGAATAGTGATATCCGAAGTAACACCCCCGGAATCACCCGACTTCTGCACAACAAGACTGACTCGATACAACAAGACAGACTCAACAGGACTGACTCGACACAACGAGACAGACTCAGTAGGACTAGCTTGATACAATGAGACAGACTCGACAGGACTGACCCGATATAACAAGACAGACTCAACAGGACTGACTCGATGCAACAAGACAGACTCAATACCCAAGTCAGAAAGCAGAATAAATAACATTCACAAATGCTCAAAATAGTGGGTGCCATCCATCACATCTGGAGTAAACTGAGCATTGCCAGCAAGTGGTTCATCCCCCGATCACATAACAACACAGGTCCAGAGTACCCGGGGGATATCAGACCCTTCTGATGCTATGGTTCCAAGACTACTTAGCAAAAGGGAAAACAGACAGCATCTCAGCCCGATTTCACGATAGCCCATATGAGCAGAGCTGAATGACTGTGCCTCCTACTGAATTCTGCCCCAAAATTCTGCCCCAAATCTGAGTCTGATACCCACAGGTAAAGCTGACTCCGCAAATACTGATGCTGATGCCCACAGGCCGGATGCCCAGACTTGTAAACTGGTATATGCATTCCTGTAGAGATACACTCTAAAAGCACATAGCAAGTAAGAGAGAGCCAAAACACCCCTATGTTGGGGTAGGGTTTCCCTGTCCTATTTTGTCAGGAACTAGGGTTTCACGATGCACACAACGGTTTTCAAACAACCTAACATCGGGTAAGCAACCTGTCCTAACTTGGAATGGTCACTATGGATTCCGAATATGCACTAGGTCGAATGGTCAAAAAGGGTGCCCCGGTAAACCGGGGTTTGCGTTCCCATGCTGTCAGAGCCCATAGCCGGTCAGCCTTATGGACATGCCTTGACAAGACAAGCCTCCGGCAAACCGTTCAGGAATGGCAGATGGCAAACACTGTGTTCCTAGGCGCACCAATGCACATGCAATGCAAAGAAACACATAAATGAGATCAAAACAGGATATCACGAGTTCGAGTCAAGCTCTCTAATTCCCCAGCAGAGTCGCCAGAAACTGTAACGGCGCCCGCGTGGGCCTCGTGCTACAGTAGTTCGGACTCGATTTGTGTCACGGTTCTTAATCTGAACCAAAGAGTCCAAATCTGGCAAATCGTTTTGAGAAACAGATTTTTGAAAAAGTAGTGCCAAACATGGACTGCTTTGCCAGATACAGAGTCGCCACCTAAATATTTTAAAATGGGAGAATTTAGGAAACCCTGACTCGGTGCCGAAGGCCACGTGTCCGTCATCACCGGAGTTGTCTCGGCTCGGGAGCTTGGGTATGATCGGGGAAGGTCAGCTATGAGCACCCCCTTTCGCCCGGTCCGAAGACCGGCCTCTACTAACCGTGATATCCGTTTTTGAAAACTTTACATGTTCTTATTCCGATTATCAGCCTAGAATTACTATGATATGCGCACAGCAAACAAGTATAGACCAAATCGCCCAAATTGGAACAAAACATTTCATGTTTGTTTTGAAAATGGTTTGCTACTCGCAAGTAGGCTAAAATGCAGGTTTTGCCACCCTCAAGTGGGCTTTTAGAAAAGATGATTTTGCCACTATCTAGTGGGCTTTAAAATTCACAGTTTTAATGTGTTATCCCAATTTAAGCAATTCGACCTCCATCCACAGGCATTCAAGCAATTATATCACATAAGGAGCTAGCCTCATGGCAATCATACTGTCATGGCAACACTCACACGCATGCGATATGCTAAAGCATAAAAGCTTACCTAGTACTCCGAGCCACAACAGAAACTAGTCAGTAATCATATGCATGATCCTAGTTCATGTTAGAAATGGCTAATGCAACACATGCAAAGGTGCAATCTAAACAGGCTCGGCTAACCCTAAAATGGCATATGAAATGCTACAAGTAACATGTATTCAATTTGGAATTGAAAAGTACAATGTAGTTTGTATGATGTACCGAGCCTGGTGCATGTCAACAAATGCATGAATGCACGCATGCATAGCATAAGGTATGCTAAAATAAATGTGCCCTAATCTACCATCATAAGCAGGTAAATAAAAGGGAAGAAAGAAGTGGAGGTTGGCAGACATGCACACACGCACCCACACTTATTACAAATATGCCCTCGCTTGGAGGGACCAAATAAATATTACAAATTAATTAACTACGCAAGCTAATTAAATATTACAAATTAATTAATTAATTAACAAATTAACTAAACTAAAGAAAAATAGTAAACCGCCTCGGGGCGAGGGCCAGATGCAACACATGCTCGGGACTGGCTCGGAATCGCACTGCCATGCATAGTTTGCCTTTGTTTTCCCTGCTCTGCTCTTCTAAAAACAGCCAAAGTCTCAGGGATGCCTCTCAGGACACTGGGGGATATCATCGGCTGAGCAAAATTTCCACCGGCAGTAGCATTTAGTCACCGGCACAAAATAGATCCACCGGCCATCGATTGACTGCCGGTCGGCACTAAATACTGCCGGCCGGCAATAAATTCCTGCAGAACCTGCAACTCACAGCAGCAGAGGGCAAAATCTTGCATGGCAATGCAATTCAAACAATTTATGCACCAATTACATTCCTTATCATGTTAATGACTCAAAGGAGGATGTGCCCCGATTCTCGGACCACCAATCACGCATTTCCATGCATGATGGCCCAAAGAATCAAGTGTGCAACTTCAATTTCAAAATGCATGCAAGCCAAATAAACACACAAGGGGGCCTAACCTCTATCATACTCATCTCAAGAGGCAAGGTGATGCATGCAAGATGCAATGCAACTTAGGCATACGAGCTAAGGATGCAACATGCCGATACAAGCAAACATGCAAGGTGAGCATGCAAATAAGCAAGGGATGGTCTTAAACATGAATTAGGCAGCTCTAGTTAGGCCCAAAACAGTGGCCAAAATGCTAAGTACATGGAGGCAAACGACATGCAAACATGCATAGATACATGGTCCAAGACTTAAGCATAATGAAGCAACTTTTCGACGCATTTGAAAAGCACAAACATGGACAATTTTCATGCAAATTTCAGAGGTGATAGGTGATGCAAAACAGCCCCGAAACATAACGAAACAACACTCAACGCATGGAATGAATCCCGAAATGCAAAATTAGGCACGTGAAATGGCTTACAGCTATACAAAGCATGCATAATATGGACATGGAGCATGAAGACAGAAGCAAGGAAGCCCTGAGATAAGCATTTTTACAGTTTATGGCATGGCCAAACAGCAAGCAAAGATGGGGCTAAAATGGCATACAAAAAACGGGGCTACCACATGGATTTCAAAGCAAGTAGCACATAGAGTATCCAAACAGTGTTGAGCCCTTCTTCAATGTTGAAGAAGGGCTCAAAATAAGCAACTTCACAGTTTATAACATGCCTCAAAACAGATCACACACAAGCGAAAAATATTATGCAAAATTATGGCATAAAGAGGGCTAATGAAGGAAGTGCTAGCTACTGTCCTCAAACAGCAAGAGGTCCTCAATCAAACATGAAGAGGACCTCAAAATATGATGATTTGAAGTTTGGGTCGGAGCCCAAAGATGTAACCACAAGGGGCTAAGATATAGGCCAAGAAAATGCACAAAAGAGGGAAAGTGGGACTCACCCTTGTAGAACCAATCCTTAGCAACCTTTGGACCGAGTTTGGGAGCTTTTAACCTCTGGAGGACAGCCTCAAGCTGCTGGAATGGGCGTTGGATGCCTTGTGCTATGAGTTGATGAAGAAATGGCCCAAGAACAAGGGTATTTGATGGTTGAATGAGAGAGATATGGAGAGAGATGGAGGGTTGTATGTATGTATATCAGATATATGTGGTATATCTCTGGTTTTTTGCTTCAAATCTCTAACCTAAACAAAGGAGGAGGAGAGGTGCTTATATAAGTAATGCTAAGCTTTTAAGACAAGCTTCAAAGGGGCCAAGGGGTTCAAGGGGGGTGCAAGGCTTCTAGAGGAAGCTAAAACAGCTGGCCAAGCTTCTTGGAGAAGCTTGGCCAAAAGGTTCAAGCTTCTAGAAGGTTAAGGGGTTCAAAGGCTCTCAAGGTGCAAAACAAACACACATGCGCGTGGGGGATCGATTCTGTGCATTCCAGCTGGCACAGCTGGAATCCACTCAATCTGCAGAATGCTCCGGAAGGTCGTCGGCTAGCAAAAATTGCCGGTCAGCAAAATAAAGTGCCGGTCGGCACAATAAATTGCCGGCCGGATAAATATAGTTCCGGTGGATGGCCAGTAAGGTCAAAAAACTGCCTATTGATGTCCAAATTGAAGCCCCGGAAGTTAGCTTTCCAATGGCGCAAACCTTGCATCAAAATTCCTCCTGTGCAAAACGTTATGTCCTTTTCCGTGAAGCCGCGCAGATTCGATCCAACCGGGATGATGCCCGACTTCAACTGATCATATCTCCCCCACCCGGACTTGGCTCTAGGAGATTCTTGAGTGCAAAATGAAGCCCCGGAAGTAAGATTTCCGACGGTGGTGGCCTCATAGCTTAACTCCAAGTATACAGATAGATAAGCCCGATTCAGCGAGGGCTGCTCGTCACTCTCTTAGCAATTCTTGCCTATCTTCTTCTCCAACTTGGCTTCTCCCCTCTTCTCCTCTTTTCTTCAACTCCAAACCCCTAAACAAAGTGTTTTGAAGGATTTGCCTCTCTCCTTGCTGAAGAAATTGAATCTTTGCCCTGCACACCTTTCTCCGCGAAGCAAAACATCAGTAGTGCCCAAGTCTTAAGAGCGGTCAAAAATGGGGTGTCTACAGCCCCATACTTTCTTTCTCAAACAGAAAAGAGTAAAGCCATGCAACCTTAGCAGAAGACCCAACACTTAACAAAGAGCAAATTAAAAAATAAATTTATAAGTAATTGGTTTGTTCAATCATGAAAATAAACTATGGCATAGATATAAAAATAAAGTTTACAAGTGCAAGTGGTGAGACAAATTGAAAACGGAAAAAGAAAGTGGTGAGACAAATTTTTTTAGGGGAGACAAACAAAGAGCAAACGAAAAGGAAATTTTTTTTAGAAGACAAATTGAAATTGGCTAGTGGTGAGACATACCCACACACACAGACACAGAGACACACACACACACACAAACACACACACAGAGACACACTGAGAGACAGAGTTCATCCATATACAAAAAACAAAGCATACAAGTCATGGTTATCAGATCCACACCTCCCCCCCACCAAAAACCCGATAATTTGTAAAGTGGTGTCAGTAGTTCAAAGGAAGCCCTAAAACCCCAAACATGGCAGTGTGTAGGGTAGTTCCTGAAAATATTGCCCAAATCTGAATTCCATCGACAGATTGAAATATGGAAGTGGTCAGACAAAGCGCGAGACACATACACACAGACACAGTGCAACAGAAAAAGAGAGACAGAGTTCATACATATATCACAAACAGACCATACGAGTCATGGTTACATTCCGAAACAGAAACAAGAGATGTTGAAGAGAGAGAGAGAGAGAGAGAGAGAGAGAGAGAGAGAGAGAGAGAAGAAGAGCATACCTGCGGCTGGAGGAATCGTCAGGGGATGGACTGCTTCTCCGTCGGCCTTCGCGGACTGTCGTCGTCGCTTCATTTTTCTTTCTCTTCAGATCAGAGCTTCTACTATCTTCTGGCGTTGAACGAAGAACCCTCTTCATGTTGATGTAGCTGAATAGCTGAAGGTAGTACACCCTCTCTGATAATAGCTCTGAAATGATTCGTAGCTCTGAAATGATTCCCATCAGTGTTTGACATAAAGGGAGGGTGAAAACGGAATAACAAAAATCAAGGAGGGGCAAAACGGTCTTTTTACACCGCATCTGCCACCCATCACGTGAAGATACTGTACATAGGCGTGTAGGGTGAAATTTATAAACTTTTTGGCTTTTTTAGTAACTTTTTGGCTTTTTGGCTAAAAATGTGGGTTGCCAAACGAGGCCTTAGCATAGCCAAATCAACTCTGAAAATCAAATATGGTGGTCCCAAAACTCACCAAATTATCCCTAAAAAGGGACTTCGAAGCATGCAAGGTAGGGTCTCTTTGGAAGGCCAAAAGGGCCACCAAACAAGAGAAGGAGAGAGGGGGGTCACCCCCTCTAATCATGGCTCTCAAAACAGTGTTCCAGCCACTGAAAATCCACTGGATTTCAGTGGCTAGAAGGCTAAACAAAGCATGTAATTGGGGCTTAGGTGTAAGGCTCAACACAAGGGACAATCAAGCATACAAGGAAGCATGTGGCCTCAAATAAAATAATGCCCTTAATAAAACATGAAGATGATGTCAAAACAAACCTTTTTCCAGTTTATAACAAGTCTCAAAAATGAACATAAATAGGGCTAATCTATCATGCAAAAATGGCCCTAGAAGAGAGAATGGAGACAAGGGACAATAGCTGGCCCCAAACAGTGAAGAGCCCTTCAAAAAAGTTGAAGAGGGGCTTAAAATGAAGCACTTCACAGTTTATGACCAAGTCTAAAACAGCTCATAAATAAGCCTAAAATATCATGCAAAAATCGGCCTAAAAGAGAGTTTAAACACAAAGGGGGAGGAGGAGACCTCAAACAGCAAGAGGTCCTTGATCAAACATGAAAAGGAGCTCAAAATATGACTATTTACAGTTCGGGTCAGAGTCCAAAAAAGTAAGCAACAAAGGCTAAGATTGCATGCAAAATAGAGCAAAAGAGAGAGAAATGAGGCTCACCTTTGTAGTCCAAACTTCCAGCAGCTTTTGGTCCGAGAAATGGTGTTCCTAAGCTCTGAAAAACAGCCTCAAGTTGCTGGAATGGAGTATAGAGGTTGTAGGCTATGAGTGGTAGTGTAAAGGGGGCAAGAACCTTAGGATTTCAAGGGTTTGGAAGAGAGAGATAGGGAGAGAGCTGAGAATTTTTAGAGAGAGAGGAAATTTTTTTCAAGTCGTATCTCTCTTCTTCTCCTCTTCTCCTCTCCTCTGTGAGAGAGCTTGATTGATATAGAAATATATCAATCTGCAGCTCCTCAGAACTCCCACGTCCAAGCATGGGCTGGGGTATGGCCTGGAATGACAGCTGCCAGCTGTCTACAGAGATATCTATTGAAAACCACACTTGGCCGGCCGGCCATCAAAGTGGTCGACCGGCAGTCAAATTAGCCGGCCGGCCATCACATTTGGCCGATTGAAAATCAAGGTGGCCGGTGGTCAGGAGACTTGGTCGACAGGTTACCCCCTTCCCTCAGGAACACATCCACAAGCTCTTGGTGCAAAACCAGACACAAAGCAGTCGAGTCGAGAGATTCTGAGGAAAGGCGCGCAGTCGAGGCCTCCGGGAACTCAAGACGAACACAAACAAGGATGATCACCGAGTGTTCAAACGGTGACATCCAAGTCTTGAGGACGGTCAAAAATGGGGTGTCTACACACTCTCCCAGTAGTTTTGCAGACCTGAAAAAGTACTAAGAGTTTGCAAAGCCCGCTTAAGC
The DNA here is from genome assembly GCF_055761805.1 of Camellia sinensis. Lineage (NCBI taxonomy): Eukaryota > Viridiplantae > Streptophyta > Magnoliopsida > Ericales > Theaceae > Camellia > Camellia sinensis. The sequence goes on from NC_138961.1 coordinate 46,027,409, forward strand.
GCAAGAAGTGCCGCTCGAGCGGAGGAGCAGAAATCTGGGTAACAAAAGTTTAGAAACTAAGCAACTAACCTGTCCCAAAACGTAACCAAAACAACCCAATAGCCAAATTCAAATAAATACAAGGGAATCAAGATAAGATCAACAACAAGAAACCATGAAACCCGAGTTCGGGATACAACAAGGGTCGGGTCAAAACCGGAATCGCTATAATCTTCCCCCCTTAAAGAATTTTGTCCCCAAAATTTCAAATCAAGTTTTAAAACTAAGTTAAAACCAACTACAACCATAATGATAATAATTCAATTCCATCACCATGATAGACAAATTCTCAATACTGAATACGCAATTCATATTTCCAAAACATATCCAATGTTTATAATAAACTCGCATTTCCAAAACATAAACAGCATATACAATGTTTCCGTATTTTCAAAACATATAGAATGTTTTCATATTTCCTTAACACAACGACAATACAATACATATTCAAACATTAACAAATAAGTTCGGATACTTCTCACGGACTACCAACTCACGTTCCCAAGTTGCTTCCTCAACCCCGTGATGTTTACACAATACCTCAACCAAGGGAATTGTCTTGCTTTGCAAGACCTAGTCTCAAGTATCCAAGACTCTCACCGATCTCTCTTTATACGAGGCATCCTCATCTACCTCTAAGTCGGTCCAATCCAACACGTGTGATGGATCCAGCTCATACTTCCGAAGCATACTAATATGGAACATATCATGAACCCCGGAAAGTTGTGGCCGTAAGGCCAAACGATAAGCTACCTCTCTGATCCACTCAAGGATCTCAAAAGGTCCAATGAATCTAGGGGATAACTTCACACTCTTTCCAAACCTCATCAAATCCCTCCTAGGTGATATCTTCAAGAAGACATGATCTCCCACCTCAAAAGACAAAGGTCTTCTCCTACAATCGGCATAACTTTTCTAACGACTCTGGGCAGTAACCAACCTCTTACGAATCAGGGTAACTTTCTCCGTTGTCTCCCGAACTAACTCTGGATCCAACATTGGTGCATCACTCACCTCGGCCCAACACACAAAGGATCTACACGGTCAACCATACAAGGCCTCAAATGGTGCCATGCCAATACTTAACTGGAAGCTATTGTTGTAGGCAAACTCCACTAAGGGCAACTATTTCTCCCATAAACCCTTAAAGTTAAGGACACAATCCCGAAGCATATCCTCAAGGATCTAAATGGTACGCTTGGACTATCCATCAGTCTAAGGATGATACGTAGTGCTAAAGGTCAATCTTGTGCCTGAGGCACCCTATAGGCTCTGCCACAACCGAGCCATAAAGCACGGATCTCTATCCGAAACAATCGTCATAGGGACTTTGTGCAATCTCACTATGTCCCTAATGTAAAGGTCATCAAAATAATCTACCTAGTCACTCACACGCATAGGTATAAAGTATGCCGACTTAGTCAACGGTCAACTACCACCCAAATGACATCACAACAAAATCCATCGTGACATGCTCCCATTTCTACTTGGCTACATGCAAGGGTTACAACAAACCCGCTGGCTTCTGATGTTCGGCCTTCACTTGTTGACAAGTAAGGCACTTAGACACAAACACAGCCACATCCTTCTCCATTTCCCTCCACTAAAACTGGCGACAAAAGTTGTGATACATCTTTGCGCCTCCCAGATGCACTGCAAGGCGTGAATCGTGATACTCTCGGAGTACTTCCTCTCGGCATGACTTCTGCTATGAAGAGACAGTCAAGGTATCTAACACTCGAGTCGGAGTACATGTTCAAGCCTCTTTCTACCTTCTCACTGAAAATTTTCTCCCGGAGGGATTCTACCTCAAGGTCACCCTTCTATGCTTCTATCACTCGGTTCACAAGTGTAGGTTGTGCAACTACCGCAAACAAGGCTGCAAACTCAATAGACTCGCCAAGAGGCAAGTCATACTCTCTAATAGCACCTAACATCTCCCATTCCCATATGGCAATACATGCTACACTACTAATAGATTTCCTACTCAAGGCATCGGCCACAACATTGGCCTTCCCCGGATGATAATGTAACTCGAAATCGTAATCTTCTATGAACTCCATCCACCTCATCTACCTCAGATTCAAGTCTTTCTATGTAAACAGATATTTTAGACTCTTGTGATCAGAAAATACTTCAAACTTCTCACCAAACAAATAATGCCTCCAAATCTTTAAGGAAAATATTACCACCGCTAACTCCAGATCATGAATAGGGTAGTTTCTCTCATGTGTTTTCAACTGCCGCGAGCCATAGGCTACTACCTTCCCTTCTTGCATCAAAACATAACCCAAACCTTCCCGTGAGGCATTACAATACACCGAATAACCCAAACCCATCTTCGGAATAACCAAAACTAGAGCAGTGGTAAGTCTAACCTTAAGCTCTTGAAAAGACTTTTCACAAGTCTCACTCCGCACAAACTTGATCCCTTTCCTTGTCAGTCTAGTCAATGGTGAGGCTAGCTTAAAGAAATCCTTCACAAATCTACAATAATACTTGGCCAACCCCAAAAAACTACGAATCTCGAAAGCATTCTTAGGTTGTTCCCAATCTTGCACTACCTCTATCTTGGATGAATCTACAGCCACCCCTTTCTCGGATACCACGTGCCCTAAGAACTTAGCTTCTCTCAGCCAGAATTCACATTTCCCAAACTTAGCATATAGTTTGTGTGCTCTAAGCTACTCAATTACCACTCGTAACTGTTCCTCGTGCTCCTCCTCAGAGAGTGAGTAAATCAAGATGTCGTCCATAAAGACGACCACGAAACGGTCTAGGAACTCACGGAAGATCCGGTTCGTCAAATCCATAAACACAGCTGGTACATTGGTTAGCCCAAAGGGCATCACTAGAAACTTGTAATAGTCATACCGCGTATGGAATGCCGCCTTTGGGATATCCTCCTCCCTTAATTTCAACTGGTGATAACCCGATCTCAGGTCTATCTTAGACAAGCAGCAAGACCCCTTTAACTGATCAAACAAATCATCTATACGAGGCATTGGGTACTTGTTCTTAATAGTTACCCAGTCTAGCTTTTGGTAATCTATATAAAGTTGCAACGTACCATCTTTCTTTTTGGCAAAAAGGGCCAGTGCTCTCCAAGGTGAAGTACTAGGGCAGATAAAATCCTTATCTAATAATTCCTGGAGTTAGGTCTTCAACTCGCTCAACTCGACAGGTGCAAATCTCACTACAAGAAATTGCACTTTTGGTGACTAAATTTTTAGTCGCCGTTTTCCCGACTAAATAGTTTGGTTGCCAACTTGGTCACGGAAAGACGGTCGGCGAAGGTATTGGCGACTAAAAAAATTTTAGTCGCCGAAAGTCCTAAATTGGCAACTAAACAAGTAGTCGCCAAAAGTAAAGGTATTGGCGACAAAAAAAACTTTAGTCATTAATTTGCTAAATTGGCGACTAATCTTTTAGTCGCCAAAAGCTTTTATCGCGTTTTTAGCGACTAAAACATTTAGTCGCCAAAACTAAATTTATTTTCCACTACTAATTTATTTAGTAGCCAAAAAGATTTTTTTGTTCATCTTATTTTTTTTAGCTACTAAATGTTTTAGTCGCCTGAAGTATAATTTTTTTTAGCTACTAAAAATTTAGTCGCCTAAAGTCTATTTTTTTATTTGGATACTAAAATTTTAATCACCAAAAGTTTTTTATTTCATTTTATTTTTTTTTTAACTACTAACTATTTAGTCACTAAAAATATTTACTACCTTTTTGGCTACCAATTATTTAGTGGCCAAAAATATGATATTATTTTTTTTTAATTTGTCCTTAACCTGTATGTATTCCGTGCAACCTATACCATGTATATAAACAAAACAATACATATATTATCAATCATTTCGCAATTTGCATCCATTTCACTTCCAACCATCCAAAAAGGAATAACTTAATGTCAAATTCCATACAAACTAAGTATATTCCAATCTAAAATAATAATTCCATACAATCATATGAAAACCATTATATTCGTATAGACTCTAGGGATGATAGTGAACTTTTGAAAAGTCTGTCCAATATTAAACCTCATTTTCTAGAGCTTCAACTATATCCTTATCTTGAATGTCACTATGAAAAGCATGCTTCCCGCTGTTGTTACCATTTGTCATATGTAATTTCTCCTGCTCCTCTTTGTATAAACTTTGCAAAAGCAAGTTTTTCTTGTGAGGTTCAGATACATGAGTGGAGAGATCAATAGTCTTGCATGTTGGCAAAGTGAATGTTAGGTCCTAGTCATTAAAACTCAACTCTTACAGATCCAATCTTTACATTCAAATGGACAAAGAGTGACACCTACTATATGCATAATATATAGATCAACACTACATAAAAACTCACATTATCCCAAAACAACACAAAACCCCATATAATTTTCCATCACCACCATTCCAAAATGAGCAAATTTCCCAAAACTAGTGTCAAATAAATTGTTGCATACTAATACACCCTCGGATAGACAAAATGACAAAACTAATGCGAAAATTATAATATCCAGCAACAAGCATTCAAACCAAAAGATAAGAGAAGAAAACAATTTAAATTCCTTAGCACTCCAAGTACACGAATGAGTATAAATGAATATAAGTTTTCATGGAAGTCAGGTAGTATCCCAATTTTATACCATATCAATTTTTACATCATCTCAAAATTTTAATACAAAGCTTAAAATTCTAAAATTGTATTAGTCTAAATATTTTTAGTCTAAATATTAGTCTAAATTGTATTACATCATCTCAAAATTGTATTAGGCTAAAATTCGAAAATTGTATTAGTATTCCAATTTTATACCATATCAAGGGTAATGACAAATAACAACAACCAACCAACCAACCATATAAGTACAGTGAACACAACATTAGACAACTTTCTACAAGAAATTTTGTTGAAGAGAAAAATGCCTGCACAGTTGCTAGGCAAAAGAGTGCAATCCCAATGTTGCGATGATGAGTGTATTGCACCCCCTTTGATTCACTTCCAAGCTTAAGTCATGTTCCCCATCTAGCAACCCCAATAACATAGGAAGAAAACTGGCAAAGGCTGTGGAGATAAAACCAAGCAAGATCTGCCGACTAGAAAGTTCTCAAGTATCTCTCGATGATGGCTTCAACAGGAAACATGATTCCCCAACTCACAACATTCAAAACCCCATGAAGCTAACACAACAATAATCTAATTCAATTACCGAACGATAACTAAAAAAATTATTAACCGTTCCATTCTTTTCTGATTTTCTTTCTCTCTTTCTCTCTCTCTCTCTCTCTCTCTCTCTCTCTCTCTCTCTCTCTTTTACTCATTAACCGTTCCATTCTTTTTTGATTTTCAAATTCGTTTGTGTTCCTTGCTTGGTTACCAAGAAAATAGTGAACGTTGTTGAAAATTTTCAAAGTGCTAAAGCTAAAGAATGAAGATGAATAATTTAAGGAAGGTAAAGATAAATAGATGGGTTTTACATGGCTTGAGTGATAGAATGAAAGCCAATGAGCCAACCAAAGCTGATAATAGATTGCTACAGTTGCAAGAAAGCCAGATAAAGTAGAAGAATGTTGGAAGATGAGGAATATAAACCTCTTTCTCTCTCTCTCTCTCTCTCTGCCAAAGAAAAAACCAAGCACTTCTCTTTATGCTATGCTTAACTCTCTTTAGTATTCCAAGCTCTTCACTCTATGCAATAAAAATCACACCCTTGGTTTCTTGTGCTTATTTGATTTCCCTTTATCTCTCTCTCTCTCTCTCTCTCTCTCTCTCTCTAGAGTGTGCAAACCATTCAAAGCTTCCACTTAGAACCCCAATAGCTTACTTCATATATGGCCTTGTTTTGTCCCCTTCTGTACTATACCCTGCAGCTGATAGTTCTATTACCAAGAAACCTTTCATATGATGATTTTGCTTTCTTTTCTATATTTTCTTCTAGGTAATTGTTGAGTGATAAAACCGTCCAAACAATTCCAAAATCACCCATTTCAGTTTCATAAAAACCACTAGCTCCACAATTTCACTTACAACAAATTCATTTTTTATTTGGAAAAAAAAATAAAAAAAAAGTTTATTTCAAAGATTAAAGAAACAAAAAAGCAAATATAATACCTAAAACGGAAAGAAAAAGAAACAAAAAAAACATAGTTAGGCTTGTGGGTTAGAATTTTGAGAAGCCTAAGAGACATTTTATCAAACAATTTGAAGGCATCATTTCATATACACATACAGAATTCAAATTCCTAAAACCCCACCAGAACAATATGCCAATGAACCCATCATTTCATATACACGTACAAATAGGTACAAACATATAAATCAACAAATTCAACAAAAGTTCATAGTTTCCTCTACAATGTGCAAATGATTATTAGTACCTTCAAGATTCCAAGTACTCTGGTGACATCTTCCTTCATGAGTTTCTTCCTCAAATCCTTACAATACATCAAACTTAGAGCCTCAATGTAAACTTCAACGTCATCACAGTCAGCAATCTCGACAATGTAGGGGTTAGAAGTTCGCTGCTGCTTCGACCACCGATCAGAAAGCTTAACCGCGAAGAATCAGTTGTGAGCAACCAAGATCTGCCGATGAACATTCAAGGAAATAGTGGGTTTGTCCTTGGAACTCAACGCGAGCTTCACATCGCTCGAATTGAGGAGTCCATAACTTGAGGAGCAGTAGTGGGCGAGTAATGAATCTTGAGATTTGACGGAGAGTCAACAAGCGAAGGCAATAATGAAATGGACATGGGGTTAGGGTTTGAGTAGCGTTGGGAGGAGGAGGGAGGTGGAGGAGAGGGCGGAGAGAGAGGGAGGGAGAGGAGCAGCGGAGAGGGAGAGGCAGAGGGAGAGAGAGAGAGACACAGGCGCTAGTTTGTGGTTTGGAAACCAATTATATATATATTACACCATTAGCGACTAAACTTTTTTAGTCACCAATTAATTTATAAAACCCTCCAAAATTTGAAAAATCCCTCCAAATATTTTAGTTTTTTGGTGACTAAAATTTATTTTTCTCGCTGAAAATAAATTTTTGGTAAAAAAATATTTTTTTTATTTCTGTTTGGCAACTAAATGATTTTAGTAGCCAAAACTCGATATACGGCAACTAAAATATTTTTTGTCGCTGAAAATATGTTTTTGGCGACCAAACTTTTAGTCGCTAAAGATAAAAAATAATTATTTATTTTTTATTCGGCGACTAAATGGTATTAGTAGCCAAAACTCAACATACGGCGAGTAAAATAATTTTTTTATCACCAATTCTGGTATTTTTAGCTACTAAATTTTTTTTTAGTCGCCAATAATCAATATATCCCGACTAAAAAAAATTAGTAGCTAAATATTATATTTTTTCCGACTAAAAAATTTTTTGGTCGCCAATTCCATAACTTTTGGCAACTAAATTTTTTTTAGTCGCCAATTTTGATCGCCAGATGTGCATTTTCTTGTAGTGTCTATACAATGCCATAGAAATCGGTGTCGTGCCAGGCACTAAATCAATAGAGAACTAGATCTCTCGGTGAGGTGGTAAACTGGTAAGATCCTCTGGAAAAACATCCGAATATTCACAAACTACCATTGGCAACTCAACTCGGACCCCATCACACTCAATACTCAAGAAGTTGGCAAGAAGGCAACTAAGCTCACTCCATCCACACAGATCATACACCGATGATAAGACTCTATCCACCCGATCCCCCTATAGTCGCCCCATTTTGATCGTCCTCAAGACTTGGACGTCATCGTTTGAACACTCGATGATTTTCCATGTTCGTGTTCGTTTCGAGTTCCCAAAGGTCTCGGCTGCATGCCTTGCCCTAGGATCTCTCAACTTGTCTGCTTTGTGCTTGGTTGTGGACCAAGGACTTGTGGTTTTGCTTCTGAGGGAAGAGGGTGGCTTGTTGGCCATCCCCACACCCTATCGGCTATGGCATGATGCCATCGGCCATAAATGTTGGCCGGTCGGCACTTATTTTGGTCGATCGGCCATATTTTCTGGCCGAGACCTTTTCTTTGCGTTTTTTAGGCATTGTGCATGCCAGTTGTACCAGCTGGTGAGCACGGACTCTCCCCTCCATACACGTGTATGGAGGGATTTGAACCAAAGCTTAGCATCTCCAAGAAGCTTTGAATTTGATTTCCTATAAGAGGGGAGCCCCCCTCCCTTTCCATAGGTTCAGCAAAATAGATATAGAGCTCATATATCCCTCTCTCTCTCTCTATATATATATATATATATCTATATTTGTGTGTGTGTTAGTGCCTTAAAGGTGTATTTTGTTCATACTTTTGCACTAGAGCACCTAGTAGAATACCTTCCTATGGTTGCTGAGGCACTAGGAAGTTGGTTTCAGAGTTCTTGGGCTGGTTTTGATCCAAAGGAGTAGCTGAAGTTGTGTTCTTGAAGGTGTTCTTCAAGGGTGAGCAACTAACCTTTTGTTTTCCCATTTTGGCATAAGCTTTTAGACCTATTTGCATATTGTTTCAAGCTTAACTGTAAACTGAAAAAAGTTCTGTTTTTGTGTGCTTAAGATGATTGTTTAAGGTCACTTTTTGGTTAGGGGCTGTCTACCCCCTCTTAGGCCTTGTTTGGCCTTGTTTTGAGCCACCTCTTTTGGCCTTTGTTCTTGCCTTTGCATGACCTTTCTACCACTGAAATCCAGAGGATTTTCAATGGTGGAAAGGTAGTTTTAGAGTCTTGTATAGGGGAGGGACACCCCTCTCTCCTTGTGTCTCATTTGCTTGTGTTATTGGCTCATAATGGCAGCATGTTTGCTTAGCGTGTTTTGGCTTGATTTCAGCAAGTATTTGGTGTCATTTGGTCATGATATACCTCTGTTTTAGGTTGGTTTAGTGGTCTCTTGCATGCACCGTGTACTTGCCTTGTAATCTCCCCTATTGCCTTAACATGCATCTTGCATTTGGACTATCATGCTTGCATATTTTGGCTCAACTCAAAGAAACTTTTAGTCATATTTTAGCATGCTAAAGCTCTGTTTGGTGTTGTTTTGATCATATATGTCATGTTTTGTATAGCCATAAGGCACCCTAGCTTGTTAGCTTTGAGGGTCTAAGTCACATGAGTGCATTACTTGGCTCATTTCAATGATTTGGCATCATCTCATATGGCATTTCAGTCCATGTTTCATGCTCATATACTTGCATTTGCCATCCTTTCAAAGCTTTGAAGAGTTAGTGTCTTATGCCTTAAGAGTGCATCATTGTGCATGCCACCATGCTTAGGCATTTGGGATGCTATCTAAGTGGGTTTTGGGGCTTATTTTGACATACAATAACTCTGATTTTTATTGGTTAAGTCATGCCATACTTGGTAGTAATAGGTCTAGTGTAACACCCCTTTGTAGCCTTACATGCTTCATGTTTTGTGCTCACCTTTCTAACATGTTTTGGCCTCATTCCATGCATGTTCTAGCCTTGTCTTGGTCTACCTTGGGACTGTTTTAAGTCGCTTTGGCCCTTTGGGGCTCACTTGTTATGGTCATAGTGTAAACCACTTTGCTAGCCTTAAGCCTTGAGCTTTCTTGCATGTTATGCTTGACTTGTATGTATGATTTGGCATCATCCTTGACATCATTTCAGAGCATGTAGTGTTGTCACGCTTGCATGCTTTTCACTCTTTGAGTGCTTTTGAGAGTTGTCCTCTTTGTGCCTAAGTGATGGACCAATATGTGTACATGTTTGTTTTGCATGTTGGTGCCTTAGTTTTAGTGTTTTGGCCACTGATTGTGGCATGGCTGAGGTCTGTCCATCTTCGGTATAAGTCCATTAGGTATGTGGTTTGCATTATATGCTCGCATACTTAGATTGCATTACATTATGCAAGCTTGGCACATTACGTGTTTGCATGTTTAGGTTGCATGTCTATTGCATAATTAGTTGCATTGCATGACATTAATGCATACTTGCTTGCATACTCATATTGCATTGGGTTTGTTTCCATGCCATCAGTCTTGTTGTACTGCATAATGTCCGCATGATGCATTGCATTTGGCATACTTGTATTGCATTATGTTTGGTTTGGGGTGTCAAGCCAAACACGAGGAACGTTCATACTTGAAGTGATGAAACGTGCCTCAATCCTCAGTCGCCGACACTCTTGATCAAGCGTGATAGAGTTCTTGGCCTTCATCTATTTTTTGTTGCATTCATTCCACATTGATTTGCACACTTGGCTCCTTTGGCCATCATGCATTGAAATGCGCGATTAATGGTCCGAGGGTCGAGAACCATACTCCCTTGAGTCCATGACATGATGGGGTGGGTGTTTGTGCACACATTGCCTTAAAAATGCATTGCCATGCTCTATTTGTCCTCTGCTGTAGCAAAACAGCATTCTGCAAGAAGATATGGCCAACCGGCCATCTTCAGTGCCGATCGACTAAACATTGTTGGCCGAGATCCTCACAAATGGTCGGTGACCAATTCCACATGGTCGATGTTCCTATATCTTGGCCGGTGACATCTCACAGTGTTCAGGGAGTGGTTCGGAAGCATCCTCGGGACTTGTGCAGTTTTCAGAGGTGCAAAACAGTGCAAACAGAGGCAACATGTGGCATGGCAACGGGTTTCCGAGCGAGGCGATCGAGCATGCATCATTCAATCATTCCGAGGCGGAGCTGCGGCGGCCTCTTTAGTTTCATAGCTTAGTTAATTTGTTTAAATTAGTTAAGGGTTTTGTAATATTTAATTAGCTAGGGTAGTTGATTAAGTATTCGGTTTGTATTATTTATTCGGACCCCCTGTCGAGAGGGCGAATTTTGTAGTAAGTGTGCGTGAGTGTGTGAATGTCTTCCAACCCCACGTCTTTCTTCCTTTTACTTACCTACTTTCAATGGTTAGTTTTAGGTCATGTTTCAATTAGCATCCTTATGCTCGCATGTTTGCATTCATTCGTCTGTCTTGCATGCATCGGGCTCGGCGCATCATACAAACTGCATAGTATTTCAATTCCAACTTGAATATGTGTATCGAGTTGTCGCATTCCACATGCCATTCTTAGATTGGCCGAGCCTATTCTAGTTGCATTTTTGCATGTATTGCATTAACCATCTTAACATGAACTAGGATCATGCATTTGATTACTAACTAGCTATTGTTTTGGCTCGGAATACTAGGTAAACATTTACGCTTTAGCATACCGCATGTGTGTAAGTGTTGCCATGATAGCATGCTCGCCATGAGGCTACTTGCTTGAATGATATAACTGCATAAATGCCTGTGGGTGAAGGTTGGATTACTCGAATTGGAACAATTCATCGAAATGCGAGTTTTAAGCCCACCTGATTGTGGCAAAATCATGTTTTCTAAAGCCCACTTGAGGGTGGCAAATCCATGTCTTAGCCTACTTGCGAGTAGCATCGTCAAACCATTTTCAAACAAACATGAGATGTGTTGTTCCAACTTAGGCGATCTAGTCTATACTTGTGTGTTGTGCGCATCACATAGTAAATTCTAGCTAATAACCGGAATAAGAACGCATATGTTTTCAAAAACAAGATATCATGTTTAGTAGTGGCCGATCTTTGATCGGGCGAGCGGGGGTGCTCATTGCATGACCTTCCCCAATCGTACCCAAGTTCCCGAGCCAAGGCAACTTTGATGATGACGGACACGTGGCCTTAAGCACGAGTCAGGGTTTCCTAAATTCCCCCAAAATAAAATATTTAGGTGGCGACTCTGTATCTGGCAAAGTAGTCCATGTTTGGCACTTCTTTCTTAAAAATCAGTTTTCCAAAATGATTTGTCGGATTTGGACTCTTTGGTGATTTATCAATCTCACATCGCACATTGTGAGATCAGATTAAGAACCGTGACATTTGAGTCCGAACTATAGTAGCAAAGCCCTCGGGGCGCGCCTACAATTTTTGGCAACTCTGCTGCGGAGATTAGAGAACTTGACTCGAACTCATGATATCTTGTTTTGATTACACTTATGTGTTTCTTTGCATTTGCATGTGCATTGGTGCGCCTAGGACACCGTATTTTCCGTATGCTATTCCTGAACAGTTTGCCGGAGGCATGCTTTGAGAAATGTGCCATAAGGCTGACCGGTTACGGGCTCTGCCACGACGGGAACACAAACCTCGGTTTTTACCGGGGCACCCTTTTTGACCATTCAACTTAGTGCATATCGGAATCCATAGTGACTATTCCAAACTAGGATAGGTTGCTTTCTCGATTGTAGGTTGTTTGAAAACCGCTGTGTGCGTAGTGAAACCCTAGCTTCTGATAATAGGACAAGGAAACCCTACCCCAACATAGGGGTGTTTTGGCCCTTGCTTGCTTGTTATGTGCTTTTTGACTTGGCCTCTACAGGTATGCACGTATCAGTCTGCAAGTTTGGGTATCAGGCCTGCGGGCATCAACATCAGTACTTTGAGAATCAATTATATTTACGGGTATCAGATTCAGATTTGGGGGCAGTGATTTGGGAATAGTGATCAGTGGTTAAGAACAGTCCATTCAACTTATATTTGCCAACTGCGTGCTGTCTTTATTTAAGCTGTTATGCTACCCGTTTTTTTGTTCGTTTCTGTTCATTATTTCCTTATTATGCTTTATTTATCTTTTTGCAAGGTAGTTTAGCACCATTAATTCCGACCAGGAAGATATCCCCCGAGCACTCTGGGTTAGAGGTCGTAGACTTAATCGATCTAGGGATCTGATAGACAGACAAACAGTGTTTCTTTCTCTACCCCCGGTTGCCAGACGGAGGTCAAAAGGGTGCAGTGTATCGGTACAGCGGTCGTCAGATCAGTGGTCTACCCCACCAGTGAACAGTCAGGCTGAGGTCTCAGTTTCCATTGTAGGGATAGATATACCAGTTATTCAGCTAGATCAGCATAACATGGCAGGAATGGAGGAGATGATGCGTCAGCTCTAGGAAAGTATGAGAACTATGCAGCAGGACGCTGCCCGTCAAGCAGAATTTGCCAAACAACAGGCCGAGGTCGTGACCCAACAGGCAAAGTTAATCGCCAGGTTACAGCAGCAAACCGGAGCATCTGCTTCACACCAAGTTCCTCCCCCACCAAGAGCTCCAATACCCGGGGATACACCAAATGTCCAAGAAGATACGGACGTTTCGACAGGGCCGGCTCCGCCCCCAATCCTACCCTAGCTATCCAAAACACCTACCAACCTACCGGATTCTCCCTTTGAGTTTGAGGTGGACCCCACAGCGTTGAAAGTGAGCAAGCTTGAAAAGCTATTCAAGAAATCTCTGGGTGTGAAGTCCATTCCCGATATTGAGGATGGGTACACCGACTCGGCCGTGACGCCGCCAGATCAGTTTAAAATGCCGCACATCGACCGCTTTGATGGGTCTGGGGATCTGATGGTGCATCTACGGTTGTTTTCAGATATACTGAGGCCGATGGGCCTCTCCAGATTATAGAAGCTTTCTTTGTTTGCCCGGACCTTGTCGGGTGTAGCGGCCATCTGGTATGCAAAACTGGAAGATTCTGTCAAGAGAAACTGGGAGGAGATGATCGAGGCCTTCATACCTTAATACTCTTACAATACACAGATCGAGGTCACAACCCGTGACCTTGAGACAACTAGGCAAGAGCCGAAGGAGAGCTTCTCCGATTTTGTGACCCGGTGGAGGGCCAAGGCCTCGATGATGACCATCAAGCCTGTTGACAAAGATCATATTCGGATGGTTGTGCGCAACCTCCAGCCCAAACTTATGCAGAAGATGATCGTTCTCCCTCTCTCCACCTTTGCAGATTTACATGAGATAGGGGTGCAGATCGAAGACGCTATGAAGCAAGGCCTCATTGATAATGAGAGAGAACAGCCCAAGAGGACATTCAACTGCAGTACGAATGCAGGCACAAGCAGTGCTGCAGCTGCCAGAGCTTTAGATGTGAGTATGGTCACCACCACCACCACCACCCCAAGAACCCTTTCAGCTACACCATTCACCGGTGCGTCTGGAAGTAGCTCACAAACAACCAAGTTTCCACCCAAAGGCCAAAGAACCTTTACCTCCACTATACATGTCTTTGTCTAAGGCTTTGGAGGTTTTAATCAGGAAAGGACACTTGAAGCCCCTAGAGCTGCGGGCATTGCCAGAAAAACTTCCCCCCTCCCACAACCCAGCTAAATACTGCGCATTTCACCAACAGCATGGTCATGACACCGACCAGTGCTATAGATTGCATCATGAGATTCAGGATCTCGTTGACAATAGGGTGATCGTGCCTCCGGAGAAACCAAATGTCACAACCAACCCTCTCCCACCACATAACCAAGCTTCACCTCCCAAACGCATCAATTTGATCCAAACAGGGGTTGTGTCATACGACCCTAGTATATATATCACCCCTTCTCACCTACCTAAGCCGGAGGTGTTCATTCCTGACAGCACTGACTTGTGCGTGTTGGACATCTCCCAAACCCAACCTGAAACGGTGGTGGTAGCTATCGACGATAGAAGTGGGTCGACTATGGAGGCAGATGAGAATACAAATACAGAGCCTGAGAGGTCTGCAAACGTCATGTACAACCCGAGTGGTTACATTACATCAGCAGGCCAGGCTAGGCCGAATATGGAATTGCCAGTGGGGGCAGAGGTTTGTGTAGTGCTGGAGGATGGACTTAATCAGGGGCTGGATGACCTAGCAGAACTAGAAGAGGACATTGCTAACCTTTAGTTTTTCAACGAGCAAGATCTGGGAGATGTGACAGCCAATTGGTTTGATTTGGATAGGGTAGCAGAGTCTACTAGATGGCTTGACGACCAGCCGAATATTGTTGAACAATCTCAGCTAGAATAGGGTCCATCAGGGATGGGGACATCAACTGTGGCCGGAAGGGCCGGGAATCTGGATGCATCGCCGGAGAGCGCTGGTGTTAAGAATTTTGCTCGAGATCCGGGCAATTTGAATATAGGAGATATTGAACAGCAAGCTGCGCTAAAGCAGTCTGAGCGGGAAAGGATCAAGGATTCTGAGAGGGCCAGAAAGGCCAAAGCCCCTGCGGGGACAGAACGTGTTGTATGCACAGGAGCAAAGCGTACTGCAGGCACGGGAACGGAAGGTGCTGTGGACACAGGAATAGTTGTAACGGAGCTGGACAGGTGTTTGTCGGCTGCCGATGGCATGTGGTGGGAAGATGACGACCTATGTCTTGCCCACACAGATGAGGACTGGGGAGTAACCAGCTAGATGATACCTGGTACATTGGCGAAGTTGATCACATGACTAGGAGCGGACGGTATTTCAAACCCCCACACCTAGATCAACCAGAGGCGTCCGGGAAGGATAAAGAGGCGGAGAAGCAGGAAGAAAAGCTGCTCGAAGAGGAGGCTGTGCTAAAATAGTTAAAGAAGATACAAGCAGACATCTCCATTTGGGGACTGCTTATGGCTTCAAGAGTACATAGACAAGCTATCCTTTCTGCAATGGACAAAGCCAAACTTTCAATAGACACCACGCCCGAGCAGCTGGTATGATTGGTTTTTTCGGGAGGAGCTTCCCTGACGTTGACCTTTTCTGACAAGGAACTGCAGCCTGAGGGCACAAACCATAACAAACCGCTCTACATCTTTGTGGAGTGTAGAGACAAGTGGATACCGGTAGTTCTTGTCAACACGGGATCCGTTAATAACGTGTGCTCGTCGAGGACGGCATATGCAATCGGGTTGAAGTTCGTGGACTTTATGCCAACTGCCCAAGTGATAAGGTCTTATGACAATACTAGCAGAGAAGTGATGAGGACTGTGCATATTCAGACCAAGGTTGGTCCAGGACATCACGAGATTGACTTTCATGTCTTGGACGTTCCCGCAACCTTCAACTTACTCTTTGGGTGGCCGTGGCTGCACCAGGTGAAGGCAGTCTCTTCCACCCTGCATCAGATATTGAAATACCCCCACGGGAAGGGGGTGGCTATTGTTTTTCGGAATTCGTCAATCCATCCGCCACCAAAGGTGTCTACACCGGTCTTGGAAATCTAGCATGGCACAAAGGATGTGTTCCTGTCAGGATTTACCCTGGCCGAGGCCCGAGTTGTTCAGAACATCTTAGCTGTTGATGAGGAGTTATATGTCAGTGCGCAGTATGTGTACCTCATGAACAAGCTCCAGCATATCCCTGTGATAGGATTAGGAAAGGGCCGGAAGGCATCGCAGTATCGGCCGAAGTGCCGCACAACCCGCATACCTTTGGCTTAGGCTATCTACCTACCAAAGAGGACTGGGTGAGGAAAGGCAAAGAAATGGCCAGGAGAGCCAGGGCCAAGCAGACTGGGAGGCATTTGGATTTGATGCATCGGCCTATCCAGGGCACCCTAAACGGACGCTTCGTCCGGGAGGGGGAAGACTTTCCATTTTGCTGCTTCCCAGAGCCATTGTTGAATGTCAAGAAGAGGCGCCTGCCGGGTTTTGAGATATTCTTTGATTTGCAATTGTCCGGGGATGATGTTGCCGAGGAGCAGACGGACCCATCAGTTGAGGTTGAGCAGTGTAAGGAAGTGGATTCCGAGAGCACCGAGATTGAAATGGGGGTAACACTGGCTTGTCTACTATCAGATCCTCCGATCGTACATGAGTGCTTGGGGGGTGACCTCTCAATGTCCATGATTGGGAATGAAGCGGCTGCGAGCCCATCTGCAAACATTTTGGATGCATCCATTGCACCTTCCCTCGTCTGGCAGTACGAGGAGGGATTCTTATCAAGCAGCATCGGGTCAGGTAGTGAGCCGGAATCTGATTCCACCGAGTCTGTAGAGTCGGAATCAGGTTCCAGCTCGTCTAAGTCTGAGTCCGGTATTCCTGGGGGTGACAACCCGGATGCCACAGTCCTGTCTACGTCGTCTTTTTCTTTTTCCTTTGAGTTTGTTGTAATAGAGGAATCAGGCGACTTGGAAGTGATTGATGAGAATGAAATGGTTGTGGGGCGACTTGGAAGTGATTGATGAGAATGAAGTGGTTGTGGCTTTTGAGTATTTTTCTGTGCCTTTGATTTATTGCATTAATTCAGACTTTCAAAACTTCGATGAAAACGACGAGGAAGAAATTCCTCCGGTTTTGAAATATTTGCTAGATCAAGAGCAGGAGAGGTTTGTAAAACCGCTGGTTGATGAAATCATCCAAATTAATGTTGGTATTGAGAAGGACCTGCAGCTGGTCCAGATCGGGTCCACGTTGTCTTCGGAGGAGCGCGAGCGCTTAGTCGCTTTATTAAAAGGTTTCAAAGATGTTTTTGCGTGGTCCTACGAAGACATGCCTGGAATCAATCCTGAGATTGTACAGCACCGGATCCCTCTTGACCCAGAGGCCCGACCTGTCAAATAGAAACTCAGAAGGATCCGCCCCGACTGGGCCATCAAGATAAAAAAAGAGGTCACCAAGCAAATCGACGTAGGGTTCCTACTGGTATCTAAATACCCAACTTGGTTGGCCAACATAGTTCCAGTACTGAAGAAGGATGGTAGGATTCGGTTATGCGTGGATTTCAGGGATTTGAATAAAGCCAATCCGAAGGATGACTTTCCTCTGCCGCATATCGACGAGTTGGTGGACTTCACTGCGGGGCATGCATTGCTTTCGTTTATGGATGGCTTTTTAGGCTACAACCAGATCGTAATGGCACCCGAAGACCGGGAGAAGACTGCTTTTACCACCCCGTGGGGGACCTACTGTTACAGAGTGATGCCGTTTGGGCTGAAGAATGCTGGAGCTACATATCAACGGGCTACGACCACGATATTGCATGACATGATCCACAAAGAGGTTGAGGTTTACGTGGACGACATGATTGTCAAGTCCAAAGAAAGAGAGGGCCACTACACCGCCTTACAAAAGTTTTTCCAAAGGATTAGAGAATTTTGGTTGCGGCTGAACCCTCAGAAATATACATTTGGTGTTAGAGCAGGAAAAATGCTAGGGTTCTTGATTACACAGAGAGGTATCGAAGTCGACCCTTCCAAAATCAAGGCCATCTTAGAAATGCCACCACCGAGGACTGAAAAGGAGGTGCAAGGCTTTCTAGGTAAAGTGCAATTCATAAGACGGTTTATTGCTAAATTAACCTTGACTTGTGAACCACTCTTTGGTCTCCTGAAGAAAGGAATGAAGTTCCAATGGGACGGTCGATGCCAAGCTACTTTTGAACAGATCAAGCAATACTTACAGAACCTACCCGTGTTGTCACCGCTTGAGCCGGGGAAACCGTTGATTTTGTACCGTTTAGTAACTGAAACTACAATGGGCTACATGCTTGCACAGGAGTCTGAGGACAAGGTGAAGAGAGCTATCTACTACCTGTGCAAGAAGATGCTGGATTAGGAGACCCGTTACACTCCGCTGGAAAAGGCTTGCTTAGCCTTGGTATGGGCTACCAGGAAGCTACGGCACTACCTGCTAGCTCACTCTGTAATGTTGGTTTCAAGATTAGATCCCATCAAATATCTCTTCGAGAAACCGGCACTTACGGGTAGGCTAGCTCGTTGGTTGCTTCTGCTTTCCGAATTCGATCTAAAGTATGTGACGCGCAAGTCAGTGAAGGGGAGAGCGGTAGCAAAGTTCCTAGCCGATCACCCAGTTGAAGGGGATGAAGCAGTTGAGTACCTATTCCTAGACAAGGCCATTCTGCATGTTGAAGAAGAGTTTTGGACGTTGTATGTAGCGACCCTAATTTTCTTAAGTCATTATTTTATTATTATTATGGTTATTGTTATCTTATTTTATTTTTTGGCTTTATTAATTGGGTGGTTACATGAAATTTAATGTGATATTTAATGATATTAATTGGGTGGTTACATGAGATTTAATGGGATATTTAATGTTGTAATTAATAAATTTAATGTATATATATTTAATCTTATATATATAGTAACATAGAAGTATTCAACTAGGTTGAAGAGATCAAAAGAAAAGAGAAGAAAGAAAACAAAAACGAGAGAGAGAGAAAGAGGAGAGGGAAGAAAAGGAAAGATTAGGGTTTTGTTTTGGTGGCTCTATTAGTTTGCCAGATATTCTTTGATCTTCTATAAAATATTGTGAGTACAAAACCCACTTCCTTTTATTTATGTTTAATTCGTGTTTTTATTTATTTATTTTTTATTTGATGTTGGATTGATTTTGTATTTGCATGTAAATGATGGATTGATTTTACTTATTTTGATTAGTTGTGTATGCCTTGTTTAGGATTTTTATATGGATTTATTTTATGGTTGTAATTACACTCATGGTCATATGAAATTAAAATTAATTAAGAACCTATAAATAAATTCCTTCTACTCCACCATGACTCCATGGATTGTTGTTTTATTTGAGTGATGGTGAGAAAGAGGGTATAAAAAAAGTGAGGATTATGAGATTTATTTGAATGCCTTAGGCTCGGCATTGTTATGTTTATTCTCATGTGAGAGATGTTGTGTATATATATATTGTTGCCTCGTTCTCATGAGTAGACGAGTGCTTTGATTTGCGCGCGTACGTATATCCTAACCATCCGGGGAGTGTGAGTCAAACTCGGGACGATATCCCCGTGCAAGTTTGGCTTCGGAGCGGTGTTAGGTATACGGGAGGCACATGGGATATATGTGTAGGCCTGAAGGGGAGGGTCGAAGTGGTGGAGTTAAGGTACAAAGAATTTAATTACGAGGTTATTGGTATAGTGTGAATTGTGTTGTTTTGTAGATCCTGAAAAATAGTAAACGACTTTGGTAAATTATGAAATTTGAGCAGAGGCATGTATACGGGATTTTAGACAACTTTTTTTGTTTTAAGTTGTTATTAAAAAGATTGATTATAACTTATAATCGGATGATCTTGATTATTGTAGTTTTGATTTATTTTAGCAATGCAGAGTTTAGAACTTGTTTTTAGGAAATTTAATTCTGTACAACTTTCGTTCTTTGAGTTTTGGTCAATTCGAATTATTTAAGCATGAAACGGTGCATTTTTATACTTCTTTAGCAAATTGCTTCTGGTTAAATTATACTAACTTTATTTTGCAAGATGGTGGGTCTTACTAACTTTTCATGCAGGGCTGACCCACCATATTTTTATTTCTATTTTGTCTATTTTATAATCAATTTATATTTCGTTGAGTACGAGAAAGAAACTAAATGCCACTGTATCTTGAGAAACTACCCATTTGTCTCGGTGCAGTTGGAACTACTTGTCTTGTCCCGTAACAAGAATTAAATGTATTTTTGTTTGTGTCTGGTGGGCACGTGGGTGTCAATTCTTGTACTCATACCAGTATACCTGTATACTGACCTGTTTTGTCTCTTGGCAACTCGGGTGCGTTCTGTTTGAGCGCAGCCAAGCTTCCTTTGCAGGATTAGTTGAGGCTACGGTAGTGCCGTGGAATTACTTTAGTTGTTGGACTTGTTATTGGGATTTCTTTTGTTTTCTTGAGCTTAGGGTTGATAATAGTTTATGTATTTATTATTTGTTTTTATGACTTTAGTATTGGAATAATTTGGCATGGTTTGTAACTGTATTTTATTTAAGTTGTTTGGACTATTTATTGTTACCTTGATGTTGAGGTATTGGTTAGCTATGAATTTATGGTGGATGGTTTGGTTTGCGTTTAGTTTTTTGATTCACCCCTAGGATTTGGATGACGGAATATTGATTGGGGTTAGTCCTAATTTAATATTTAATTGTCCGAATTTTGGGGCGTGACATTGTACTTTGACGAAGCGTCAAACCAATACGGGTATGGGATAGGGGTGTTGCTAATAGCGCCCGACAATTCCCGTATACCTCTAGCATTCAAACTTCGGTTCAAAGTCTTGAACAATGAGGCAGAGTATGAGGCATGTATTGCTGGACTACAAGTAGCTCTGGAACTAAGGGCAAAATGGTTGGACATCATCGGGTACTCGAACCTTGTTGTATCTCAAGCAAAAGGAGATTGGAAAGTCAAAGAAGAAAAGATGAGAATATACCACCAAACCTTGGACTTGCTGATTCCTCGGTTTGAGAAGCTGAACTTCGCTCATCTACTAAAAGAGAACAACAAGTTCGCAGATTCACTAGCAACTCTATCCTCTATGATAGACATCCCTTTTGGAGTCCGGATGCGTTCGATCATCATCGAACAAAAATTTGCGACGGCCTACGAGTTGATTGTCGCCATAGATGAGGCACAAGAAGAGAACCCCTCGTATTACGATGTCTGGAACTTCTTGGAAAAGGAGGTGTATCCACCAAGAGCAAATGCCAAGGATAAAAGGGCAATTCAGAGAATGGTTGCTCAGTTCATCGTCTGCAGAGGAAAACTGTACAAGAGATGTCATCTCGGGATGCATAAGCTGTGTGTTGATGCTGGAGAATCGAAGCGCATGATGGAGGCCATCCATGGAGGAGAGTGCGGAGCGCACATGAACGGGGTGATGCTAGCCCGAAAAATTCTCAGACAGGGTTACTACTGGTCCACCATAGAGGAGGATTGTATAGGCTTTGTCCGGCGATGCCACAAATGTCAGATCCATGCAAACTGCATGAACATTCCGCCGTCGAAGTTGTACAACATGACTTCACCATGGCCTTTTTCAGTCTGAGGGATTGATATGATCGGGGCTGTCATTCCAAAAGGGTCCAATGGGCATGAATTCATTTTGGTCGCGATAGACTATTTCACAAAGTGGATTGAGGCCCAATCTTATGCGGTGTTGAAGGCGTCGCACGTTGCAAAGTTCATCAGGAACAACATCATCAGTCTCTACGGGGTGCCGAACGAGATTGTTTCAGATAATGGTTCCACTTCAAAAAGGAAGTGATTGACTTGTTGGAAAAATTCAACGTGGCTTTTCACAAGTCAGCTAACGGAGCAGTTGAGGCCGCCAACAAGAACATCAAGCGTATTCTGTAGAAGATGGTGGAAACCTATCGGACTGGCCAGATAAGCTGTCGTTTTCTCTGTGGGCTTCAATTCGAACTTCTATTGGGGCGACTCCGTATTCCTTAGTCTATGGGATGAAGGTCGTTCTGCCTATCGAAATTGAAGTTCTGTCATTACGGGTACTGGCTGAGTGTCAGATAGCTGAGGCAAAATGATAGCAGAGCAGGTTCGAGGAACTCATGCTCTTTGATGAGAGAAGGCTGAAAGTACTGTACCATGTTCAAGGTTATCAACAACGAATTGCCAAGGCTTTCAACAAGATGGTTAAGTCCAGGAATTTGAAAGAAGGAGATTTGGTGCTCAAAGACAACCGAGCTCCCATCCACGACCCTAGGGGCAAGTTTAGACCTAATTGGACTGGTCCTTACATCATCAAGTCTATCTGGTCGGGTGGAGCTGTCGATCTGATGGACCTAAATGGCCTAGAGTTCTCCCAACCGATCAACATGGACAAGTTGAAGAAATATTTTCCCTGAGTGGCTCACTAGGCAGAAAACCCAAAAAAGTGACCTAGGCAAACGTTAGAGCACAGACGATTTGAAATTATAAAAACTGAGCTCGCAAGGTTGAGAACCCGCAAAGCGCGGCCTTGGCAAAAGTTAGAGCGTAAAAGGTGAGGGTTAATACACGAGTGAACCTGAACCGAACTACGTAAGGCTTGATTCCCATCTTTGGGGTACGTAGGCAACTTCATCTTGAAGTCCAGCCATAAACACTTCCCCGATCAACTTTGTCCATGTGATCGCCTTGGTCATCTTTGTCTATTCAACATTCAAGAGCTCGGTCGTCATCTCCGATGCAGTGCTACTCAGACTAGGGGCAACTTTCCAGTTGCTGGGATCCGAGGTTGTGCATCTTAGTGACAGATCTCAGGCGTGTCCAGTTCTGATCCATATCGAAAATGGTTTTGACAAGTTTTAATAAAAGTTGATTTTGCTTAAATTAATATTTTTCCAACTTAGACCATTTTTGGACCAAATGGAAAATTTTCAATACCACAACTTTCAATTTCATTGATTTCAACACAGAGTTCTCTTGCACTTGAATACAAAATTGAAATTGCTTTTCATTACATTCATAAAGAAAACTTGAAAGTTCTGATTAAAGCAAATAAATCTGGGGCATAGTCAGGTGTTCCTGCGCCATCTCCCAGAGCTGGTCGAAGCCTCTGATGCCAAGCTAGGCCCGATCTGTGCCTCTTCATTGAGCCAATCTAAGCACTCATCAAAGAGGGTGTAGCTGAAAGTAGGAGCGGGGGCTAGAAGTTCTCTCGTCCTCCATGCTGCGGCATACCGAGCTAGCTGGGCGCCTCGGACCGGAAATGTAGTGGGGTACTCAATCCCTTCCTCTGGGCAAGTCTGATCATGTCCGAACTAGCGCCGGAACCGGAACAGAAAGTAAAACACGCAATGTCTCAAGCCAATCAACTGGATCCTGGGCTGACGGGTCATGCTATAGCTCATTGCCGGTAAATTGAGCCAAGGGCAGCGCCAAGCAATGCGATCCGCAGAAAAATTGCACATCCAGTTGTACCACCATCCTTCATCCAGAGCATCGACTAGACATCGTCGGGAGAAATAGCGGTGAGCTGAATATGCCGGACACGAGTCCACAACTCTGAACTTGTCCATCAACCACACTTGGGGAGGGATGAAAAATGAGAGAATAAAGAATAGGAAGATGTACGTTGAGAGAAAAAGTGAGCAGAAGGTTTTGAGAGAAAAACCAAGCCTGAGGGCCGAGTGATGTGAGCAATATATGTGAGATGGGGTGGGAAAAATTACCTGCAATAGTAGTGGACTCCCTGCAAACCTAGTCGTCTCCCGACGATGAAAAGCGTCCAAGCCCATCAATGTCTCAGCCAATGTCATGGCGATGCAGCTTTTGCCCTCTTTCAAGCCCTCAGTGATCTCAATCAAACGAGTGCTAAACTCGTCGGAGCCCGGGGCTAGTAAGAAATGAGATGGCATGCATAAGCAGAGCGCATGTCGTCGATAACCCTACCAATGACGGTCGCCGCAGTCACCAGCATCAGAAAACCGACAAACCAAGCTCAGAGTGTCCAACTCTCCATCATGAATCAATGACCGAGCGTCATGCACAATAAGGCCACACATCCGTCCTAAGGCTTGGACATGGCCGAACCGGAACTGAGGCAAGATTTCCTCGTCACGCTCGGATTCCATTAAAGCTTGGAAATCCTCAAAAGTGAGACACATCTCTTGATCGCCAAAACTAAAGGCGTATGTCACCGGATTCCAAAACCTTGCTGCGGTGTGGAGGAATGGAAAACGCAGCGGGGTGCGACCCAAAGTGAATAGTGCATTTATGCCGAAGCCCCAGAAATTTAGCCTTTCCGAGCCATCGAAGTTGGCAATCCAAGTTGTGAGATTTTGGGCAAGAAACTCTTCCATTTGGTGCAAATCAGTGTTTAAATGATGAAAATTACGAAGCTGGGGCTTTTATAGAAGATAAGGTGTTGAGTGGAAGACAGGTGTCAACATTCTGGAGGTGCTTGCCCTTTTTTGCCGATCGGCCAAAAATAGTGCCGACCGACCATCCCTTTTGGCCGATCGGCTAAAAATGTTGGCTGATGGCCATTTCTTGTGGCCGGTGGCCTTTCCCATTGGCCGATGGCCTTCCTTCTTGTTCCCTGAGCTGATTATGTATGGAACATGCTGAGAACTTGTGATTGGCACCACTTCCAATGCCTTCTGGTGATGATTTTGCAAAGTCACGCCTGCGTTACTTCGATTTGTTTATCGAGTTGTTGTACTCTTGCTTATCGAGTTGTATTTTACATTCTTTAAGTCCCTGCTTTGCTTTTGTTTTGATTATCGAGTTGTTTTTTTCGTTAGTCGGTTCACCACCTGATGCAAGTGCTTAATTTTCAAACAAAAGTTCAATCTCATTTACATTGTTATGTAATGCGATGTGATGCATAAAATGTACAAATGTACCACTTTTTGAACAAAATAACTGTTTCATTTCTATCATGTCTTTTGCAAAAAGTACATAATTTTGAGGAAAGTAAAACCTGCCTGAGGCAGTATAATGTGCTCAAACTACCAGTAAAAAGGAAAATAAAGTAAAAAAGAGGAGAAAAGCAACAAATTGTTTGAACAAAACAAAAGAAGAAAAAATAGCAAAATGTCTGGATCAATATCGATGGCCTCAAGTGTGGGAGTCGGTCCTGGTCCTCTTCCTAGACGAGGGTCCAGGGTCACCACCGTCATCTCCATAGTTAGAATCTGAGTTGTCTCCGACCTCGCCCTGGGACGATGCCGCCTCCTCGTTAGAATCATCGAGGGAGGGCTCTCGCGAACTGCTCTCAGCATGAGCATACCTATGTCTATCCCAGCTATGGAATGTCATCCCCCGCCTGGCTCCCCCTCCTCCTCGAGCAGAAACAGATGGTCCAGCTGGAGAACCTCCCGCGGCCAGAATCTGGAACGGGGCCTAAAAAGGACAAATGGAAAATGCATCAGTTATGCTACGCAAAAGCAGAGTATGAATACCAAATATAATGTATGGGTACAGTGTATGAATGCTGTGAGCAGTATATCAGTATAGAATGCAGTGTATGAATGCCATAAGCAACGCTGCGAGCAGTATGTAGGTTACAGTGTATCAGTGCCGTGAGTGCTGTGTATCAAGCGCCGTGTTGATAGTGTGAAGCATCAGATTATGTATGAAATAGATTATGCAGAGTTTGAGACTACGGTTGAAAGAACTTACCGGGATGCCACAGATGGTCAACAAATCGATGCTCCGCTGCAGCACCCCTATCGCTGAGGCCGTCAACTCCAGGGACTGGCAAGTGTACTCGACGGAAGCCTGCAAAAGTGTTGAAGTCATTAGTATTTTGCGGGGTATCAAATGAATTGAAATGACTATACAGAATGCAAAGTCTAGTAATACATACCGGGGTCGAGCCATAAACTCCAACGAGCTCATGATCAGTCGGAGGAGGAGCGAAGGGGATCTGATAAGTCTCTCCACCCTGCCCTCGACATGTGATCGTCGCGGACAGCTCTGGCCATCCAGCTCCCTATCCTCTCCGGGACCCACTCCTCCCATGGGCCCAAGGTGCCCTCGGTGCTCCTACTCCGGTCGCCGGCGCTGCAGGCCTCTCTCGCTCAGCTCGGCGAACACCAATCAGAGGCCGCATGAGATAAGCCTGGATATACTCGGTGTAATCGCCCTCATCTCTAAAGCTCTCATAGCTCCAGCCAATCGTGTAGTCTATCATCTCCTCTAACGTGTACTCCTCAATGTGCCTCGTGTGGGTAGGAGGAGGTGCTGGAACTGTCTGCTCTGGCACACCCAAGGTCTGCCGAAGGAAAAGCTCCCCAAAGTACTAAGCGCGATAGACTGGTCCCTCTAACAAGACCCTGAACCGGGCAGTTTCTCGAGGACTGGCATACCGCTCCCGAACTGCATCTGACAACGGGGCCCAAGGCTGCCAGGTGATCTGCAAATAAAACAAAGTTTGTTATCTACTGTTGTTGAGAGTACAATATAAAGCGAAGCATAAATAAACTAAAATGTTTGACATACCTTGGCTGCGGTGATGGTGTCAAAGTAGCGGCGGAAGAACATGAAGGACTCCCGTGGCCTCCGCACGCATCTTACATCAAAGCGGTGGGAAAATGGAACCATGGGGGGCATCTCCTCATCCGGCACTGGGGCAAGCCTAGGAAAGTAGGCATACACACCCACAACTACAGAATGTAACAGAGCAGATATGAGTATGCTTATCAGATAAAGCAGTATATAGATAAAGCAGAGGGCAGTATGTGCAGTGTATTGTGTGGTGTACAACCAGTGTCAAGTAGATTACGTGCGTGCAGTGTGTGTGATGTACAGATAATGAAAAACAGAATTGAAAAGGCAAAAAAGGGAACGTGTACCTCCCAGGCTCGCCAGTAGCCTCCAAGCAACTGTCCGGTGCAGCGGGAGGATGAACTCATATATCCGTAAAGGGTGGCCAAGCCCGCGCCACCCCATTCGTAGTCGCAGATCCGCGTCACGTCCACAAGTGCACTCAGTAGGTAAAGGGCGACAGTGTTCGCCCGGTCGGCGAAGAGCGTGGTCCCCAACAGAAACATGATGAAGCCACGAGCATACTGCTCATCCTCCTCCTGAGTAATAGGCGCCTGGATTCAAAAATGATCCTCGAACCATGAGTACCTCACAAATCCTGCCCGAGCAAGAGATGGCTGAGTGCCAAGCAAGTATAGCTGAGTGGCGTCCCACTCGTCCATATCTGTATCAAAGGGGATCGGATCACCCCCTACTCCGATGCCTGTGAGCATGGAGAAGTCAAAGGGAGTCATCGTCATCTCCCCGGTGGCAGAAAGGTGGAAGGAGTCGGTGGTGTCCCACCACCTCTCCACCAAAGCAGCAAAAAGGGGCTTTCTCACAGTGAGGCGCGAGAGTCCCATGCAGAAGGTTCCAAAACCAGCCTGGTCGACAATATGGCGAACTGCGTCGGGTAGCTCCATATACCAACCTCAGGCGACGGTGTTCCCATACCCCCGGAAGGCATGGGAATCTCCCTAGGTTCAAAACAAACAGTTGCGAAGCAGTGTTAGAAATACAGTGTTGAATGCACTCAGAATTGATGAAAATGTAGTGTGTGTGCATGTGTCCGAGTCTACAGAGATATTGGGTGCGGGCGTGCTCACAGTGAACTACAGCATATGATGTATCAGTGTGTTTGAATTGTTCAGTTGAGAATGCAGCGTATGTGCATGTGTTCAGATTTAAACAGATATCGGATGTGGGCGTGCTCACAGTGAACTACAGCATGTGATGTATCAGTGTGTCTGGGTTAAGCAGTTAAAGAACAGAATCGACTATCGCAGTTATATGTTCTACATTGCAGAAAGTGAAACAGAGGAAGAATATACCTCAGTGGCGCCATGAGACAGATGTGACTCTGGCTCGCGCAACAAAAGCTCCAGTGGCGCGCCCCGAGCATAGCTCCTGAAGTGACGGATGCCATTGGGAGGCAACACGTGTATTGCCGGCCTGCAAGTTGCGGGATCGAATGGCCGGATGTGAAGAGGTAGGAGCTCGACCTCGGGGTCCACGTCCATCTCTGGGGGAGTCCCACCACGTGGAATGTCGTCTGCCATCTCAAAAGGAGCGTGAAAATGGCCGAAACTGTGAAAAACGGGCAAGAATGCGAAAGGTCAACCCAAAAGTCAACCCCGAGAGGATAAAAATGGAAGAAAAGGTCGGAGTGTGGAAAAGGCACGAAAACCAAGTAAACTCAGGGAAAAACAAACCCCAAGTAGTGGAAACCAAGAAAGAAACACCGAAAATCGAGTTTTGTTCGGTTTAAAGTGTGCGAAACGGGAAGGGTTTCGCGAATCGAACGATGGAAAAGGGTCGAAAACAAGAGAGAAACACGGATCGAAGGTCAGGAAATCACCTAGAAAGAAAGAGGAATGTTTTTCGAGCTTGGAGAAGTGAGGAAATGAGGTTTGGAACCCCATATTTAAAGACCCGTGGCCAAAAGACAAAACTGCCCCGAAATTACCATTTTTGGCCGATCGGCCAAATTGTTAGCCGATCGGCTAAATATTTGGCTGATGATCTCCTTTTGTGGCCGATGGATGGCCGATGCCCTCCCCTTGTGGTCGATGCACCTCCAATACCTTTGGTTGGGTTAGTTGTGTTGGTTAGTGCCTTCATCTCTCAAGAAAGTGCAAGAAAGTACACTTTTGAAACTTGACCAGCCTTCGTGTTAACCTCTAACCGTGTCCTCCGTGTGAAGCACTCGATGTGCACAAGGTGCATCCTTTTTGTATCCTTTTGTACATTACGAAACTCGAGAATGGCTTTCGAGCATGTTGCATTACAATGTTTTAATAAGCGCGCTTGTTGTGTGTTCGCTCTTGCATTTAGCATGCTTCGTCTTGCTTTCGAGTTGCATCTCAACATCATGAATGACATGCCTTTACCATGCCTCCGTTGAATATGTGCCTCTCTCTGTTGTCGCATTGTTGCACACATTGTGTGTATTGTCGCGTATGCTTTACTTACATGTGTTTATGCACCTTCTCGCATTGTCACACACATTGTATGCGTTGTCGCGTATACTTTACTTACATGTGTTTATGCCCTCCTTGCATTGTTATGCTTGTTTCAAATTGCATTGTTATGCATCCCACTCGGCTTGCGTTGTCGCGCATGCCCTCCTCGCATTGTTATGCGTACACTTAGGTTGCATTGTCATGCACCCCTTACTTGCGTTGTTAGGTATGTTTTACTTGCATTGTCATGCTTGTTTCAGTTGCATTGTCATCCACCACCTTACTCACGTTGTCACGCATACTTGCTGCATTGTCATGCACCTCTTTACTTGCGTTGTCACGCACTTTTAGCTCACATTGTTATGCATCCCTTGCTTGCGTTGTCACGCATCCTCTCTCTTGCATTGTTATGCACCCACACTTAGTTGCATTGTCACACACCTTTCACTTGCATTGCTATGCATGTTTCTATCCACATTCATATGTGCATGTGTTTATCTCATATTGAAATGATATCTTGATCTAACGTTGAACATGTGTTTCTACTATATCGTACCTGTTGAATTTCTTTCTTTTGCAGGCATGATATTGTATGTACGGTTCATTTGAAGCTGGTGAAACCAGACGATATTGTATGTACGGTTCATTCAAGAGAAGTTTCGGTTCAGTTTGGACGTACCCCTCTACTCTTGCATTTGGCACGCGTTTGGATGACTGCGCTTTCTTGCACAGTTCTTTCCTCTTATGCGTGTGCCACGTTGAGAGATGCTCTCTTCCCTCTCATGCGTGTGCCACGCAGAGAGATGCTCTCTTGCCTCTCTTGCGTGTGATACACTGAGAGACGTTGTGTTTGAGACTCCGGGTGTCCTCGGTAGTCACTTTTAATCTACTCCGTGTGAGGCACAGTGAGAATTGCATAATTTTCTTACATCCTTTCTGTTGGAATGTGTAGGACCGTTATCTCTTATTCGCTTGTTTAAATTGTTGTATTTATTTTGCATAAATGCTTCATTACAGCTCTCTTTGCATGATCATAAGTTATGCTCGGCATCTTGCATGTCATTTGTATCTTGCCCCTACCTGCGGGCGCATCTCTTTGTTATCCTGTATGCTTGTCTGAGTCTTCGGCCTTGTCAAAAATGGGTCGTCTCGGGGCTTTGACATTCACTCCCGTCATCTTATGATTTTCTAGTTTTGTCAAAGAAGGGCAACTGTAGACACCCTATTTTGACCATCCTCAAGACTTGGACGTCATCGTTTGAACACTCGATGATTTTCCATGTTCGTGTTCGTTTCGAGTTCCCGAAGGTCTCGGCTGCGTGCCTTGCCCTAGGATCTCTCAACTTGTCTGTTTTGTGCTTGGTTGTGGACCAAGGACTTGTGGTTTTGCTTATGAGGGAAGAAGGTGGCTTGTTAGCTATGCCCACACCACATCGACTATGGCATGATGCCATCGGCCTTGTTTCCTTTCCATCGGCCATAAATGTTGGCCGGTCGGCACTTTTGTTGGTCAGTCGACACTTATTTTGGTCGATCGGCCATATTTTCTGGCCGAGGCCTTTTCTTTGCCTTTTTCAGGCATTGTGCATGCCAGCTGTGCTAGCTGGTAAGCACAGACTCTCCCTTCCATACACGTGTATAGAGGGATTTGAACCAAAGCTTAACTTCTCCAAGAAGTTTTGAATTTGATTTCCTATAAAAGGGAAGCCTCCCCTCCCTTTCCACAGGTTCATCAAAATAGATATAGAGTTCATATATCCCTCTCTCTCTCTATATATTTGTTTGTGTGTTGGTGCCTTAAAGGTGTATTTTGTTCATACTTTTGCACTAGAGCACCTAGTAGAATACCTTCCTTTGGTTGCTGAGGCACTAGGAAGTTGGTTTCAGAGTTCTTGGGCTGGTTTTGATCCAAAGGAGTGGCTGGAGTTGTGTTCTTGATGGTGTTCTTCAAAGATGAGCAACTAACCTTTTGTTTTCCCATTTTGGCTTAAGCTTTTAGACCTATTTGTATATTGTTTCAAGGTTAACTATAAACTGAAAAAGGTTCTGTTTTTGTGTGCTTAAGATGATTGTTTAATGTCACTTTTTGGTTGGGGGTTGTCTACCCCCTCTTAGGCCTTGTTTGGCCTTGTTTTGAGCCACCCCTTTTGGCCTTGGTTCTTGCCTTTGCATGACCTTTCTACCACTGAAATCTAGAGGATCTTCAGTGGTGGAAAGGTAGTTTTAGAGTCTTGTATAGGGGTGGGACACCCCTCTCTCCTTGTGTCTCATTTGCTTGTGTTATTGGCTCATAACGGTAGCATGTTTGCTTAACGTATTTTGGCTTCATTTCAGCAAGTATTTGGTGTCATTTGGTCATGACATACCTCTGTTTTAGGTTGGTTTAGTGGTTTCTTGCATCCACCGTGTACTTGCCTTGTAATCCCCCATATTGCCTTAACATGCATCTTGCATTTGGACTATCATGTTTGCATATTTTGGCTCAACTCAAAGGAACTTTTAGTCGTATTTCAGCATGCTAAAGCTCTGTTTGGTGTTGTTTTGATCATGTATGTCATGTTTTGTATAGCCATAAGGCACCCTAGCTTGTTAGCTTTGAGGGTCTAAGTCACATGAGTGCATTACTTGGCTCATTTCAATGATTTGGCATCATCTCATACGGTATTTCAGTCCATGTTTCATGCTCATATACTTGCATTTTCCATCCTTTCAAAGCTTTGAAGAGTTTGTGTCTTATGCCTTAAGAGTGCATCATTGTGCATACCACCATGCTTAGGCATTTGGGATGCTATCTAAGTGGGTTTTGGGGCTTATTTTGACATACCATAACTCTGATTTTTATTGGTTAAGTCATGCCATACTTGGTAGTAATAGGTGTAGTGTAACACCCTTTTGTAGCCTTACATGCTTCATGTTTTGTGCTCACCTTTCTAACATGTTTTGGCCTCATTCCATGCATGTTCTAGCCTTGTCTTGGTCTACCTTGGGACTGTTTTAAGTCACTTTGGCCCTTTGGGGCTCACTTGTTATGGTCATAGTGTAAATCACTTTGCTAGCCTTAAGCCTTGAGCTTTCTTGCATGTTTTGCTTGACTTGTATGTATGATTTGGCATCATCCTTGACATCGTTTCAGAGCATGTAGTGTTGTCACGCTTGCATGCTTTTCACTCTTTGAGTGCTTTCGAGAGTTGTCCTCTCTGTGCCTAAGTGATGGACCAATATGTGTACATGTTTGTTTTGCGTGTTGGTGCCTTAGCTTTAGTGTTTTGGCCACTGATTGTGGCATGGCTGAGGTCTGTCCATCTTCGGTATAAGTCCATTGGGTATGTGGTTTGCATTATATGCTCGCATACTTAGATTGCATTACATTGTGCATGCTTGGCACATTACATGTTTACATGTTTAGGTTGCATGTCTATTGCATAATTAGTTGCATTGCATGACATTAATGCATACTTGCTTGCATACTCATATTGCATTGAGTTTGTTTGCATGCCATCAGTCTTGTTGCATTGCATAATGTCCCCATGTTGCATTGCATTTGGCATACTTGCATTGCATTATGTTTGGTTTGGGGTGTCAAGCCAAACACGAGGAACGAGGAACGTTCGTACTTGAACTGACGAAACGTGCCTCAATCCTCGGTCGCCGACGCTCTTGATCAAACATGATAGAGTTCTAGGTCTTCATATGTTTTTTGTTGCATTTATTCCACATTGATTTGCACACTTGGCTCCTTTGGCCATCATGCATTGAAATGCGCGATTAATGGTCCGAGGGTCGAGAACCATACTCCCATGAGTCCATGACATGATAGGGAGGGCGTTTGTGCACACATTGCCTTGAAAATGCATTGCCATGCTCTATTTGTCCTCTGCTGCAGCAAAACAACATTCTGCAGGAAGATATGGCTGGCCGTCCATCTTTAGTACCGATCGACTAAACATTGTTGGCCGAGATCCTCACAAATGGTCGGTGACCAATTCCACATAGCCGATGTTCCTATATCTTGGCCGGTGACATCTCACAGTGTTCAGGGAGTGGTTCGGAAGTATCCTTGGGACTTGTGCAGTTTTCAGAGGTGCAAAATAGTGCAAA
Organism: Camellia sinensis; assembly: GCF_055761805.1. Classification (NCBI taxonomy): domain Eukaryota; kingdom Viridiplantae; phylum Streptophyta; class Magnoliopsida; order Ericales; family Theaceae; genus Camellia; species Camellia sinensis. The sequence continues at coordinate 46,060,478 of NC_138961.1, forward strand.
CAGAAGCAACATGTGGCATGGCAACGGGTTTTCGAGCAAGGCGATCGAGCATGCATCATTTAATCATTCCGAGGCGGAGCTGCGGCGGCCTCTTTAGTTTCATAGCTTAGTTAATTTGTTTATATTAGTTAAGGGTTTTGTAATATTTAATTAGCTAGGGTAGTTGATTAATTATTTGGTTTGTATTATTTATTCGGACCCTCCGTCGAGAGGGCGTATTTTGTAATAAGTGTGCGTGAGTGTGTGAATGTCTTCCAACCCCACGTCTTTCTCCCTTTTACTTACCTGCTTTCAATGGTTAGTTTTAGGTCATGTTTCAATTAGCATCCTTATGCTCGCATGTTTGCATTCATTCGTCTGTCTTGCGTGCACCGGGCTCGGCGCATCATACTGCTTTTCAATTCCAACTTGAATACGTGTATTGAGTTGTCGCATTCCACATGCCATTCTTAGATTGGCCGAGCCTATTCTAGTTGTATTTTTGCATGTGTTGCATTAGCCATCTTAACATGAACTAGGATCATGCATTTGATTACTAACTAGCTATTGTTTTGGCTCGGAGTACTAGGTAAGCGTTTACGCTTTAGCATACCGCATGTGTGTAAGTGTTGCCATGATAGCATGCTTGCCATGAGGCTACTTGCTTAAATGATATAACTGCATGAATGCCTGTGGGTGAAGGTTGGATTACTCGAATTGGAATAATTCATCGAAATGCGAGTTTTAAGCCCACTTGATTGTGGCAAAATCATGTTTTCTAAAGCCCACTTGAGGGTGGCAAATCCACGTCTTAGCTTACTTGCGAGTAGCACCGTCAAACCATTTTGAAACAAACATGAGATGTTTTGTTCCAACTTAGGCGATCTAGTCTATACTTGTGTGTTGTACGCATCACATAGTAAATTCTAGCTAATGACCGGAATAAGAACGCATATGTTTTCAAAAACAAGATATCATGTTTAGTAGTGGCCGATCTTTGATCGGGCGAGCGGGGGTGCTCATTGCATGACCTTCCCGAATCGTACCCAAGTTCCCGAGCTAAGGCAACTTTGGTGATGACGGATACGTGGCCTTAAGCACGAGTCAGGGTTTCCTAAATTCCCCCAAAATAAAATATTTAGGTGGCGACTCTGTATCTGGCAAAGCAGTCCATGTTTGGCACTTCTTTCTTAAAAATCAGTTTTCCAAAATGATTTGCTGGACTTGGACTCTTTGGTGATTTATCAATCTCACATTGCACATTGTGAGATCAGATTAAGAACCGTGACATTTGAGTCTGAACTGTAGTAGCAAAGTCCTCAGGGCGCGCCTACACCCCCAAGAAATAAAAACAATCACCGCTTAAGGTACATATAGTAACCCTCTGACGGTAGCAATCTATAATAGCCTGATATGATGATAACCAGTCCATTCCCAAAATAACATCAAAATTAGACATGCCAATCAACACAAATGCAAATGGATGCCAACGACTGGTAACCTCTATGTCACAGCCTCGACACCCCTGCTTCAAAACAACCTCACCACCAATAAGTGATTCTACACAGATAGGAGATGCTAACTGAGCCAACTTTATCCCTAAAACCGGAGCAAATGTAGATGAAATAAATGAATGGGATGCACCCATATCAATCAACACATTAGCAACTGAATTGCAAAACAAGAAGGTACCTCTCACCACTGAAGGTGCTGGTACAAGATCTAGCGTGGTAATAGCATACACACACCCTGTAGGTCTCTGCTCAACCTGCTTACCCCTCAGAACATAAACCTGATGCACTGACTGAGCCGGAGAGGCTCCCTGAATGGCCCTCGAGGCCTGTGCTAACTCTGCAGGCTGGTGGCTCTGTGTCTGCCTCGAACTAGACGCACTAGGTGTGCCACCCAACTGTGGACAAAACCTCTTCATGTGCCCCACTTGTCTACACTGATAACCAGTGATCGGCTAGCCTCTCTCCTGACTCTAGCCTTGAGAGCGAGCCGAAGATGATGTAGACTGCTGCGGTCTTCCTCTCTACGAGCAAGCTGGAGACTTGTGGCCTAACTGACCACACTTGAAATAAGTGACATCTCCCTAACCACCTCTCCCAGAACCTGAACTCGGTACTGGGAAAGTGAACCTCGACTGAGCTCCTTGGGATGACTGGGGGTTAGAACCCCTCTATCTCTTACTGTCTCCCAGAATATCTTGACTCCGCTTGAAGCCCCTCATCCTCTCCTCCTCCATCTGCATCACGATCTCTAGATGAGCCGCCGCCTCCACAAGGCGCCCATAATCCCTAATCATCGACCTGGCCACTTTAAACATGAGCTCGGTCCTCAACCTCTTCTCAAACTCCAAACAACGGTGTTCCTCTGTCGCCACTAACTCTGGTGCAAACCTAGAAAGGCTAGTAAATGTGGCCTCAAACTCAGCCACCAGAGTATTCAACTGTACCAATTTGGAAAACAGATCCCTCAACTTCTCCCTAACAGTGGGAGGTAAAAACTTGTCCTGAAAGGCACTGACAAAAGTCTTCCAAGTCACCCCAATATGCCAACGCGCATACTTCCACCACTAACCCACATCTCCCTTCAATTGGAACGATGCCAAGGTCACTCACAACTGGTTGTCCTCGATGCCAAGCATCTCGAACGTTTTCACTATTTGCTCTAGCCACTCATCTTTCTTCAGTGGCTCCTTGGGATCACCCATAAACTCATCCGGATTCAACTAGAAAAACTCTTGCTTCAAGAAAGATGGTCCTGCCTCAGCGACTTGGGCCTGGACTTGATTCTTAGCCCTGAGAATGTCCATCGATTCTGCAATGCTCCGGCCATTTCGTGGGCTAAGGCACCTATGGCCTATTGACCAATTGGTTTGGCCACATTGGCCTGACTAACCCCTTCTTTCTATGTCAGAATTTCATCCGGTAAAGGCACCTCATACCTCTTAGGCCTACCACGCCTACCACCACCATGTCCACATCCTGACATCCTAATGAAGGTAACAAAAGAGATTAGCCCATTTACAAACGTGCCGAAGCTAGCTCACTCACATCCTAATGTGGTGAACAATAGTAATTCACTCCACATAAACACGTAGTCACGCAAACACATACGATTTTCGTTTCTGGATAATGACCGTCTCGTGGCGTTACAAGAGTTCTAATTAGAAACAGCGGTGATCAAGTGCCATTCTAACAGGACTCCTAGAAACCCATAGACTCAATCAACATCCTTGAAATTAAATCCCATACCCATATAATCACATAAACATATTATCACATAGCATTGCAAACATATAAACATCTCTATCGAACGAGATAAACCTATTGTGGTACTAACCACTTCCTACGTACCCAAAATATTCAAACTAGGTATACTCTGATACCAAGCTGTAATGTCGCCAAAATAATTACAGTAATCTAACTCCAAACACCAGTACAAAGTGATATATATACAATAAGAAGCTTTCATTGATCAGAGTTAATATACAGAAGGTGACACATGCAATATACATTCATAAATCGTTCATCCTGAATCTACAGCATGTGTTACAAGGTGTAATAGAGGATAAAAGCTATACAAATATTCATATTCCCTAAAGGCTTACACATTTCCAAGACCGTGCTTGGTTACAACAAAATGGGTCATAAACTCAATACAAATAAAGCCCTAGGCTTGTACAAAAGATAACTTCAAAGTAAACAAAAGTGAGCCTTCAGCTCCATAATCCTCCCAAGCTAAGTCCTTGGTGAAGGCATATCATCAGCATCTAAAAATAGTTTTTCCCAAATAGGGTGAGCCAAAGCCCAATAGAAACAATCTAACACAATATATGAATCTTAACAAAGATATAAGTATAATGTACATATACAATGCCTGTAATAAACTCATTCATATTCTACAAGATCATAATATGCCAAGTTTTATGTCTCAATTCATTTCAAGTCAATTCATTTCACCTCAACTCATGAATCAAATTCATTATTATCCAGACAACCCAACTGAGGCCACAACTCAGTGGTTCTCTAATCAGTACAACCATTACTCAAACACTTTAATTTGCCATTTTACGAAAATTTTGTCTGCGAGAATCAGCACCTATGTATACGCACGATTTTCGAGACTTTCACCCTGGACATGCAGGCCAACTTAATTCAATGGAGTTCATCCCCTTTCTTCTCCCAAACATGAATACATCTCATTTCTCCTCCCAAATATCATACATATACAATGTATTAAAACACAGTCATATTCAATGACAACAGTTAAGATATTAGTTTCAATTCACTAATCCTCATGCAATTTCTACAACAATCATAGCTATCCTCCACCGATAGCCCAAAACAGATATTTCTAAATAGATATACAATCTCCAAGACAGATAAATTATCCAAATTTTCATAGGTGAGAGATAATACACGTCTAACTTTACCATTTATATAATCATTCATCTAATTTCATATTCTAAATACCAATTTCATTATTTATACAAAATAATCATTTGATACATTTTAGGGAAAAATTCCATTCTTTCCCAAATCCAACCCATGTGTCAAAATCAACAAATTCAACACAATACATCCTCATATCTATACCTATAACCAGTTTCAATACCTTCATTTAAAAACCCCTCTTTTGATTTTAAACCAAAACCCTAGGTTTGTCTAAAATCCTCCAAATTCTAACATTATTCACACAACAACATATAACTAAGTTAAAAATCATAGAAGAGTGTAGAAAGTCATTACCTCAAGCTTGGAAGACCAAAGCAACAATGAAGGAACTTCAAAAATGCCAAAACCAAATCTTGTTCAAGCCAAAATAGAGAGCTCTTGAGACACTCTACATTTTTATCAAAGAGAGTAGGGTAGAGAAACCACTAGATCTAGATGAAAATATAGAGAGAAGGTAGGTTTTAGAGAGAGAGACACACTTGATCTAGGGTTTTTGAAAAGTAGAGGGAGACATGTGAAAAAGTAATGTAAAATGTCACTTTTACGGACTGAAATACGCACAGTCCGCTCGAGCGAGAGAAGTGACGCTCGAGCATCAAACACAATAAGTTATTCCGCTCGAGCGCAAGAAATAACACTCGAGCGCAGAATGCATACTCCCAATAGTTTTGCAAAAAACAAACCAACGCTCGAACGCAAGAAAGGCCGCTCGAGCTGGGCCTGCTCGAGCGTAGAAAAAGGCGCTCGAGCGTAGAATACATTCTCTCAGTAGTTTTGCAGGCCTGCAAAAGTACTAAGAGTTTGCCAAGCCCGTTCAAGCGCAAAAAGTGCCGCTCGAGTGCAAGAAATGCCGCTTGAGCGGAAGAGCAGAAATCTGGGCAACAAAAGTTTGGAAACTAAGCAATCAACCTGTCCCAAACGCAACCACAACAACCCAATAGCCAAATTTAAAGAAATACAAGAGAAGCAAGATAAGATCAACAACAAGAAACCATGAAACTTGAATCCGAGATACAACAAGGGTCGGGTCAAAACCAAAATCGCTATATTTTCAAAGCTAGGGAGAGGAAAAGGAAAGAGGAAAAGAAAAGTAAGGAAAAAAAAAGACTTTTTAAGTTTGCTGATTCGCGCAGACTGCTCGAGCGGTCTTTCCACTGCTCGAGTGGTGAACTCAAACTCTCAGCATTTTGGTCTATAGAGCAAAATACTGGTTGCTCCATCTTTACCACTCAAACGGTAAAACCAACCGCTTGAGCCAATCACCGTAAACATAGATTGTTACAAAGGCTTAGTTCCTAGGGCACTCCCTGCACAACCATTTAATTTGTATTTTTTTTTACTTAATTTTACAATGTAAATAAAGAAATACCCCTCATTTGGATTCAAAGAAAAATACAAAAAAAAAAAAAAAAATCAAAATCCAATTAAATCATAAAGTGGTTCCCTCAGTTTTAGTAAAAAAATAATTTTCCGACTAAAATTTCTAAATTTGATGTTGAAGTAAAAGGGTTAATACTTCGTAGAAAAATCCCTTAAAATCAAATTAGACTATTTAATATATAAGGAACAATTACCGTCAAAAATTATTTTCGAAATTGTAAGTTTTGAAAAATCCACTTTCCACACTTAGAAAATTTTCAGGCTTAACTCAATTGTGACAGAAGAACCTTTTTAATGCAACTATCTCTATACGAAAAAGAAATGAGGGTCGAGTCTCAACCAGTGCCGCTGCAGACCTTTTCAGTCATAATTAAAATAATAATCATAATAAATCATAATCAACATCACGATGAGTCATACCAAGGGTAATAACCAAATATCATTTGAGGCATATAACTAAAGAACTCTTCAATCATAATCAAAATTAAAATCACAAGAGGTTATAATTAGGGTTTGATTTCTCTCAAGTTGTCATTTGAACTTGAGAAAGTGTTTGGCCTTGGTAGGTCTATTTTGGAATTGATTTTGATGATTTGAACCATTCATTTTATTTTTTTTTATTCAATGAGTAGAATATTCATGTAAAAAATTAAGATGATTGGACATTGATAGCTTTATATTTTAATCATATTTGTTTTAAAAAGTGCACGACAAATATAATTTCAAGAATAACTATCTATTTTTTTGTAATATAAATTTGATTCTAATATATAACTACCTATATCCGATCATTTTGATTTTTTTGCATAAATATTTTACTCAGCAAGTTCTGAAAAATGAACGGTTTGGATCATCGAAACAGTCCAAATATGAGAGAAGCCCAACCCTTATAACTAAAGCATAATTAACACACCAATGTGTTTATAATCAAGTCATAATCAATAACACAATGAGTTATAATAAAAAATTACAAAAGTCATAACAGGACATTTGATACACATCCAAAAACAGAATGTATATTATAGAATTTTCGTGGAAACACAAAAATAAATATGAATATATTATATATATTTTAATATTAAATAATTAATATTCTTTTTTTATTCATACAACTAACAAAATATTATTGAAAAATTAGCTAAATTTTATTTAAATAAAAATTTAAAGAAGGGTGAATTGCATTAACGATCCCTATAGTTTGGGTTTTGTGTCACTTTGGTCCCTAACTTTTCATTTGTGACACATTGACCTTCAACTTTGAATCTTGTTTCAAATAAGGACAATTGAAGCAACCATTGTTCAATATCAAGGGCAAAGTCACCAATTTGATAAAATACAAACTAATTTAACAAAAATAAATGTCAAAAAAACATTTTTTGAATTTTTAAAAATTATTTCTACATACTAAAGATAAAATTATATAAAATTAATAAATTTTTTAGACATTCTTTTTTTTTTTTTTTACCAAAATAATTTTTATTATGTGTTTGGATGATGATCATGTAATGGGTAATTGTTTTAATTTTCATTAAATTAGTTTCTATTTTTCCAAAAGTCAAATATGGCGACAACTTTGATATCATTATTAAACTAATCCATTAAATCAAAAAATCCAAAACTAAAAACATTTCATATATTAAATATATCGATTACGCATTAAAAGCCTAACAATCACCCATTACATGATCATCATCCAAACACATAATAAAAATTAATTTGGTAAAACAAATAAATAAATAAATGTCTAAAAGATTTATCAATTTTACATAATTTTATCTTTGGTGGGTAGAAATTATTTTTAAAAATTTAAAAATATTTTTTTGACATTTATTTTTGTCAAATTAGTTTATATTTTATCGAATTGATGATTTCCCTTGAAATTGAGCAATGGTATCTTCAATTGTCCTTACTTAGAACAAGATTCAAAATTTAGGGTTAAATGTGTCACAATTGAAAAGTCGGGAACTAAAGTGACACGAGTCCCAAACTATAGGGATTGTTAGTGTAATTCACCCTTTAAAGAAAGATAAAATTACTCATAAATCTCATTTGGGAAAATGTTGTTCCATTTAGTCCTAAAAGTTTTCTTTCAAACCATTTGGTCCTTTTTTATTTTTGGTATGCTGTGTTTATTTTGATATAGGGGTTTTCGAGTTACTTGTTTGCTCTTTTATTTGATTCTATTTTTATTTTGTTACTAATGTCAGTTTTGTGTGGGTAAGGAATGTTTTCTTTTTTTTTTCCGAGGGAGGGGGGGGGGAACTGCTAGATTGATTTATGGGTGTTTGATGTTACACCATCGGTGTTGCTGGAATTGATGTGGAATCAATTGTTTTACTGAAAGGAGGTGTGGGCTGCGTGCTGTTTATGGGTGCAGCTTGTTGAATGTGAGTTTTATGTGGTATCTATTGTTGGTTCATTGTGTTTGGTTGAAGTTTCATTTTAGGGGTGTGTCTATGTGCAATTGCTTATCATTAATGCTACGTTGCCATTTGTTTTCATGATGTTAGTTTGATGTATGCATTGGGTTTGTGGTGTGTCATTTCGTGGAACAAATGTATGTAATTCTGTGGTGGTAATTCTAGTAGTGTAATGTCATGGTTTGAGGAGCTTTGCCCAAAGATGAAAGAGAAGTTGGACTCAATGTTTAAAACTAGTAGATCATGGATTATTAGTCAAGCCGACAAAAATGTGTTTGAGGTTCGTTCGCACCCATTTGTTCTGGTCGACGTTAGTGCATATACATGTTTGTGTTTTCTGTGGCAATTGTGTAACGCCCCGAAATAAACACCATATATATACATCCATCTCATAATAACCAATTACTAGCAACATAATTGAATTGATAAGCTTTCATTAATCAGAGTTTGATATACAAACAGTGACACATGCGATATACATTCATAAACATCCTCAATCTACAGCATGTGTTACGAGATAGTGAAAAGAAGTGAAAGCTGAACAGATAATCATATGCCCTAAAGGCTTACATCTTTCCAAGTCAGTGCTTGGGTACATCAAAAGTGAGTTTTAAGCTTAATACAAATAAAGCCCTAGGCTTGTAAAAAATTAAATCCAAAATAACAAAACTAAGCCTTCAGCTCCACAATATGCCCAAGCTAAGTCCTTAGTGGAGGCATATCAACAGCATCTGAAAATAGTTTTCCCATATAGGGTGAGGCAAAGCCCAGTAGAAATAATCCAACACAATATATGAATCCTAACAAAGATATAAGGGTGAAATGCCCATGCAATGCCCATGTCAAAACGTTTTACATTTCTTTCCCAAAAACCATGCAATACTCAGTTTATATCACAATCCTCAATTCATGCCCCTTACAATAGATAAGAATGAGGAAATCTCAAACCAGTACAACCTTTCACAGATATTTCGTCCACGGGAAACCGTCAAACGGCACACATGTAAACGTAGCCTATACAAGCACTACTATTGTCATTTTATGGATATTTCGTCTGCAAAAATCGGCACCCATGTATACGCGCATTTTTCGGGACTTTCACTCTGGACACATAGGCTAACTTGATTTGGTGATGCACACCTATTTCCCACGTTCACCCATTTTTCTCAAAATCATATGCATATGCAATGTATTAAATGAGCAACAATATTTAATGCACATGGATGAGAAATTAGTTTCAATTCACCTAATCCTCATGCAATTTCTACAACAATCATAGTTATCCTCCACCGATAGCCCAAAACAGATATTTCTTAACAGATATAAAATCTCCAACACAAATAAACTTTCCAAATTTCAAGGTGAATGATAATACATATCCAACTCCACCATCCATATCAATAACCATCCAATTTCACATTTCCAACTTTAATTCCGTTTATTTATACAAAATAATTATTTGAAACATTTAGGGAAAAACCCCTTTATTCTTCCAAAATCCAATTCAAGTATCAAAATTAACAATTTTATCACAACTCAACCTCATTTCTGCTTCCACAACCATTTTCCATCCATCCATTTAAAAAAAACTCCACCTTTGATTTTAAACCTAAACCCTATGTTTGTTCAAAATCCTCCAAAATTACAAGATTGGTTATGAAAAATAAATAGCTAAGTTAAAAATCATAAAAGAGTGTAGAAAATCCCTACCTCAAAGCTAGAAGACCAAGGAGAGAGTGAAGAAACCTTAAGGAAGTCGAAATCCAACTCTATTAGGATGAAAACGAAACTCTAGGTGAGCTCTACCTTTTTAACAAAGGAAGTAGGGTGGAGAAATGGGTAGATCTTGATGTATTTGTAGAGAGAGAGTAAGTTCTAGAGATGAGAGCTCTAGATTTAGGGTTTTAAAATGTTTAGAGAGAGAAAGAGATGAAAAAGTGATGCAAAAAAGTGGCTTTTACAAACTGATATACGCACAGTCCACTTGAGCGCAAGAAGCGATGCTTAAGCGCCCAGACACAATAAGTTTCATAGCTCGAGCACAAGAAGTGACGCTCGAGCGTAGAATACACACTCCTAGTAGTTTTACAGACAGAAGACCATTGCTCGAGCACAAGAATGGTCGCTCGAGCGCACAACCACTCGAGCGTAGGATACTCTCTCTCAGTAGTTTTGCAGGCCTACAAAAGTACTGAGAGTTCACAAAAACTGCTCGAATGCAAGAAGTGACACTCGAGCATAAGAACAAAATTCTGAGCAACAAGGTTTTTGAAAAACGATGTACCAACCTATTCCAAACACAACCAACACATCCCGATAACCAAACTCAATGAGGAAAAAGAGGAATAAGACAAGAACAATAATACAAAACTAAGAAACTCAAATCGAGAATATCAAATGGGTCAGGTCTTAAACTAGAATCGCTATAAATTGAATGAGTTCCTATGTCCCCACGTGGTTGTTACATTTCGGAATAGCGGCAGAAATATATAAGATTACGTTGAATTGTTTTACCATGTTAAGGAGCTTAGTGTAACGTATCCTGGGGCTATTCACCCAATTCCTATTGTTGGAAAACCCAAGTTCACAGTGGTGAATTACCTCATTGCGCTACCTATTGTTAAGCGACCACCGAGGAGGTCCACATGGAAGAGGATTCCATCAAGGGTGAGGTGGTGCTACACATTCGTTGTAGACGTTGTAGCAAAATGGGAAACAATAATAGGAAAACATGTAAGGAACTGATGTAACGCATCAACACATCTAGTTGATTGGCATATCCAACACGATCGGAGCTCCTACCACCGATCATCACATATTTTGATATGCCATTCACATTCACACTATTTGCTCCATGCAACAACATTGTTTATGTTAAGTCTAGTAGAAGTTTATGACATGTTTACGTATCTTTATTGTGTTTGCTTAATTTGTGGGGTACACATTACTAAATACAGGTTATGGGATTTCACAGTAGAAGTTTTTGACGTTTTTATATATTTTTAATATGTTTTCTTAATGTGTGGGGTATACATCGTTGAATATGTGATCTGAGCGGTTTGAATTTTTTAGAATTTATCAATGTATTTAGTAGTTCATTATGCCATTTGTGTCGTCGGTTATGACATCATTAAAAGCATACTAACATGTGTATGTCATCATTTTGTTTAAATCCATGTGGAGGGGATGGGTGTTGCGAACAATGAGTTAACGTTTGTTATGCAAATTGGATGTTCTGTCACATCATTTTAGTGAAATCAATGTCGGGTGGTGGGTAGCAAACAATGACTTCCCATTAATTCTATCACGCCTAGCATGTGCGGAATTCCTTTGTATCACAACGTAATAGAACAACCACAAAAGCAAATCCCCCTTAGATTCGAATAATCTAGGTACAACATACTGACAAAAACAACAAAACACCACCATCTTCCTGTTACAATGATAAATAATTTACCAACCGCATATAAATCATTTTACACTGTCCTTGCACACAGACCCCTGGTTGGGCTGTTCAAAAACATTTTCACCATCACCCCACGCAGAACAAATGGCGTCAATCCATCCATCATGTTGTCAACGTCAACTTCGTGTATGTATTGACAGATGGTGAAACATACAAAAAGTGCACAGTCCTACTTGCAAAGAATCAAGTATGGATCATGTTACTCTCATTACAATGTAACGAAATTGATTAAAAAACAAAACAACAAATACACTTACGAATCTGGGCCCTGTTGTGAGCAATCCACAACCGACACAAACGTACCATCAAAATTTTAGGTCCAAACATTGTCATCCACCAACCTTGGTTTCACAAAGCTGTTATGGTGGTCAACCACCCATTGTTTCTGTTGAATCAATACATACATTTATGTACTGGCATAATGTTAGTGTGTTACATGAATAATCATTAACATACCGTGTATCCATTATGCAAATCTACAACGAACATTTGCCACAGACCACGGCAACATTATGATCACATTTATGTCACAAACATTGACTAGCCCATTTAATCGGATGTTGGTGGTATATTAACACAACTACGAAAAATTATTACAATTACCACATCAGCATCCATTGTTTGTTTAAAAACCAACTTCACAACCAAGTTTAAAACAAAATCCTAATTACAAATTTAACATTAAGAAGAATCTGAAACTATTAACAACAAATAATTACTTACAAATGTAACTTTAATATGTACTGTGGTGCCTATTCCATCACATATTGACCATGTCCAATACAACTATAACAATTAAACTACTCATAACTTCACAACTTTCACAAAAGTAGTATAAATTACGCATGAAACACATACATCTAACAAAATCACTATAACATAAGTACCTTTTAAATACAGAATTTAGGGTGCGAAAATTCATTTCATTTTCGAAGACAATACAGACCATCCCAAAAAACAGAGCCTATTTTACAAAATCAAAGAAGGAAAAATTGAACTGTGCATCACACATTGGGGAATCTACATAATTATATATGAAAAAAAAAAAAAAAAAACCATATCGAGTAACACTAACCACCGTTTAGAAACAACCACAAACTCCACTGTAACACATCCCATGTTATCATGTCACCCAACGTATCACTTTAGGGTAACGTGGACCACCATGGATGTCGACAGCATCACACACTACCTAACATGGAAGTAATTTACATTTCAATTCAACAATATACTCAACAAACTCAACAAATAGGGGGACCCAACTGGTTTGAAACACAACAACACAAACAACACATTATAATGACATTGAAATCTTTTAACATGGACACCAACAATGTTACACCTTGACTGAAATCGATGTCATATTCAATTCACACTACTTACAAATCACATACACTTAAAAATAGGGGACTTAGTGCCCTAATACAACAAAACAACACAACACAACCAACGCCACATACCACACTAACATTACATTCTTGACAAACACACCAATGCACCACATATGGCGGCACAAACACCAAATTGATGCCAATATACCAACTGACACTAGTATAACCAAAACCCCTCAAAAAACACAGCACTAACCCCATCAATTTTCCAAACAAAACAACATTGCGGCTGAGTGGCTAACATTACATAACCACCATAAAGGCCAAAAACCCAAACTAATGCCATCATCACATACCATTACATTTTCACAGAAACAACGAAAACAACATCAAAAACGTCGTACCTTACGCCATGGGTCATCACCACAAATGTCGGCTAATGTGGATGGTCGATTGTGAACTCGCCGGAAAGATTTTGCGTATGTAAACTGCGACGACAAACGTTTCAATGGCCACTCATAATCGACTCCAAAAATGTATTGCTAAAAAAGGGTATTTTTATTTCTAGGGTTTGGGACAAATGTAAATGTTAAATTGGCAATGTCACAATGTGGATTCAACGTTGCCAAATTCGAATATAGCACAAATGGAGAGAAACCAACGAATCAACGTTGGAAACACAAAACCTTCCATCTTTGTCCCTTAGTTTTGATCAGATAGGACGGAAACCAAAAAAACTCTATAGTACGTTTTTTAGGATAGATTTGTAAATTCCACATTACAAAAACCCACATATACCCTAATATTTGGGCAACATGAGCTGGAATGGTGTACGAATATGCCATTAATATTGAAATAGGACTTACTGGTTTGAAAGATAAAGGCAAAACTAAATGGTTAACAATATCTAAATTTGGGATTTATTGGTACTTTACCCTTAAAGAAATTTTAATATAATTATGTAAAATTTGATGGAATTTAATATAATTTTTAAATCTTAAAAAATATTAATCTATTTTTTTTATAAATAATTTAATGTAAAATATTACATCCGCACAACATCCGTTAGTTTAAAAAAAAAAATCACATCATATCTCCGGTTTTACCGGTGACTTCCGGTTTGGATTAGAATACCACTTTGAGGTATTGTACATAAAAACTACTTTTGCATACAGTAGTTGGCCCAGTATATTATATATCTATATTTATACTATTATTAAGTGAAGGCTTAAATTGGTTTAGTGAAACATTTTTCTCCTCATGTCACGTAGCAACTTTATATATACTAAAATAAAAAATAATATTATACACAGCGTAAGCAAGTTTTAAACGTAAGATTTTAGATTCCATTAAGAACATACTTATCACTTAAGTAATATACATATTATGATATTAAATTCTTTAGTATTTATTTTTATTATTAGTTATCTGAATTGCACACATTGCGTGTGCCATCCGCTAGTGTATATATATATATATATAGAGAGAGAGAGAGAGAGAGAGAGAGAGTGAGAGAGTATTTGATCATTTAACTTAAGCATGCCCTTATGAATAAAATCTTTTAGTGCTTGAATCTTTAGCAAAGTAAAATTTAAATTTAAATTTATGAACCGAACACCATAAAAATTCTCCATAACAGAGGAGGACGCAAAAAATCAACTTCCTAGTCTCTCAATAGAGAGCGTAAACAAAGTTGACTTTATACTTTGTGAATTATTTTATATTGTATATAGAATGACTTTCTAAATTTTTAAAAATTTATCTATTAGTCCCTATATTGCTTATGTAGCATACAATGCATAAAAGATGACTCTAAATTATTTGCTATGGCCCCTTAAAATATATTTTTGATTTCGTTTCTAATTGTTTGCTATAACTTAAATGAATTGTATATATTTTTGTATTTTGAGATTATCAAACTTCTTATTGTAAATGTTAATATATTAACATAGGTATAACATATGTATATAATATTCATATACTTATTAATATATGTATATAATATTATACTCTAATATGAAGCCAGCTTTCGTATATAATATAATATAGTATGTAATTAGTATATAATATAATATGTAATATGCTTTCGGCTTGTCTCCTCTTTCGGCCGCCCACTTCCTTTCGGTGTGCCTTTTTCTTATTTTAGTGATGTAGACCATAATGATGTTTGTATTCAGCTCTCCTATATAACGGAGCCTCCATTTGGTTTGTAATTAGAGTGTTAATAATACAGAAGCCTCTTTCAATATTACTCTCTCAACTCTCTCAATTTCTCTTTCATGGTATCAGAGCACAGGTGTGTGTCCTAAGTCTCTGCATCACTACTGCGTACCTCGTCCTTACCTAATACACAGATTGGACAGTACCATCACCTTCGTCTCTTCACGACGAAGCCAACGCCACCAGATTCATCATCATCTGCCGCCGCACGCGCCTCCACGCGCCGCCAGAAAATTAGGCCACGCGCTCACTCGGTTCAGACGCGCTCTACGCGCTCCTACACTGTCCAGTGCTATCGTGCACCCCGGCCTCATCTGCTAACGTGCGCCGCGTGTTTCTAACGTCAGCCGACGTCAGCCCTAGCTGCTTCCGTGCGCCTTGTGCCTCTCGCCTGCTAACGTGCGCCGCGCCACTCTCTGCTAACGTGCGCCGCGCATCAGCCCTGTTTGACCAGCTTCGTTGACTTTTCCATTTTCGGCCTTTCTGGTCATATTTTTGGTTAGTTCACTCCTTTTCTGACTAATTTCGACCTTCTGAATTCACTGGTAACCTCAGTTTTTTCAGATTCTACCTCATTTGTGCTATTTTTCTCTCATGGATCGCCTAGACTCCACTACCCACCCTATTTCCGCTATTCTTGATGGGACTAATTATGTCCTATGGGCACAAGCTATGTCTGGCTTCCTGAAAGGAAAGAAACTTTGGCGCATCATTACTGGGGATGTATGCAAACCCGTTCCCGAGAACACAGATTCCGCTGCCACAGACTCCACTGCCAAATATATTGACCGACTGGAAGATTGGGATAGTAAAAACTATCAGATCATCACTTGGTTTCGCAATACTTCTATTACATCTATCAGCCTTCAGTTTGGTCGGTTCCAACTTGACTCTGCTTCCTCTCCTGCCAAAGCCATCTGGGATTTTTTACACGAACGCTATCAGACTACTGGCCTTGCTCACCAATATCAGCTTCTGAGTCATCTTCACGGTATGCGCCAAGAAACCACTCAAACCATTAATGATTTTCTCTCCCAAATGTATTATGCTTGGGATCAACTCGCTCTTTCTGAACCTACATGGGACTGTACTAAGGATGCTACCTTGTTTACTACTTACCGTGACCAACAGCGCTTGGTTCAGTTTCTCATGGCTCTCACTCCTCACTTTGAGCCAGTACGCGCATCTCTCCTTCATCGAACTCCTTTACCTACTCTTGAGCAAGAAATTTCAGAACTGTTGTCCGAGGAAACTAGATTTGGTACTCTCCATCCACACCCTGTGGACTCTGTTCTTGCCACTCCCCAGATTCGAAGTTCTCCTTTCTCACCTTCACCACAGAGGTCCAATGCCTGCAATTACTGTCACAACCGCAATCTTCCATCGACTCATCTTCTGGTTCATTGTCCAGTTCGTCTTTGTCGGTTTTGCAACAAGACTGGCCCTGGTCATCTCCAGCAAGATTGCTTCCGCAATCCCGCCCGTGCCTCTCGCAATGGTCCTTCCACCGGGAATTTTTCTCGCAGCCACTCTCACCGTTCTGGGACTCCGTCTAAACCAATACCTGCTCAACGCACTGCTGCTGCTGCCTCCGAGGATTTACCTTCCTCTGTCCCTATAGACCCTTCCACTCCAGTCTTCTCTCAAACCGATGTCGCAGCCATGTTTCAACATTTTTGGCAGCATTCCGGTACACCTCCATCTACTGCTTTATCTGTCACCGCAGGTAACACTTCTTGGTACTTTGATTCCGCTTGTTGTAATCACATGACCTTTGACCCTACTATTTTTACTTCTCTATCTTCTCCTCCTCATGTTCCTTCTATCCATACTGCTGATGGGTCTCTTCTGTCTGTAAGTCATGTTGGTTCTGTTTCAACCTCTCACTTATCTTTATCCCATGTCTATCTTATGCCTGCTCTTACTTTAAATCTTATCTCCATTAGTCAATTATGTGAGCATGGTCTAACTGTTACCTTTTCCCGTACTGGTTGTTTGGTGCAGGACCCTCGGACGAGGCAAACTCTTGGGATAGGCCGTAAGCATGGACGTCTCTACGAACTCATCCATCTTCATGTTCCAGCTTCCTCTCAGATCACAGCTCCTACCACTACCACTACTACCACAGCTCCTGCCACTACTACCACTACTACCACTACTACCACTGCTCCTCCTTTATCTCCTTTTCAGCTTTGGCATTATCGTTTAGGCCATCTTTCTGTTGGTCGTTTAAAATCTCTAATTTCCAGTGGTCATTTAGGTCATGTAAGTTCTGATGTTTTAGATTGTGTGTCCTGTCAACTTGCCAAACAACCTGCTTTGTCGTTTAATAAAAGTGACTATGTTTCTCTTGCACCATTTGATCTCATTCATTCTGATATTTGGGGACCTTCTCCTACTCCTACTATGGGAGGTGCACGCTATTTTGTTGTTTTTATAGATGATTTTTCCCGTTTTACCTGGTTATTTCTTATGAAAAATCGCTCTGAGCTCAAACAACTTTATTACAATTTTGCTACAATGGTTAAAACTCAATTTTCTAAAAATATTAAGATTTTTCGCTCTGACAATGCCATGGAATATAAAGATTTTGACTTTCTTTCCTTTCTTCAGAATCATGGTACTCAACCTCATCGTTCCTGTCCCGGTACGTCTCAACAAAATGGACGTGCTGAATGGAAACATCGACACATCCTTGACACTACTCGCGCTCTCCTTCTGTCTTCCTCTTGTCCGGAACATTTTTGGGGTGAGGCAGCTCTCACTGCTGCTTACACTATCAATTGTATCCCTACACCTGTCATTCATAATCACACTCCTTATGAGCGTCTGCATGGCACCCGTCCCCCTTACACCACCCTTAGGGTCTTTGGATCTGCCTGTTTTGTTCTTCTCCAACCTCATGAACGTACCAAACTTGAACCACGTTCTCGCCTTTGTTGCTTCTTAGGGTATGGTATTGAACACAAGGGGTATCGTTGTTGGGATCCTCTCTCCCAGCGCCTCCGTATCTCTCGTCATGTAGTCTTTTGGGAACACAAAATGTTTTCCTCTCTCTCTCTCTTCCGTTTGTCCGTTCCCTCACCCTCTCTGTTTTTTACTGACCCTTCCATGGATCTGTTCTCTGATGACCTTCCTCCCTCGCCCTCGCCAACCTCTCCACCACCCCTACCGGCCTCTCTCGAGACTGTCTTGCCTTCTGGTCTGTCCCATGTCCCTGCTCACTCTGATGGTCCTGCTCTTGCTTCCTCGGGATCCTCCTCTCCTGGTGAGTCTCTCCCTCTGGCTCCTCCTGCCTCTACTCGACCACACCGGGTAACCCAACCTTCTACTCGTCTTCGTGACTTTATTGTTGGTTTTACTACTTTTTCCACTTATGAACCGACCTCCTATCGTGAGCTCTAATCCTCTTTGGCAGCAAGCTATGACTGATGAATTACAGGCTTTAGACAAAACTCACACTTGGGACATTGTTGATCTTCCTCCTGGCAAGACTGCCATTGGTTGCAAATAGGTCTACAAAATCAAAACTTGTTCTGATGGATCTATTGAGCGCTACAAAGCCCACCTTGTTGCAAAAGGCTTCAACCAAGAGTATGGTATTGACTATGAAGAGACGTTTGCTCCTGTTGCTCGTCTCACCTCTGTTCGTAGCCTGATTGCGGTTGCTACCTCCCGACACTGGGATCTTTATCAAATGGACGTGAAAAATGCTTTCCTTAATGGGGTTCTTCTTGAGGAGGTCTACATGCAACCTCCCCCTGGGTCTACTTATCCCTCTCATAAAGTTTGCAAACTTCAGCGTGCTCTGTATGGTCTCAAACAAGCTCCGCGCGCTTGGTTTGCCAAGTTCAGCTCCACTATTCATGACTGTGGTTTCACCTCCAGTTCTTATGATACTGCTCTTTTTATCCGCAACACTGCTCAAGGGACCACCTTGCTTCTCCTTTATGTGGATGATATGATTATCACCGGTGACGATCTTGATGGTATTGTATGCCTTAAACAGTTTCTTAGCCATCATTTCGAGATGAAAGATCTTGGTCCTCTCAGCTATTTCTTGGGTCTTGAAATCTTCCATGATTCCACGGGGTCTTTTCTCTCTCAGGCTAAGTATACCTCTGATCTTCTCACCCGTGCTGGTCTTACGGATTGCAAGACTGCCTCCACTCCTCTGGAGCCTCAGAGTCGTCTTACACCTCTTGATGGCACTCTTCTCTCTGATGCTACCTTATATCGTCAGCTGGTTGGCAGCCTTGTCTATCTCACTGTTACTCGTCCTGATATTGCCTATGCCGTTCATATTGTCAGCCAGTTTATGTCAGCTCCTCGTACCCCTCACTATGCTGCCTTAGTCCGTATCCTTCGCTATCTCAAAGGTACCTTGTTTCATGGACTTCATTATTCCGCCCGGTCCTCTCTCCAGCTTCGTGCTTTTTCCGATACTGATTGGGCTGGGGACCCTACTGACCGACGCTCTACTACCGGGTTCTGCTTTTTCTTGGGTGATTCTCTTATTTCTTGGCGCAGCAAGAAACAATCTCTTACTGCTCGCTCCAGTACCGAGGCCGAATATCGTGCTCTTGCTGATACTACTCAGGAACTGCTCTGGCTTCGTTGGCTTCTTGCTGACTTGGGTGTTTCCCCCTCTGGTGCTACTACTCTCTTTTGTGACAATCACAGTGCTCTTCAAATAGCTCACAATGATGTTTTTCATGATCGCACCAAGCACATTGAGATTGACTGTCACTTTATTCGTCAACACGTTACTCGTGGTACTGTCCATCTCCTTCCCATCTCCTCTGCTGATCAACCTGCTGATATCTTCACCAAAGCTCATTCTCCTGGCCGCTTCGTTGAACTTGTCTCCAAACTCCAGTTGGTTGCTCCTCCTTGAGTTTGCGGGGGGCTGTTAATATATTAACATAGGTATAACATATGTATATAATATTCATATACTTATTAATATATGTATATAATATTATACTCTAATATGAAGCCAGCTTTCGTATATAATATAATATAGTATGTAATTAGTATATAATATAATATGTAATATGCTTTCGGCTTGTCTCCTCTTTCGGCCGCCCACTTCCTTTCGGTGTGCCTTTTTCTTATTTTAGTGATGTAGACCATAATGATGTTTGTATTCAGCTCTCCTATATAACGGAGCCTCCATTTGGTTTGTAATTAGAGTGTTAATAATACAGAAGCCTCTTTCAATATTACTCTCTCAACTCTCTCAATTTCTCTTTCATAACTTTTAATAATTCAAATGAGAAAATTAGTATTTAAATTAAAATAATTGATTATCCTAAGACTTGAAAAAATAACATTTAGTATTTAAATTAAAATAATTGATTATCCTCAGACTGAAAAAATAACATTTTTAGATTTTTAATATAGGTGCTTGCGTATTATTGATTTGTGGCCTCCGTCTTTGATTAGGAGGTCGTATGACTTTATTATTGTGTGGAATGGGTGTGGCGAATTTTGGCATATCGGTATCAAGCTAAGCCAACGGCTTTTTTTGACTGGCAAAATCGGGTTAGGTTTTTTTTTTTTTTTTGGTAATAAAAGTCGGGTTAGTTTGCAAGCTAAAATCTAATGTTGCCAATTGTCTGGAGGGTATTCTATTTAAATTTAAAATATGTTTGAGTATGTTCAATTTAAATTTATAAATTTAAATTTTTATTATATTCTAATATGAATTTACTAATAAGAACAACAAATATTAAATCTAAAAATAATTTTTTTTTGTGCCTGTTTGGCAGAGCTTAATTATAGCTTATTTCAGTTTTCAGCTTAATTTAAGTTATTTTGATGTGTTTAGTTTAGCTTATAGCTTATAGTTTTTTAGAAGTCAGAAATCAGCTTATTCTTTGAGTGGGGCAGGAGATGCTTTAAGAATAAGCTGGAAATCAGCTTAAGCTGAAAGTTATAAGCTATAAGCTGTTGAGGCATAAGCTATAAGCACTTTCCCACAGCTCTACCAAACAGGGCCTTTGTCATGGTACGTCCTAATTAGTTATTCCTATTCAAATCTTTGTATCTTCTTTTCCCAAGAGATCAAAGTTATTTCTTCTTCTTTTTTTTCATCCTCCATCCAAAGTTTCAATCCACCTTATCAAAACTTACCATTATCATCAACATCATTATTTTTTTATTATTTTAAAACCCTAAACCCTAAAAAAAAGAAAAAATTGAACAAAATCAAATAATAGATGAGAATAAAAATCAAAATAATTTTTTGAAGCAACTTATCAAAAATGAGTAGTATTCATATAAAGAGGTTTCACAATTTTTGTATAGTACCATCAATTATTTTCTATATCGTTTTTTGACAAAAATTAAAGGGCCTAATAGTTAGATTAACAATAACATATTATTGAAGTTGTTCTTATTTTATCATTTAAATATTACATTATTTGAGAACTGCTCTTTTTTGTTAGTGTCTCATACTTATAAGTTTGGTTTTTACTTTTTCATGAGCATTCTTGTAGATAATTTATAATGTAAAAGTTTTTTTCTGTATTGAAAAGTTTTGTAATGCTTATATAAAAATTTGATTTTTTCTGTATTTAATGTGCATATAAGTTTGGGTTTTTTTCAGTATTTGAGAATTATTTTCTGCATTGAAATTTTTTTAAAATAATTTAATTTTTTAAGTTTATTTATAATTTATTATTTGAATTTACCTCGAGAATAATTTGAGAAAGATAATAAAGTATAATAAAAGTAAAATGAAATTTTAAATAATTAAACAATGTGTTTAATAACTTTTTGAATATAAATAGAATCCACCGGTCTTGACTCATACGAACTAACGAGCAGGCCCGCAAGCAGGACCAATGGACTACCTGGAGAGCTTAGCCCAACTATCTTTTAGATTATTTTTTTCACATGTTTGGACAAGCTCGCAGACTGATGGACCACAAATCATGAGCCCGTATGTCAAGCTGAAAGGTGGGTCAACGGGGCATTCTATTTGAATTCCAAAAATATATTAATACGTTCAATTTAAATTCATAAATTTTAATTTTTATTACATTTTAATATAAATTTATTAATAAAAATAATATATATTAAACTTTAAAATAAAATATTTTTTTCCCATGGTATACTTTAATTAATTATTCCTATTCAATTATTCCCCAAGAGATTAAAGTTGTTTTCTCCTCTTCTTCTTCTTCTTCCTCATTTTAAAACTCCAGCCTATTCTACCATAACTCACAATTATCATCAATATCATTTTTTTTTATTATTTTGAAACCCTAAACCCTAGAATAAAGTTTGAACAAAATCAAACAATGAATATGAGCCATAATCAAAATAATGTGTAGCTTCTCCAAATTTGAAACAATTTACGTATTCAATTGAATATGAAACAATTTAAAATTGAGCCATACAACCTCAATACCTTTTTAAACTGTTTTTCAAAATTAATACGCTTTTAGATAACCACATAATTTAGCTATTCTCAATTCAAACTGAGCTTCAAGCTCTAATGCAAAAGTTTTGATACAATTAAACAAAAAAATAGATTCTATCACAAGTTATTCACAAGTTGTTAACAACAATCCCCATATGTTGCCCACTAAGTTTAACAACAATCCCCATTTGTTGCCTACTAAGTTGTGTTTGGATTTTCGATTTGTTTTCACTTTTTTATTTTAACAAATCTAAAATCCAAACAATTGAATAAGGAGAAATTTACAAACTATTTTTCAATGCTAAAACTCAGATGATCACCAATAATAATCTATATTCACTTTTTCTTTAAAAAAAAAAATTAGTAATAATATTAAAACAGATAATTAATTAATTAAAATAAAAAGATTGCCTAGTTGGATTGTCTTTGCAAATAGTAATTCCTGAATTGATCACATTATCGTCTCTCCATTAACGATATGCTTTGATGGACAATTTGACATTTTTTTAAAATTATTTATTATTTATTATTTGGATTTACTCCGGGATAATTTGAAAAATATTATAAAATGTACTAGAGTAATATAAACTTTTAAATAATTAAACAGAGTGTATTTAAAAATTTAGAGCACTCAATCATTTATTTATATGGGTATAAATAGAATTTCCCGGGTCAACGGAATGCCCCTCGCGAGCTCATTAGAAATTTCAAACCCTAGATCCAGGCGTAGCCTATGCCTCATTAAGGCTTACCTCGCATACCAGGAGTACAGGCTTGGACCTAACATATCTGGGCCAAACCACGGGCCGAACGATGATCCTTGTGTCTACATGGCTTTTGAATAGGAATCTTAAGAAGAAAACTTGTCAATAATTTTTTCTGTGTCCTTTTTTTAATTCTTTGGTCATTTTAGTTGCAATTCATTTTCTATCTGAATTTAACCATAACTAACTTGGCCAAACTTTTAGTTGAATTCACATCCAAAAAGTCTTCTTAAAGTAACTCCAGTGGAGAAATTAAATTGATTTTTAATGTGAACCATTTATACGGAAGATCATATTTTATTTATTTTTCTCTCTAATAAGAGTGTAAATGTGTGTTAAAGGTGTCAATCACTAGTGTGTGTGCATTGATCTTGAAAAATTATTTAATAAGCAAAATGTTGTTTCACTCTTCTACAAAGCTGTGAATTCTCTCATTTGTATAAAAACAGTGAATTTTGATTTTATTTACACATCAAATTGTGTGATTTTTTTTTTAGTTATTTATTAATCCAAAATAGTGGAATCCACTATGTGGATCTACACACTTTTAGATGGAAGCCTTTTTGTTTAATTTACACAATTATGAGATGTGTGATGGGGTGTGTGACTAAGGGTAAAAATGGAACATTGTGGTGTGTATTGAACAAATTTCTTATTTTTTAAATTATTAAAGGTGTGCCTTGAGTAATAATGTGCCTTAAGATAAAAGATGGTGTGTAAATAGGGGCACCTATCAAGTCACTACAAGAAAAGTAACTTTTGGCGACTAAATTTTTAGTCGTCAAAAGTCTGTTTTTAGTCGCTGAACGTCGAAATTTGACTTTCCCCAACAAAATTCTTTAGTCGCCACATTTGTTGCGTATACGTTGTCGGCGTAGGCATTGGCGACTAATATTTTTTTAGTCGCCAAAAGACAGGTCTTTTGCGACTAAAATGTTAGTCGCCAATAGTGTTTTAGCCTTTTGAAAATCATACATTTACCGACTAATAATTTAGTCGCCAATACTCAATCAATCGCCGACTAAACGGCTTAGTCGCCAAAATCAAGACTTTTAGCGACTAATTTTTCTGAGTTTCGAACCGTGCCCAACCATCCCACATTGCAACCTTTTTTGCAACACACTCCCTCCACTATGCCACTACAACATCACATGAATATATTTGCAATATATATTATTTATATAATATATTGACAGTATTAATACAAAACAATATATATAAATATAATTATTTTAATTCAATATAATTTATGTAAAAAATAAATTATTTATTAAAAAAAAATTTAGACCACTTTTGGCGACTAAATCCATTATTTAGTTGCCAATTCTATGATTTTTGGGCTACTAATTATTTTTTTGTCGGTAAAAAAACAAGTTGAAATTAAAAATAGTAGTTTTGGCGACTAAATCTGTTTTTAGTCGCCAAAAATGTGTCCTTTTGGCTACTAAACTGAATTTTAGTCGCCAATTCACTGTTTTTAGCTACTAATTTTTTTTTTTGTAGCCAAAAACCTTCATTTTCAGCGACTAATCTTTTTTTAGTCGGAAAAACACCTATAATCGGCGACTAAAATGTTTTTTAGTCGCCAAAACCATCACTTTTGGCTACTAAATTATTTTAGTCGCCAAAAACCATCACTTTTGACTACCAAAAAACCTTTAGTCGCTAAAACCCCTACATTCTGCCACTAAACTGCCTTTTAGTCGCTAAAAGCCTAGTATTCGGCGACTAAACTATTTTAGTCGGCAAAAGGGTTCAATTTTGGCGACTAAATCCATTTTAGTCGCCAGTTATACAACTTTCAGCGACGAAAAATGAATTTTTAGTCGCCAAAAACGCTTTTTCTTGTAGTGAGTCAGCGGAAATTAATTTATGATTTGATGATTTTAGCCATTAAAGTTTGGGACAATTACAATTTAGTAGGTTTTTAAAAATAATTTCAGACCAATGGTAAACTTTATGAATATTAATAATTAAAGTCTTAAATATTTTCATAAATTTATTATTATTTTATGAAAACACCGCTTAATTATAATTTTCCCTTCAAGTTTCTATCAAATCTTTGAAATATAGAATAGGGGTGCTTTACGAAATCAGATTATTAAACTCATCTCATTAGATTGTAAGCACAACTAGAAAATGAAAGAAAAGGCGTACTAAAAAAAAAAAAAAAAACTTCGAGTTTATTCAATTTCATGTCATGTCAAATAAGATTGTGAATCAATAGAAACAATTCTTCTCTTTTGTGATCTCATTTGTGTATATTGAGTGAAAAAAAAAATTTAAAAATAAAACATGCAAAACAAATTTTTTTGGGGTAATTATATTGATTGTCCTTGAAATTTGAAAAAAAAAATAATGAATTTCAAAATTTTAACATAATTACACTAACTCCTCTTTTAATAAGTGAACAAATTAATGATGGTATATAAACACAGGGATAACTAATAATAAAATAAATATTTGAGTGTAAAAGGTATAATAATATCAATTTTTCATCTCTATGAATAGCTGATGAAAAGATAACAAAGTATTATATGAATTAAAATACTATGATAGTACAACGTAATTATGTTACATTTGAGGAGCTTAGTGCAATTTTTTTTCTAAACCTCAAAAGATTAGTGTATCTAATAAAATAAATCAAATAAAAAATCTATCTATGTATAATGTTACAAAAATATTATGGATCATGAAAATTTATCTCAAATCTTATGCTGAAAGTGAGTGTATAGTGTAAATTTAAAATTAGTAAAATATGAGTCATACCTATAGTAAATGTAGACTATTAAATTCTTTTTTTCTAAATAATTTTCTAAACTCGTAAAATTGCTAATAATATTAATCTATATATAATTAGGGTAAGTGGGCATGAATGTTGTCACTATAAGAAGACCATATGGTCCTTTATGAAAATATCATAAGCTAGTAGGTCCTTCCACTGATATGTGAAGTGGGAAACCAAGAATTTTAATGTGTGAACATTGTGGGGAGAGACTTTAAAAGGCTATATATATATATATATATGAGAACTATAATTCAGTGTAAGTTTAGGGGGAAATATTTTTTCCTAAAATGCATTGAGTTGTAATTTTTCCCATATATATAGACCCTAATTAATACACTCATGCTATATTCAGACATTAAAAAAAATTACAAAAATATGTATAGAAAAAATAATGTGAGGTTCAAAATTATTTTTACGCTGAAAATAAATATGATCTAATTTATTATTTTCTATACACGTAATATTACTAACTATATTTATTTTATTATATAAAGGCGTATATCTCATATGATGTAAACATCGTCACATTTTTTTCTAAGAATGCACTCACACTCAATAATTATCACATCTAATAACTGTACAATTATTTTTTTCATTTATCAAATCCTACAAAATTACTAAGTTACTCTTGGACACATGTTTCAAACCAACACATGATCATCATCTCATATTGCCACTTTAATCTAATTATTTATTGGATTTTTATATGTACAACCAGGCCCCTCATCACAATAATCTATACTTCTGCGGATATATATGGAATCTCCTAATCTAGTTGAAGCACCACCATAGTTGTGATCTATTTATAGCTTCAATTCTGAAAGATAGTGCTGTCAATTGTAAACCCACTTAAGTATTTTTTTATTTTATTTTTTTAATAAAATTTAAAATAAAGTGTTTGTGAGTGCTACGGTGGATTGTGAAATAGAAAATGTATGATTGTAGTAGTAATGAGTGTATGCAAATGTATATAGTGGTGTTGTGCCACTTTCTGAACATGATAGGGATAGTAGTCTTTATAGTATTATGTATATTTCCAATAAAGTTTATAGATAGAATTTGTTAAATAAATTTTACTATATTTAAAAAAAAAATTAAAAAAGAAAAGATTTTGTTTAAATACTAAACTCCGGATCAGAATATGTAAAAAAAATTAAATATGGAAAAACAAACATTATTTTATTACAAAAACAAAACAGAATTTAGAAAGAAAAAAGAATGAAACCAAAAAACAAGAAAAATACTTACAGAATTACTTTTTCGAAAAAATGATCAAATCCAACGTTTAACATTGTTTCCTTGAGATAGATTCATCCTCTCCATGGTGCTATCAGAATCTGGGCATCTATCTCCTAGGGTAAAATGATCGACAACAACTAGTAGCAGCAGGAAAGAATAAATGGAGGACTACCTATTTATAGAAGATATGGTGGCTGTTTATGATAGAATTGAATAGGCATGGAACCTATTCGGGTTTGGAAGGAAAAGCTGAAAAGGTATGTTGGACCACACTGCCAATGTTTAGAAGGAATTGGGATTGCTGCTGCATAGGCTGCGCAGCAGCAACCGTTGTGCGTTGAAATGTGCCCATTTTGACAATCTGAACTATTCATATTTTAGAATACATCAAGTAGAATATGCCTGCAAAAAATCAAGTTAATCAGATATCGTTTATCCATTCATTTACTCACACTTGTATCTACAAAAATAAATAATAATTGTGATTTAAAGTATTAAAATGAATATAAATATGAGTGGGTGAATAGGTAAATAATATCCAATTAACTTAATTTTTTGCAACCATGTTCTACTTGATATATTCTAAAATATGAACGGTTCGGATTATCAAAATGGGCCTCAAAATGAGCCCATTTCGACGCACAACAGTTGCTGCTGCGCAGGCTGTGCAGAGCAACCCCAATTCCTGTTTAGAAACGTTGGGGTCATTTCAAAATTTATTTTGGATTTCAAACATAAATTTAAATTCCAAACGATAAGAATTTAATTTAGAAAAAATAAAATTCAAAATTTTTTTTACCCAAAAAGATAAGCACTAGGCTGGACAATACCAAGCCCAACCCAACCTTACACCCACGCCCAAGCCATGCCTGGTTCGGGCAACGGCGCGCACATGTGGTTATTTTTGGGTTCTATGGGTCAAGGCCGCCCACTTTACCCATAATATCCCTCTCCACAAAACTTGGGTGCCTTGGGGCCTTCCCCAAGATGCAAACTCAAGGCTTATAAATCCACACCATGTTTGCCCACTCAAGCAATGTGGGACAAGCCTTTCTTCATCCCTTATGGAAAACTAACCAAAACACAATTTCCATGGAGCTCACTCTAGCATCAATTTCCTATTCACCCAATAATAGTTTTGAGCAATTAAATATACGACGTGAATCATTACGCGGCAAACAGCGCATTGCCACATAGACCCGCCAACTTTGGTGCATGGGTCCCACTTTAAAAATAAACCAAAGTTTAGAAAAAAATCTATTTTTTTCCAAACCATTTCTAACAATCCTCCACATTAATGGAATTTAATGACAACGGAAATATAATAAGATGTAGAATTGTCGAGAGAGTATAAATCGAAAATATTTTGCATCAGGACAGGTAGCTTTCAGCCTTGAACCTTTCCTAATGATAACATATTAGACTTACTAGCTAATCAATGGATGCGATGCCTTGAATTGTTCAGCCGTTTGTGTAAGCCAAGACAATAGATTTCACAGAAAATATCTTTTGACACATCGTGGTTCTCACGGTTGTGTTTGTTTTGGTCCTGAACGATCCTGGTTATTCATGAGTGCTCTAGAGAGTTTAACCTCTTCATTCTCATAGAACCGACCTTGGTTCGGCACTCATATACAAGATTCTTATTGTGAAAATCCCTTATATTCGTCTTGCTTTTTATTCCTAAATCAAGATATAAGTAATCACTAAAAGTAAAGCTTACCCTTAAACCCCTACATACGACACATGTTGCAAGTATCACTCTCATCATAAGAATGGATAGGGAATTTAATCGCTTGGTGATTTCTAGCGAGCCATACATAACTTAGTTCTCCCATTGAACTTAGTTCTTGGGATCTTCAGTCATCTAAGTAGGGCTACCATTATGATGACTCTTATATAATAGGCTTTAATCTCATTCCCTTCGATGAACTACACACTTGCTCTTTTGCTAAACCTTTTATTAATGGGTCTGCGATATTCTTTTTAGACTTCATATAATCTATTGAGATTATACCATTTGAGAATTTTCTTACAGTATTATGTCGACGACGAATATACCGTGACTTGCCGTCATACATATGACTCTGTGCCCTTCTTATTGCAAATTAACTATCACAATGAACGCAAATAGCTGGCACAAGTTTTGGCCTCATTTGAATGTCTTCTAAGAAATGGCGAAGCCACTCTGCTTCTTCTCCTGCTTTATCTAGAGCAATGAACTCAGATTCCATTGTAGACCATGCAATGCATGTTTGTTTCGAGGATTTCCAAGAAACAGCTGCACCCTCCAAAGCAAAGACATAACCACTTGTGAATTTTGAATCTTTAGTATCCGATATCCAATTGGCATCACAATAGTCTTCAAGTATTGCTGGATATCGAGCAAAATTCAAACCATGATCACGGGTAAATCTTAATGTAGCTCGGCTTTTTTGCGCCCCCTTTCGGAAACTCAAAAAGAAGCCCTACAGTTCGAACTCCCATGGTTCTAAAGCTAATCTCACAAGTGCAATGCGAAACTGATAAACACCAAAGAGTCCAAATCCGACAAATCGTTTTGAAAAATTGATTTTGAATCAAAAAGTGCCAAAAGTGGACTGCTTTGCCAGATACAGGGTCACAACCTAAATATTTTATTTTAGAGAAATTTAGGAAACCCATGACTCGTGCCAAAGGCCACGTGTCCGTCATCACCAAAGTTGCCTCGACTCGGGAACTTAGGTACGAGAGGAGAAGGTCATGAATTGAGCACTCCCGCTCGCCCGATCAAAGATCGGCCTCTGCTAATCGTGATATGATTTTTTATAAACATTATGTGCTCTAGTTCCGATTATTAAACTAGCATTACTATATGATTCGCACAAGCAAGTATAGATTAGTTTGTTCAATTTGGAACAATTCAACTCATGTTTGTTTGTGAAAATGGTTTGAATTTGCCACTTCAAGTGCGCTTAAAGTTTGCAGATTTGCCACCAAACATAGTGGGCTTAAAACTAATTTGTTACTCAACAAAGTGGGCTTAAAACATACATTTGTCGAATCGTTCCAATTCAAACAACAAGCCTTCATCCACAGGCATTCAAACAGTTTGTCAAGTAAGCATTTAGCATCATGGCAAGCATGCTAGACATGGCACAATTCACACTCATGCAAATATGCTAAAGCCATTAAAAACTCACCTAGTACTCTAAGCTAAGAAAACATGAGTTAGAAAAATATGCATGATTCCTAACTATACAAGATGTCTAATGCAACACATGCAAATAATGCAATTAATAGTCTCGGCTACTAATATGGCATATGAATTAATTCAAGACATACGGTCTAAGCACGTATTCAAAGAATTATTGAAATAACAATACAATTTGAATGATGCGCTGAGCCTCGATATATGCAATACAAATGAATGAATGCAAGCATAAGGTATGCTAATTGAAACATGTCCCTAATCTAACCATCAAAAGCGATTAAATAAAACGGAGAAAGACGCGGGGTTGGAAGACATACACATTATTACATTTTGCTCTCACGAAGGAGAGTCCAAATGAATAAAGCAAAACTCACTAGCAACTAATTAAGGCTAAGCCAATTAGACTAATTATTATAAACCAAATGAATAAATAGCTAAACTAAGTAACTAATTTTTACAACACTTTTAACTAACTAGTAAGCTAACTAATTAAATTACAACACAAATGTAAACAACCTAAGCAATTAAGATATTTAACTACACTGCCACCACTCCGCCTCGGGAAGTAGAAGATGCAAATGCTCGGTTTTCACCTGAAAGGACCTCCGTTTTGCCATCGAAAGCCTCTGTTTGTAGAGTTGAACATTTCAAAAACCTTTCTTCTCCACCTTACCAACATTCTGCTAAGGTTTACATCAATGGCCAGCCGGCCATGGATAAATGCTACCAGCCATTTGCCGGCCAAAAAGGTGGTCTGGCAGCCATCTATGGTGCACTGCTGGCCATGGATGGTGGCCTGCCGGCAACTGATGCACCGGATCACCATGCTGCAATAGAGTACAAACAGAACAAAAAGAGGGTTTTTCCAAGGCTTGTCTGCACAATTCACACCTCCTTTTCATGGACAAATCCAAGGAGTTGTGAACTTAAACCACAAGCCACTAATCTAAGCAATTTCATTGCATGATGGCATATGCTTCAAGGTGTGCAAGCTCAATGAATGTAAAACAAGACATTCAAGAACCATCACCCTATCATGCATGATCAAGGGCAATGAAGACCTAGGAAACTTTGGACATTTCATTAGTTTGAGTATGAAATGTCCCAATTTTCCTTGTGTTCAATTAACATCCGATTGAACACGCAATACACAAGTCATTATCTTGCTCAATTTTAGTCCCAAGTTGTTAGTTACTCATTTTAACTTACCAACCATTCTTTAATCCATTAAGTCCAAAAGGTGAGTTAGAGTCATCTAATGTAAAGAAGGCTCAAAACACAAGTTGCTTTGGGTATGAAAGAAGTCTCATATAGTTGATAATGAACCCCCAAAGGGATTAAGCCATTAAGTATGAAACCTCAATTCCACGCTTAGGCAAACAAATGACTTGAAACCATTTTCAAAGCAAAATCAAAAGTCGAGAAAGAAGGGAGATTGCAGAGGTGATTAGTGCTGAAATGAAGTGCAAAATAACACCAAATCATGCAATCAACTCAAACAAGAGGTGCCTAATGACCTAAAACACCAAACTTTTAAGGACTATTACACTACAACCATGCAAAACAAGACTCAGCTGAACCAAACAGCCCAAAACATAGATAAAGCAGTCTAAAACAATGGTAAAAACATGCTGGAATATAGCTACAAAAAACTAGAAAAACATGCTAACACATAGAGCTAACTAGGCCAACAAACAAGACACAAGGAGGGGAGACTAACCCCTCTAATTTTGGACTTCAAAACATGTTTTTTTTCACTGAAAATACTTTGAAATTCAGTGGTTAAAGGCCCCAAAAAAAATAGTTTAAAAATGGGAAACACAACTGAAGAAGCCTTACAAATAAGGTATAAAGAAGGGTGAACCACCTCCTACCTTAAAATGACTTCTAATCATAAATTTCAGCCTATTTTGACAGATTTTTTATAGCTTAAGAATGGCTTAAAATAGTGGGAAAAAATGGAGAAACAAGTGTACTAAAACAAGTTAAAATACAAGTGTTATACATCTTGAAGCCAAACACCACTTTAGGCACAAATGCAAGCCAAAACCACCTTCAAGAGCTCAATCAAGACCTCAAGGGACCTCAGCTCAAAGGTGATCACTTTGGTTAAGGGTTGATATGTAAAAGTGCAGTGTATCTAGCAACTAAGAACAAAATTTCAAGAAAGAGAGAAATGTAGGGAGAGAGAGAGAGAGAGAGAGAGAGAGAATTTTTGAGTTTAAAATCTTCCAACCTTAAAACATGAGAGAGGGACTCCCTGTATATAGAAAACATGAATTCTATACAAAGAGATCTGACCCTCCATGTGTGGGCAGATGTATGCATCTGTGCAACCAGCTGGCATAGTTGGCATAAAATATCTCCAGAAAGCACTGGTGCCCGGCTGGCCGGCCATTAGTGACGGCCGACAAGGCACTCAATGGCCGGTAGACCAGAAGCTCTGACCGGCAGCCTTCATAGATGGTTGGCAGGCCACCAGAGAATGCAGGAGGAAAAGACCAAGACATGGTCCAAAAAGGAGGCAAAATGAATGCAGGGTTTGAAAGGTTCAAACCTGTGGCGTTCCGCTGAGGGCTTCGAGCACTCGGCGAGCAATCAGAATCATCACCGGATATACCTACAAGAACATGCAAGTCTTGAAAGGCCGTAAAAAATTAGGTGTCTACGGTTGTCCCTCTTTGACAGAACTTGGAATTATGAAATGACGTGAGTGAATGTCAAAGCCAAGAGACAACCCATTTTGACAAGGCTGTAAGACTTGGCCCGCAGGCTACCTACATATCCCTTTGCAAGGAATCAAACCAACATAGTTCTGGGGAAAAATGTAAATGACATGCAAGATGTAAGAACGTAACTTATGATCATGCAATGAGGCTACGCAATGAAACATTTAAATGCAAATGTTATGCAAAGAAATGCCACAGTTAGAAAGAAAAACTGAAACAAAGCATAGTAATCCCAAACACGAAAAGAAAACTACGCGCCACGCGTGATTAACATAAACCCAAGCTACATTTCATGCAGAAAGGATACAAGAAAATTATGTAAGCTTAACTACGCATCACGTAGAAAAGGCGAAGAACGACATGACTAACGGGCGCACCCGAGGTCTCAACCGAGATCCTAACGCGTCTCACGAGGAAGGAGAAAAAGAATGGTGTGAACACCGGGCACGCCTAAATGTTTTTAACCAGTACAAAGAATCCACACGTCTCACATGAGAAGAGAAAACGTGGTGTGAACACCGGGACGCACCCGAATGTTTTTAACCGAATGGGTGGTGTAAACACCAGGATGCACCCGAATGTTTTTAATTGAAGGGGTGGTGTGAACACCAGGATGCACCTGAATGTTTTTAACCGAAAGGGATGTGAACACCGGAACGCACCCGAATGTTTTAACCGAAAGGGGTGATGTGAACACCGGGATGCACCCGAATGTTTTTAACCGAAGGAGGTGTGAACACCAGGATGCACCCGAATGTTTTTAACCGAAGGAGGATTGTTTTTAACCGAAACAATCCTAATGCATCTCACGCGAGAGGAAGAATGGGTGGTGAGATATGATTCGAAGGGCACGAGTGACAAAGCTCCTCTGAATGAACTGTACATACAATATCGTGCATGTGAGGAAAAAAGACTTAACAAATGCAACATAGTCGGAATGCATGTATTATGCAATACATACAACCGAGATACAATGTTAATGGCATGTTTTATGTGAGAAACAAAAGCATAAGCATATTCTATGCATGATTGGTAACAAGAGCATATTCTATGCATAAAAGCGGATGAACGTTCCATGCAACAGCGAATAAGAAATGCGTGTTCTATGCAAGATATCAAAACATGATTTGACGAGAACAAACTCAAAGGAAACTTCTGATTCACCTCTCGGAAGAATTACAACATGTTTAAAGGATACACCTCGTTCATGTTGGCAAGCGACGAACATCGCGCACCAAAAACACAGTTCCGAGCTTCCACAGAGGCATTCTGAACTCAACAGAAAACAATCCTTTCAATTCTTAGAAACCAAGGACACAAAACAGTATCAAGAACCCCAGGAGAGCTACCAGCCACTTGCCGGCCAGGTGCCAGCCATCAGTAGACCTTGTCGGCCATTGCTGGCAGATTGAGGGCAAAATGGACAATTCAGGTCGGGCCTTTAAGTATGAGCCACTAGGGCTCATTTCCTCACTTCCCCTTGTCCGAAAATCATCCTCCTTTCTCTCTAGACACTCCTTCTCTCTAGATTTGCACTTTCTACGCGTTTTCCAACACCCTACGCGAAGTTGATTCGCTAAATCCCCTTTACTCCCTTCACATTGAACCGATTGAAATTTGATTTTGGTGCTTCCTTTCTCATTTCCACCATTATAGGCTCATTCCCCTCGAGTTTCTCTCAAGTTTTGTGAACTTTTCCCGGCTTCGATTTTTTCCTTCATTTTCTCTCTCCTAGGGTTTGACTTTTTCCAAGTTTACCCTTTTTCTCCATTTTTCTTCACTGTCACCCATCTCGCACCTATTTTCAGATGACGGACGAGGTTCCTCATAACGGGGCTCCTCTGGCGGTTCCCCTAGTATTTCCACCCGCGTCAAAGGTAGAGGGGCCGGCAGCTGATCTTAAGGCTGACTTAGAGGCAAAGTTTGAGCCTGAGGTCGAGCCTGAGTCGCTACCACTAAGGGTACAACCGTTCGATCTGGCGAGGTATCACCCACAGACACACATACTGCCCACTTCCAGAGGCATTAGACGCTTCACCGAGTTCACCCGCGGTGCACCGGAGGACTTTTTGTTGAGGGAGCCAGAGTCTCACTTATCGGCCATTGCCTTTATCTGATTGTATTTCATGCACTACCTTCATCTGATGCATTATCTTCATTTGCCACAAGGCGAGTCTCGCGCCTTCAGAGGCTATGGTGTTATAACTACTAGAGACTGGTATGACGAGCTCGCAGCTGGAGTTCGAGATATCATCGACAGGGCAGGCATTGGCCTTTTTTGCTCTGGCTTGACTCGGGTTGTCGCGAGTCATCCCCTCCTAGGAGCGCTGGTGGAGAGGTAGTGGGATACCATAAACTCCTTCCACTTTTTCACCGTAGGGGAGATGACGATGACTCCTTACGACTTTGCCATGATCACCGGCTTAGATGTAAGGGGCAATCTGATCCCTATTGACACAGATATAGAGGAGTGAGAGGCAGCCTGGTTCGAGCTGCTAGGGGCATACCCATCCATATACTGGATGGGGATAGTGAGATATAATTGGTTCGCAGAGCGATTTAGAGGGACCGAGCCCAAGACGGTAGAGGAGACCGAGCAGTATGCCAGAGGCTTCTTAATGTTCGTCTTCGGTACCACCTTGTTTTTGAACAGGTGGAATACCGTTGGCCTGTATTTGTTGAGCGCCCTGGTGACCCTTCCTCGGGTTAGTTTCTATGACTAGGTGGAGCTAGCCTCACCACACTGTATGGATATATGAGCTCTACCTCCTGTCTGCAGGGAGACCTGATTGGAGGCTATTGGCGAGCCTGGAAGGTACACATCTCAGTTCTCTCTTTGTACTTTATGTTTACTTTACAGTTTCTGCTTTACATCTATTTCAATACATGCTTTATGCTTCGCATTTCTATATCTGCTCAAACACTATTCATACACTATGCTTTCTATTTTGCACTTTCTGCATTTGCTCGATACTGTACTAATCACACACCACTGCATTTTTCCTGCAGCTATGGGTATACGCATACTTCTCGGCTCTCACCCCGAAGCCTGTAGTGGAGCTTCCATTGACGGTACCCTATTCGCGAGTATATAACGGTCAGCTTCGCCGTAGGACTCACGAGCCTTTTACATTCTTCAAGTCGTACTTCAACACAATAGGCGCCCACGAGGTAATCTGAAACATAACTATTCTGCTTTCCGCATTTGGCAACTGACAACAACTAATAATCTATACAACTTCTGTTTGCAGATCACGTGGCAGCCTTGGGCCTTGATGCTTGGGGGTGCGGGGTCAGTTTGCCGGCTCCTTGGCCGTCTCCCGCTATCATATTCTACTTGAGGGTCCGGTCTGCCGGGCCTGGTTCTTGGGTGAGCGCTTCCTGCACCAGATTATGGGTGTGCCGGACCCGGTCGTCCCGATGGCTCTATCAGAGTCCATGCGGTCCACAGAGAGCCTATCAGTTAAGGAGGTCATCCAGTTCATGGTGGGTCTCGACGTTGACTTTTTTCCAGCAAAAGGCGACCATGCAGATTTCATCCTGACATACTTGATGCCTCCCTTGACGAGTGTTTGTGGAGATGAGGAGGCGGGGGCTCCTGCCACGAGAGCGAGGTGCAGAGTGACTCGAGCGAGCAGGGCCCGTGACAGAGGGGCTTCCCGAGCGGGGCGAAGGGCTGATTGGCCAGAGCTCCCCACCACGTTGACTTGCTGGCGATACATAGAGGAGGCCTACCAGATCCTGATTGAGCCCGCAGC
Source organism: Camellia sinensis (assembly GCF_055761805.1). Taxonomy (NCBI): domain Eukaryota; kingdom Viridiplantae; phylum Streptophyta; class Magnoliopsida; order Ericales; family Theaceae; genus Camellia; species Camellia sinensis. The sequence continues at coordinate 46,097,640 of NC_138961.1, forward strand.
AGCTGGTCATGAGCTTGTTGGGATCCGAGGCCCGACTCTGGTATGAACCATACTTTAGCACTTGCACTCCAAATTTCACTTCAGATATATCTATGGCAGATACTAATCATTCAAATACATTTGCAAGCACTGATTGAGTACACAGGAGGCGCTCTCGAGCTGATAGCCTCATTGATGGGGATGATATAGAGGAGAGAGACGCTGCTTAGCCTCTACAGTGTTCAGCTAATTTCTTTAGTTTTACATTCCAAGCATCAACTTTCCACTAACACACTGACATTAACGTTGAAAACTTCCCAAACTGCACTGATACATTGGATTGATAGACCACATCTGACACACTGCACTTGCACACTGTATTCACATACTATATCTGACTTTTGCATATACTCATTCTGCATACTATGTTTGCATCTGATACACATGTTATAACTGATAAACAAAAACTGTCTTTTCTAGATCCCACCCATGCCAATGGAACCAGTAGGAGCTACAGCACCTGCACCAGTAGTACCTCCTCCAGTAGCAGGGAGGAGAGAAGAACAGATTTCGGGACGCGGCCGAGCCAGAGCTAGAGGCACCCGAGACGAGAGCGGCCCTTCAGAGCCCATTCCGAGTGATGATGATGTTGAGAAGAGCGACTCTGAGGAGGCAGCGAGTCAGCATTCTGAGTCATCTGAGAGGGGAGATGATGATGCCGGCTCGAGTTCCTAGAGCGAGGGTGATGTCGAGGCGAGCTCCGAGGTAGAGAGCGGAGATGGCTCCAGTTCAGACTCTAGTCCAGATTCAAACAGCGACGCCGACGGAGATAATGCCCTAGAGTCCTCTCCTCCGAGGAAGATGACGAAGAGGGCTTCTCGGGGTTGAGGCATCCAGCGCCGATTTATGTATTTTTGCTTAGTTTCTTTTTGTTTATAGTTTTAGCAAATTGTACAACTTCAAACAGGTTTTTTTTTTTTTTTTAAAACTTGTACCGCACTTTTGTAAAAACAACCATGATCAGAATGAAAACCAGTTTTATTTGAAAAAGTGTTGTATTTTGCATCATGAGCACCGCATTACATGAAAATGAGATTGAATTTGGTACTAAAAACTGAATACTTGTGTGGTGGCCGAATATATTTTGTTACATACGGAGGCCGAATGGATTGAAGAGAGAAACCAAGTTGTGAACTATACGACTCCATCACGGAGGGACAGAGGCTGAGTAACCAGATCAGCAAAATTATTAGCTGTAGACCTGGCCGAGTAAGAACAGTTAGCCGAATGAGGGATTATTCATCAGAAAAAATGTGGGCCCAACCGTGAACATCAAGGACGACTATAAATAAGGAGAGTATCAGCTAACACGAGGTACGTGAGAACAAGTAAGTTTAACTTAAGATATAAGCAACCGAGAGATATATACTAACTTATCCGTCCGAGTGTTAATTCCGGCACCCCCGATCGGAGTGTTCATTCATTTTTAGGTGACTAACAGAGGATCTCGAGCATCCCATTGGTTGCAAAGAGTATTTCCAAACCACTTCTCCACAATTGGCGCCGTCTGTGGGAATACTCCAGCACATCCATGGTGGGCGTAACAGAAGATCCTCCGGTAGTCACTGACGACCTTACGCCGTGAATTGACACCACTCCAAGCAACATTCATGGGCTAGAGAACATTGCCGCACGAAGAGCCTTGAACTTTGACTCAGTTGCCAAAATATGATGGTTGAGAACGAGCGCCTTCGACAGGATTTGGCCTTGGAGGTGGCAAAATCACAACAGGTTGCGCGCCAAGATCCGGAACGACCTCTGAGAAAAGATAGTCGACGATCTCGAATTTGAAGACATGATAGTGGCAATGATTCTGACTCATCATCCCCAGAACCCAAAAGAAAGGGATGAGTTGAAGTCTCCAGTTCCTCCGAAGGGAGTCCGCGTGCACGGAATAAGCGAAGAAGAAATGGTTCAAACGAAGAGGACCAACATGACCCCTTTGTGCAAAGGATCGCAAGGGCAGTACTACCCAAAAAGTTCAAAGCTCCATCGTTCACTCTATATGATGGAAAATCGGATTCCACTGATCACATCCATCATTACAAGCAAGCCATGATGCTACATGCAGACGACGAGGCTCTCATGTGCCGAATATTTTCAAGTAGTTTGGGACCATTGGCCGTCAGATGGTATTATAAGTTGGAACCGGCATCGATCAAGAGCTTCCATCAACTACAGAAATCCTTCAGAGCAAGATTCATCATCAATGAGGTCCAGCCGAAGCAAGCTGATTCTCTCTGGGCAATGCAAATCCAACCAGGGGAAACCTTACGAGTGTATTCGGCGCGCTATTAGGAATGCTTTAATCTCGTGGATGACGCCTGCAATGACTCCATGGCCATCATCGCCTTTAAAATAGGGTTGCATCCTGATAGTGCCCTCCGCAGTTCCTTGACCAGAAGGCCCCCCAAAACAGTCTGGTCGTTAATAAAGAAAGTCGAGGAATACTGCAAAGTGGAGGATGACGCCCTGCGGGTTAAAGCTGGGAAAAAGGCCAACAAGGCTGCCCCATCCGAAATTGTTTAGCCGATAAATTTTGTACCATCGCGTAGCCATGAACCACGAAATCGAACTAAACGAGACAAAATGCGGGATTTGCGTCGATCAAATGACCAGTGTTCCCACCAAGCTAATGAACAACTTCAAGTGGATGGCAGGCGCACAAGGCGCGCGGACAAGAAATATACGGAGTTATTAGAGCTGATCGGCATGGTTATGTCTAAAGTTCAACACCTTCCGTTCCTCAAATGGCCATCCAAAATGGTAGGACCTCCCAACACAAGGAGACGGGATAGGCGGTGCGAATATCACATGGACCACGGTCATGATACCGAGAGCTGCTATGCGTTGAAGGATCACCTTGAGGAATTGGTACAAGACAGTCGGCTTAAGCAATATGTCCGCAAGGACAACTCAACCAAAACAGTGGCTTTACGGCAGGATTCACCTCCACTTGGCGTAATCCATATGATATACAGCTTGCCGACGGCATCCGCGGTACATGCAATTCAGTCGCATCCCAACACCCAAAAGCACATCACACCAGCAAAACGGCCCCATGAAGCTGTAAGTATTACTTTTGATGATTCTGACTTGGTCGGCGTGACGTTCCCCTACATCGACCCCTTGGTTATCGAACTACGCGTAAACTGATTCACCGTTGAGCGTGTTCTCATTGACCATGGGAGTACTTCAGAAGTTATGTACTACAAGACCTTCATCAAACTCCGGCTTACTGAGTCAGACCTATCTCTAGCTCCTTATTAGCTATTCGGCTTCAACGCCAATCCTGAATATCCGCTGGGCAAAATCACATTACTAGTTCGAGCGGGCTCCGGATTAGTGAATGTGGAATTTTTGGTTGTCAAGCTTCCTTTGCTGTATAATCTGATCATGGAATGAACTTGGCTACATACCATGCAGGCTGTGCCAAGCACCTATCATCAATTACTCCGCTTCCCGGTTGAACGCGGTATTGAACAAATTCGCGGCTCCTAGAAATCGGCCCAAGCATGTTATTTTCTTGCTGAAAAGACACCACGTGAGCTACAAGTGAATTCTATTGAGGTTCCAGACGGAGAGAGCCTCGACGATGTTGGGCGGCGTCCAAACAAAAAGGCAACTGAAGCCCTAGATCGAGTTGAAATTGACGGGGATCTAGACAGGTTCTTCGTGGTCGGTGCCTCCCTGAATAAAGTTGACAGGCAGCAGTTAGTTTCCTTCTTACTCGGCAACCTTGATATATTTGCATGGACACCATATGAGATGTCGGGGGTGGATCCATCTGTTTCTCAGCACCGTTTAAATGTTGACCCCAAATGCAAGCCGGTTATTCAGAAAAGTCGGAGGTCAACCGCAGAGCACACTGCTACCGTTGTTAAGGAAGTTGACCGGCTGCTTGATGCTGGGGCAATCCGAGAAGTGACCTACCCTAAATGGCTCTCGAATACTGTGGTTATTAAGAAGAAAAATGGGACTTGGCGTGTTTGTGTGGATTTCACCGACTTAAACAAAGCTTGTCCAAAGGATTGCTTCCCCCTTGCCAGAATAGACCAGCTCGTAGATGTCACCGCACATCATCAACGTATGAGCTTCCTGGATGCCTACAGAGGCTACCATCAAATTGCCATGCATCCAGAGGACCAAGACAAAACCACATTCCTCACCCCAAGAGGAACCTATTGCTATAAGGTTATGCCTTTTTGGGCTGAAGAATGCGGGGGCAACTTACCAAAGACTAGTCACTATCATGTTCAAGAAGCAACTCAGCCATACTATGAAAGTGTACATCGACAATATGGTGGTCAAGTCCAAAGAAGAGCAAACTCATCTAGCCGATCTAGAAGAGACATTCGGCATTCTACACAAGTACAAAATGAAACTGAATGCTTCCAAATGTGCATTCGGGATCGGATCCGGAAAATTCCTTGGCTACATTGTCAACCACCGCGGAATCGAAGCCAACTTGAGACAAATCACAGTAATCCTAGAACTCGGCTCTCCTCGGTCTGTCAAGGAGGTTCAAAAGTTGATGGGAATGGCCGCCGCACTCAACAAGTTCATCAGTTGTTCCACAGATCGCTGCCGATAATTCTTTCATACTCTACGGCAGGGTAAAGCCTTTGAATGGACTTCTGAGTGCGAAGCCGCTTTGAACAGTTTGAAGAGCTACCTTCGATCAGTTCCACTCTTGACAACACCTTCGGCAGGTGATTCGCTCATTTTATAACTGGCAGTTTCCGACCAGGCCGTTAGCGCCGTACTCTTAAAGGAAGAACTTGGGGAGCAGCGGCCAATTTATTATGTGGCAAAGCAATGGTTAATGCCGAAACATGTTATCTTCTATTGGAAAAACTTGTCCTTGCTCTCGTCATGGCAGTAAGAAAACTGATGCATTACTTTCAGGGGCATACCATTGTGGTACCAATAGACTACCCCCTCCGGACAGTACTTCGCAGTGCAGAATCATCAAGGCGCATCTCAAAGTGGGCTCTCGAACTCGGTCAGTACGATATTCAATTTCTACCTAGGACCTCAATCAAGTGGCAAGTGCTTGCCGACTTTGTGGCCAAATTCACTAGGAGCCTTGTCAATTTTAAGTCTGATCAGATTCAACCTAAGCCGAACTAGAGAATTTATGTTGGGGACATTTGGCAGATGTATTGTGACGAATCGTCAAACCAACGTGGCTGTGGGGTAGGTGTAGTGATCATGGCTCCTAACGGGGAAATAATCGAGTAGCTCAAACTGGGCTTCGATGTATCGAACAATGAGGTCGAATACGAAGCATTGTTAACCGGCCTACGGAATGCACATCTCCTTGGTGCTCGACGTCTGCTTATCTTCTGTGATTCAAAGCTAGTCATCAACCAATTGAAAGGGGGATACGTAGCCAAAAATGACCGTATGGCCGATTACGTGAAAACGGTGAATTCTTTGCTGGCAAAATTCGACCATCATGAACTAAATCAAATAACTCGGGATCAAAACACACATGTAGATGCCCTAGCCTGCCTAGCCTCCGTCATCAACTCAGAAATCAAACGGAAAATTGAAGTAGGATTCCTCCCTGAGTCGAGCATTGCCCCCTCAGAGTCAATTCAAATTACTGTCATAGAATCAGCTCCAAGTTGGATGGACTCTATCACTGCATTCCTATCTTTTGAACAGCTCCCGGCGGAAAAGAAAGAAGCACACAAACTACGAAACAAAGCTCTGCGATATTACTTGGATCCGCAAGGAAAGCTCTACAAAAAATCCTTTTCTGGTCCATATCTAGAATGCGTTTATCCGAATAAAGTTGAAGAACTCCTGACTGAAATCCATGAAGGTAGTTATGGTGCCCATTCCGACGGGCGCTCTTTGGCTCATCGAGCCGTGACACAAGGGTATTATCGGCCGACAATGAGAGCTGATGTCGAGTGTCATGTCAAGAAATGTGAACAGTGCCAGAAGTTTTCCCCTTTAACCCATTTGTCTGCTAAAGAGTTAAGCTCTATCACCAATCCATGGTCGTTCGTCCAATGGGGACTTGACATCGTCGGACCATTACCTCGTGCCCCGAGCAACAAGCGATTTTTGATTATCGCGACAGATTACTTCACAAAATGGGTCGAAGCAGAGGCACTAACGGATATTCGAGATACTGATATTAAGCGTTTTGTATAGAGAAATATCATAACACGATTTGGCATTCCAAGAGCACTTATTTTAGACAACGGCACCCAGTTTGATTTGTGGCGTCTACCGAGAATTGTGCAGCACGTATGGTATTCGGCCTTATTTCTCTACGCCGGCTTATCCACAGAGCAATGGTCAAGCCGAAGCCTCCAACAAAGCCATCTTGGACGACATCAAGAAGAGGCTGGATAAAGCCAAGGGTAGATGGGTCGAAGAGTTGCTGAGTGTGTTGTGGGCTCATCGCACTACGCTGAGGCGTTCCACTGGGGAAACACCGTTTGCTTTATGCTTTGGAACCCAGGCAATCATCCCCCTGGAGATCGGCCTCCCAACCTTGAAATCAAAAGTTTTTGATATGGACAGAAATGACATGATGTTGGCCTTAGATTTAACTTCAATTGAGGAACGACGAGATCGTGCCCTTACGTCCATGGCACGATACCAACAACAGCTTGCTAAGTCGTATAATCAACGTGTTCAGCTACGCCGCTTTACAACAGGAGAATTGGTCCTCAAGAAAGTACTTCCGGCTGCCAGGAATCCAACTGATGGAAAACTGGGTCCTAACTGGGACAGCCCCTATCAGATCGATTCAATCGCGGGAACAGGGGCACATCGGCTCAAAGACATGTCTGGGAGAAGTCTGCCACGTCCATGGAATTCCACGCATCTGCATAAATTTTATCATTAACCCGATATGTGGGGTATGATGACTTGTTTTGATTGTTCACCGTGTACAGCTTTCACTTTTATAATAAAAAGACTTCTTTATCTCACTATATGGAATTTTAGTTCGAAGTTAAAAGTCTCTGAATTCGGAGCCCCATCCATGAATGACACGTTTAGGCCGAATAAGCCTCCGGATTCGGAGCACCCTTCGTGCATACCACGATTGGCCAAGTTAAAAGCCTCTGAATTCGGAGCTCCATCCATGAATGACACGTTTGGGCCGAATAAGCCTCCGGATTCGGAGCACCCTTTGTGCATGCCACAATTGGCCAAGTTATAAGCCTCCGAATTTGGAGCCCCATCCATGAATGACACATTTGGGCCGAATAAGCCTCCGGATTCGGAGCGCCCTTCATGCATGCCATAATTAGCCAAGTTAAAAGCCTCCAAATTCGGAGCCCCATCCGTGAATGACACGCTTGGGCCGAATAAGCCTCTGGATTTGGAGCGCCCTTCGTGCATGCCACAATTAGCCAAGTTAATAGCCTCCGAATTCGGAGCCCCATCCGTGAATGGCACGTTTGGGTTGAATAAGCCTCCGGATTCGGAGCGCCCTTCGTGCATGCCACGATTAGCCAAGTTATAAGCCTCCGAATTCGGAGCCCTATTCGTGAAGGACACGTTTGGGCCAAATAAGCCTCCGAATTCAGAGAGCCCTTCGTGCATTCCACAATTGGCCAAGTTATTAGCCTCTGAATTCAGAGCTCCATCCGTGAAGGACACGTTTGGACCGAATAAGCCTACGGATTCGGAGCTGCGCTCCATGATTGGCCAAGTTAAATGCCTCCGAATTCAGATACCCATCTGTGAATGACACATTTAGGCCGAATAAGTATCCGAATTCGAAGCGCCCCTTGTGGTTCACGATTGGCTAAGTTTGAGCCTCCGAATCTGCAGCCCCATCCATGCAGGACCAAGTAAACATCCAGCTTTGGCACGCTTTTCATGAATATTCTAATTAAACAGACATCAACTCAGTTGAAGGATAGAAAACGATTCTTAACATGCTCAAACACAAATTAAAACAACATGCAATATAAGCGGAAATGACAAGCAAACATGGAAGATAATATGTTTTATTGAATTAATCGACAATATATAATTCGCTCCCAATTTATGTCAGAACGGTACAATATGTTTAATTTTATTCGGCGTCCCCCTCATCATCGCTCTTCTCGACTTCGAAGGCCGTAAAAGGAAAATGATGACTCTGGTATAATGGCGACGCCGAATCAACGCCTGCTACCCGGAGAGACTCTGTGGCCTGGAGAGCCTTGATCCACCCGTGTTTAAATCCACGGTTCTTATATCGGCAGACCTCCTCGGCGAGCTTTTCCTTCGTCTTGTCTATCCCAACTTTTTGGCCCGCATGAAAGCCTTGTTCATAAGCCTGGGTCTTTGCAGCTTCTATTGCAAACATGCTTGCCGTGTCGCGATAGGCAATCGCGTGACTTATAAGATGCTGGGTCACCCTTTCTTCTACAATCGGGTTAGCTATGCTGGCTGACTGAGTTTCGGCGGTTTTGACTTTTCATAACTCTCGCTCGGCTTTCTCCGCGCGGGCCTCTAAACTACTAATGCGTTCATCTTTCTTTTCAATCTCCCGCCACGTGGCATGAAGGCACATGCCGATCTCGTAAGTGGTATATAGTCCTTTCACCGCTCTGTGAACGCCCTCTCGAAACACTTCAAAATTTTGTCGACCAATCATCGACTGCTGGACCTTCGGCAAAAAAATCTGTCGTGCAAATTCGACTGCCACGTTTGGATCTCGAATGACCAAATATGCTTCCGTCATTGGTTTGTTCCTGATAAAAACTGAAAAACTCAATGGGCGCGATGGCCACTGGCCTCGCTTCGTGAATGGGGGGAGTTCCCCCACTGTCGCTTTTCCCTTCTAGGCGACCTGCTTCGACGACGTGGAGAGTGACGCGTCTCCTGCTCCCCAGACGCCCTAGTTCCCATTCGTGAAGGTTCCCCACCTCGATTCATCGCTGAATCCAGCTCAGCCAGTGTCCTACCCTCTCCTCTGCTGTTGAAGAATAGTCTACCTGACATTCACACTTAGCTAACCTTTTTTGACAGACTGGTTTGAGTTGAGTCTTAGCGCGCTAATGGGACCTATGCACACGAAACAACTCCCTTTTTATTAACCACAGATGCACAGCTCCCAAAGCGATACCTTCTACGCTACCCAAGCCAAATCATAAATGACTAATAATCGGCGGCAACGTTCACTAATCCACTGGGGCAAGGGAAGATTAAGTAATCTATTCAGCCTTACGTAAGTCTTTGTGCCGAACAGACAGGCTGCCCCAGCCAATTCATGAATGACCGATAATCGTTATCCACCAACTAATCCGCTAGGAAAAGTCAGATTCATCAATCTATTCGGTTTAAATATCAGAGCCCCTAGCCGAATATCGGCATCAGCCCTAGCTCTCTCTGTTGCCACTTTCATGGCCTCTGACTCGGCTCGGAAAGAAGCCTTTGCTTCCTTAAGCCTCTCGTTTTCTAACTCGGCTGTAAGAAAATCGATATGTTCGATAGCGTCATGTTGGCGACGGCCAATCTCAGCTATCCTCCCCGCCGCCTGCAAAACAAGGGATTAATAAGCTAATATAAAAACTTTCCTTTGGGTTAACCTTGCAAAGCTATAAAGGGGTACGTACCAATATCTTCGATTGAGTGGCTAATACGATGGCCAGCAAATCGGCCTCCGCCCTAAAAGCTACTCTGTCAACCGGCAGAGAAATGGAAGACGCCAAGCTCAAGGCCACGGCTGGATCCCTTATAGCCGATGCATCAGAGGCAACCAACATGCTCTTTATCCTTAGTTATAACAACCAAATCAGATTCGTCCATGCGTGGCCGTTTATCAATTGGTTCTTCCGAATAAGCCTCCTCATGATCGGCCAGGCGTTTTTCCCCTTTTTGCTCCGTCACTTGGCCCTCCTGTTGATCAACAACAAGTTCCATTTCGACCATTTCAGTCTCAACCTCCTCAACCGGAGCAGGTGGAGGAGTTTCTTCCCTAGCATCGGGTGGAGGAGGTGGAGGTTGGTTTCGCTCGGCTTCGGCTCTCCTACGCGCAGCCATCTTCTCGGCATTTTTTCGTTTGGCCAATTGAGTGAGCGATTCACCAGACATGTTGTCTGGATAGGAGCCGGTAGGTCCCCTAAGTTGGTAAATATAGCCTCGAAAGACACGTCCACTCGACCGAAAGTGGAGGGAGGATTGAGGTCAGCTTCTTCAAAAGCCAAATTTAGTTCTACATCAACCTGTTTCTCTAGTCCATCAGATCCATCCTAAGATGGCTGATTCGACTCCTCATCGAGTCCTTCGGCAACTTGTTCGGCCGCTAGCTCTGAATCTGAATCCTTAAAACCGATCTGCCTAAGATTCTTGAAGCTTGGAAAAACAAGAGCCGTAAGGCGCTGTTCGGCCCTTGGAATCGGAATATGTTCTGACGCTGAAAAAGTGGTATAGGTCGGCTCGTATCGCAGCAGAATGTGGGCCGCCCTCCTTTGTTTCTGGAGATTCGGACGGCCAACGAGTTGGAGTACCGTTTTGATCTCTGCAAGTACGGCGACGTCAGCCGAAACTAGAACTTTCTTCAAGTTGTTTCCTGCACAATTAAAATGGTAAATACATGGAATTTGAATAGAAAATATTTAGTAAAAATTCATGGGGGGTTAAACGGCCATCTGGTTCGCCCCTTCGCCTGGGCATTGGATGTTGACGATCTTTGCCCTCACCAAATTCCCAGTTTCCACGGACCACAACCATAACATCGTCAACTCGTTTGCCAGAGCTGGCAAGCATAGTGACCAAGTGATGGTCGGTGTCCTTGGCCCTGAGAAAGTAGCGCCCCTGCATTCCAGAGGACTTGGCCAAGGCATAACAATGCCGAATGGCAGGGACTCCAAAGTTAAGCCTTAGGCGCCGGTTTAGTTCTACAATACCCATTATTATTCGTAAAAATTTTATGTTTGGCTGAGAAGGGATTAAACCCCAATAACGAAGGACGGCCCTTAAAAGTGGATGAAGGGGGAAATAGACTCCGCCCTACGCGATTGACAGGAGAGGAATGACGATTGTACTCTCATCAGTCCTCTCCGTGTCAATCACGTTCTCTACCAAAAGTGACAGATGAACGTCGTCAGGGATAGAAAAGTGGCGACGGAAACCAGAGACTCGCTCCGCAGAAAGAAGGGCTCTCAACTGTTTGGCCATCATAACATGAAAAACGGACACTGTACACAGCAAGCAAACAAGGAAAAAGGAGTTGAGATAGAAGAAAGAGAAACTTACAAAATATGAGGAAGACAATGAAGAGCGAAAAAAAAGTTATAGAAGGCGAGAAGCGAGGGAGTTGAATTGACAGACAACGAGAAACCTTGAGCATTCAAGAAAAAAAACATATAGACGAAAAGACAACGTGGTTTCAAATCGTATTAAATGAATGAAGTGTACGAAGGGGCGGGAAACCGTAATGATGCTCAAAAGTAGTAGGCGTCCTGACGCTTGCATTGGAGTGAGGGATACAGCCGTATTTTCTAACTCTCTAGGTCTAAGGACCAAACATGCCGACTAACTGACGTTAATAGGATGTTTGGGGGGCAATTGTGGGGGCCGAATATATTTTGTTACGTACGGAGGCCGAATAGATTAAAGAGAGAAACCAAGTTGTGAAATATACGGCTCCATCACGGAGGGACAGAGGCCAAGTAACTAGATCAGCCAAATTATCAGCTGTAGACCTGGCCGAGTAAGAATAGTTGGCCGAATGAGGGATTATTCATTGGAAGAAAGGTGGGCCCAACCGTGAACGTCAAGGATGACTATAAATAAGGAGAGTATCAGCTAACATGAGGTATGTGAGAACAAGTAAGTTTAACTTAAGATATAAGCAACTGAGAGAGTATATATTGACTTATCCGTCGGAGTGCTAATTCTAGTACCCTCGATCGGAGTGTTCATTCCTTTTCAGGTGACTAGTAGGGGATCTCGAGCATCCCATTGGATCCAAAGAGTATTTTCAAACTACTTCACCACAACTTGTATTACCACAACAACCTTAATTGAGTAATGAACCGACTAACAATTGAAATAACAATAATATACAACTCGATAAACAACACAACAACAACTCGGTAAACAACATAAATACAACTCGATAAGCAAAACAAAACAAATAGAACTTAACAAACTTGCTAAAGCCTAACAGGACTCAAAACAAGACTCTAAAACACACAAAGAACCAAACAAAACACACACTTTCAACATTTTTTTAGCACAAATAAGGACAACAGGCTAGAGAAGGAGACTGCCGACCATAAGTGGTGATTACCGGCCATGTGCCGGCCACCAATGAGCCTTGCCGGCCATCAATATGCAGGTCCTCTGAAATGTTGACGCCTGGCTTCCACTCACTACCTTATCTTCTACAAAAGGTTGGACCTCATAGTTTTTTCATTTTAGCTGCAAATTCTTCACAAATAGAGCCATTTTTTGCTTAAAAACTCTCGAATTAGACTGCGACTTTGGATGACTCAGAAAAAGTGAACTTCTGGGGTTTCGGCATAAACGCACTATTCCCGCTGAGTCGTTCTCTGCTTTGTTTTCCATTCCTTCATGCCGCGGCTAGATGTTGGAACTCGATTACACATGTTTTTAGCTTTAGGGGACAAGAGATATGCCCAACAATCGAAGAATTTCAAGCGCTAATGGAATCCCGGCGTGATGAGGTAATCATACCTCAACCCCGCTTTGGGCACATCCAAGCTTTGGGAAAGATGTGTGGGCTCACTTTAGGTGAGGCTCGATCTTTGGTTCACAATGGGGAGCTGGATATTCCCAGTCTGATTCATCAATTTTCTGAGGTTGGCGACCAACGTAATCTTCTTTGGCGGGGTTTTCGGCAACACGCCCTTTGCTTGTGCATGTTGGCTCATTTCCTTCTTGCCCATAGTTCCAAAGGGTCTAGCATTCGACTCATCGAAGTGGCCTAAGGTTTGAAAGAGGGCAAGAGTTGCATTGGCTTAGCGTTAGCCGAAACTTTGATGGGTTTAGACGTCTTCCATTGGTGAGAGACAAACAAATTCGCGGGGAGTCCACTACTTCTTCAGGTAATGTTTCCCACCCTTTCTAATATGTGTTTCTAACATCTCTCGGCACTCATGATCTATTTTTCTCTTAAAACCCTTTTCTCACTTTTCTTTCAACATACATCTCTCTAGTCTTTAATCTCTCTTTTCTTTCATGCCTCCCCAGATATGGCTAATGGACAAGCTGAAGGTAGTGGACTCTTGCCCTGCATACTTAGCCCGAGCGTACTTTTTCCACCAATAGCTAGTGGATTTCCTGAACGAGGGATGGTGGTGCCATTGGATATGTAACAGGTCTGCCGCTGACATTTCTTGGCGTTGCCCCTGGCTTAATCTGACCGAAATGAGATACAACATGACTCGGCAACCTGGCATTGAGTTGCTTGGCCTTACACACTCTGTATTCTACTTTCCATTCCGGTTTAGATGTCAGTTTGGACATGATCAGACTTATCCAGAGGAGTGAGTAGAATACTTGGTTTCATTCCTGCCTAGGTACCTCGCTGCTTGGAGGACGAGAGAGCTTCTAGTTCCTGTCCCTAGTTTCAGCAGCGCACTTTCTGGTAGGTGTCTGACTTAGCTCGAAGATGAGGCACAATCCAGGCCCACTTTAGCATCAGAAGCATCCGCAAGCACAAGCGGGGGGCATAGTTTATTTGCTATGATTTTACTTTTCAAGTTTTATGAATGTAATAAAAAAAACTTTGATTTGTATCGAGGGTCGGAGAACTTGGTATTGAAATCAGTGAAATTGAAGTTGTGAGCACTCAAAATTTTCCTTTTGGTCCAAAGATGGTCTAAGTTGTAAAAGATAAAATTTAAGCAAAAATCAACTTTTATCAAAACTTTTCAAAACCATTTTCGATAAGGATCACCACTTGACACACACGGAATCTATCCTCGAGATATACAACCCCGAATCCGAAGATCACAAATTGCCCCTTATTTGAATAACATTGTTCAGCACTATAACCAGCTCTTCTCTTAGAGTAAGGATTGCAACCGAACTTTCAGATAAAGAACAGACGAAGATAACTTGATCAACACATGGACAAGGCAGTTGAATTGGAGGTGTTTACGGCCGAACATCAGGATGAAGTTGCCTACGTATCCCAAAGATGGAAATCAGGCATTATGTAGTTCGGTTTGGGTTCACTCGAGTATTAATGCTCTCTTTTTGCTCTCTAACTTTTGCCAAGGCCACCTTTTAGGATTTTCAACCTTGCGAGCTCAGTTTTTCTTTATTTTTAATTTTTTGTGTTCTAACTTTTGCCTAGGTCGCCCTTCGGGTTTTTAGCCTAGCGAACCTCTCAGGGATAGTATTTCTTCAACTTGTCCATGTTGATCGGTTGGGAAAATTCTAGGCCATCTAAGTCCATGAGAATAACAACTCCACCTGACCAGATAGTTTTGATGATGTAGAGACCAGTCCAATTGGGTCTGAACTTGCCCCTAGGGTCATGGATGGTAGCTCGGTTGTCTTTCAGCACCAGATTCCCTTCTTTGAGATTTCGGGACTTAACTTTCTTGTTAAAATCCCTGGCAATCCTACATTGATAACCCTGAACATGGTACAGTGCTTTCAGCCTTCCTTTATCGAACAATATCAACTCTTCAAACCTGCTCTGCTGCCAATCCGCCTCTACTATTTGACACTCATCCATAACTCGCAGCGACGGGACTTCTATTTTGAATGGTAAAACAACTTCCATCCCATAAACAAGAGAGTAAGGAGTTGCCCCAATAGACGTCCGGATTGAAGTTCTATAGCCCCAGAGTGCAAATGGCAATTTGTCTAACCAGTCCCTATAGGTCTCAACCATTTTCCGCAAAATATGCTTGACGTTCTTGTTGGCGACCTCAACAGCTCCGTTGGTTTGCGGCCGGTATGTGGATGACTTATGAAAAGCCATGTTGTATTTCTCCAACAAGTCGATCACTTCTTTCTTGAAATGGGAGCCATTATCTAAAATGATCTCATTTGGGACTCCATGTCGGCAAATGATATTGTTTCGGATAAACTTAGCCACATGTGCTGCTTTCAACACTGCACAAGACTGAGCTTCCACCCACTTTGTAAAGTAGTCAATTGCCACCAAAATGTATTCATACCCATTTGACCCTTTTGGTGTGACTGCGCCGATGACGTCGATTTCCCAGACTGAGAAAGGCTATGGTGAAGTCATGTTATACAGCTTCGACGGCGGGATATTCATGCAATTTGCATGAATTTGGCATTTTTTGCATCGCCGAACAAAACCAATACAATCCTCCTCCATGGTAGACCAGTAGTAACCTTGTCAGAGAATCTTCCAAGCTAACATTACTCTGTTCATGTGCGCTCTGTACTCCCCTCCATGGATGGCCTCTATTAGGCGCTTTGATTCCTCTACATCGACACAGAACTTGTGCATTCCCAGATGACCCCTCTTATACAGTTTACCTCCGCAGATGATAAATTGAACGGCCAAGTTCCAGATATCATAGAACCAAGGGTTTTGATCTTGTGCTTCATCTATTACGGTAGTAGTCTCGTAGGCCGGCTATATCTCTGTTCAATGATGATCGGACGCATCCAGACTCTGAGCGAGATGTCTATCATAGATGATAGAGTTGATAAAGTGCCAGTGAACCTGTTGTTCTCTCTTAGTAGATGCATGAAGGTCAGCTTCTCAAACCTAAGAATCAAAACGCCCAAGGTTTGGTGATAGATCCTTATCTTTTCTTCTTTAACCTTCCAGCCTCCTTTGGCTTGAGACATAACTAGGTTCGAGTCCCCAATGACGTCCAACCTTTTTGCCCCTAGTTCCAGGGCGGCTTTCAAACCAGCGATACACGCCTCGTATTCTGCTTCGTTATTGGATACTTTGAACCGGAGTTTGAAGGTTAAGGGTATATGGGAATTTTTGGGTGCTATCAGCAACACACCTATCCCATAACCGTACTGGTTAGACGCTCCATCAAAGTACATTGTCCAAATCTCTTCCTCGACCTACAGAATAGCTTCATCTGGGAACAGGTATTCTACCGCTCCATCTCCTTTTACTAGATGATCTGCCAGGAACTCCACTACTGCTCTCTCCTTGACAGACTTGCGAGTGACATACTTTAGATCAAATTCGGAGAGAAGAAGCAACCAACGAGCTAGCCTACCCGTAAGTGCAGGTTTTTCAAAGAGATATTTGATGGATCTAATCTCAAAACCAGAATTACGGAGTGAGCTAACAAGTAGTGCCTCAACTTCCTAGTAGCTCATAGCAAGGCTAGGCGAGCTTTCTCTAGCGGGGTGTAACGACTCTCATAATCCAGCATTTTCTTGCTCAAATAATAGATAGCTTTCTCCACCCTATCCTCAGATTCTTGAGACAACATGTATCCCATCGTTGTGTCCGTTACTGATAGATACAAAATTAGAGGCTTCCCGGCTCTGGCGGCAACAATACAAGTGGATTCTAAAGGTACTGCTTGATCTGCTCAAAAGCAAATTGACACCAATCATCCCATCAGAACTTCTTTCCTTTCTTCAGGAAGCCAAAAAGTGGTTCACAAATCAAGGTTAATTTAGAGATAAATCGTCTTATGAATTGCACTTTACCCAGAAAGCCTCACATCTCCTTTTCAGTCCTTGGTGGTGGCATTTCTAAGATGGCTTTGATTTTGGAAAGATCTACCTCGATGCCTCTTTGTGTGATCAAGAAACCCAGCATTTTCCCTACTGTTACGCCGAAAGTACACTTCTGTGGATTCAACCTCAGTCTGTATTCTCTAATCTGTTCAAAGAATTTCTTCAAGACGGTGTAGTGGCCCTCTCTTTCCTTGGACTTGACAATCATGTCATCCACGTAAACCTCGACCTCTTTATGGATCATATCATGCAGAATTGTGGTTGCAGCCCGTTGATAAGTAGGCCCAGCATTCTTTAATCCAAACGGCATCACCCTGTAGCAGTAGGTTTGCCATGGCGTAGTGAAGGCGGTTTTCTCTCTGTCCTCGGGTACCATCAGAATTTGGTTATACCCTGAAAATCCATCCATGAAAGAGAGCAAAGCATGGCCTGCAGTGAAGTCCACCAATTCATCGATGTGCTGTAGAGGAAAGTCATCTTTCGGACTAGCTCTGTTCAGATCCCTGAAGTCCACACACACCTGAATTCTGCCATCTTTCTTTGGCACTGGAACAATGTTGGCTAACCAAGTTGGATAGTCAGATACTAGCAAGAAACCTGCGTTTATCTACTTGGTGACCTCTTCCTCAATCTTCAAAGCCAAATCCAGGCGTATTCTCCGCAACTTCTGTTTGATGGGTCGGGCCTCGAGGTCAAGAGGAATCTGATGCTGTACAATATCAGGATCAATTCCAGGCATGCCTTCGTAGGACCACGCGAAAACATCTTTGAAATCTTTTAATAAAGCGACTAAGTGCTCGCGCTCCTCCGAAGACAACATGGACCCGATCTGGACTAGACGCAGATCCTTCTCAGTACCTACATTAAAAGTAATGATTTCATCAGCGAGAGGTTTTGCAAACCTCTCCTCCTCCCGATTAATCAAAATTTTCAAAACCAGAGGAATTCCTTCCTCATCGATTTCATCAAAATTTTGAAAATCATGATCAATGCAATAAACAAGCGACACAGAGAAATACTCGGAATCTGCAGTGACATTCTCATTCACAAGGTCAAGTTCATCTAGTTCTTCAATTACAACTAACTCAAAGGAAAAAGAAAAGGATGACCTGGACAAAACCTTGGCATTCAGGTTATCAACCCCAGGAATACCAAACCCAAACTCAGAAGAACCAGAATCTGATTCCTACTCCACAGACTCTGTGGAATCAGATTCTAGCTCATTACCCGACTCAGAACTGTTAGACAGGTAGCCTTCCTCCAGCAGCCAAAGGAGGGATGGCACGCCAGATGCATCCAAGATACTGCTAGAAGGGTTCACACCTGGTTAGTCCCCAATCATGGAAACGGTCAGATTATCCCCTAAGCTCTCTAAGTTGATTAGAGGCTCCGAAATGAGACATGCCAATGTTACTCCTACTTGAAGCTCGTTGCTGTTAGAATCACTTTATGCGCTCTTCGCACCTTCAACAGTTAGTTCAGTCTGTTTCCTTGTATCACTGTCTTGCAGTTGCAAGTCAAAGAAAATCTCAAAGCCGGGAACCCGCTGCTTCTCAGAGTTGAACTGGGGTTCGAGGAAACTACAGAATGGGAAGTCTTCGTCCTTCTAAACAAAATAATCATTCAGAGTTCCCTAGATTGGTCTATGCACAAGTTCATAGCACTTGTCGGTCTGCTTAGCTCTGGCTCTTCCGGCCATCTCTTTCCCTTTCCTTACCCAGTCCTCTTTGGTGGGCATATAGCCAAGACGAAAGGCATGCAGGTTATGTAGCACATCGGCCAATGCGGTAATGCCTTTCCGACCACTTTTTCCCAGTCCTATTCCTGGCATGTGTTGGAGCTGGTTCATGAAGTATACAAGTTGGGCGCTAACATACAAGCCCTCATCAACAGCCAAAATATTATGCACTACCCAGTCCTCAGCCATGGTAAACCACGAAAGGAAAACATCCTCTTCGCCATGCAAAATCACTAGCATAGGTGTAGTGACCTCTGGCGGAGGTTGAATAGATGAATTCCCGAAGACTATGACCACCTATTTCCCATGGGGGTACTTTAGTATTTGGTGGAGGGTAGATGAGACAGCTTTCACTTGGTGCAGCCAGGGTCGCCCAAGTAGTAAGTTGAAAATGGCCGGCACATCCAGGGCATGAAACTCAATGTCCTGTTGAGCTGAGTCGACCTGTACTCTGATATGCACTGTTCCCATTGCCTCTCTGCTGGTATTGTCATATGCCTAGATCACTTGGGCTGTAGGCACAAAATCGGCCGGTTTCAAGCCAATAGCATAAGTCGTGCAACAAGGACAGACGTTGATTACTGACCCGGTATCGACCAATACCATTGGTATCCACTATTCTTGGCACTCGACTTATATGTATAGAGGCTTGTTGTGTATAGAGCCTTCCGGCGACAGTTCATTCTCCGAGAAGGTTAGAGTTGGCGCAGCACCTCCCAGGAAGACTAATCCCACCAATTGTTCCAGGGTGGTGTTGATGGATAACTTAGCTTTATCCATCACCGGCAGTACAGCCTGTCTGTGCACTCACAAAACCATAAGCAGACCCCAAATAGATATATTAGCTTGAATTTTCTTCAACTGTTTCAGCACAGTCCCTTCTTCTTACAATTTTTCTTTTTGTTTCTCTACTTCTTTATCCTTTCCGGATGCCTCGGGTTGGTCCAGATGCGGTGGTTTGTTATATCGGCCACTTCTTGTCATATGGTCAACCTCTTCCACATACCAAGTGTGTCAGGAAGCTCTTTACCCCAATCCTCATCAATATGAGCTAGGCGTAGGTTGTCACCATCCCACCAGAGTCCTTCGGCAGCCGACAAGCACTTGTACGGCTCCGTTTGGATTATCTTCTTGTCAGAAATCTCCCCCGCAGGGTGTTGGGCTTTTCCAGCCTTCCGGTTGTCTCCACCCATTTCTTACTCAAAACGCTCCAATGTGTCTTCTCATTCTGTATGTACAGTACTAACAATGCCCAGTTCTTGAGCCGATTGTTCCACACCAATGTTTTCTGGCAATTTACCTTTTCTATCGGCCATTCCAACCATTGCAACGATTCTCGCTTTTTGTTCTTCCAACTTCAATTCAGCTCCCTCATCTATATTGGGTTCAACACATAGCCTCCCAGAATTGTCTGTCGACCTGTTCAGATCAAACCAATCAATATGCACGTCCCCTTGATCTTGCTCCTCAAAGAACTGCAAATTGTTTATGTCATCCTCTAGGTCGGCCAGATCATCTAATCCCTGACTTGGGCCATCCTCTCGAACTACACTGACCTTCTTCCCCGTTAGCAATACCACTTTTGGCTTAGCTTGATTGATTGGCACAATATAGTAGTATGGGTTATACATCCTTTCAGATAAATCCTCAGAGCCCTCGAGCAACGGACTGACATTTCCCACCAAGGCTGACATCCCTTTATCTTCCACTGTCACCACCACTGGTTCAGGTTGGAGTGCAGACGTGTTCATCATGCACAAGTTCGTGCTCTCAGGGATGAACAACGCCAGCTTAGGTAGGTAGGAAGGAGTGATGTATATACTTGGGTCATAAGGGACGACCAGTGTGTGGATAAGGTTTATATGCCGGGGTGGAGGGACTTGGTTATGTGGTGGGAGAGGATTTGTAGTGACGTTGGGTTTTTAGGGAGGTGCTATCACTTTATTGTCAATGAGATCTTGAATCTCATGACACAACCTATAACATTGATCAATGTCATGACCGTGCTGCTGATGAAAAGCACAGTATTTGGCCGAGTTGTGTTTCGAAGAGAGAGGATAGGGTAGTGGGCGTTGTTCTAATGGCTTAAGATGCCCCTTTCTGATCAAGATCCCTAGGGCTTTGGACAAAGGCATGTAGACCGGGATAAAGACCCTTTGAGATCAGGCCTAATTGGTTAAGTTTTGTGGAGTTGTGTTGCATATGTTGGTGAAAGGGTTGGCAGTTTTGGGTGTGGTGGTGACCATACTCACATCCAAAGGCCATGCAGAGGTGCTACCACTCGTGGTTGCATTGGAGCTGTGTGTAAAGGGCCTCTTGGGCTGTTCTTTCTTATTGTCTATCAGCCCCTGTTTCATCACATCCTTAATTTGAACCCCTATCTCATGGAGCTCAGCAAATGTAAACAAAGGCAAGACTATCATCTTCTGCAATAATCTTTCTTGCAAGTTGTGGACTACCATTCTAATTTGGTCCTTTTCAGATGGCCTGATAGTCATCATAGAGGCCTTAGCCCTCCACCGGGTCACAAAGTCTGAGAAGCCCTTCTTCGGCTCCTAGCGGGTCGCTTCAAGATCACAGGTTGTGACCTCGATCTGAGTATTGTAGGAGCACTGCGCGATGAAGGCCTCGGCCATTTCCTCCTAGCTCCGTTTCACAGAGTCTTCCAGCTTTGCATACCAGATGACCGCTATACCTGACAGGGTCCGACCAAAAAATGACAGCTTCTAAAGTCTAGTAAGACTCATCGGTTGTAGGATATCAGAGAATAATCGTAAATGGACCATGGGATCCCCGAAGCCATTGAACCGGTCTATGTACGACATCTTGAATCTGTCTGACAGAGTTACTGCAGAGTCTATGTATCCATCCTTAATGTCAGGGATTGAATTCACACCTTGTGCCTGCTTAAAGAGCTTTTCTTGCTTGTTGACCTTCAGTGCAGTGAGGTTAACCTTGAATTCAAATGGCACCTCCGTTTGGTACACTGGTGCCTTTGAGGTCTAAGGTGGGATTGGATCTACTGGAACGCCCAGATTCTCTTGGACATTGACAGTGACTCCGGGTGCTGGAATACCTACAGGAGGTGCATGGGATGCATAGGCTGCCGCCGGTTATGGTTGCTGTTGTTGAAGCCTATTTATCACTTCCGCTTGGCGGCTGTAACCTTAGCTTCACAGGCAGCATCTAACTGCATGGCTTCTATGGTCTGCTAGAGCTAACGAAGCATGTCTTCTGTGCTAACTGGGGGATGTTGCGCCATCAGAACTAGCGAATACTCTCTCACTGGAGTAGAAGTAGAAGACTAAGCCAGGTTGGGCGCCGGTGAAGTAAAAGGTGACTACCAGACTAGTGAATTATGCCTAACCCTCCTCTATCTAGTAACCGGTGAAGTAAACACTGGTTGTCCCCTAACAAGATCCCTGGATCTGTAAAGTCTTCTTACATGGGTCTAGAGTGCTTGGGGGGTAACAGAATTCTCTGAAGCAATGGTGAAAAACTACCTTGCAAAAAGAAATAAAGCAAAAGAAAACAAAAATCAAAAACCGCATAGCACCTTGGCTTAGATACTAACAACACGCAGTTGCAATCATAAGTTGTAGAACCGTACTTAACACTGATTTCTGCCCCCAAAATTGATACCCAAACTTACAACTGATACATACATTCCTGTAGAGTTTCACTCTAAAAGCACATACCAGTTAAGTGAGAGCCAAAACGCCCCTATGAGAGGACAGGGTTACCCTGTCCTAGTTTCATCAGGAACTAGGGTTCACTATTCAAGCAAAGTGTTTCACACAATCCTGAATTTAGGTAAGCAACCTGTCCTAGTTTGGAATAATCTCTGTGGCTTTCGATATGCAACTAGGCCGATTGGTCAAAAGGGGTACCTCAGCAAGACTACCTAATACACCTCTCACACCTAACAACGAGAAGTGAAAGGAGGATCAAACGGTACAACTGTAGTTCAGATCCAAGGGTTGTGTTCCCATGTGGCAGACCCCGCAACCGGTCAGCTTTTTGGCAAGCTTTTCCAAGCAAGCCTCCGGTAAACCGTTCAAGAATTGTAGATGGCAAACACTGTGACTTAGGCACACAAATACAAATGTAAATGCAAAGAAACACATGAATGTAGATAAAAAGTCATATCATGAGTCTGAGTCAAGTTCTCTAAGTCCCCAGCAGAGACGCCAAAAGAAGCTCTACAGTTTAGACTCCCGTGGTTCTGAATCTAATCTCACAAGTGCAATGTGAAACTGATAGACACCAAAGAGTCCAAATCTGGCAAATCGTTTTGGGAAATTATTTTTGAATCAAAAAGTGCCAAAAGTGGACTGCTTTGCTAGATACAGAGTCGCCACCTAAATATTTTTATTTTTGGTAAATTTTGGAAACCCATGACTCGTGCCAAAGGCCACGTGTCCGTCATCACCAAAGTTGCCTCGGCTCGGGAACTTAGGTACGAAAGGGGAAGGTCATGAATTGAGCACCTCCACTAATCATGATATGATTTTTTATAAACATTATGTGCTCTAGTTTCGATTATTAAACTAGCATTACTATATGATGCGCACAAGCAAGTATAGACTAGTTTGTTCAATTTGAAACAATTCAACTCATGTTTGTTTTTTAAAATGGTTTGAATTTGCCACTTTAAGTGGGCTTAAAGTTTCTGGATTTGCCACCAAACATAGTGGGTTTAAAACTGATTTGCCACTCAACAAACTGGGCTTAAAACATACATTTGTTGAATCGTTCCAATTCAAACAACAAGCCTTCACCCACAGGCATTCAAACAGTTTATCAAGTAAGCATTTAGCATCATGGCAAGCATGCTAGACATGACACAATTCACACTCATGCAAATATGCTAAAGCCATTAAAAACTCACCTAGTACTCTAAGCTAAGAAAACATGAGTTAGAAAAATATGCATGATTCCTAACTATACAAGATGTCTAATGTAACACATACGAAGAATGC
Organism: Camellia sinensis; assembly: GCF_055761805.1. Classification (NCBI taxonomy): domain Eukaryota; kingdom Viridiplantae; phylum Streptophyta; class Magnoliopsida; order Ericales; family Theaceae; genus Camellia; species Camellia sinensis. The sequence continues at coordinate 46,121,046 of NC_138961.1, forward strand.
AATTAATAGGCTCGGCTACTAATATGGCATATGAATTAATTCAAGACATACGGTCTAAGCACGTATTCAAAGAATTATTGAAATAACAATGCAGTTTGAATGATGCACCAAGCCTCGGTGCATGCAAGACAAATGAATGAATGCATGCATAAGGTATGCTAATTGAAACATGTCCCTAATCTAACCACCAAAAGTGATTAAATAAAAGGGAGAAAGACGCGGGGTTGGAAGACATGCACATTATTACATTTTGCTCTCACGAAGAAGAGTCCAAATGAATAAAGCAAAACTTACTAGTAACTAATTAGGGCTAACCTAATTAAGCTAAATAGACTAATTATTACAAACCAAATGAATAAATAGCTAAACTAATTAACTAATTATTACAAAACTTTTATCTAACTAGTAAGCTAACTAATTAAATTACAACACAAATGTAAACAACCTAAGCAATTAAGATATTTAACTACGCTGCCACCACTCCGCCTCTGGAAGTAGAAGATGCATATACTCGGTTTTCGCTTGAAAAGACCTCTGTTTTGCTCTCGAAGGCTTCTGTTTGCAGAGTTGAACATTTCCAGAACCTTTCTGCTCCACCTTACCAACATTTTACTAAGGTTTACATTAGTGGCCAGCCAGCCTTGGATGAATACTGCCAGCCATTTGCTGGCCAAAAAGGTGGTCTTTCGGCCACTGATGCACTGGATCACCATGCCATAGAAAAGTACAAACAGAACAAAAAGAGGGCTTTTCCAAGGATTGTCTACACAATTCACCCCTCCTTTTCATGGATAAATCCAAGGAGTTGTGAACTTAAACCACAAACTACCAATCTAAGCAATTTCATTGCATGATGGCTTATGCTTCAAGGTGTGCAATCTCAATAAATGCAAAACAAGGCATTCAAGATCCATCACCCTATCATGCATGATCAAGGGCAACGGAGACCTAGGAAACTTCAGACATTTCATCACTTTGAGTATGAAATATCCCAATTTTCCTTGTGTTCAATTAATGTCCGATTGAACACACAACACACAAGTTATTATCTTGCTCAATTTTAGTCCCAAGTTGTTAGTTACTCATTTTAACTTACCAACCATTCTTTAATCCATTAAGTCCAAGGTGAGTTAGAGTCATCTAATGGAAAGAAGGCTCAAAACACAAGTTGCTTTGGGTATGAGAGAAGTCTCATACCATTGGTAATGAACTCCTAAAGGGATTTAACCATTAAGTATGAAACCTCAATTCCACACTTAGGCAAACAAATGACTTGAAATCACTTTCAAAGCATAATCAAAAGCCAAGAAAGGAGGAAGGTTGCAGAGGTGATTAGTGATGAAATGAAGTGCAAACTAACACCATATCATGCAATCAACTCAAACAAGAGGTGCCTAATGACCTAAAACACCAAACCTGTGAGGACTATTACACTACAACCATGCAAAACAAGACTCAACTAAACCAAACAGCCCAAAACAGAGCTAAAGAAGTCTAAAACAAAGGTAAAAACATGCTGGAATATAGCTACAAAAAGCTAGAAAAACATGCTAACATATGGAGTTAACTAGGCCAACAAATAATAGACAAGGAGGGGAGGCTAACCCTCCAAATTTGGACTCCAAAACATGTTTTTTGCTACTGAAAATACTCTGAAATTCAGTGGTTAAAGGCCCCAAAAAAGATGGTTTAAAAATGGGAAACACAAGTGAAGAAGCCTTACAAACAAGGTACAAAGAAGGGTGAACCACCCCTACCTTAAAATGACTTCTAATCACAAATTTTAGCCCATTTTGACAGATTTTTTATAGCTTAAGAATGGCTCAAAATAGTGGGAAAAGATGGAGAAACAAGTGTACTAAAACAAGTTAAAATACAAGTGTTATACCTCTTGAAGCCAAACACCACTTTAGGCACAAATGCAAGTCAAAACCACCTTCAAAAGCTCAATCAAGACCTCAATGGACCTCAGCTCAAAGGTGATCACTTTTGGTTAAGGGTTGATATGCAAAAGTGTAGTGTATCTAGCAACTAAGCACAAAACCTCAAGAGAGAGAGAAATGTAGAAAGAGAGAGAGAATTTTTGAGTTTAAAATCTTCCAACCTTAAAACATGAGAGAGGGACTCCCTATATATAGAAAACATGAATTCTACACAAAGAGATCCAGCCCTCCACATGTGGACAGATACATGCATCTGTGCAACCAGCTGGTACAGCCGGCACAAAATATCTGCAGAAAACACTAGTGGCCGGCCGGCCATCAGTGATGGCCAGCAAGGCATCATTGATGGCCGACAAGGCACATCAATGGCTGGCAGACCAGAAGCTCTGGCCTGCAGCCTTCATAGATGGCTGGCAGGCTGCCAGAGAATGCAGGAGGGAAAGACCAACTCATAGTCCAAAAAGGAGACAAAATGGATGCAAGGTTTGAAAGGTTCAAACTTGTGGCATTCCGCTAAGGGCTTCGAGTACTCAACGAGAAATCAGACTCGTCACTGGATATACCTGCAAGAACACCCAAGTCTTGAAAGGCTGTAAAAAATGGGGTGTCTACACTTAAATACCTAAGAACCCGAATAATTGCTTTCCAAGATCTTCTCCGGGGTTACTAGTATACCTACTTAACTTACAGACAGCATATGCTATATCAAGATGTGTGCAATTCATTAGGCACATTAGGCTTCTAATGGTCTGGGAGTATTTTAACTGAGACATCCCATCACCTTTATTTTTTGACAAATAAAGATTGACATCTACAGGTGTTCTTGCCTCATTCACGTCATCCGTGATGTATTTACCAAGTATTTTTCAATGTAATGTCATTAAGACATGCATATCCGTCAGATGTTTTAATAATTTTCATTCCCAAAATAACATCTGCTACCTCTATATCTTTTATATCAAATCTTTTGTTCAGCATTTTCTTAGCTGATTTGATCATATCATTACTACTACCAATTATGAGCATGCCATCCACATAAAGACAAACTATGGCATACCATTTGTCAATGTTATTAACATAGACACATTTGCCACATTCGTTTACCTTAAAACCATTAGATGGCATAGCATGATCAAATTTCTCCTGTCATTGCTTAGGAGCTTATTTCAATCCATAGAGAGATTTTACGAGTTGACACACTTTCTTTTCTTTTCCTGGTACTATAAACCCTTCAAGTTGCTCCATGTAGATCTCTTCATGTAGATCCCCATTTAAGAAAGTTGTCTTAACAGCTATTTGTAGACACTCCATTTTTGACCGTCCTCAAGACTTGGACGTCACCGTTTGAACGCCCGGTGATCACCCATGTTTGTGTTCGTTTGGAGTTCCCGAAGGTCTCGGCTACGCGCCTTGCCTCAGGATCTCCGAATTCAACCGTTAAGTGTCTGGTTTTGCACCAAACACTTGCATCTTGCCTTGGAGGGGCAGGGAATGCCTTGTGAGGCATCCTCACACACCACCGGCAGTGGCTAGAGGCCACCGGCTGGGTTTTTTTCTGCCATCGGCACTTTTTATTGCCGGTCGGCACTAAATTTTGTCAAAATGATATTTTTGGGCAGCCGACCACTGTTCATCCACTTTATGGAGATATTTTGTGCCAGCTGTGATAGCTGGCACCAACTCTGCCTCCCTCCATACACGTGTATGGAGGGATGTCCCTCTATGCAAGCTTGTTGTATAAGCTTTGCAAGAGGGACCTCTATAAGAGGAAGGCTTTCCTCTTGGCTCTAGGTTAGAAAAATTAGAGGCAAAAACCAGAGCTTCCATAGATAGATACACCCTATCTCTATATCTCCCTCTCTCTCCTCCTTTGTGTGTGTTTCTTGGCCTAAAAGTGTGATTTTACCTTACTTTTGCACCATTACACACACTATTACACACACTATTACACCTTGCTCCGAGATTGAGGACTTGGGGGGGTTGATTCTTGAGTTTTTGGACTGATTTTGATCAAAAGAAGAGGGCTGGACCATTTGTTCTTCAAAGGCTCTTCAAGGGTGAGCACTTTACTTTAGATTCCCCAAACTTGCAATAGTTTTTTACCTATCTTGCTTGCTGATTTAGCTTTTGTGCATAACATAAAAAAATCTTACATTTTCATGCTTTGGAACTTTCATTAAGGTTGTTTTGTGGTTTGAGTGCAAACTCACCTTATTAGGCTTTATTTGGCCCCTTTTGTGCTTCCTTTGTGAGGCCTTGTTTGCTTGAGTGTGTTGGTCTTTTCACCACTAAAAACCAGTTGATTTTCAGTGGTAAGGAAGGTGGTTTGAAGTCTTGCATAGGGGAGGGACACCCCTCTCCCTTCATTGTCTTATTTCCTCGCATTTTGACTTAAAGGGTAACATGCATGCTTGCTTGATTTTTGCCTTGTTTCAGAACTTTTTAGGTGTTTTTAGGTCATATGTAATCTCTATTTTTGGTCGGATTTATATCTCTTTGCATGCTTGAAGTACTTGCTTTGCATTGCTCCTTTTGGCCTAGAAAGGCACCTTGTGTTTAGGCCATGATCCTTGCATGTGTTGGCTTAGTTCCATGAAGATTTTGGCATTGTTTTACTATGTTTAAGGTCTGTTGGCCATTTGTTGTAGCCATACTTGCCTTATTTTATGTCATCTCTTTGTGTTTTGGCTTGTAAGCTTTGAGCATATTGACCTATAGCATGCATAACTAGGACCATCCTCATGATTTGGCATCATTTAGGACCCTATTTCAGCCCATAAATCATGCTTGTATGCCTGCATTTGTGACCTCTTCTATGCTCTTAGGGTGTACCCTTTTATGCCTAGAAATGAGTCTTGGTGGAAGCATTTCATGGGAGTCACCTTAGCTGCCATATTAGGAGGGTTTGGAGTCCCATTTTGCATGTGAAAATTCTGTGTTTACTTGTCTTAGTCATGCCATGAGTGGTCATGTTGGTGGGAGTGAAGTACCTCTTTTTTTTGTGCCTTAACCTTAGGACCTTTGATTCGCTTGTTGGCATGAGCATTGGTCCACCTTTTGGACACTTTTTGCCACTGTTTTGAGGTGGGTGAGGGTCTACCCCTTTACCATTTTAAGCCACCATTGCATGATTGTTTCATGTTTGTTGCATGATTGGTTCATTAAATGTGTTGTCCCATGCTAACTTTATGGCAAATTGGTCCATGTTTGCATCACATTTGCACCTTGCATGCTTAGCATTGTATGCTTGCCATATTAGTTGCATGACACTTGGTATGCCTTGCATCTTGTCATCATGTTGCATTTTGAGTAATGTTTGCATAACATGCATTGCATTACTTGGTTTGGGCTGTCAAACCAAGTGTGAGTGTCAAGGGGTGTTCATACTATGAGTGATGAAACATGCCTTAACTCTCGGTCGCCGGGGCCTTTGACTTCAACATGATAAGGCCTTGGCCCTCATTTATGTGTCGCATGCATCTTTATATCAAGTGGCAAACTTGATCCCTTGGGCTATCATGCACCATTGATGGCTCGAGGATTGAGGGTCATGCTTCCCTGAGTCCAAAACATGATGGGAAGCATGACCATGCTCACATATGCCTGAAAACCCCATGCCATATACTGTCTACTCTCTGTTGCTGTCAAAACTGTCTTCTGTAGGAAGCTTCTATCGACCGGCATAATTAAGTGCCGACCGGCAATCTTTGAACTGCCGATGAACCTATGGACAGCCGGTGGAAATTCTGGGATGCCGGTAGGGATTCCCCCTAGCCGGTGGTACTCTGTAACATGCAAGGAACCTGTTATGGAGTTTTGGCAATTTTCAGAGAGACAGGGCAGTATAAACAGAGGTGGCAGAGGTACGGTGCGGGTTTTCCAGGCGAGCCGAGTTTCGAGCACGCATCATTCGCGTATCCCGTGGCAGAGGCTGCGGCCATCCTTTTCTTTCTTTTGCATTCTTTCTATTAATTAATTTAAAATTCTGTAATAATTTTATTTGCTTATCATTCGAACTGTAATATTTATTTGGTTCCTCCGCGTGAGGGCAATTATGTAATAAGTGTGCGTGAGTGTGTTTATGTCTTCCAACCTCATGTCTTTCTTCCCTTTTATTTACCTGCTTATGGTGGTAGACTGGGGCATTTTTAAAATTAGCATACCTTATGCTATGAATGCGTGCATTCATGCATTTGTACTGCATGCATTAGGCTCGGTACATCACGCTAACTGCATTTGTACTTCAATTCATAAATGGAATACGTGATAGTTGATCGCATTTCACATGCCATGTTTAGGTTAGCCGAGCCTATCTAGATTACATTTTTGCATGCGATACATTAGCCATTCTTAACATGAACTAGGACATGTATGTTTGCTAACTAGTTTACTGTTTTGGCATGGAGTACGATGTAAGTATTTATGTTTTAGCATCCCGCATGCGTGTGAGTGTTGCCATGACAGTATGCTTGCCATGCGGCTAAATGCTTATATGATAAACTGTTTGAATGCCTGTGGGTGAAGGTTGGATTGCTTGAGTTGGAAAAACTCATTGAAATCTGTGTTTTAGCCTACTTGCGAGTAGCAAATTCCAAAGTGTTTCCAAAACGAACGAATTTGCAATGTTTATTCCCAAATTAGGCAATCTAGTCTATACTTGTTTGCCGCGCGCATAACATAGTAATTCTAGGCTAATAATCGGTAAGAACACATAAAATTTTCAAAAACGGATATCACGGTTAGTAGAGGCCGGTCTTCGGACCGGGCGAAAGGGGGTGCTCATAGCTGACCTTCCCCGATCGTACCCAAGCTCCCGAGCCGAGACAACTCCGGTGATGACGGATATGTGGCCTTCGGCACTAAGTCAGGGTTTCCTAAATTCCCCCATTAAAAAATATTTAGGTGGCGACTCTGTATCTGGCAAAGCAGTCCATGTTTGGCACTACTTTTTCAAAAATCTGTTTCTCAAAACGATTTGCCAGATTTGGACTCTTTGGTTCAGATTAAGAACCGTGACACAAATCGAGAGTCCGAACTGTAGCGAGGTCCCCCGCGGACTGGTTACACTATTTGATGTATCTCAAGATTATATAACATTGCTATAGCAATAAGCATGCGAATGGATGTGATCCTTGTTATTAGAGAGTAAATATCAAAATAGTATGGACCTTCCTTTTGTCGGTAACATTTTACCACAAGTCCTGCCTTATACTTATCTATTGAACTATCTGCTTTCATTTTCCTTTTAAATATCCATTTATTCCCAAGAATTTTACAACCAGGTGAAAGATCCACTAATTCCCAAGTGTGATTTTGCATGATGAATTCAATTTCACTATTAACAACCTCTTTACGTAATGGTGCTTCAGGACCCAACATTACTTCCTTAAAGGTTCGAGGCTCATTTTCTAATAAGTATGTCAGAAAATATGGACCAAAGGATTTTGATGTTCTCACTCTCTTACTGTGTCTTGGTTCATCATCAGTTATTACTTGTTGGTCATGACCAATACTAGTCTATTGCCCTTGATTGTCAACAATATGCTGACTTTGTGTAGAATCATACGTTATCTGTGAACTCAATTCATGTCCTTTCTTGTGAGGAAAAACATGTTCAAATAATATGGCATTCCTTGACATGTTCAAATAATATGGCATTCCTGGACTCTATAATAGTATTTATATGTATATCAGGTATTTCTGACTTATGAGGCAGAAACTGATATGCACTACTATTATATGCATAACAAATAAACGCAGTCAACTATTTTTGGTTATCTCTTAGTCTTTTTAGGGACATAAACTTCTACCTTTTATAGACACCCCCCACACTTTAAAATATTTGTAAGAAGGTGGTCGACCTTTTCACAGCTCATATAAAGTGCTATTAGTTTTCTTGTGGGGTATTTTGTTAAAAACATAATTAATTAGCAGACAACATTGCTTCCCCCCACAAGTTCTGTGGTAAGCCTGAACTTTGTAACATGGCATTCATCATTTCTTTAAGGCTTGCATTCTTCATTTCAGCAATTCTATTTTGTTGAGGAGAATATGGTGCTGTAATTTGATGAATAATGCCTTGTTGTGCACAAAATTCATTTAAAGATTCATCATATTCACCACTCTATCACTTCTAACCATTTTAATGATTTTGCCTAGTTGATATTCAACTTCAGTTTTGTAAAGTTTAAACATTTCTAAAGCTTGATCTTTACTTCTAAGTAAGTATACATAACAATATCTTGTACAATTATTAATAAATGTTATGAAATACTTTTTACCCCTTCTAGTTTGAACAAATCTAAGAAAACATATATCAGTATGAATTAATTCTAGAAGTTCAGTTTTTCTTTCAACCAATTCGGCGCCTTAGTTACTTTTGCTTTTACACATACTTCACATTTACGATTAGGATCAATTTGAAATTTTGGTATATAATGCAAACCAATAAGTCTACGCAAAGTATTAAAATTCACATGTCCTAATCTACCATGCCATAAATTAGACTCAAGAATATAAACAGAAGTTGTGTTAATCTTATTAATTGCAAAAATTGGTACAACAGTCAGTACATTCATCTTAAAGAGCCCATCGCTCATATACCCTTTGCCCACATACATACCACTTTTAGTTAGTTCAAATTTATCAGACTAAAATATAAGCCTAAAGCCATTTTTACTTAACAAAGATCCAAAAATTAAATTCTTGTGAACGTCTAGTACATGCAGCATGTTATTGAGAGTAAGTTCATTCCCCAAGGTCATTTTCAAGATCACTTTTTCGTGTCCAACCATTGCAGAAGTAGAAGAATTTCCCATGAACAGTTGTTCTCCATTGGCAGCCTCACTATATGAAGTAAACATCTTCCTATCTGTGCAAATGTGACGAGTTATTCCAGTGTCAATCCACCACTCATTGGGATTTCTAACCATATTAGCCCCAGACACCACAACAGAGAGACTGATGTCATTGACCCCTTCACAGATACATTCCACTTTAGTCACATTGGCTTGATTGGCAGTCTTTTTGCTTGTACTTCCGCGATCCTTCTTAGGGCGTCAGTAATCAGAAGCACGATGTCCAGTCTTGTCATAGTTATAGTATTTTCCTTTGAACTTTTTATTGCCATTATTGTCGCCTTGTTTAGGACCATCTTCAGCATACTCCCTCTTGTTGTTATGTGGTTTGTGCACTTGTTCAATGGGATTTTTACCATTCTTCTTTTCATCATTTTGGTTATCCTCTTCAATCCTCAGTTGGACAATGAGTTCCTCCAATGTCATCTCTTTGCGTTTATGCTAAAGATAGTTCTTAAACTCTTTCCAAGCAAGCAGTAATTTTTCCACAATTGCAGCAACTTAGAATGATTCGCTTAGAGACATACCCTCTACATGAATATCATGGAAGATAACTGAGAGACTTTGCACTTGGCTAATAACCGTCTCAGAGTCTATCATTACAAAGCCCAGAAATTTGCCAACAATGAATTTCTTCGTGCCTGCATCCTCTATCTTGTATTTTTTTTCTCCAAAAACTCCCACAATTCTTTTGTTGTCTTAAAAGGACTGTAAACATTATATAGCATGTTGTCCAGGCCATTCAGGATGTAATTCCTACATGAAAAATCAGCATGCTTCCAGGCATCTACTGCGACAATAACTTGCCGATCACTTTCACCCTCTTTAAGTACTGGAGCATCTTTATGGAGAAACCGGGCAAGATTAAGAGTTGTAAGATAGAACAACATCTTTTGTTGTCATCTCTTAAACTTTGTACCGATAAATTTTTCTAATTTTTCTCCATGATTCACAGGAACCACAAGAACTTGAACAAGGTTCTGGGTAATAACCGATGGTGTAACAACTGAATTTAGTGTACCAGTTTCAGTACCCATCAAATTTGATTACAAAAATCGAAAAAAAAACAAATTAAAACTAATACAATTTTCTAGTTACAAAAACTAGAAAATAAACTACTGATTTGAATTTAGAAGCAAATAAAATCAGAATTTTGAATACAACGAAGACTAGTCTTGATAAAAAGAATCTGTCTTAAGATTGTTAGACAACCTTCACTGTATTTGAAGAATAGATTAAGAAAGAAAAGATTATGTTCGAGTACTAAACACCCAATCAGACTATGTAAAACAATTAAATATGAAAAAACATATTTTATTTTTGTAGAGAAGTGGTTTTGGAAATACTCCTTTGATCCTGGGAGACGCTGTGATCCTCTTCTAGTCACCTAAAAAGAGATAAACACTCCGGTCGGGGGTGCCGGGATTAGTACTCCGACGAGCAAGTTAGTCTCTGCACTGAAGATTACTTGTATTCTAAGTTAAACTTAATAATTCTCACATACCTTTCCTTGAGTGTTGTTCCTCTATTTATACTCATTTCCAGGGCCTCGGGGCCTGGTCCACTTTCTGCTCTCAAACTGCTAATTATTCGGCCCCATAGTTATTCGGCCTGCTAATTGTAGTTGGCCTCCAAATCGTGCGGGTTGCAGCCGAACAATATTGAAGCGTACGCTTGACTCTCCCTGTATTATTCGGCTCCCACAATTGCCCCCCAAACTCCCCATTGACGGCAGTTAATGGAAGTGTTTGGTTTCGAACTTGAAAAGTCAAAGAGAAGGATAAATTAGGCGACTTCCCTTATCCCAAGGCGTATGTCAGAAGATAGGCCTTTCGATCATCATTATATGTTCCCGCCTCATTCGTGCATCCTTTGCATTTATTACGATTTGAAACTTCAGTCTCTTCGAGTGCATACCCTTTGAATATTAGGGCCTCCAAGACTGCCAGCCAGAATTCTTTCTCTATCTCGCGTCTTCTGCAACTTCTCCCAGTCTCTCCGTGTCTCCTTTGCCTCTCGTAAGTTTTCTTTTCCTCTTTGTAATCCTATTTTCCGTATTCATTTTTGATTTAGAATACCCAAGTCCTTACGAGAATGGCTAAGCATTTGAAAGACCTCATTTCCGAGGGTCGTATCTCTGGGTTTCGGAGACATTTCTCTATCCCTGATGATGTCCATATATCTCTAGCGACGGACAATACCCTTGATATGGAGAGGGAGGATCAAAATACTGTCGTCTTGCCTCTTCTATCCATTGCGGAGGGCGGGGTTCACTTTCCTTTGCACCTATTGCTTAGGGCCATCCTCCGCCATTGGGGTCTGATTCCTTCTCAACCCAATGTGAATTTCTTTCGAATCATAATGGGAATTGTAGAACTGAACTGGCACCTTAGGATTAACCTCGGCATTCCGGCGATTCGGCACTGCTACGCTCTGGCCAAATCCTCCGGTCGGCTCGGGCGCTACTTTCTCAGGGCCAAGGACACCGACCATCACTTGGTAACCATGCTTGCCAGTTCTGGCAAACGACTTGACAATGTCATGGTCAATGTCCGTGGCAACTGGGAATTCGGCGAGGGCGAAGATCGCCTAGACCCTGTTCCCAGAAAGAGAGGTGAACCAGGTGGCCGAGTAAATCCTTATGTTTGTTGACCTTTCTTTTACTCGGCTTTCTCTTCAAGTCTAATCTTTCATTTTTGCAGGAAAAAAGTTGAAGAAGATTCAGACTTCGGCTGACGATGCAGTCCTTGCGGAGATTAAGATTGCACTCAAGTATTTTGGCTGTCCAAACGTACAAAAGCAAAGGAGGGCCGCCCATATACTTCTACGGTACGAGCCTACTTATACTACGTTCTCGGTTGTGAACAACATCCCGATCCCATCTAGCGAACACCACCTTACGGATCTTATCTTCTCCAGCTTCAAGACCCTCAGACAAATTGGTTTCGAAGCTTCTGATTCGGAGCGAGACGCAGAAATGGTGGTCGAGGTAGTTGCCGAACCAACGAGAGAGTTTGCTGCGAAGGCTGAAGAGGTCGATGAGGCTCTAAACGTGGCATTTAAGGCAGCCGGTCTTAACCAGTCTGACTCACCATCCACTTCGGGTCGGGCAGAGTTTTCCTTTGGAGATATTTTTACAAATTTGAGAGATCTACCCGGTGATTTTTCTGAAGGCATGGCTGCGGAAAATCTAACGCCGATGGCGCGAAAGAGAAATGTCGAACGCATGGCCGCACGACGGAAAGCCGAGGCCAGCCATTATGGGCCTGCCCCAATTGAATCTTCACAACCCGTTATGGTAAAAGAAACGGCTCAAGTTGTTTCAGCCGAGTCGGATAAAGTGGCCGAACAGCAGATCCCAGAAGAAAGGCCGATTCAAGAAGAGCGAGGCGAAAAACATAACGCCGAGGGAGAGGCCGGCTTAGAGGGGAGCCCTGCTGACAAACGACCTCGTCTAGAGGAATCGGATGTGGTTGTTCCTTTCGTTATTCAACCGAAGATCAAAAACACGCTGATCTCCTCTAATGCGTCTACCTTGAAGGATCCAGCTGTAGCGTTGAGCTTGGCCACCTCAACTTCATTGCCAGCTGACAAGGCCACCTTTCGAGCAGAGCCGGATTTGGTAGCTATAGCGTTAGCTTCCCAGTCGGCCCTTCTTGTATGTGGCTTGATCTTTTTTACTCCTTGTTTGGTTCGGTTTGCATACAATATTTCTTGGTATGCAATGATCCTAACTCTTTGTTTTGCAGACGGTTGGAAGGATAGTCGAACTAGGCCGTCGTCAGCATGAAGCCCTTGAAAGGATTGGCCGCCTAAAGACGGAAGCTGAAAGTGAGAGAAGCAGGGCTGAGTTTGAAGCGATGAGAGCCGCGATGGAAAGTGCTCGAGCTGAGGTGGAGAAGGAGAGGGCTCAGACTGCTGATCGGCTCAGATCCGATGCCGAAGAGAAGGCGAACGCGAGCAAGGAATCGCTCAAGTTAGCCAAGGAGGCGTTTGCTAAGGTGGAGGCCGAGTTGGAAGAGTTGAGGAAGGCCAAGGAAAAAGTCGACTCTGAGGCTTCTACGGCGCTCGAGGCTAGAAAGAGCACCGCCCTTAAGGACTACGTAGAAGAAGTCCCCAAATTCAAGAATCGGGGATTCAAACATGGGTGGCTCAAAGCCCTTGCTGCCGCTGGAGTTACGTTGGCCATGCCAATTCCATACGAGCAAGTGGGCGTTGAGCCACTTGAGTCTGATCCCAAGGATTGATTTGGGGGACACTAGTTTTATTAAGTATTTTGAATTTCATTGTATGTCTTTCTCTAGTAAATTTTCATCATTTTTGGATTTTCATATGTAAAATGTCCGCTACTAGCGCCCAATTTATGAATGAAAATTTAATATTGTACTCAAGTTACTGCTTGTATTGTTTGTTGTGTGAATACGTAATTAGGAGAATCATCAATTAGAACAAAATGTCATGCCTGCGTGAGACGGCAAACTTAGAAGCCGATTAGATTGATGAATCTGCCCCTGCCCCAGCTGGTCCACGAACATTAGACGCCAAACAATACGTTATGAATCTTGTACTGATGAATCGATTCGTGGAACGTCTGGGGCATTCAAGCCGATTAGATTGATCAATCTGTCCCTGCCCCAGCTGGTGCACAAACATTAAACGCCGAAGAATACGTTATGAATCTTGTAATGATGAATCGATTCGTGGAACGGTTGGGGTATTCAAGCCAACTAGATTGATGAATCTTTCCTTGCCCTAGCTAGTTCACGAACATTAAACGCCGAACAATACGTTATGAATCTTCTACTGATGAATCGATTCGTGGAACGGCTGGGATATTCAAGCCGACTAGATTGATGAATCTGCCCTTGCCCCAGCTGGTTCACGAACATTAAACGCCGATAATACAGGGGGCGATTGGGGCACGTGACTCGATCGGCACCGGGCTGTTGAGGTGTCGATATTAATGAAATTGTCTCGGAGGTGCTGCCTTCGTAGGGAGTTAAAGGGAGTGTACTTCATGAATGAAGGTCTTATTTATATGTTTTGACAACAACTCAGTCCAGTTCTTAGCGAAAAATTAAACAAGTGTAAATGTCAAATAGATTGTTCTTCAACAACAGAGGTGAAGCGAAGACGCTAGCTGAGGTAGGAGGAACCATGAATCGAAGTGGTGAACCTTCTCGCACGGACAGTAGGACTTTGAGGGATCGGGAGAGACGCCAATTCCCCTGTCGTTGAAGTAGATCACCCAGAAGGGACAAGCAGCCACAGCACAAGTCTCCTCAACCTCGTTCAGGAAAGGAATCCGACGCGACTCCTCGCCCGTTAAGTTTCACAGTCTTTGTGGGTAATAGACCAATGACAGAGGCAGATTCGATCATTCAAGATCCAAATGTGGCAGTCGAGTTCGCTCGACAAATCTTTCCGCCCGAAGTTCAACAATCGATGGTAGGTCGGCAGGACTTTGAACTATTTCGTGAAGGCGTTCACGGGGCGGTGAGGGGACTGTACAATGCTTATGAGATTGGCATGCGTCTCCAAGCCGCTCATCGCGATATAGAACAAAGAGATGAGCGCATTCGAAAGTTAGAAGCTCGCGCCGAGAAGGCCGAGCTGGAGCTACGAAAAATCAAGTCTACCGAGCCTCAATCGGCCAGCCACCCAAACCCAGTTGTGGAAGAGAGGGTTACTCAAAGGCTGATTAGTCATGCGATCGCCGATCGGAACACGGCCAGCATGTTCGCGATTGAGACTGCGAGGACTACGGTCTATGAAAAAGGCTTCCACAACGGCCGAAAGGTCAGAATTCAGAATACCAAGGAGAAACTCGCTGAAGAGGTTTTCCAATACGAAAATCGTGGATTTAGGCACGGTTGGATCAAAGCACTTCAGCAATCTGAGAGTCTCAAGGAAGCAGGGTTGGATCCGGCGTTTCCGTTGTACCAACAGAATGATTTCCCTTTCTCCACTTTCAAAATTGAGAAGAGTGATGATGAAGAAGCCGCCGAACCGAAGAAAAGAAAGTGAAATTATGTATTTATTGGCCGATTTTAATAAAATGCTTATTTCTCAATTTGTAGCGTTTTTGTTATCTATATGACACAGTTTATTCCGAATGTGTGCACGTTCTAGATTACGTTTGGGCGGCTTGAACAATCTTATTTGAATATTTGTATTTTTTGGCCTTTGTTTACGGAGGCTTTAATTTGGACAGTAGAACATTGTTCATTTCAACTGTTTGCTTCGTTTGAACGATCTTATTTTAAATGTTTCATTGTAATTATATTCGGCACACACATATTTGCATGTGTTTCATTGTACAAATGTTGACCGGCTCGAATCAACTAGGCATTTAATTCTGAATGGTTATATGCCGGCTTGTCATGAGCATTCTTCATTAAATATATATTTGGCATACGTTAGGCACGGTTGATGCGCCGATGAGGCTCCAAATTCGGAGGCTTAATCGGCACAAAGGTGTCATGCACCAGGGGCTCCGACTCTGGAGACTGTCAACCCATCTATAATTGTCGTTTAGATGATTGGGCCATTTTAACTCCAAAAAGTCAAAAATTAATATGTGAAGTGGCTGTGGCCAATACCGATCGGCGTTTGTCTTTTGGAGTCGAGTGTTAATGAAATCGCTTCAGGGTCGCTGCAAGGATTTAGAAATAAATCACCTCGGACTCTGCGCGCCAGTAACTTCACTTACTGTGTTCAGACTCAATTTAAAACAATTTTGTTGCGCGGGGTTGGATAATTGTAAATATGAAATGGAGTTTTCTTCAATCAGCAGATGAGAGGCTCGCACTTTGGCTGAGCTTGATACTACAATGAACCGCAGCAGAGAACCCACCCGTGCGAGAGGTAGGGCGTTCAAAGAACGGGAAAAACAGCAACAGGGAAGTTCTCCGCAATCGCGACCGAGAAATGAGGCTGACGTAGCGCCGCGACCGTTAAGTTTTACTGTTTTTGTGGGGAATTCCTTTCTTGTCCTGGATCTTGGCTTTGACATTGTCTATGGTGTCAAAGCTCTCTACCTCGAGGGTGATTGTCTTGCCGGTGTGAACATTGTGGATTCAAGCGCGGTCAGATCAAAGCAATTCAAGTTGTGGATCCTCTTCGAGCAGCGGGCGTTGATTCGGCGCTGCCGTTGTACCAACGCGACCGCTTCCCCCTTTTTTTCCTTTCGAAATTTGAAAAGGGTGGTGGAGGCGACGCTGTATGAAAATAGATATTGTAATCCTTGAACGTGGTTTGCATTTTTTGTAATTACTGTTTAATCGAATAAAGTGTTTTATTTTAAAAGTTTTTATCTCATTCTGAATTTTTATATGCTTAACTAAGCATCTTATTTCGAATGTCGGCACGTTTTCTTTTGTTCATGCGGTTATGTTGGCTCAACTTTCATATCCTTGCTTTGATGTGTACATTTTCATTCTGGAGGGCGCTCCGGATTCAAAATATTACTCGGCCCTTGAGCTCACCCGATGGGACACCATTTGCTCCGCTGAATTTGGGAGGCTTTATCGGCCAAAGACGTCATGTGCCGACGGGGCTCTGAATCCTGAGACTTTTTGGCCAATCGTAATATCCACGAAGGGCGCTCCGAATCCAGAGGCGTTTTTGGTCCAAAGACATCGTGCGCCGATGGGGCTCCAAATCTAGAGGCTTTTTGGCCAATCGTGATACCCACGAAGGGCGCTCCGAATCCGGAGGCTTTTTCGGCCCAAAGGCATTATGCGCCGAGAGGGCTCCAAATCCAGAGGCTTTTTGGGCCCAAAGACGTTGTGCGCCAATGGGGCTCCGAATCTGAAGGCTTTTTGACCAATCGTGATATCCACGAAGGGCGCTCCAAATCCGGAGGCTTTTTTGGCCTAAAGACGTCGTGCGCCGATGGGGCTCTGAATCCGGAGGCTTTTTTGGCGCAAAGGCGTCATGCGCCGAGGGGGCTCCAAATCCGGAGGCTTTTTGGCCAATCGTGATATCCATGAAGGGCACTCTGAATCCGGAGACTTTTTCGGCCCAAAGACGTCGTGCCCCGATGGGTCTCTGAATCCGGAGGCTTTTTCGGCCCAAGGGCGTCATGCGCCGAGGGGGCTTCGAATCCGGAGGCTTTTTCGCCAATCGTAATATCCACGAAGGGCACTCCGAATTCGGGGACTTTGTCGGCCCAAAGACGTCATGCGCCGATGGGGCTCTAAATCCGGAGGCTTTTTCGGCCCAAAGGCGTCATGCACCGAGGGGGCTCCGAATCCGAAGGCTTTTTGGCCGATCGTGATATCCACGAAGGGTGCTCCGAATCCAGAGGCTTTTTCGACCCAAAGACGTCGTGCGCCGATTGGGCTCCGAATTCGGAGGCTTTTTGGCCAATCGTGATATCCACGAAGGGCGCTCCGAATCCCGAGGCTTTTTCAGGCCAAAGACGTCGTGCGCCGATGGGGCTTTGAATTCGAAGGCTTTTTGGCCAATCGTGATATCCACGAAGGGCGCTCCGAATCTGGAGGCTTTTTCGTCGGAGCACTTTTTAACTCTTTAAACAGGAATCCTTGCATTACAAAAGGGGAATGTGTATATGGAAAATCATTTAGAACTGGGATCATTCCCCACAGGTCGGGTTTAACGACAAGACTGTTTTCGCAAATGCGTCGAGTTCCAAGGCTGTGGTAGACTCCTTCCTGACATGTTTCTGCTTTTTCCAGCTTTTTCTTGACATGTTTCTGAGCTGATATGGAATCTATCAGATAATGGCCGTCTCAGTTAGGACCCAATTTTTCACCAACCGGTTTCTTGTCATTCAGAAGTACCTTCAGGATCAACTCTCCCGGCATGTAGCAGCGCAGCTGAATGCGTTGATTATACAACTTGGCAAGCTGCTGCTAGTATTACCTAGGGCTTCCGTGGCTTTTCGCTAGGGAGCCGTCCGACATCGTCGAGGCTGTTTCGATTCGGCACTTCAATGGAATTGACCTGCGACTCCATTGGTGTCTTTTCAAAAAGGAAATGACATGCTTGTGCGGATTGCTGGGATCCACAGATTTGCTCAATGCCGTGTTTGGTTGGGAAGTGAAGCAGCTGATGATAGGTGTTTGGCACGGCTTGAATAGTATGCAACCAAGTTTGCTCCATGATGAGATTATACGGGGAAGGGAGCTTGACGACCAAGAATTCCACATCCACTGTTTGGGAGCCCGCTCGAACGAGTAATGTGATTTTTCCCAAAGGGTACTCTGGATTTGCGGTGAAGCCGAATAATGGATAAGGAGCCGGAGACAGGTCTGATTCGTTGAGGCCGAGTTTGACGAAGGTCTCGTAATACATAACCTCCGAAGTGCTCCCCTGGTCTATGAGGATGCGTTCAACGGTAAATCGGTTTATGTATAGTTCAATGACCAATGGATCAATGTGGGGGAGTGTTACGTCGATAAGATCAGAATCGTCGAAGATAATACTCGGAGCTTTGTGGGGGGGCTAACTGAATGGCGTGTATGGTAAGAGGCGTTGGAAGGCTGTATATGATATGAATGAGGCCGAGCGGAGGTGAATACTGCCGAAGGGCAACTGTTTTGATTGCGTTCTTCCGGACATGTTGCTGGAGCCGACCATCTTGCACCAATTCCTCGAGGTGGTCTTTCAAAGCATAGCAGCTGTCCGTATCATGACCGTGATCTTTGTGATATTCACACCACCTGTCCCGCCTTCTTGTGTCAGGAGGTCCCACCATTTTGGACAGCCATTTAAAGAATGGAAGATGTTGGATTTTGGACATAACCGAGCTGATCGGCTCTGACAGCTCCGTATATTTCTTGTCGGTGCGCTTTGTGTGCCTACTATCAACCTGCAGTTGCTCATTTGCTTGGTGTGAGCATTGATCGCTTGATCGGCGAGAATCCCGTCTCTTGTCTCATTTAGCCCGCTGTCGTGGTTCAGGGCTCTGAGGTGGTACAGAACTTATTAGATGAGCAATTTCAGGAGGGGCCGTTTTGTTGGCCATGTGTCCGGCTTTTACACGCAAGGCGTCATCTTTCACTTTGCAGTACTCCTCTATTTTTTTCATCAACCCCCAGACCGTTTTGGGGGGGCTTCTAGTCAAGGAACTGTGAAGGGCACTATCTGGATGTAATCCCATTTTAAAGGCAGTGATGGCCATGGAGTCGTTGCAAGCGTCATCTACAAGATTAAAGCATTCCCAATATCGCGCCGAATATGCTCTTAGTGTTTCTCTTGGCAGGATTTGCATTGCCCAGAGAGAGTCGGCTTGTTTCGGCTGGACCTCGTTGGTGATGAATCTGGCCCTGAAGGATTTCTGTAATTGGCAGAAGGTTTTGATCGAAGCCGGCTCCAGTTTATAATACCACCTGACGGCCAATGGTCCCAAACTGCTAGGAAATATTCGGCACATGAGGGCCTCATCGTCTACATGCAATGTCATGGCTTGCTTGTAGTGGTGGATGTGGTCGGTGGGGTCTGATTTGCCGTCGTACAAGGTGAATGACGGTGCTTTGAATTTCTTGGGTAACGCTGCCTTTGCAATCCGTCGTATGAAGGGATCGTGTTGATCTTCGCCGAACTGTTCTTTCTTCGCTTGTGCCTTATACAGGGACTTTCTTCAGAAGAACTGGTGGTTTCAGATTGTCCCTTCTTCCTGGGCTCCGGGGATAACAAGTCGGAGTCACTATCAGTGTCGTTTTGTCGGGTTCGAGGTCATCGACCACCTGCCTTCGAAGATCGTTCCGGATTTAAGCGTACAGCTTGTTTGGACTTCGCCACTTCCAAGGCCAAATCTTCACGAAGACGTTTGTTCTCAGCGATCATGTTCTCCAACCTCTGTTCATTTTGCTTTGCTTGTTCCATGATCGCTTGCATTGTCTCATGCTCCGAAGTCGAGGGTGAGGCGAAGTTCAAGGCACGTCTTGCGGCGATAGTCTCCGGTCCAAGCATGTTTGTTGGAGTGAGGTCGTCTCTTTACGTGGTTTCATCAGTGGCTATCGGAGGGTCTTCCGTTACGCCCGCCATGGATGTGTTTGAGTATTCCCACAGACGGCGCCAATTGTGGAGAAGTGGTTTTGGAAATACTCCTTTGATCCTAGGAGACGCTGTGTGTCACGACCCAAACCTGCCCCTATGGGTTTAGCACCGTAACCGGCCAGTAATCTGTGATTATCGAAGGCCTGCTTAATAGTCAAGATAGTAATACAGAGTACAGGGGCTGGCGGAAGCCAAAATAGTAATAAAAGATGTCCAATGAGCTGTGACAGTCTGTATGCAAAAAGACTTTTTCTGGACATATTCACATTCATAAGCAAAACATATATACATCATATGTACAAACATTCAGGTTAGGGACCAAGTCCCTTCTTCAAACTGTACAGTACCAGTCTAAAATAGTATTACAGAACAGAAGCAAAAGAGTGAACTGAGACACCCCAAAAAGCCCTGGCTTGGACTGACATGGAACCTCGAAGTGAGACACGATGGTTGGCTTGACAAAAAGAGAGTTACCCCAACGCTCCTAGCATTGATCCGGTGCCTGAACACCTACATATAAATATAAACAGTAAGCTAAAGCTCAGTGAATAACAGTTGTGTAAAGAGGTTAAGAATGAATGTCCTTTCAGTCATTAAACAGTCATATCAGTCATTTAGAAACCATAGCAGTTATATGTGGCACATCCAATAGCAAAACAGTACAGTAGGTCTTAACAGACTGAATAGTCAGTTGATGGCCATCATAACAGTAAACAGTAGTGGTTCCAAACTTGGGAACCGACAGAGATCTCTGTGACAGTAGCAGTAACAGTACAGTAACAGTAAGTTGATAAGGATGCCACGAATACAGTTTACAAATAGGACAAACATTCGTTCATTAAACAATAATGTTTCAGTAAACAGAACAGTTAATCATTCAGAAAATATTCATAATTGAACATATCTTTACAACATTGTTACTCACAGAGCACTGGGCTATAAACAGCTAATGAGCTTCTTTGGATGCCAACCCTACACAGTTACAGAATGAACAAACAGTAAGTTACACACTTGGGATAGACAGACTAGCCCCTTAACTTGACTCGGTGTGGTCCTACATCAATATCCTCATTAAGATGCCTTAAACTAGGCCTAGGAATGCCTAGGATGAAATGAGGATGCAAATATGTACTTTAAAACACTTTTCAAAATTTTCAGAAAACAGGGGTCTCGCTCAAGCGTGGCTTTCTTCGCTCGAGCGAGCTTGTCAAAACAGTGGGGTCGCTTGAGCGTGGACTTCCTCACTCAAGCGGTCTGTAAAAATGCAAAAAGTGCTAGATGTTGAAAATTTTCGCTCGACGCCCGCTCGACGCTCGCTCGAGCGTGAAACACAGTCCTCGCTCGAGCGTAGGTTCCCTCGCTTGAGCATGCGTCCGCATGCATCAAAAACCTGAGAGTTTGCAATTTACGCTCGAGCCATCATTCCTTCGCTCAAGCGGAGCTCTGAACAAACGATGGTCGCTCGAGCGTGGAATCCTTCGCTCGAGTGAGGAAGCCAAATTCTGGAATTTCCAGATTTGCCTTCAAAGCTCAAACCAAGCATTCAACACCTCAAAACTCCACCTCTTGGGCCCATTTTCTGGGAAAACACTTTAAACCCATAATATAACATGTTTTGAAGATCAATTTATAAAATCAAAGCCCAAGGGTGAGTCAATTGAACACAATTTCAAAGAAACTCTCATGAACTATGTAAAACAATAACATGCAAGAACTCTTATGAATCAAGTGCTCTAAAACTTGGCCAAATGCAAGATTAAGCTTAAGAACATGGTGAATTCATGGACTACACTCAAGATATACACATGCACGCAAGGAATTCATGCAAAACAACCTCAAAATGCAAGAATATGAACATGCATGCATGAATTCACTCTCAAATTCAACTCTTTAAACCAATTCTTGAATCTAAACACTAATTTACCATGGACCATGCAAGATACAACTCAAATTCACAAATGAGAGGATGAATTACTTACCTAGGTCTTCAATTTCAAGTATGGAGGCTCAAATATACAATTCTCTTTCAAATTCTTCAAGTCTCCAAGCAAAACTCTAATGAAATCAAGTTTTCTCCTATCTCTCTCTCTCTCTCTCTCTCTCTCTCACGGTTTGGTCTGAGATATGGATGAAGAAATAATGCCTCAAGGGTGTGAATTAAGTCCCACACAAGTTTGTAAAGGTGGCCCACTAAGTGGCAAACATGTAAATACTCAAACTCATGTGATTTAACATTATTTAATCATTTCAAATCAAATTTTAATTAAATCTACCATAAAATCACATAAATTCTAATTAACATAAAATACCAATCGATTTCTGATTCGGTCGCCGATAGGACCTTCAATTCGCAATTCGAAACTAAAAACATGAACAGATCAATTTATGACAAACAGATAGAAAATGCAATCAAACAACACACTCATACGATCAATTCAGAATTTCAGTCAAATCAATCACTTATCATGCTTAATCAAAGATTAGCACTAATTAGAGGTGAGGGTTGTCACACTGTGATCCTCTTCTAGTCACTTGAAAAGAGATAAACACTCCGGTCGGGGGTGCCGGGATTAGCACTCCGACGAGCAAGTTAGTCTCTGCACTGAAGATTACTTGTATTCTAAGTTAAGCTTAATAATTCTCACATACCTTTCCTTGACTGTTGTTCCTCTATTTATACTCTTTTCCAGGGCCTCGGGGCCTGGTCCACTTTCTGCTCTAAAACTGCTTAATTATTCGGCTCCATAGTTATTCGGCCTGCTAATTGTAGTCGACCTCCTAATCGTGTGGGTTAAAGCTGAACAAACGTTCATCGAAGCGTACGCTTGACTCTCCCTATATTATTCGGCTCCCACAATTTTATTACAGAAACAAAATAGAATTTGGCAGGGAAAAAAATGAAACCAGAAAATAGGAAAAAATACTTACAGAATTACTTTTCCAGAAAAATGATCAAGTCCAGCGTTTGACACTGTTTCCTTAAGATAGATTCGTCATCTCCACGGTGCTATCAGAATCTGAACGTCTGTCTCCCAGGACAAAATGATCGACAACAACTAGTAGTAGCACTACACACTAATTGTTTAGCAAACACACTCTACGCATATACTCTCTCTCTCAAGGAAACAAATGCAAAAATATGCAAGAAGAAGAAGGAAGAAAAATTGAATGAAAATAACAAATGGAGGGTTGCCTATTTAAAGAAGACATGGTGGTTGTTCGAGACAGAATTGAACAAGCATGGAGCCAATTTAGGTTTAGAGAGAGGCTAAAAAGGTATGTTGGACCACATTGCCGATATTCAGAAACGTTAGGGTCATTTTGGAATTTATTTTGAATTTCAAACAAAAATTTAAATTCTAAACGGTAAGAATTTAATTAGAAAAAATAAAATTCAAAAGTTTTTTGCCCAAGAAGATAAGCACCGGGCTAGACAACACCAAGCCCAACCCAATCTCACACCCGCACCCAAGCCTAGGCCTGGTTCGGGCGGCGGTACGTGCATATGGTTTTTTTTGGGTTCAATGGGTCAAGGCCCATTTTACCCATAGCCTCTCCCTCCAAAAAGCTTGGGTGCCCCCTGGGGCCCTCCCCAAGATGCAAACTCAAGGCTTATAAACCCACACCGTGTTTGCCCACCCAAACAATGTGGAGCAAGCCTTTCTTCATCCCTTGTGGAAAACTAAACAAAACACCATTTCTATAGAGCTCACTTTGGCATCAATTTCTCATTCACCCAATAATGGTTTTGAGCAATCAAATATACGATATGAATCGTTACGCAGCAAAGAACGTGTTGCCACATAGACCTGCCAACTTTGGTGCATGGGTCCTACTTTAAAAATAGACCAAATTTTAGGAAAAATCTGTTTTTCCCAAACCATTTCTAATAGAATTCATTTATATTCATTAAAGAAATATTAAAAAAAATAACTTATTCAGTGTGTTTTGGGATTTTTTATTTATTAAAAATATTATATAAATAATATCATATGATATTTCAGAATAACTTATAGGACGGCGAGTATGCATAAGCTTGATTCATTAGCTCAATCAGTTGAGTATATGTCAATAATTAGTGATAGAGTTTGAAAATCAATTATGGAGAAACAAAAATAGTATAAAACGGAGGTGGATTCAAAAATTTACCACACTAGCCTCGTCATACTTGATGGGGACTTTTGATAACATAAAATGCTAACAATTTAAATGCATACCTAGCAGAATTACAATTGGTACAAATAAATTGATGGTGAATTTACTTGTAGTTAAATTAAATGAGCCGAATGAGATAATATTGTTAGCATCATATATTTGTAATTTTTAATTCTCTCTCTCTAAACTGAGAGCCTCTCTCTCTTCTATGAGGGTCTCCCTGCCTTAGGGCAGTTTCTGGGTTTCTCCTTCAGTAGCCCTCCTTCACCTTTCTACCTCTCTCTCTTTGCTCTCTCCTTTCTACCTCTAGTCCACATTCTCTCTTCGATTCGGCTCCTTCTCTGTCCCATCATCTTCGCTTACAACACTCTTTTCCCCTCTCCGTCCCTTTACCCACTCCGTTCCTCCAGTATGGCCTCGATTAGTAACGACCCTGAGGTTAGCGACGAGCTGATTCTCGAAGACGATGGTTGCGAGGCTGAGACTGTCTCCAAGTTTTGTCTTATCAGGAAAGTCCTAGTACCCAAAATCTTCAACAGGAATGCAGTCTCCTCCATTATCAACAGTGCATGGAAATTGCGAGGTACCCTGACTATCTCCCCTTGGTCTGATAATATTTTCCTTTTCCACTTTACTGAGGCCGAGGACCGCAACCGGATCCTTTTCGAGAGCCCTTGGTCCATTATGGGCTCTCTCTTGGTTCTTCGCACTCTATCAGCCGGACAAATTGCAACTGAAGTTGATTTTAATTGGTGTTCTTTCTGGGTACAAGCTCATGGATTGTCGTTCCATAATATGACGAGGCAAACCGGTGAGATTTTGGGTCGGCGTGTTGGCCATCTGGTCCACGTGGAAGCACAATCTGAGGGTTTACTCCTCAATCGAAGCTTTCTCCACTTTCGTGTGGTTATTAACCTTCAAGAACCCCTACCTAAGGGTATTTGGCTCAAACGCCCACTGGCGACTTGGCGATTTGGGTTTTTTTCAAGTATGAAAGGCTTTTTGACTTCTGCTACGACTATGGGAGGATTGGCCATGACAACAAGATTTGTAAATTTGTATCTAAGGAGCAAGGCCAAGCATCTGGCTATGGTCCAGAGCTTCGCACTGGGGCTGTTAAGAGCTGGGGCCTGCAAGTTGATCAACTTTTAAGGAAGGAGGACGAAATGCTTGTTAGGGCAAGCCCCTCTCTCTAGTCACCGGAGTAAGCATTCTGCATCACCCTCCTTCGACTCCACGGCGGTGCGTCATCAACCGGGTCAAAAGGACACAGTACCTTATTCATATACCTCTTTCTTTGGTACAAAATTATGCACACGATCCTCTGCCTTTCCAGAGACATATGGCACTGCTTGCTTAGAGACAGGTGGCACTCTCTCTCCTGAGCCACCTAGACTGACCGTTATTGATATGCCTCCAAGTCTTACTAGTATTGAAGGAGACAAAATTTTCTTGTCCTCTCAGCCTCCCCACCACACTGATGATTCCTCTTCTCTGGACCTAAAAACCACAGTTGGGCCTGCCCAGGAGCGATCCACTTCAGTATTGAGGTCCACCACTCCTTCCACTGGGCCTGCTTATTATGTGACAGAACCACCAGACAGCCCACGTACCTCGACCCCTACTCCCACCTCTGGCGAATTGGGCCTCTCTCTTCAAACCCCTGGCCCTCTTCCACAATCGTTGGCTCCTTCTTATGCTCTAGATTCATGTCTTTCAACAGCTCTTAAATCCCTCTCTCTCAAAAGGAAAGACCCTGAAGAACTCCAACCCTCATCTCGACCCCCCAAGCTATTGCGTTATGATGCACCCTCATCACTGGTCCCTCACATCTCTGAACCACCCTCACCTTCTCTGGTGGATATTGGTCTTTACTCTCCTGGGCCACCGACCGCCAGACAGCCAACTAAAGCCCCATCTCGGCGTCGTGGCATCCAGGTTTCTCGAAGAAATACTCTGGTTGAAATTACAATTCAAGAAGCTGAAACTGACTCAAATAGTGCAGCTTTCATTGCAGTACTGATACATCAGTGTACCTCTGAAAATGACCTCTTAGATTCATCTCCTCCTAGTTCTACTCAGCTTGTGATCCCATGTGTTGAGGCGGTGGTGGCTAGCCCTAAACAGCCACAAGGTCCATGTTAATCCTGAGCTGGAATTGTTAGGGGGTGGGGCGACTTCTGACATCCCAGATCCTCCAAGGGTTGTGTCGAACGCATCGCCCTCAAATAATTTTCCTCATGGAGACGAAAAATAATCAAATGAAGCTAGAAGCTATCAGACGATGGCTTCAGTATCCTAATAAAAGCTATGTGGACCCAATGGGACTTTCATGAGGTTTAGCTCTATGGTGGTTGGATGAGGTCCATCTACAAGTTAGTTTTAAGTCTGCCAATTTATTTAATTGTCATGTCTCTGATAATCTCATCAACTCCTCGTGGCTAGCTACTTTTGTTTACGCGCCCCCAAGATGGACAGATAGAAGGGTTTTTTGGCAAGTATTGCAGGCAATTGCCCAGGACAATAATGATCCTTGGCTTTGTATTGGTGATTTTAATGAAGTGGGGATGTCTTGGGAGAAACAAGGAAGAGTTGCTTGTAATAGTGTGAGTATAGAACATTATCAGAGGCTCTTGTCGGAGTGTCAACTTATGGATCTTGAATACAAAGGCACCCCTTATACCTGGACTAATAACCAAAAAAGCGTCTGTAATGTGAGGGAGCGGCTAGATAAGGCTTTGGTGACTGTTAATTGGAGACTACTATTCCTCTATGCTCAAGTTCATCATGAGACTTTTCTGGGCTCGGACCATTGTCCCCTTCTTCTTCATTGCCAAATTCCCTCAAGGAAAATGCCTCACCAGTTCAAGTTTGAGTCTATGTGGACAACCCATCCTGAGTGTGAAGAAATTATTAAGGCAAACTGGATTAAATTCCAACCGGGTTCTCCAATTTCCAAAGTTTGTTTCAAGCTCCAAGCCTGCAAAAGAGGCCTTTCTGAGTGGAGTAACCAAGCCTTTGGGAACAATAGAACGAGATTGGCCGCTTTGAAAACAAGACTTCACCAACTACAGCTTCTCCCCTTTTTCAGATTATAACGGCACCCAAATTTGACTTGTGCAAGATGAAATTGAGACAGTTTTACTAAAGGAAGAAATGTTCCAACACCAGAGGTCTCGGATCAATTGGCTCAATTATGGGGA
This sequence comes from Camellia sinensis, assembly GCF_055761805.1. Lineage (NCBI taxonomy): Eukaryota > Viridiplantae > Streptophyta > Magnoliopsida > Ericales > Theaceae > Camellia > Camellia sinensis. The sequence goes on from NC_138961.1 coordinate 46,148,232, forward strand.
CCGTAACTCGGCTTTCTTTCATGTTTCGGTCGTCCAGCGTAGGCAGAGAAATCAGTTGGTAAAGCTCAAAATAGATAACGGCATCTGGTTAGAGACTGATAGTGCCATTAATGATCATCTCTCCCCATACTTTTCTCACCTTTTTCAGGCTAAGGGACCTAGACCTTTTGAGGACGCTTTGGCAGCAGTGAATATGTCTGTGACTCATTCGATGAACGAGGCTCTTCTTAGGCCAGTCGATGATGATGAAGTAAAGCTTGTTACTTTTCAATTGGGTATCTTAAAAGCCCCAGGGCCCGATGGCTTTCCCGATCTGTTTTATCAAAAGCATTGGCATATGGTCGGGTCAGAAGTTTGTAAGGCGGTTCGTAGTTTTTTTCATACTGGTAGTCTGCGCGAAGATGTAAACCACACTAACCTTATCCTTATCCCTACAGTGCAAGCCCCGGAAAAACTAAGTCAGTTTCGGCCTATCAGCTTATGTAACTTTTTCATGAAAATCATAACAAAGGTGCTGGCTAACAGATTAAAGGTCTGTATCGAGAAAATCATCTCTCCTCAGCAAGCAGCATTTGTGTCTGGCCACCTCATCCAAGATAGCATTCTAATTGCGCACGAGGCCTTTCATTTTTCAAAACATAAGAAGCAGGGGCGAATGGGTTCTATGGCTCTGAAACTAGACTTTAATAAAGCTTATGACCGCATTCAATGGGATTTCTTACAAGCTACTCTTCTTCGTTTGGGCTTTCATCACAAATGGGTACGCTTGGTAATGGAGTGTGTGACAACAGTGGAGTTTTCAGTGTTCGTAGATGGCGAGAGGCGCACCTCATTTACTCCATCATGTGGGCTTCGTCAAGGTGACCCACTCTCACCATATTTGTTCCTCTTGGTCGCTGATGTGTTTTCTAATTTAATTCATCAAAGTCTTCTTTCCAATGCGATCTCTAGAATCCGGATGCGTAGGACTTGTCCCAAGCTATCACATCTCCTTTTTGCAGATGATGCCATTCTTTTTTTCAAGGCTGAGCATTCCGAGGGTCTTCATATTCTAAATATTTTTCGGGTCTACAGTGAGGCATCTGGTCAAATTCTCAATTTTGATAAGTCTAGAGCTCTTTTCTCGGCCAACACCTCAGTTAGTGCTCGCCAGGCCATGTGTCTTCTATTGGGTGTCTCTGAAGCTAATCCTAAAGCCAAATACCTGGGCCTCCCAGCCTCATGGGGAAAATCTAGAAGCCTATAGTTTTCTTCTAGAAAAAGCTTTGTTAAAATTACAAGGGTGGAAATCCAACTTATTATCTCAAGCGGGCAGAGAGACTCTCATAAAGGCAGTTGTTCAGGCTATCCCCTCTTACGCGATGGCATGTTTTGAGCTCCCTCAAGCGTTTTACTCTAAGCTTAACAGCTTCATTCAAAATTTTTGGTGGAAGGGAGATCCCGAAAATAGGGGCATTTGTTGGGCTAAGTGGACACATATGACTAACTCGAAATCAGAGGGGGCTATGGGGCTGTGTGATTTTAAAGATTTTAACCTCGCCCTTCTGGCTAAATAGGGCTGGAGATTATTGTCTAATCCGGACTGCTATTGGGCTCGAATGTACAAGGGACTTTATTTCCCTCATTCTTCCTTCTTACAAGCTACTAAGGGCTCAAATGCATCTTGGGCATGGAACAGTCTTTTAAAGGGTCGAGAGTTGATTCAGGTTGGTATTCGGTGGCAAGTACACTCTAGACAACAGATTCGTCTTTAGGAGGACCCGTGGATTTCGTCTATTAAAGGTTTCAAAATCCTTTCAGCAAAGCCTCCCACCTGTGATGTTATGCTGGTGGCAGACGTAATTGATCAGGTTGATAAGTCTTGGCATTTGGACCCACTGTTGCACTGTCATTCCACCGAAGAAGTTGAAGGTATCTCAGTTATACCTATTGCAGTGGAGGGACGGGATGATACTGTCATTTGGCACCCCAACAAGTCCGGCCTTTACTCAGTCAAATTAGGGTATGCTCTAGCCAGATCTCTTAGGGACCGATCATCGGACAGCTCTCCTTCCTCCTCTATATCCCTTGTCAATAATAAGTGGAAGATTATTTGGGGATTAGAGACTCCACCCAAAATTCGGCATTTTTGGTGGAAGGCTTGTCATAACCTCCTTGAAACCAAAGCTGGTCTTTTTAGGCGCAAATGTGGCATTTCGGCGGTCTGCCCAATCTGTCTTTCTGCTACTGAAACAGTGGAACACTTGTTATTTGACTGCTCTTGGTCTAAAGCTGTGTGGTTTGGAAGTGCACTTAACCTTAGAATAGCCCTTGGCTCAATCCCAAATGTGTCTCAGTGGACAAGTGATATCATTAGCCAAGCCCTCTCCACTTCCGATGCTACGGCCTCTCTCAGCAAAATTGCCACTGTGGGTTGGTTCATATGGAAATCGAGGAACGAGTTCGTCTTCAACAATATCCCAGTGGATCCTTTGGCAACACTCCATAGAATTGCTCAATCTTTGACTGAAAAGGATGACTTCTTAAGCACTATCACCAATCAAGATCATTGGCCTACTTCTCTGTCCTCTACCCCTGTTTCAGGATGGATACTAGCCAACTCTGGTTACTTCAAGATCAATTGTGACGCTTCTTTCTGCCAGCGGAACTCCATGGCTGCCATTGCAGCAGTTATGCGAGATTCCAAAGGCCATCTAATTGATGGTAATTCTAGGACTGTTTCGGCCTCTTCAGCCTTCCAAGCTGAGGCTTTCGCTGTCCGCATGGCTTGCCTTATGGTTCGGGCCCATAACTTGTCATTTGTGGAGATTGAAAGTGACAACCAAATGGTTATCAAACTGTGTTTCATAGCAGGTCCCTCCCTGGGAGTTGAGTGCTATTATTCTGGATATTCGCTACTTCGCCTCAGTCTATCAACTTTCCTTTTCATGGACTCACAGATCCAACAATCGTGTCGCAAATTGGGTGGCCAAAACCCAAGCCTCTCAGGATGTACCTGTGTCCTGGGCTGTGCTCCCACCTGTTAGTCTTTTATCTTTTTTATCTGTTGATGTATCTTCTGCTAATGTAACCTCTGTTGGTTAATCTTAGTGTTAGTGCCTTTCAGTTCAAAAAAAAATATTTTTGTAATTTTTATTATTAGTTATTATTGTTCATATAATTGCAGGACATGTTGCACTCTCCTACTCATTTAGAGGCTATGAGAAGTTATGAAATATTAAACATATGTAAAAAGGAAAACAGGGTAGGTGCTGTCATAGCACCATGTTGTGACAGCAGAACGGCCTCGTTTAATTTGTTTTAAAAAAAAAAATTTGAATCACATGAAGAACGGCGCCTCCCTTTGCTGTAGAACAACATTTAGGTTTAGGTTGACTGTAGCAAAAGCTTTAAAAAATAAAAAAAATAAAAAATTTGAATCACAAGCAAGCTACTGTGAACAACATTTAGGCTGAGTTTAAGACAATAAAGAGAAGCTATATAAAAAATTTTAATTACAAAAATAGAAACACAAGCATGTGACCATTAGTTCTTATAAATTTTTGGATAAATTGTACCGATATTTTTATATTTTGTTTTTGTGTCATTTTAATTTATGTAATTTTAATTAATTCGATTTTGATTATATATTTTTTTATTTTGTCCCACTTTAATTCAATTCGTTGTAATTGTTATTTTTTTTATTTATGAAAAATATGCATATGAGCGACATGTATCACGTAAGGACAAATTTTATTAATTTACTGAGTTAACATCAACCAACTTAGTAATTATTTTTTGTCAAAAATCCTAACATTATTATCAATTAAACGAAATTGACACAAAAATCTAAAAAATTAAGGATCAAAATTGAGCCCATTGAAAGTGTAAGGACCAGTACAACACAAGTGACAAAATTTAGAAACTACCGATGTAATTTACTTTAAATTTTAAAAGAAAACCAATGTTGAAATATAAGCACTTAAAACAAATGGTATTTCAATACATGTAGCTACCATATATATATAATTGTAACAACTAAATTAAATCAAAAATAAAAAAAAATAAAGTTGAATTTAAATTGTGAACCAACTAGCAAATTCAATATTCAATGTCATTGTAAATCTAATTCCTGCACATACCAAATCATCCAAAATTCAAATTTCAAAATCATGAAAATGAATAAACAATAATATGATCAAGCCTAATATTTATGGAAAGTAAAAAATTACAGTAATGATAAGGCAATAGTTACATGTTAATCAAATGTCATCTCTTTCGATTTTGTGGGGGTGGTTGTGAATTGCTAGAGAAATTAACAAATTCATCCTTGTCCAAACATGACGAAGCCTCTATAGGAGTTTGCACTGTTGGATCAACTGAAGTTTCCTGGAATAAAAAAGTATATAAGAAAATGTATTTAGAATAAAATTTATTGACTATTTTTTATTTTCAAATGTAAGTATATTAAATACTTGAGAAATTGGTGGACTATATGATACTTGGGAAGACAAAAGCACCGACTGTGGGTGTGATGGTGGACAATTAACGTCATGCGTGAAAAGATTATACTCAAAATTCATCATTTGTGACCAATAAGGTGTATGAACATCCTAAATAATTATAAGTAAATACAATGTGTCATTATCATTACATTTGCACCATATATTATAAATAAAAATAAAAGAAAAACTCACATGCGGTTGGTTTGAAGATGAATTTTGGACATCTATATTGTTGTTGCATTGGTCAATATTCTAAGGATGTTTTGAAGTATTTATAACTACATTGCACAAAGTAAGATAAATAAATAAAAATATAAAATATAAAAATTACTTAGCTAAATAAGATTAATACCTGAGTAATGTAAGGTCGTGAAACAACTTTTGTTCTCTTTCTAATCTTTTCATGCCAAGGCTTTAATTTACCACCACTCTTTTCTACATTGTCTTTCTTTTTCAAACCCTTAACTCTTTCAAAATTTGGATCAATATCATTTAATCCCATGTCAATGGGGCCTCCACTAATTGAAGCATTTGAGCTATTTAGTGAAATAATCATATTGTCCACTTTTACACGCAAATCAGAAATACTATTGTCCACAAACTCATATACAGTATCATATTTAGATGATTGAGCTGCTAATTTTACCATTCTATGACAAAGATGTCTATAACGCACTGATATCACCAACTTGGGATCTACCTCATTCACTATAACTTTTCGTCTTTAGATGAACAATCCTTTGCATCTAGCCTCCATCGCACTAGTATATGTCTATCAAGAATTTCCATAACATTTATCTGATGGAGCACTTTAATCGCATGACTACACAAAATTCCAAAACTCTCAAAATTTCGACAAGTACAACGAACATTTTATAGAGTTTTGCCTCCTAAATTATCAAATTCCATTGCACCCACCACAATATACTCTCTATCTTCTCCATACAAATCAATCACATATTTAATTTCTCTTTCTAACTCACAGCATTTCCTTACTTGACAAGAAAGAGACTTGTCAAACTTGCCATCGAATAAGTCAAAGATAGGAAGGGTATATAGTTTCACGGTTTGAACTAACATGGGACAACTCTTGATTTTTATTCTTGGTAAATTTTGTCTAGATTAATAAATAGCATAACTTTCATTATACCGCTTGTCTAAAATAGCTTGATCGAAATGGGTAAAGAATTGAACAATATTATAGTCAGATTTTAAGTGTTTTTTTAATTTTGCATTCAAGCTCTCACTGAGTTGGGTGCTTTGCATACCTGCATTAAATGACCATTTCATGTACATGTTTGCCCACTTCTCTCTAAGTTCCCAAGTTTTCTTCATCCATGTATTTTCCTCCAAGTTATATTTAATAATCAAAGATTTCCAAGCTTCAACTAACTCATTTTCATCTTCATATTCGAAAATGCAAGCTTTAAAGTCACTTCCAAATGTTGAGCTGCCCTTGTAAAAATAGCCCAAATGCTTCAAGGCATTTTGCATTAGGTGAAAAGTATACAATCCATGAGTAATATCATACATGATATACGAAATTTCCTTAGCCAATGCCTGATCTTAGTCTGTAAAAATAGTCCGAGGCTTTTTCCCCGACATTGCATGCAAGAAAGTTTCAAATAACCACTCAAATGATATTGTGGTTTTATCATATAGCAATGCGGCACCAAAAATCACTGTCTTTCTAAAATGATTAAAGCTAGTAAAAAGAGCAAATGGTCAATACTCTTTGTTTTTTCGAAATGTTGTGTCGAATGAAGCAGCATCCCCAAAATTTTCATAATCTATAATCATCTTATGGTCAGCCTAAAAAATATTGGTTATCATTTCATCAACATCCAATTGAACTACGTAGTAAAAATATGGATTATTATCAGCTTGCTTCTGAAAATATCTGAACAAAGTACCTGTTTCACCATGTTGCAACTTTCTCTGTCTTTTTACACACAAGTAGCTCTTTTGGTCTTCTCGCGTGAATCCTACAAATTCCCTCCCGCCTACTTGGGTACTAATGAGATCATGTGATGCCTTGAGTGATAAACCAATAGTATCGGCTAATTCCATATTTATACCTTGAGCTTCAAAAACCTTTCTTTGAGATGGCATCATATGAGCATATTGAGGAAGATGCTTAATATGGTTATGGGTATCATCAAACTTTGTAACAACCCATTTTGATAGTTCCCGATCTAAAGAGACATGCATGAATGCTTTACGATTAGTTCTTGTGTCTTGTCGAGGTTGTTTTACCATTTCACTTCGTTTATCTTTTTCTCTCTCTTTACAACAAACAAACTTTATATTAACCATTATACCATCTTTCTTGCTTTTTGTATGGTAATCTCTTCTAATAGTAAATCTCATAATTCTTCCATATTCATTGTAGAATTGATATGCAATTTCTTCTGACTCAAACTCAGTTCCAAGACTTGGTGTGTGCACTTTTAACAATCTGGCATTATCTTCTATACTCCTCTCAAATCTATCAACCTCCATTAATAACAATAATATGATAATAAAATAAAAAGAGAAGTGTTAAAAAGTGGAACAAATGAATATATACAAAAATTAATTCGATTTTTTGCTTCAAAAGCAAGATAAGTGTTAAAAAGTTGTACAAATGAAACTAACAACATAATGAACAAATTGCTATTATTTTTCATAATTAATTAAAACAAGCTCTACAATTAATCGTCCTTTTAACTCTTCACAAATTTTTAGCCATTCCTTATAATAATATAAATATATGTACAAGTTGATTCATTACTTTCTATGTAAGTAATTAATTTTTTTTTTTTGGGAAGAAGTAATTAACAAATTGCATGACCTTCAATCCCAGCAAAAATAAGCTCAATTTTCACACAAATAAATAAATAAATAAAATCAACATTGCCTTCAAACCAACAATTTCACATCTATTCTTTGTTTTTCTTTTTTCTTTTGATTACAAGCATCACTATCACAATATACACATGTAAGATATATAGAAAAATTTTATAAGGCACATCGCTTTTGGGTTATAACTTGTTATAGTATTAATTATAACTTGGTTATGATTAGTGATGGAACTAAGAGAAAACCACGGCGTGTCATGGCCTCCTATTTCTATGAAAAATATTGTTTGTCACAGCACTTTAAAAATATTTGTAGACGCGCCCGTGGGCCTCATGCTACAGTTCGGACTCCCTTTGTGTCGGTTCTTAATCTGATCTCACAATGTGCGATGTGAGATTGATAAATCACCAAAGAGTCCAAGTCTGGCAAATCGTTTTGAAAAACAGAATTTTTTTTTTTTAGAAAGAAGTGCCAAATATGGACTGCTTTGCCAGATACAGAGTCGCCACCTAAATGTTTTATTTTGGAAAAATTTAGGAAACCCTGACTCGTTTGCCTAAGGCCACGTGTCCGTCATCACCAAAGTTGCCTCGGCTCGGGAACTTGGGTACGATTGGGGAAGGTCAACTATGAGCACCCCCCCGATCAAAGATCGGCCTCTACTAACCATGATATCTTGTTTTGAAAACATTATGCGTTCTTATTCTGGTTATTAGCCTAGATTTACTACGTGGTGCGCACAGCAAACAAGTATAGACTAAGTCGCCTAAATTGGAACAAAAAATTTCATGTTTGTTTGTTTGAAAATGGTTTGATGGTGCTACCCACAAGTAGGCTAAGACATGGATTTTGCCACCCTCAAGTGGGCTTAAAACTCACATTCAATGCATTCAATGCATTGTTCTAATTTAAGTAACCCAACCTTCACCCACAGGCATTCAGGCAGTTATAACACGTAAGCACATAGCCTCATGGTAAGCATGCTATCATGGCAACACTCACACTCATGCAAGGATGCTAAAACATAAATGCTTACCGAGTACTCCAAGCCGAAACAGAAGCTAGTTAGTAATCAGATGCATGATCCTAGTTTATGTTCAAATGGCTAATGCAACACATACAAGGTGCAACTACAATAGGCTCGGCTATTCTAAGATGGCATATGATGATGCTACAACTAACACGTATTCAACTTGGAATTGAAATACAATGCAGTTAGTATGATGCGCCGAGCCTGGTGCATGCAAGACAAATGCATGGATGCACGCATGCATAGCATAAGGTATGCTAATTTAAATATGACATAATACTAACCATTGAAAGCAGGTAAGTAAAAGGGAGAAAGAAGTGGGGGTTGGAAGACATGCACACACTCACCCATACTTATTACAAATTCGCCCTCGCCTGGAGGGACCAAAAGAATAATACAGTCCAAATAATGAATCAACTATCCTAGCTAATTAATTATCACAGACCCTCTTAATTAATTAACAAATTAATCATAAAAAAATTAAATGTGAAGCTAAAGTGACTGCCATAGCTCTGCCTCGGAATGCGCGAATGATGCTTGACTCGCCCCGCTTGGAAACTCGCTGCCATAGCACTGTTGCCTCTATTTACACTGCCCTACTCCTCTAAAAATTTGCACAAGTCCCAAGGATGTTTCTCTGAACACTGGGGAGCATCACCGACCAAGTGGGAACACCACCGGCCGAAGGGAATGGTCATCGACCATTGGTTGAGCCACCGGCTAATTGTATTTTTTCGGTCGGCACTCCAAGTAGCCGGCCGGCTATTTCTTCCTGCAGAATCCTGCAGTTGATAGTAGCAGAGGGCAAACAGTGTATGGCATGGAATTTTCAAGCAAATGTGAGTATGACTACACTCCCCATCATGCAATGGACTCAAGGGAGCACGACCCTCGACCCTCGGGCCATCAATTATGCATTTTGATGCATGATGGTCTAAGAGGCCAAGTTTGCCTCTTAATGTAAATGCATGGAACAAACAAATGAATGCCAACACCCTATCATATTGAGATCAAGGGCATTGGCGACCCAAGGGTTGAGACGTGTTTCGTCACTTTGAGTACGAACACACCTCACCCCTCATGCTTGGTTTGACACCCCAATCCAAGCAATGCAATGCATGCATACAAGCATGGCTCAAGAATGCAACATGAGGCTAAGATGCAAAACTTGCCAAATGCAATGCAATCTATTATGCAAGCATGCAATGTGTTAATCATGCAAGAGGCAATATGATGCAATTTAACATGCGATGCAAACATGGTACAATGCAAGCATGCAATGAAAGGCAACAAGTCAAACATACAACTATGCACAAGAATGGACTTAGACTGAAATGGGAGGCCTCAGCCACACCCTAAAACAGTGGCTAAAAGGGTCAAAAATGGTACAACTTATGCATGCAAGCATGCACACACCAAGGCCCATCGTCTAAGCATAAAATGGGGACAACTCTGAGCATACTTAAAGGCAATATGCTTGGACATTAAACACTCATGTTAAACTCTGAAAAGCATGCAAAAGATGACACCAAGACATGCTAGGGAATGGATGCAAAATAGAAGGTATTCAAGGCTACAAAAGATAGCATTGCACAACACCTACCCCAAGCAAACACGGCATGAACTAAGAAACCCAAAACAGAGTTTTTATGCATCAAAATATGCCCCAAAACCCACTGATATGGCAGCCCCAAAGACTTAAATACATAAGCATGCACAATGCTCATTTCAAGGCACCAAAGGACACCTCTTCAAGGCATGAAAAGGGTGATGGATGCAAGCATAGGAACATGGATTAGGGACTAAAATGGCATGTGAAATGACTCCAAATCATTGAAACAACCCAACTAAAACATGCTCATGACTCACACCCTCAAGGCTCACAAGCCAAAATACAAAGGGGCTATACCAAACATGGCAAATATGATCAAAACAGCACCCAATAGGCCTCAAGCATGGTAAGATATGGCTAAGAACTTCACAACGTTAGGCCAAAACATGAGAGCATGGTAGGTTAAATGCATGATGCACTTCTAGGCCAAAGAGAAGAATACAAAGCAAGTATATTAAGCATGAAAGAGGCCATTAATCCGACCAAAAACAAAGGCATAATATGACCCAACAAAACCCAAAAAACCTCTGAAATGAAGCCAAGAACAACTAATCATGCATGCTACCTTTATGAGCCAAAAACAAGGACAAAAAAGAAACAAAGGGAGAGGGGTGTCCTTCCCCTATGCGAGACCTCAAAACCTCTTCTTCACCACTGTAAATCCATTGGATTTCATTGGTGAGAAGGCTAATACACAAAGATAACCAAGGCTCAACAAAGAAAGCACAAAAAGGGTCAAACAAGGCCTAAAAAGGGGAGGTCGACCCCCAATACCAAAACAACCTCAATGAAACATCTTAAGCATGCAAATACAAGACTTTTTTCAGTTATACACAAAGTCTAAAATAGCATGCAAGATAGATTAAAGACTAGTGCAAAATTGGAAAATATAAAGCAATAGTGTTACCCTTGAAGATCCCTTGAAGAACAGCAAGGTCAGCCACCTTCTTCTGATCAAAACCGATCTAAAACTTCAAGAACAAACCCTCAAGACCTCCCAAGTCGAAGTATGGTGTAATGGTGTGTGTCTTAGTGCAAAACTAAGAAGAAAACACACCTTTAGGCTCTCAAACCCACACAAATGAAGAGAGAGAGGGAGATATAGAGAGAGAAAGTGTATATCAGATATATATATATATATATATATATATGTATTTTGCTCTGGTTTTTGCTGAACCACATCAAAGGAGAAGAGGGGTCTCTTTTGTAGACAATGCAAAGACTAAGCTTCCAAGGGAAGCTATTCAAAAAGGGTCAAGGCTTCCAAGGGAAGCTAAGCTAAGGGTGCAAGCTTCTTGAGGAAGCTATGACAAAGGGTCAAGCTTCCTCAAGAAGCTTGAGCAAAGGGTGCAATCTTCTCTAGGAAGCTTGGACCAAAAAGGTGCAAAGGTTTAAAACAGCCACACCCGTGCATGGGGGGCAGGGTCCGTGCATTCCAGCTGGCACAGCTGGCACGCATTATGCCTAAAAAAGGCAAAAAAGTGGTATCGGACAGAAAAGGAGTCCATCGGCCAAACAGATGGTCGGCCGACCACACCAAATGCCGACCGGCCAATGGTATATTTCATCAATGGCCAGTAGCAAGAAGACACGGTCGGTGGCCTCAATCCAGGGCCGGTGGGTGTCAGGGGTAGCTAACAAGCTACTCTCTACCCTCAGAAGAAAACACAAGTGTTTGGTGCAAAATCAAACACAAAACAGTCGAGTTGAGAGATCCTGAGGCAAGGCGCGTAGCCGAGACCTCCGGGAACTCAAAACGAGCACGAACATGGATGATCACCGAGTGTTCAAGCGGTGACGTTCAAATCTTGAGGACGATCAAAAATGGGGTGTCTACAATCACTATCACAATATACACATGTAAGATATATAGAAAAATTTTATAAGGCACATTGTTTTTGGGTTATAACTTGTTATAGTATTAATTATAACTTGGTTATGATTAGTGATGGAACTAGGAGAAAACCATGGCGGGTCATGGCCCCCTATTTCTATGAAAAATATTGTTTGTCATAGCACTTTAAAAATATTTATATCAATTTATACATAAAATGACCCCCAATATAAATATATATATATATATATATCTCATTCTTCTCCCACCTTGTATTATCTTTCTATTTTGCACCAAGAAAACTTATTCATCCAATTAGAGATTGCTTCTACAGTATTTAATTTTTTTCTATGCATATATATAATTTATATATCATATTCTATATATGTGTGTGTTTGTGTACATAGTGGGAAAAAAAATATTTATCTTGTGGCCCCTCCGATAATGAAATTTTGATTCTGTCCCTAATTATCACTCATTGTGATATTAATTGTGACTTATTTTAATTATTATTTTAATTATGATTGAAAAGGTCTTAGATTATTCTCTATATGATCTTTGATTATGACTAATAATTATTATTTTTAGTTATGACATTCATATTTGCATATAGGGTGTGGATTCTATAATAACACACATATATAAATTATACATACACATACATATATATATATATATATACACATAAACAATCTATAATACCTGAAATAAGAGAGTAATTGAGCACGAGATGGTGTTATGAGTGAGGATTGGCGGTGGAAGCAACGTCGTTTTGCTATCACAACGTGGTGTTGTGACAGCACCTACCCCGTTTCGTTGTAAAAAGATGATAGAGGACAAAGTGGAGAACATGAAGTATGAAGTGAAGATTAAAGAAAGTTATGGAAACATAGAAATGAAGTGAATGATCATTGAGTATAGAGTGGAGGAGATGGAAGAATAGGGTAGTTACTAGGTAATTTTTTTCTATAAGCATTTGCCTATAAATAGTCTTTCATGGCTACATTGTAATGATCCAACTCAAATCAAAGATAATTGATTTCTATTTTTCTTGTCATTTATATTTCATGCACTTTATTTTCAGCACTTCTCGAAGCATAGGAGTAGAGGTAAATTAATTGTTACTTTGATTGTTCACTCAATCATCTTTCTCCATCTCCTCTCTTCTTTTTTTAATCTTTTCTTTTTCTCTACACTTGGTAATTTTGAAGTCCTCTTCATTAAAGCAAAAGAACCATTAACGCAATCGTTTGATAATTTTGTAAGAATTTTTTAATCCTTACTGACATGCTCACATTTATGATATTTTCTTTCGTAAGAAAAAATAAGCTAATAGATATAAGAAAAGCAACCCTAATTTCTATTTGGGATATATTATATGGTAGAGTAGATTCCATACGAGAAGATTAACATTTGATGACCATGAATAATGCCGAAGCTATAACTGAAACATGATAGCGCTGGTTCCTAGTAGTGATTTGGAGGAAATAAGATATATAAATAGAGAGAGAAATTAACTCTTTAGTTGGCAAAAAGTAGTAAAAATCTAAGCATAAAACTCAAAAGATTTCGAGTTTCAGTTTCCCAAGAGGTTTTTGGAGGTTTGTTTGTTAACTTAAAAACTTTTGAGAATTAGTTTTTAACTATAAGATAAAGATACCTTGGGTCCAATTAGACTGAACGAGAGATATCTTGAATTATCAACAAAATATATATACATATATAGAGAGAGAGGGAGGAGAAATTATGTGGTCTTGGGAATTCACATGATGCCTTAACTTGATATTTATTGATTAAAATTGTGGAACTTAAGTACTTTTTGTTAGAATTTTGAAAGACAACTTCATAGGCAGTGGCGGAGGGAGACTAATATAATAATGGTTGTTTTGATTGAAAATGAAGAGACTATTATAAATAAATCATATTAGCTATGAAAATTTTTGAATGTAACGGCGATGTCGTTATTAGTGATATACAAGTAAAAGTAATCTCACTATAAAGATATGAAATTTATTAGATTGTTAGTTACATTTGACATGTGAAGTTCACTCTTTATGCGTTTATTTACCATCAGTGGATTATATCACATACTAATGATGACATGGTATTACCATTATATTAAATTTTTAATCAAATTTTGTATCAAAAAATAATTTATCATTATATAATTTATTTTAAGGCTTACATCCATATTTTTTTTTGTATTGTCCATGATACACTAGTTATAAATAACATTCAGCTTGTTTGTTTCCAGTTTTCAGAAAATTTACTTTTTTATTTTTCATATTTTAATGTTTTGAATGAATTTTTTAATATTTTAAGAAATTTTTTAAATTTTTAGACACACCTAACATAAATACACTTAAAAAGTATAATATTTGTGAAAAAAAAATATTTAAAAATGCATTAAATACCAAAAAATACAAAAAAAAAGAAAAATTCAGTATATTTTTTGTATTTTTGTGTATTTATTAATTTTTTACAAACAAGGTGCATCTACAAAAGTAAAAAAATTACTTAAAATTCAAAAAATATTCACTAAAAACAAAAAAATACGAAAAATAAAAAAACTCAATTTTCAAAAAACTGAATTCAGAAAATTGAAACCAAACACGCTAATTATTTTTGTTGATGTTTCTTGAAATCAATCGTAAAAATTTGCGTGAAATATTTATGTAGAAATTATTGCAATTAATAAGTGTCCCATCTAATTTAATTTTCTAGCTCCGTCACTGTTCATAAGTATAAGTGATACATAATGTGGAACAATAATTCAACTGAGGGAGAGGGGGATTTTTCATAAACATTTAAATGGACAAACTATAAAAGTTTTATTAAAAAATGAAATGAAATAAAATAAAATAAGAGCTCTAAAATATTCAAGGGACATGTATACTACAAAAATTCTTTTATAAAATGTATATCATATGCACCTTGTTATAACTCTAAAGAGTTGGTCTAGTGTGTGCAAATTAAGATAATTTATAATGAAATCTTTTAATAGAATTAAGATAATTTGTGATTCAAATTACATTTTTTTTAAGCTAGTGTTACATATTTTTTCATTGAAACATTTTTTATCCAGAGGTTTCCATATAACCATATAAGGCATGTTTGTTTGGATGGACTCGATGAGAGGATTGTGATGCAACAGACTCTTAGTCTTGGGACTATTTGGCTGAAATGATGTGTATCCCATACTTGTTTTTATCATGGAATTAAATGTCTGAAAATGATTATTATAGTAAATGTCATGTTTAGTTGAAAATTATGAAGATAAGTTCTCAAAAATCATTTTATCCTTTTAAATTATTTACAATGTGATGTGATCATTTACATACCAAAATATTCTATTTAAAACCAAGTAATAATTACTACTCCGAAGTATAGTGGTTAATATTAGGTGCCGACCCTCAAGGACTAATCGAGTTTTGTTGATTCAAAAATAATAATTAAAATAATTTGAAGAAGATTGGTTTTGAAAATAATAAAACTAAAACTAATTACTATAACAAAACATAAAATAAAACAAAATAAGAAATTTCTCATGGGTTATTATAATAGTTCTCAAAAAATCATTAATTTGAATAATATAATGTATTTTGATTTAAAAATACATTGTCAAGAAAATTTGTATATTAAAATCCGAAAGCACGAATTATCTTCGCTTAACACAAACGTCAACACTAAATTACACTAAAATACGATTGATGCACAACCCGTCTTATTAGGTATTACTCGTCTAACAATTTTAATACACAACAGTGAAAACAATTGTATAACATAGTTTGAATAGAACATTTATTGTACAAAAAAATCTAAAAATTACACAATTTATCCAAATCAAATCAAAACTTAAAATACTAAATACAACTCACCACTATTACTTAATCAGGGTTTCATTTTAACCCTAAGACAAGGAAGTTAGTTTCGCATACTCCCGAAACTACCACACTCTAATATGTACAAACTAAACTCCCCCACTTTCCCTTTGTTTCTATTTTTCTTTATCCTTTCCTCTTGCTTTAGAGCCTTGCTCTCCCCCTTCCCTTCTCCTCCCAACTTAGCTCTTTTTATAGAGAAAGACCTGGAAAAAAAAAAAAACAGTAAATAAATAAATATAATATTATAATATATATATCTATATAATAAAGCAAGAGGGATTTTGAAAATGTGTTAAAATGTATGTGAGATACATTTGATTTTAAAGGCCAAGATGAATCCTGAGTTTAGATCAACGGCCAAGATGAATCAGAGATACATTTCCCACCCGTTTTGAGTGCATCTCTCCCTCTGTCCCACGTTCTCTTCAGCTCCCTCTCTCCACAGTGTCTCTCATCACCACAGCCATTGAAGACCCTTCGAACCCTTCGATACCCACCCTCCCTCTTCGCTACGCTACTCCTCCTTCCCTTACAACCCTTCTCTTCGGCCTGACCGAGGCTGTCACCGACCGAGCCTCCCTCCATCCGACGATCGAGTCGAGTCTCTCTCTCCGATGATCGAGTCTCTCGCCTGACTCGCTTCTCGCCGCTCAGTCCCGCCGGACTCTCTTCTGTCGACGATCTGTCTTCTCTCAACTCTCTCTCTTCGACCAGCCTGATTCTGTCTCCGACCCGAACCAGCGACTCCAACCTACAGGTATATAACTACAAATTGAAATCTGTTGTTGTAGAATTAGGTTTTTTTTTTAGGATTTTTTTTAGGTTGTAGAATTAGGTTTTTTGTTGTTGTTGTAGAATTTGGGATTTTTTTTTTAGGGTTTTTTGTAAGGGAAAAAAAGAAAAAGAAAATTGAAATGTGTTGTTGTAGAGATTCTCCACTGCTATTTTTTGTAGAAAATTGAAATTGAAAATTGAAATTTGTTCGACGCTCTGGAGTCAGCTCTCCCAAATTCTACAAATTGAAGGTGAGCAAATTTAATTTGTAGTGGCTATGCATTTTATTCTCCCACAGGGTTATTGGAAATGAGATTCTCCACTGCTATTTATGTTTGAACATCTAATTGATGCCGTTCACTTCATTGCATAAAGCTGCATGCTCCTTCTTTAAATTCTGAAACAAAAAATAAAAATTAGAGACAACTACAAGAAATTTAAGAGTATAAATTTCAATGTATAAGAGTATAAATTCTGAAATCAATGTTTAAGAGTATAAATTTCAAGATTTACCTGAACTTGGTATTTTCAGACTCATGTTTCTTCTACCCTTAAAGCTTCCCTTCGATTTTCAGTTTTAGCAAATGCAATTACGCTCAAGAATCTCATAAGGAAGGGAATTCCGGCGGTTTTACGGCCTAAGGTCTGGTTTTCGCTCTCCGGGGCGGCTAAGAAGAAATCTACGGTGACTGAGAGCTATTACAATGATTTAATTAAGGCTGTCGACAGTAAGATCACGCCCGCTACAAGGCGATTGATCAGGTGACTTTTTTCTTTCAGCATTACATTGATTATTGTGGCACATTTATCATCATGTGAAAATTAGATGGTTGATCAGTTGTTTCAGATACAATGTTTATGATATAATGATCATTGTAAATTTGTAATGTTTGATGTTTGTGGGACTCCACTTCATTACAAAAGATGGATTGTTTTGCAATTGGATAACGGATTCTTATCTTAATAATGCTATTTGTTTGATCCTGAACATGAAATCTCCAGGTTCAATTGAGCTTATTTAGTTTGCATTACATTACTTAACGACATAATTTTTTATCATACATGATGCTTGCTTGAGGACAATGTTTACTGAGGGAAGAATTTTCTGTCATTGTCAATATCCAGAATGGAATAGAAATACTGGAAATGGTTTTGGAAACCTCTTTCTGCATTGAGTCAAGTGGCTGATTTTATTATAGGCCAACTGGGGAATCTCTTGATTTAGTTTAATATTATTTGAAGGAATACAAATGTCAATATTTTCTAAGTTAAAGAGTTAATAGATATAAATGGATTTAGGTACACTTCTAAGTTAAAGAGTTATGAGATCATAGCCTATTTTAGGTACACTTCTACTTTTTTTTGGCAACATTTGATGTGATATGTAAGGACTGTGGAGACTTATAGCTGTTTTTTCTCTGAGAAATTTCTTTTTGTAATTTTTCATTTGTTTATGTCTTGGTAATGCATTTATGTCCTCAAGTTGAAGCTTATGGGTTGTGATCAAGCAGTAAGAATAGAGCATAAACAATATCTGTTTGTGTATGTATATGTTTGTAATTGGCTTTATTTAGAATATGTTTGTTCAAATTTCTGCAAAATTGGAAGAGTCTGCACTTCATTAGAACACATTTCTTGGGTTCCATGTCCATCCGAAACATCGCTATCGTCCATCAAAGCTGTATTTTCCCCAATAAATTCTATTTTTATTTATTTATTTATTTATTTATTTATATATTTGTGTTTTCAATTCATGGCTATATTCAGAAAAACTTTATGGATTACCTACTAGATCTGTTTGAATGATTTTGATCGATTTTGGTGTTTAACTGACTATCTTTGATTGAGTCTCAATTTTTTTTTTTTTTGATTGACTATTTTCTGTCTGTTGCAATTCGGGTTTGAACTATGTATAATATTTTGTTTTGCCTCTGATTTGGAGATATTATCTGCTTAATTTTATGGTTTCTTTGTGTATGTGGACTATGTATGTATGTATTTAGTTCATTTGTGAGGATGCGGAGGATTGCAAGGCAAAAACTTGGAGCTGGAGGATTTCCTGTTCCGGTAGGTCTTTCAATCGTATGTTTTGATTTTGAAAAAGGAAGATTTTTTTGCATCTAATAGATAGTATTTAATTTCAGATTTTAGAACAATCCTTGCAGAGGATACAACAGCCTGCAGTATCCGCGTTGAGATGTTATTCATCTGCTACCAAAGAGGTAGTTGTGGATTATGTTCATTGTGTTCAATTTTTTCGTTTTTCTTTGATGCTTATTTGGTTGTTTAGAGATGTTAGAATTAATTTTATTTCATGAGCTGATTTTTCCTATTTTGAAAATCATGAAAACATCAATTAGGTTATTGAAAACTTAACTTTTCACTTTATTTTTTTAGTTAGTTATTTATTTAGTTCAAACCCGTTAGTTATTTAAATAACTTAACTCCTCTGAAGGTGTTTAACTGACTATCAGATAATATTTATTTATTTAGTTAGTTATTTATTTATTTAGGTCTCAATTTATTTATTTATCTGATAATAACTTCTCACCTTCAGATTCAAACTTAACTTCAATTAGGTTATTTATTTAGTTAGTTATTTATTTATTGTCAAATACCATGACCTGATTCTAACATATCCCTTTTTGGTAATGTTTATTGAGATGTTGGTAATGTTTATTTATTGAGATGTTGGTAATGTTTTTTTTTTTTCAGTTAAATTCTCATTTCTGTTTATCTCAATCCCTCTTTGTTCCTCTTCTTTATCTCTCCCTTCTCTTCGACTGGCTTCAATTCGCAACCCTTTGATTTGAAATTTTTGAATCATTTTTTTCATGGAAATCTTATAAGCCTCCTCGAGTTCTTGAGTAGTTAACATAGTTGTTTATTCTGAAATCTATGCTTTCCAAATTTATTCTGAAATCTATTCTGAATGAGTTTATGTCGTTCATTCTATTTATTTCTTTTGTGTAGTATAAGTTTGGTTGCCGAGAATTTTGGAAGAAAAAGGGGAAAAAGACTCTATCATTTAGAATTAGAAGTCACACCCATTAAGTGTTTGTTTGAATGGGAAGCAAAAACCCACCCTAAACAGCCTCAGTTACTCTTCTTATTGACAGCCCATGCTTCAGGAGCTAGGGAAGCAAAACCCTCACCTGATGAGGCTTATTCAGGAGCGCCAGGCTGATTTTGTTTGCCTGATCAATGAACCTGTTGAAGGTAGAGAGGGGTATGTTCTCTGGTTGGTTATATTCATTTAAATGATAGTTATGAATGTTCACGGTCCTAATTTGCTGTTAATATGTTATCAGTAACGTACTGGGACAGCTTGCTACAGCAATGCCACAGTCTGTAACAGTTACACCTGAGGAGCGTGAAGCCATAGAACGTGTAAGTATTGCCTTTTCCTAATTTTTATTTGAATTTAGATGTGTTTAGTGTGGTGGTCTTGAAGTGATCTTTTGATAGGGGTTTTTTTCCCAATACCTATGAATTCTATTGGATCCATAACTATACATTGGAAGACTCCTTTGGATCTCCTAGAAATATATCCATCCCTGACCCCTCACATCAATTCCATGATCCTCTTAATCCTTTCTCATTCGAGTCCAACATCTGTTGGAATTGATACTTTGGATCCAGTTAGATAATATTTTGTAAATTTTAATTTTTTGTCAATTGTCCTTTATGTAAGACACTTTATTTATTTGCATTTTTTTTGTCCAACTCATGTTTTTTGTTGTTCAAAAGTTTGACTTTTGTATTAGATGCTTGCTCTATTATTAGAATCTTGCGGTTTGCGATTCAGGTCATGATTCGATTTGCAATTCATGCATATATTGATACAAATCTATGGGTGAATCTATTATTAGAATCTTAATTGAATGTTTTGGTGGTCATAGGTTATGTTAAAGGAATAGTTTTGGTGGATATAGCAACCATGGTTTAAAGGAATATTATGAAAATATTCAAAGTTTGATTTTTTTATTTTGTATTCAAACAATCTGCCTTATTTTTACAATCTGCTTTATTTTTTGTATTCAAACAATCTGCTCTATTTTTATTTTGTATATGGAAAGTATTTTTTCTGAGTTCTGAGGTACGGAGATAAATAAGGATTATAAGATTTACGTGGTGTGAATGCAACTGATTTTTGTGTTTGGAAAAAACTCTGGGAATCTTGAATTCCCTCTAAATGGGCAGTATTTGTGTGGAAGTGTCTTCATAATATAGTATCTGTGAGATGATAGTTAAAGATAAGGGATATTCCCAATCCAGTGTGATTGATTTGCGAATGCGGCCAAAACCATTGAACATCTCTTTTTTCAATGTCATGTATCACAAAGAATTTGGAGAGGTACTTCTAAGGGCTTGGACTTTACCTGTGGCCACCCAGTTTGCTTTAAACATGGTGGATCAATTGGGTTACAATGATTAAAGAAGAGGACATGATTGTTCAATCTATTGCCTTGCTATGGGCAATTTGGAGGCAGCGAAATAGTGTGGTCTTCCATAATGAAAAGATGACAATAGAGCAGAACTATTTCAATTGCTAATGAGATTCATCAACATTGGACTAACTGTGCATTCATGTTTTCCAATGATAATATCTTAGAATGTCTTACTGATATCTTTGGAAAAAGATGAAAATACAGAGAATTGTGGTCTTCTTGCTAATAACCTATCTTTAAATTCTGTTTTCCAGTTATATATGTGTGGTAGATGGAGCATGGAAGTGCAAAAATGGAGAGGTAGGAATAGCATGGGTCTGTTTCAATGAAAATCAAGACATTGTCTATCAACAAGCTGATTGTCTATCAATGAAAATCAAGACATTGCAGAATCCATTTTTAAGAAGTAAAACATGCTTTGGGAATTTTGAATTTTTATAATGAGCAGATGTTTTGAAGATGTTTTTATAAAAATGGAGTGCAGTAATTTGAATTCAAAATTTTTTATAAAAACATCTGTAATTTTGATTTTACAGATGTAATTTTGAGCAGATGTTTTGAACAAAAATGGAGTAATTTTGAAAATGGAGTAATTTTGAACAAAAATGGAGCAAATGTAATTACTGCACTCAATTTTGATGATGTTTTTGTAAAATTACTGCACTCCATCTCATTAATTTTTGATTTCAAAATTTTAATTTTTGAATTCAAAACATCTGTTTTATAAAAATTCAGAATCTATTAATTCAAAATTTTGAAGTAATATTACTTTGGGAATTTTGAATTTTTACAAAACATCTGCTCATTTTTAAAACATCTGATAAAAAATTACTGCATTCCATGTAATATCCATTTTTATAAAACATGTTTTTATAAGAAGTAAAAATTACTTCTGTTCAAAATTACATCTGTTTATAAAAGTATGTTTAAAGCATCTTTATAATGAGCATCTGTTTATAACATATGTTTTTGAGATGATAAGTAATATCTCAAAGCATCTTTATAAAACATATTTTTGTAATCTGTCAATAAATAAAAATTTATTAGTGACAACATTTTTAAAGTAGAAAAATTGTCAGTAAATCCAATTTGAGGGGTGCATTAAGTATTAGATCCAAGCTTTGGTCTTTGTTGTTTATAAAGGCTCATGTTTGTTTTTCTTATGTAGTTAGAATTTGATTGGCAGCAGTAATACTAACTGGTGTGTATTTTAATTTTAATTTCTTTTAAATTACAGAGTACTGGTTGGTGTGCATTATTAGATATTTATTATTATTATTTTTTTTTATATATTTGATTTGTTTTGAACTGTAGAGTGTAGTCTATTAAATATATTTTTATAATTGCATTTTTATCTTAAATTTAAATAGTGTTGCGATTACAATTATATTATAATCCTAACATTATTTACACCGTGCCTTCAGGCACGGGTATACGCTAGTATATATATATATATATAAAGATTGACATAGGAGGATTGGGATTTTTCAACCTCCATTTATTGCTTTATTTGTTTTTTTTTCTTTTTCTTTTTTTTTTCTTTTTTTGATGTCTTTATTTTTTTTATTTTTAGTTTTATTTTTAGTTTTTATTATTATAATAATATATATAATTATATAATATAATATAATATATATACACATGTATTGTCTGTCGGATTCCACGGCCAAGAGGTTTTACTTATTTATTTATTTTATTATATATATAATATTATTAAAATTATATAATATCATATAAATTATATTAAAATGTAATATATACAACAATTTATATAAAAACATTTAAAATGGATGAAAACACATAATATTATACAAAATTATAAAATAATACAAATAAATAAACTAATAAAGTGTATGTTACACTACAAAAAAAGTTGCTTATGGTGGCGCTTCTATCAAGACGCTTTTAAAAACGTTGGGATACATTTCAATGGCAGACACACTTTTCAAAGAGTGATATCACCTAAATTAATAGGATGCCTATAGCGATCCCGGGTTTACCCTTGTTGTATAGTGATCCGGACATGTGTCCGTGGTTGTTGGTAGTTGTTTATTATCTTGTTTACATCCTTTCTTTACTTTGTATTTTGAGTTATGGGATGTGTTGAGCGGGTTTGTTACAGGTTGGTTGAGTTTAGAAACCAAAACTAGTTGCCCAGATTTTTGGCCTGTACGCTCGAGCGGAGGTGTTGGCGCTCGAGCGTAGATTACGTCCATCCAGTATCTTGTGTGCAGTGTTGTGAGCTCGAGCGTAAGGTTGGGAGCTCGAGCGGAGGTCTGGTTCTGCAAAAGTGCTGGGCGAGTGCATTCTGCGCTCGAGCGGGAGGTTGGTCGCTCGAGCGGAAGTCTGTGAGTGGCCGCTCGAGCGGGGTGTTTTAAGCTCGAGCGGAAGACTGGGTTTAAGTCCCGAAATTGTGACTTTTCAAATCACTTTTTCACTTTCTCTTCTCTCTCTTACTTTTCCAAAAACACCATTGTTGAGCCTCTCACTCTAGACTCTACCTTCTCTCTAGGTTTTGATCTAGTAGGAGTGATTTACTCACCTTTGGCCTTTACAAAAAAGTTGTTGATCGTCGAGGGCTTCATTTTAATCTGAAAATCACGGGTTTTGGAGCACGTTGGGTTTTGTCGTCTTCTCCTTTGGAACTCCGAATTTGAGGTAGGGATATCCTACTCCTCTCTATGGGTTTTGTCTTTAAATTTTGGTATTTTGAGATGTTGGGCTTGGTTTGGTAATTTTGTGAAAGTTTGGGGCTTTTGTGTAATTTTACAAAAGTTGGGGTTTTATTCATAATAAACCTAGATGCATGTTTGGCATAGAAAAATGGAATGATTGTTGAATCATTGATGAAAATGGGACCTAAGGGTTGAAATGGTAATTATGGAAAATGGCCTAATTACATTGATTAATTAATTGGGATAATTAATTGGTGAGAAATGAGGAAATGAAATGTTGATTGAATATCCATTTGCGCATTTATTTTCTGTTTTAGAAATAACTGCTTGGGGCTATCGGTGGAGGATAGTCGTGATTGTTGTAGACAATGTATGTTGATTAGGCAAACTGAAACTAATCAATGGAATGTGTTATGGAACTTGACAGTGGCTAGAATACATTAATTGTTTGTATTGTGTGATTGTATATAGAACCAATGTGTTTATATGCGTTATGTGTAGAGGAGGAGATAGGGGATGTACTCCGCGGTTTAGGGGAAGATAGGGGATGGACCTCTAAACCGGATAGGTATTTGGAGGAGATAGGGGATGTACTCCGTAGACAGAGCTCATATGCTTGTCTAGAGAAGTGAAGATAGAGCTCATATGCTTATCTTTGTGAAGTGAAGTGTGGATACAGCTTGTATGCTTATCTGTGGATATTGTTGATATACATATCTGTTGTAGAGTGTGGATACAGCTTGTATGCTTATCTGTGGATATTGTTGATATACATATCTGTTGAGAATGTGGATATAGCTTTTATGCTTATCTGAATGTGAGATATAGTTTTTATACATATCTGTGGAAATGATGATAGAGCTAGTATGCTTATCTGTTGTTAAAAGGAAAATGAAAAGTAATTGGGACTTGTAAGTCGTTGACATAAATATGTAATTTATGTGATTGTATCAGCGTTGACCAACTATCAATTGCTAATGTTTTAGTCATTGTCCATGGTTGGTTTAGTGTATTTCTACTGGGCTGTGGCTCACCCTATATGGGAATATCATTTTCAGGTACAGGAAGCATGCCACCTCCGAGGACATAGCTGGGAGACTAGTGGCGGGCATAGTTTTGTCGTTTTACTTTTGATGTATTACATGTAATTTCAAGCCAAGGGCTTAATGTGTAAACGAGTTAGAACTCTTTGTTGTAACCAAGTGTTAACTTGGAAAGCTGTAAGCCCGTAGGGCATTTTGTTATGAGGTTAACATGTAATACTTATGTCTTAACTGATGGGTTTATTGTTATTATTTTGAGGGCGTTACAACTTGGTATCAGAGCGTACCGGGTTCGAATACTTTGGGTACGTGGGAAGTGATTAGGATCACAATGGGTTTGTCTCGCTTGATAGAGACTTAGATGTAGTATCATATGCTATGTGCTCAATTGATAACATGCTTATGTGACTATGTGGGTATGGGATTTAATTTCTAGGATGTTGATTGGATCCTTGAGTTTCTGGGAGTCTTGTTGGAAAAGCACTTGATCAATGCTGTTTCTAACCGGAACTCTAGTAACGTCTCGGGACTATCATTATCCGGAAATGAAGTTCGTAAGTGCTTATGTGTTTATGTGCTTATGTGGAGTGAATTATAGTTGTCCATGCATTAGGACGTGAGTGATTAGTTTCGGCACACCTATGAATGTGCTAACGTTCTGTGTTGCCTTTATTAGGATGTCAGGACGAGGAAGAGGTGCTAGGCGTGGTAGACCTGCGAGGCAGGAAGTACCGTTACAGGGTGAGATTCCGGCAGTGCAGGAGGGAGTTGGGCAGGCCAATGTGGCCGAGCCAGTAGGTCAGCAGGCTATGGGTGCCTTGGCCAGAGAGATAGCAGGAGCTTTAGGTATTCTTAGAGCTGGGAATCAGGCAGCTGAGACAGGGCCTTCCTTCTTGAAGAGGGAGTTCTTTCGGTGTAATCCGGACGAGTTTATCGGGGATCCTAAAGAGCCGCTTAAGGCAGATGAATGGCTCGAACAGACAACGAAGACGTTTGAGATGCTTGGCATCGAGGACGGAGCACTGAAAGTGACCTTGGCATCCTTCCAACTGAAGGGAGATGCGGGTCAATGGTGGAAGTACGAGAAAGCTCGTGTTGGTGGTACTTGGGAGGCGTTTGTGAATGCTTTTCAGGAGAGGTTTTTGTCTGCAGTAGCAAGGGAGAAGCTGAGGGATCAGTTTAGCCGGCTTAATCAGCAGGGCTTGTCAGTGGCCGAGTTTGAGGCTACTTTTACCAGTCTGTCTAGGTTTGCACCTGAACTGGTGGCGTCTGAGGAACGCCGTTGCTATGAGTTTGAGCGGAAGTTGAGGCGGGGCCTCAAGTTGAGAATTGGTGGGTCTTATATTCGAGAATATAGACACCTAGTGGACGCTGCAGCTCATATGGAGCTTATGATGCAGGAGGAGGATGAGGGTCAGAGAGGCTCCAAGAGGAGCCAGGATAGTCAGGGTGATGGCTGGAGGCAGAGGGGTTATAACCCTCAGCAGTCTCAGGGTGCAGTCTCTAGATCGACCTTTCCAGTGCCGAGTGTAGGCTCCGGGAGAGGTGGTCAGGGGGATTTCACCTGTTACAAGTGTGGCCAGCTGGGTCACAAGATATCTGTTTGCCCGCAGAAGGGTGGGGGTCAGAAAGCTGCTTCTTCTTCAGCTAGACCGCAGAGTCAGAGTTTGGGCAGGGGGCAGCTCTTGATTTGTTATCAGTGTGGACAACCTGGGCACATGAAGAGGTTTTGCCCACAGTTGAGTGCCACTTCGGGAGCGTCTGGTTCTAGACAGACGCAGGGTTTTCAGCCAGCTCAGTCTGTGCAGGCCTCGAGGGCCAATCCGGGAGCTTCGTCATCCCAGTCTGTGCAGCAGTCTTTTGCTCCGAGAGGTGAGCAGGTAGACCAGGGGCCTACGGGGCGCGTGTATGCTGTTACCGCGCAGGATTTAGTACCGGCTCCATCAGTAGTGAGAGGTACTTTTCTGTTTTGCAACTCAGTTGCTAATGTGTTGATAGACACGGGTGCATCTCATTCTTTTGTATCTGCTGCATTTGCATCTGTTTTGGAATTGGAGTTAGCACAGTTAGCATCTCCTATTTGTGTGGTATCGCCTTTGGGTGGTGAGTTGATTCTGAAACAGGGTGTTAGAGGATGTGATATAGAGGTCGCCGATTATAGGCTTCCTTTTCCGTTTGTTGTCATGCCCATGAAGGGTTTTGATGTTATTTTGGGTATGGACTGGTTATCGTCATACCGGGCTGTTATTGATTGCTACCGCCAGAGGGTTACATTATGTACCTTGAGCGGGGAGTGGTTCCATTTCTTGGGAGACCGGGTTGGTAGTGTTTTGCCACCGGGGTATGATTCGCGAGGGCGAAGTGAGCTTAGTAGTCTACTGGCTAGCGTTGAGAGTGGTGAGAGTGGTGAGACCCTGGTTGTGTTACCGAGGGTGGTTTGTGAGTATTCGGATGTTTTTCCCGAAGATCTTGTTAGTTTGCCACCTCACCGAGAGATAGAGTTCTCTATTGATTTAGTGCCTGGTACGGCGCCGATTTCTATGGCACCTTACCGTTTTGCTCCAGCAGAGTTGGTTGAGTTGAAAGTTCAGCTCCAGGAATTGCTAGATAAGGGCTTTGTTCGCCCTAGTGTTTCACCGTGGGGAGCACCGGCCCTCTTTGTTAAAAAGAAAGATGGTGCCTTGAGATTGTGTATAGACTACCGGAAGTTGAATCGGGCTACGGTTAAGAATAAGTATCCTATGCCCCGAATAGATGATTTGTTTGACCAGTTGAAGGGTTCCCGTTGTTTCTCTAAGATAGACTTGAGATCGGGTTACCATCAGTTGAGGGTCAGGGAGGAAGATATTCCGAAGACGGCATTCCGTACGCGGTATGGCCATTATGAGTTTCTGGTGATGCCATTTGGGCTTACCAATGCACCGGCAGTCTTTATGGACTTGATGAACCGGATTTTCCGGGAGTTCTTAGACCGATTTGTGGTTGTCTTCGTGGACGACATCCTTATCTATTCGTCTTCTGAGGAGGAGCACGAGGCACACTTGAGAGTGGTGCTTGAGTTGCTTAGAGCTCATAGGCTGTATGCCAAGTTCGGGAAGTGTGAGTTCTGGCTGGAGGAAGTCAAGTTCTTAGGCCACGTGGTATCCGGGGAAGGGGTGTCTGTTGATACATCCAAGGTTGAGGCAGTGCAAGATTGGGCACAGCCTAAGAGTGTGTTTGAGATCCGCAGTTTTCTGGGATTAGCTGGGTATTACCGTCGGTTTGTGAAAGATTTCTCCAGGTTAGCGTCACCGTTGACTAGGCTGACTCGGAAGGGAGTCAAGTTTGTGTGGAGTGAGACTTGTGAAAAGTCGTTCCAAGAGCTGAAAGTTAGATTGACCACCGCTCCGGTGTTGATTATTCCGGAGAGAGGGTTGGGTTATGCGGTTTATTGTGATGCCTCACGAGAGGGTTTGGGTTGTGTGTTGATGCAAGAGGGAAAAGTGGTAGCTTATGGCTCACGTCAGTTGAAAATACACGAGAAGAATTACCCCACACACGACCTAGAGTTAGCAGCTGTGATCTTCGCCTTGAAAATCTGGAGGCACTACCTTTATGGTGAGAGGTTCGAGGTATTCTCGGATCACAAGAGTTTGAAGTATCTGTTTACACAGAGAGACTTGAATTTGAGGCAGAGGAGATGGATGGAGTTCATCGAGGATTATGATTTTGAGTTGCATTATCATCCGGGAAAGGCCAATGTTGTGGCCGATGCCCTTAGTAGGAAGACCATTAGTGATGTTGCTAGTATAGCCATCCGAGAATGGGAAATGTTGGGAGCACTTGGCGAGTTTGATTTGCTACTAGGCGAATCCGTTGAGGCTGCGGCCTTGTTTTCTGTTGTTGCGCAGCCTACACTTGTGATTAGAGTGTTAGAGGCACAGAGAGGTGACCTTGAGGTAGAATCCCTCCGAGAGAAGATCTCCAGTGGGAAAGTTGAAAAGGGTTTGACGGTGTATCCCGACCTGAGTGTGAGATACCGAAACCGTTTGTTTGTACCGGAGTCTTGCAGAGAGGAAGTACTCCGAGAGTTTCATCATTCGCGCCTTGCGGTGCATCCGGGAGGTACTAAGATGTATCAGGATTTGGGTCGCCAGTTTTGGTGGCGGGGTATGAAAAGAGATGTGGCTGTTTTCGTATCGAAGTGCCTTACTTGCCAGCAAGTGAAGGCCGAGCATCAGAGGCCAGCGGGTTTGTTGCAACCCTTGCCTATTGCCGAGTGGAAGTGGGAGCATGTCACTATGGACTTCGTTGTAGGTCTTCCGAAGACTCAGCGGGGTAGTGACGCTATTTGGGTGGTTGTAGACCGGTTGACTAAGTCGGCACACTTTATTCCTATGCGCGTGAGAGATTCGGTAGATCATCTTGCCGATTTGTATATTCGGGACGTAGTGAGATTGCACGGGGTCCCAGTGACGATCGTCTCAGATAGAGATCCTCGTTTTACTGCTAGGTTGTGGCAGAGTTTGCAGAGTGCCTTGGGCACTAAGTTGACCTTTAGTACGGCTTATCATCCTCAGACTGACGGGCAGTCCGAGCGTACTATTCAGATCCTCGAGGATATGCTTCGGGGTTGTGTCCTGGATTTCAGTGGGACGTGGGAGAGGCACTTGCCATTGGTAGAGTTTGCCTACAACAACAGTTTCCAGTCTAGCATCGGTATGGCACCGTTTGAGGCCTTGTATGGCCGACCGTGTAGGTCTCCAGTTTGTTGGGCCGAGGTGGGTGATGCACCTTTGTTGGGTCCGGAGTTGGTTAGGGAGACGACGGAGAAAGTTGAGATTATCCGTAGGAGGCTTGTTACAGCCTAGAGTCGACAAAAGAGTTATGCCGACCGTAGGAGGAGGCCTTTGGCGTTTGAGGTAGGTGATCATGTCTTTCTGAAGATATCACCTAGGCGAGGTCTGATGAGGTTTGGGAAGAGTGGGAAGTTGTCCCCTCGGTTTATTGGTCCTTTTGAGATCCTTGAGAGGATAGGTGAGGTTGCTTATCGGTTAGCCTTACCGCCGCAGTTATCCGGAGTGCATGACGTGTTTCATGTGAGTATGCTTCGGAAGTATGAGCCAGATCCATCACATGTGTTGGATTGGACCGATTTAGAGGTAGATGAGGATGCCTCGTATGAGGAGAGACCGGTTCGGGTCTTGGATAGGCGGGATCAGGTCCTGCGTGGCAAGACCATTCCTTTGGTGAAAGTCTTGTGGAAACATCACGGAGTGGAGGAAGCCACTTGGGAACGTGAGTTGGAAGTCCGAGAGAAATATCCGGACTTGTTTGTTGATATGTAATCTTGTATTTAAATTTTACATTTTGTTGAACTTAAGAGCTTTTATATATGTCTTAAGTTGTGAAACATTGAAAATGTTTTGGTTATTGGAAGTATGTTTTGGAACTTGCCTCATATGGAAGTTGAATGTAACATTATATCTGTTGAATATATTGTTGAAATTGGAAAGATAGTGCATAATGTTGATGCATGTTGATAATACATATGTGGTTTACATATTGTGATATGTCTCTTGTTAAAGGGATGGGATGACCGGGAATGGGTCGAATTGTTGAATGTTCAAGTGTAACATTGATTAAAAGGGAGAAAAACTTGTTTTGAAAACTTGTGCTTAATTTCGGGGGCGAAATTCTTTAAGGGGGGGAGGTTATAGCGATCCCGGGTTTACCCTTGTTGTATAGTGATCCGGACATGTGTCCGTGGTTGTTGGTAGTTGTTTATTATCTTGTTTACATCCTTTCTTTACTTTGTATTTTGAGTTATGGGATGTGTTGAGCGGGTTTGTTACAGGTTGGTTGAGTTTAGAAACCAAAACTAGTTGCCCAGATTTTTGGCCTGTACGCTCGAGCGGAGGTGTTGGCGCTCGAGCGTAGATTACGTCCATCCAGTATCTTGTGTGCAGTGTTGTGAGCTCGAGCGTAAGGTTGGGAGCTCGAGCGGAGGTCTGGTTCTGCAAAAGTGCTGGGCGAGTGCATTCTGCGCTCGAGCGGGAGGTTGGCCGCTCGAGCGGAAGTCTGTGAGTGGCCGCTCGAGCGGGGTGTTTTAAGCTCGAGCGGAAGACTGGGTTTAAGTCCCGAAATTGTGACTTTTCAAATCACTTTTTCACTTTCTCTTCTCTCTCTTACTTTTCCAAAAACACCATTGTTGAGCCTCTCACTCTAGACTCTACCTTCTCTCTAGGTTTTGATCTAGTAGGAGTGATTTACTCACCTTTGGCCTTTACAAAAAAGTTGTTGATCGTCGAGGGCTTCATTTTAATCTGAAAATCACGGGTTTTGGAGCACGTTGGGTTTTGTCGTCTTCTCCTTTGGAACTCCGAATTTGAGGTAGGGATATCCTACTCCTCTCTATGGGTTTTGTCTTTAAATTTTGGTATTTTGAGATGTTGGGCTTGGTTTGGTAATTTTGTGAAAGTTTGGGGCTTTTGTGTAATTTTACAAAAGTTGGGGTTTTATTCATAATAAACCTAGATGCATGTTTGGCATAGAAAAATGGAATGATTGTTGAATCATTGATGAAAATGGGACCTAAGGGTTGAAATGGTAATTATGGAAAATGGCCTAATTACATTGATTAATTAATTGGGATAATTAATTGGTGAGAAATGAGGAAATGAAATGTTGATTGAATATCCATTTGCGCATTTATTTTCTGTTTTAGAAATAACTGCTTGGGGCTATCGGTGGAGGATAGTCGTGATTGTTGTAGACAATGTATGTTGATTAGGCAAACTGAAACTAATCAATGGAATGTGTTATGGAACTTGACAGTGGCTAGAATACATTAATTGTTTGTATTGTGTGATTGTATATAGAACCAATGTGTTTATATGCGTTATGTGTAGAGGAGGAGATAGGGGATGTACTCCGCGGTTTAGGGGAAGATAGGGGATGGACCTCTAAACCGGATAGGTATTTGGAGGAGATAGGGGATGTACTCCGTAGACAGAGCTCATATGCTTGTCTAGAGAAGTGAAGATAGAGCTCATATGCTTATCTTTGTGAAGTGAAGTGTGGATACAGCTTGTATGCTTATCTGTGGATATTGTTGATATACATATCTGTTGTAGAGTGTGGATACAGCTTGTATGCTTATCTGTGGATATTGTTGATATACATATCTGTTGAGAATGTGGATATAGCTTTTATGCTTATCTGAATGTGAGATATAGTTTTTATACATATCTGTGGAAATGATGATAGAGCTAGTATGCTTATCTGTTGTTAAAAGGAAAATGAAAAGTAATTGGGACTTGTAAGTCGTTGACATAAATATGTAATTTATGTGATTGTATCAGCGTTGACCAACTATCAATTGCTAATGTTTTAGTCATTGTCCATGGTTGGTTTAGTGTATTTCTACTGGGCTGTGGCTCACCCTATATGGGAATATCATTTTCAGGTACAGGAAGCATGCCACCTCCGAGGACATAGCTGGGAGACTAGTGGCGGGCATAGTTTTGTCGTTTTACTTTTGATGTATTACATGTAATTTCAAGCCAAGGGCTTAATGTGTAAACGAGTTAGAACTCTTTGTTGTAACCAAGTGTTAACTTGGAAAGCTGTAAGCCCGTAGGGCATTTTGTTATGAGGTTAACATGTAATACTTATGTCTTAACTGATGGGTTTATTGTTATTATTTTGAGGGCGTTACAATGCCCTTTTGATTGTCTCAATGAGACAAGTCTATTTTAACTTCACAGAGGCTTAACCATATCTATTCAAACATTTCCAAATGGCTCTCTCTCTCTCTCTCTCTCTCTCTCTCTAAAGTGGTTCTCTCTCACTAGCCCTAATTAAGGAGCTGTGGATGCAACCAGCAATGTAGACTTCTTGGAGTTTATAGATCTACAGAGAGATTGATGCTTCTAATCTCAATGATTTCTTGTTCAATCTGGATCTTGATTTCAATTTGTGCACTAGGGCTTAGGATTTAATATTTTCCTTCGAGATTTTTCGATTTCCCTTCGAGATTTTTCAATTTCCCTTAATCTTTACCGATCTAGGTCTTCGTTTTTCATGGATTCAGGTATCCAATCGCTCGTGATTTGGAGTTGCTGAGTTCACTTGAGATATGGAGCTTTCATGGTAACAATCTTGTATTTGATTTACTAGTTTTCATATATGTTCAAATTTATTATTGAAAATTATTGTATTTACATTTGATTAGGGTTTTGATTTTCATTATAGGGCTTGTTATTCATCGAGTCTGATCTAGACTTGCTGTGAGTGAACTCAAGATTCAGAGGTTTTCATCACTACATAGTAACGATCTGGATCTGTGTTCCATTTAAATAAACTCTTGCTTAGGTTTCGATTTTCATCAGCGATCTAGGTTCTCATCTCTTCCATAAACGATGGCTCGAGCTTGGTTTGGATGATTTGGATCTGATCTAGGGTTATGTTTCTCTCAGGTATGGTTGTTTTATATTTTTTAGTTCTCAGGTATTCAGGTTCAATAGTTTTGATCTATAGTTGTATTTGATTCAAATAGATTTTCTTGTTTGTTCCACAATAGGCAGCTAAGAAATTTTCAATGTTTTTCTCTTCCTTTTTCTCTATTCTTCTCTTTATTTGATGATCTCACTACATATGTGTGTTTATATAGTTTTATATGTTTATGTAAGACATCTTTGAAGAACATTAATCATCATTGGTTTTGTTGTGTTTTCTTAAACAAGGATTAGTGCTTAGATTGACGACCGGTTTTGTGCCAAAGATAAGATGTTTAACAGATTATTAGCAAGATAGATTATTATTAATTTCAGATATGTTTTTGCTTATGTTCTATGATTGTCTAAGGTTAGGGTGGGATGACAAAAGGAATTTTATTGATTTATACATGGTCATTCACAGATTTGCTTGTGTAATGCAAGTGGCATCTACTGAAATATGCAGAGTTGAAGATGGACCTGAATAGAACAGAGAGGCATATACTGAAGGAGATGGGTTTCATTTGCCATGTTGAACATCCTCATAAATTTATATCAAACTATCTTGCAGCCCTTGAGACATCCCCAGAACTGAGACAAGAAGCTTGGAATCTTGCAAATGACAAGTAGCTCTGAATTAATAATATAATTTTTTTTGTAGCTATTTCAGTGTCATTTAATCTGGTAGCTTTTAATGTAGAACTTAAACTCAACCCCATTAAATTTGTGAAAATAATGCCAAACCATAGGTCTGTTCTTAGGCTAATGCTCCCAACTACCATGGATAGTGGTCAGTTTTTTACAATGTGTAATTTGATATGCTTATTTATTCGTCTCTATCTATGTAGTTCTGTTTTGATTTTGACCCCAGCTTTGTATAAAAAACACTTTTTATCTGTTTGTTGACATACTATCACCTTTTTAGAGTAAATTATGTTAATTAATTTGTTTTTCCATTGAGGTTTTTGGACAGATAGAGACACATGATTAGAGACATTGGTACAAACACCACCAAAATTTATGACAGCTGGTTGGGAGCAGATCTAAAGCATTGAAATGCTACCAAAATGTGGATGGGCAGCCCATAGTAATGCAGACAAGTAATTACATAGTGATCATGTTTAATAATTAGGATTTGGTTGATTATGTAACGTGTCAATAACAATGTAAGAGTTAGATAAATAAATGATAGGACACTGTGTGTGATAAATAAAGAAAGAGGGTGATGGCGATTGTAGTTGCAGACTAGACTACTATATACACAAGAACTTATGTGTGCATATCTATCTTATCTGTAGATATGTGATGATGGTACTGGACATCTATAACATAGATATGCATTGGTAAAAATGTTGTGAAAATCACATGTTTTGCTTTGTTTTTGTTTTTGTTTTTTTTTTTTCCCAATATCCAAGGTTGTTTGCTAGATTCCTTTCGTGTATTCACATTTTTTCCTCGTAACTGAAAAGGTAAAGTTTTCTCCATAACATACATGGTTTAGCAGTTTATTTTTTTTTATCATTAATGATGATTCTAGATGGTATGCTCTGTTTTTCTTTTTTTTCTTTTCTAAATTTTATTTTTTTGAATGTAATTTTTGTATGCTGATGATGACCTCAGTAGCAATGTGCAGAATGAACAGTGGGAGATTAAGCCAATGGTTACAAATACTAGTTTTGTTGAGTAGAAAAAATAAGAAGATTATTTGGCTGAATGATTGTAATAGGTTCAGTTGAGTAGAGGTTATACTTGTATTATTGTCCTTGTGTATGCCAATTAGTTTTGTTGCTGAAATAACTCCCTTCTCTGTTTACTATATCTTTTACAGTCTTTGTTTCCTTACCTTTCTTTCTTTCTTTATGCATTGTGCAGTTATTTATATACATGTCTGTCTATATGTGTGTACGTACCTTTATATAATGATGTATCACTGTTGTACTTTCTTTTATCCGCCATTTACACACAGGTTTTGTGCTCCATTTACACACAGGTTTTGTTATTTGCAGATAAGCCATCATAACTTCTTTTCTTTGCAATTATATGCCATTTTTAAAACATAATAAAAAGAAGTCCAAAATTGCAACTTGCAAGCTTAGTCACTATGAGCATTTGTGATTTTAAAATTTATTTTGGGAATATAGAAACCTCTGGAGTCAATCAATACAGTCAGGCTATGTTCTCCAATACGTTCTCATTGTTCAAGGTTAATGCTCTGATTTTAATATTTAGTCTTGTTAAGTGAGCTTTTTGGGCAGTGAAGCCTTAAGAGGCAAGCATGATTGCTTACTGTTGGATTTCTCATTCAGGTGCAAAAAATGTCATCAATGCTTGCCAAGAGTGCAAAGTCAAGCGACTAATTGACAACAGTTCCGCAGATGTAGTTTTTGACGGTTCATATGATATAAATAATGGAGATGAGTCCTTGCTGTATGTGGTTCAAAGGTTTGAAATTTTCTTTTGTACTTTATTTATATGTGGTTTTGTTTTCTTAATATTTCACCATGTTTTGTAAACTTTGTTTTTCTATTGAATATAATGGACTGCATATTAAATTTTGGTTGAAACATAATTACCCAATAATAGCAGAGTCAATTTCTTCCTTCTATTTTTTTGTTTTACCCTCTGGCCTCTCTGGATGAAATTTTGGTTGGTGGTGGTGAATGTGATTGTATGCTTAGAAACAACAACAAAATGGGAAAAACACAAGTTACTTGATATTCTAGGTGTTATGCACTCAAATTAGTTATCATTCTCTGAACTGCTGCTGATGGCTGCCTTTTCTCCATGGAGTCTGTTTTTTTTCTTTCCTCAACACAAGTTTCTCATTTCAGTTTATTTTTTTCCTGTTTTAAATTTTAGTTAGATTTATGGAAAAGGAGAAAATTCTTTTATGATAATTTGCAGGCATTTTCATCACAAATCTTGAGCCAGTGAAGTTCTGGGATTTGTCTCTCGCATATTGGACGACCTAGGTTACCAGAGGTAATGAATTGATTGTTTAATGTGTTGTTTTTCCAGACTGGGGGGTGGGTGCGGATTGTTTGGGGAATAAACTCTGTTGTAAGAGAATTTGCATTGTGACGATGATTTTGAAAGCTGCCCATGCATTTTGGAATTTATATTCACATGGTTGTTGGATTTTTAAATATGCTATCACCTTCCCTATTAATTTTTTATTTTATTTTATGTATTTTTGTAATTGAACCAACCATCAATGTGTCTTGATTTCCCTATTAAACTTTCTTTTTTCTTCTGTGGGAACCCTTCTTCCTCTGTCTTTCTATTTGTTATTATTATTATTTATTTTTAAAATGTTGTTCTTAGTATTATTATTTTATTAGCTGGAGGTCCTTTCATATACAAGCTAATATCGCATCTATGTGGGTTAAACTGCTCAATGGACGATGTTATGCGGTCTCAACCATTGTTTGACTCAATATTTGCATAGCTTTTAAAGATTGTGCCTAATTGCTTGTAACACATAAGCAACATTTTTATATTTGTCTACTGTTGCTCTTCTGACTAGCCATTTCCTTTTTGAAAAATGCCATCATGCTAGAATATTTACTGAAGCAATGACAAATCCATATTGACCTCATTTTTCTTTTTGAATGATTATGATGGTTTTCTCATATTGCTCCCTGAACTTAATTTCCCCTCTTCTGTTTACAGACCCATGATAAAACTTCCAGCTACATTGGTCTGGTATACTGTTTTGCTTGTTAAATGGATGCATGCAAAAATGGCCTCCACAAAGCTTAACAGTTCTGCATCATTGCATGGTGTTGTTCGATTAGCATTGCGCACAAGTACGTTTAACTGCTCTGCATCTCAAAAACATATTGGATACTCACCAGTTGTCTCCTTGGAAGTAGGTTTCTTAGTTGGGTAGCTCACCAGTTGTATCATTGTATTATGGTAACATATTCGATTACCATTGTATTATGTGAACTCTCATTAACCTACTTCCAAGGAGACAACTGGTGAGTATCATTGTATTATGGTAACATATTCGATTACCATTGTATTTTTTTGATAAATTGTGGTGTCTTACATCTCTATAAACTGTTGAATGTTACCATTGTATTTAGTCCTAACCATGCATGCTATTGCCTTCTGTTTGAAACATGCGTTGTAATAATATTTTAGTCCTAGTTTCTTGTAATTTCTGTTACCATAGGCAAATATACATGTTTACTGCACTATTTGCATAGCTACTTTGGCCCGAGTTAGATCAGTTGCTTAAGGATGATGACAGTTCAACTGTTGCAACTCCTTACACTGCTGCTGTGTTGGAATATCGTGTGGTATATCATGACAGCACAGATGCATCAATATTGGACAAGAGCATGAGTATGTCAAATGGTCATGCTGTTCATGATGCACAACATCCATGCAGGTACCAAAAGAATGTTTTAAATCCTGAATTTTTCTATTGCCAGTTAATTTTATGCTTTTGTTTCTGCAACCTAACAAATATTTTATCTTGGAATTAAGGTCTAATGTAGCTGTGAAAAAGGAGCTTCATACGGCTGCCTCTGATCGATCTTGCACCCATCTGGAATTTGACATTGCTGGAACTGGACTTGCGTAAGTCGCAATTCTAATTCACTTAATTATGGATGTATATTTGGAATAAGGTGATGACAAATTCTGTCGACTTACTACTATTATTTATTTTTGGTAAGCAAATTGTCAATTGGATTTTGCTTTAGCTTTAAATGGAAAATGTCTGCTCTATAAATTTAAAACAAATTGGATTAGAAAAAGCATGCATTTAATGATGAATCAACTTTGTTCATTTATCTTTCTTCACTTCCTTTGTCCACAGATATGAAACTATGTCGGCGTGTACTGTGAGAATGTGATTGACATTGTGGAGGAAGCTCAAAGGTTAATGGATTTATCACCATATACAAATTTCTCCATTCACACAGATAAATCAACTTTGTTCATTTATCTTTCTTCACTTCCTTTGTTTAGTTGTGTGTTGCTCATAATATTATATATGTGAACTCTCATTAACTAATTTGTTAAATGTATGTGTTTTCCAGTCTGCATTACTTGCCCTGGCAGCTCATGCTTCTGATCCAAGTGAAGCCGAGCGATTGAGGCATCTTGCATCTCCTGCTGGAAAGGTTTGCAATTTTTTAGTTCAGAGTTTTCATAATAAAGTGGTTTTTAACGCTATCTTTCCTATCTACAGGATGAATATACACAATAAGTAGTTGCAAGTCAGCGAAGCCTTGTTGAGATTATGGCAGAATTCTCATCAACCAAGCCTCCACTTGGTGTTTTCTTCGCATCAGTTGCCCCATGCTTGCAGCCTAGATATTACTCAATTTCATCCTCAAGGTGAATAATACCACAGCCTAGATATTACTCAATTCCAATCTACTAAGCCTTCTTGAGATTTTGGGTCAGTTGCTAGTAGTCCTGATTCAAATGAAGTGAGAGAGGGGGAGGGAATCCCTGATTTGGAACATGAAAGAGAGACTGAGTCTTTTAGAGAAGTTCACTTGGGGAAGAAGTTGAATGAAGAGATGAAGAACTCGGGAGGGCACTTCCTCCAGGGAAGTGCGATCATAGAAATAGAGCAGTGAGGGCAGTTCAAGAACAGTGCCACTACAAAGACAGAGTAGTGAGGGCAGCTCATGGTCAGTGCCATTACAAAACAGAGTGGTGAGGGCAGTTCAAGGTCAGTGCCATTGCAAAACAATGAGGGGACTTCAAGAGAAGTACCAGAAGAACAATACTATGAGGCAACACATTCTGTTGATGTGAAAGAGGATAAAGGAAGTTCTGATACAATCTCACGTGAATTGGCATGACTAAAAATAAAAAAATGGTACACCCAGCTTACATATTTTTTTCTTTTATTTTTTGGGTTGCGTTTGTTGTTTGATTTTGGTTTAGAAATAGTCATGTAATGTTTGCTTAAATTTAGTCAATATATTAAAATAGCAGTAAAGTTTTATCCATATTATTATTATTTTTAAGCTTTATTACAGTTATGTTTTTTAGTTAAATCTAACAAAATTAGCACAATTTAAAAATAAAAAAAAAATAAAAAAGAATCTATAATGGCGTTTTTCCAAAACGCCACTACAGTGTCAACGGTCATTTTAAAAAATAGGAAAAATCTATCACGGCGTTTTTTGAACGCCGCTAAATGTCGGATGACGTCATTTTTACCATAGCTACTACATTTGGCGGCGTTTTTTAAAACGCCGCCTATACTAATTCTAGCGACGTTTTTAAAGCGTCATAATGCTATAGCGACGGCCGCATCTTCGACGTTTGGAACAAAACGTCGCAAAAAGAATTAGCGGCGTTTTTTACACTAATAGCGGCGTTTTTTAAACGCCACTAAATGTAAAATTTCCAGCAGTGTTAACAAGCCAAATGTGTAATATTTAGATTCCGATCACACCCCCAACTTATATTTTTTTAGTCCTCAAGCAAAACAAACTAAGAATAAAATAAAATTTATCTATGTCATTTTCGTAGGGAATACGATTGCATTTAGCATATGCAACTAGCCTTTAAACCCCTAGGTTACTCCTAGTGGACGAGTTGTAGTCTCGTGAGGATTTACAGTGAATATACTCACAAAATTTAAATTTTTTTTCTGTTATAAACTTTTAAAGAAAATATTCACAGAGATAATTGTTAATTTTAACATATTAGCAAAAGAATTATCAGAGTTTAGAACACTAGCAATTAGTAAAAATAATTTATCTATCTCAAATCTCAATACGTGTGTAAATTATAACCAAAAAAAATATTATTTAATCTCAAAATAAAAGAAGACTTTAGTTCTATCATAAGCAGGCTTGGATTCAAATCTCACAAATATTTCACTCAACAAATGAATCATTAGATACAGTGCAAATTTATGTGCTCTCAACGTATGCGAGTAGAGTTAATATAAAATAAAATCAAAATATCTCACATATAAGTGATAAAAGACATTAGCCTAAAAGAACACAATCTTTTCAAAGGGATGCTAAATGCTTAAAAAGTTACGCTAACACCTAAGAGTGCTCGCAGATCGATTTTTGATTGTTTGGTTTGTGGTTTGGACCCGCCTGCATGTCTGCAATTTTCAAAAAAATTGAACCTGCAACCGCCCGCAATGCGTGTTGCGATTTGTGTGCATAAAGTTTGTGAATGTGCACACGGTTTACGAATTTGATTTTTTCTTTAAAAATTTATTTTTGAGCTATAAAATCACATATCTCTTATCATGAAAGCTATGTAGAGCAAAAAAGTTTGTAGCTGAAACATTAAAAAATAAAGCCATCCATAGCAAAACATCATAAGAAACTACTCAAATTATAGGAAATCACAAAGAAATGAGTTAGGAAATTAATAAAAATTAAGTAAAGAGGCCGGATATATACATGCATATAGCTACAAAACATTAGAAAAACAACAATAACAAGTTACGTATATATATATATATAACTGAAATATATAACAACAATAGCAGAACTAAAATCAAAGCAAAAAAAAAAATACCTGGAATATATATACACAGCAGCAAGTTACGTGTATATATATATATATATATATTATTTGGTATATGTATGTGTATATACATACACAGCAAGTTGCAGATGAAAGAAAAGCACACAGCAATGTTAGGAAAATTAAAGAGGTGAGCTGACCGAAGGTGTTGCCGAAGGTGTTGCAGGTGTTGTCGAAGGTGTTGTGAAGGTCATCGCACCTGCCAATCACCGACCAGATGCCACAGAGAGAGAGAGAGAGATAAAACAACAAGAGTAGTGAGTGAGAGAGTGAGAGGAAAGGCTGCTGCTGCTGAGAAAAGAGAGAAGAGAGGATTAGGGTTTGGGGAAAAAATATACTATGAAAGATAAGATCGACGGTCCAGATTCTAGAATGAATAAATAAATAAATAAATAAATAAATAAATAAGAAGAGTGCGGGCGGGTGTGTGTGTGGGGGTGCGGGTAAAACCCGTAACCCACCTATAACACCTTAAAATAAATATAATAACCAGTCTACAATATTAATCGAACAACAATACAAGATGAAATAATTATCTTTCATTAACTTCTAGATTCTTGTACAAAAATGCAACATATGCGGATATACATTCACAAGTCTAACCCTAAATCTATAACATATGTTACATGATGAAGAATGTAAAATGAAAGATAAACAATTAAGAGAATACCCTAAATGCTTACAACTTTTCAAGCCAGTACTTGGTTACAAAAAAATGGATTTAAATCCGATACATTTAACAACCCTTGGCTTGTACAAAACAAATACACAATTAAACAAAAATGAAGCTCTCGCTCCAAGTCTTCCCAAGTTATTGCGTTGACGGAGGCATATCACCAGCACCTGAAAATGTTTTTCTCATATAGGGTGAGTCAAAATCCAATAGAAATAATCTAACACAACATATGAATTTTAACAAAGGTATAAGGTGAATACATATGCAATGCTCATGATAAAGTTATATATAACTCTTTTGCAAAATCACATTATGTCGAACTTATATCTCGATCCATTTTATCTCTATTCATGTGTCATTTCTGTTTTCTTCAAACAACCAAACTAGGAGTACAACTCAGTGGGTCTCTGTAACTCGGCTTTTTCGCGCCCCCTTTTGGAAGCTCGAAAGAGCCTTACAGTTCGAAATTTCACCGTTCTGAATCTAATCTCACAAGTGCAATGTGAAATTGATAAACACCAAAGAATCCAAATCCGACAAATCTTTTAGAAAATCGATTTTTGAATCAAAAATATCAAAATTGAACAGTTTTTCCAGATATAGAGTCGCCACCTAAATATTTTATTTTGGGAAAATTTAGTAAACCCATGACTCGTGCCAAAAGCCATGTGTCTGTCATCACCAAAATTGCCTCAGCTTGGGAAATTATGTACGAGAGGAGAAGGTCATGAATTGAGCACCCCCGCTCGCCTGATCAAAGATCGGCCTCTACTAATTATGATATGAATCTTATTTACATTATATGCTCTTGTTCCGGTTATTAGGCTAGCATTACTATGTGATGCGCACAAGCAAGTATAGACTAAAATTGCAAGAATTGGAACAATTCAATTTCATGTTTGTTTGCAAAAAGGGTTTGAATTTGTCACTTAACAAAGTGGGCTTAAAGTTTGCAAATTTGCCACTAAAAAAGTGGGCTTAAACGTACATTTATTGAATCATTCCAATTCAAACAACAAACCTTCATCCACAGGCATTCAAACAGTTCAACAAGTAAGCACTTAGCTTCATGGCAAACATGCT
The DNA here is from genome assembly GCF_055761805.1 of Camellia sinensis. Lineage (NCBI taxonomy): Eukaryota > Viridiplantae > Streptophyta > Magnoliopsida > Ericales > Theaceae > Camellia > Camellia sinensis. Next base: position 46,190,629 of record NC_138961.1, read on the forward strand.
AGTCATTGCAATCACTCACACTCATGTAAGTATGCTAAAGCACTAAAACTCAACCAGTACTCCAAGCCAAAGAAACAAAGTTAGACAAATATGCATGATTCCTAACTATATAAGATATCTAATGCAACACATGCAATATGCAACTAATAGGCTCAGCTACTAATATGGCATATGGATCAATTAAATAGCATGTGGTTTAAACACATATTCAAAGAAGTATTTAAACGACAATGCAGTTTGAATGATGAACCGAGCCTCGGTGCATGCAAGACAAGATGAATGGATGCCAGCATGCGATATGCTAATTGAAACGTGATACCCCTAATCTAACCATCAAAAGCAGAGAAATAAAAGGGAGAAAGACGTGGGGTTGGAAGACATACACATTATTACAACATTTTGCCCTCACGAAGCAAAGTCCAAATGAATAAAGCTACCTAGCTAACTAAGCTAAGCTAATTAATCTAATTAAGCTAACCTAATTAATTACAAACCAAAATGAATAACTAGCTAAACTACTTAATTAATTATTACAACAACAAATGAAATAATTAGTTAACTAACTAATTAAACAATTACAAGACAATTGCAACTAATAATTAAACTAAGTAATTAACTATTTTGCCTCGGGAAATTAGAGATGTGCATGCGCATGCTCGGTTTCCACCTGAAAAGACCACTGTTTTGTTCTTGAATGCCTCTGTTTGCACAGTTGAACATTTCCAGAACCATTTTGCTCCACCTTACCAACACTCTACTGAAATTTGCATTAGTGGCCAGCCAGCCAAAGATGAAGGTTGCCTGCCACCAGTCGGCCATGGATGGTGGTCTGCCGGCCACCTGCCAGCCACTCATGCACAGATTCATCTTGCTGCAACAGAGCATATACAAGGTATTTCAAAGGTTTGTTTGCACAATTCACCCCTCATTTTCATGAGCAAATCCAAGAAGAGATGAACTTAAGGCACAAACCACCAACTCAAGCAATTTCATTGCATGATGGCTTGTGACTCAAGAGGTGCAAGCTCAATAAATGCAACAACAAGACACAAAAACCATCACACTATCATGCATGATCAAGGGCAATGGAGACCTAGGAAACTTGGCACATTTCATCACTTTAAGTATGCAATGTCGCAATTTTCCTTGTGTTCAATTAACCGATTGAAAACAATCAAATTCTTATCTTTACTCACTTTTAGTCCCAAGTTTTAATTACTCATTTTACTTTACCAACCATTCTTTAATCCAATTAAGTCCAAAGGTGATTAAAGTTCTCTAATGGAAAGATGGCTCAAAACACAAGTTGCTTTAGGTATGTAAGAAGCATTATACCATTGGTAATGAACCCCCTAAGGGATTAAATCATTAAGTATGAAACCTCAATTTCACACTTAGGCAAGTATGTGACTTGAAACCACTTTCAAAGCCAAATTAAAAGCCAAGAAATAAGGGAGGTTGCAGAGATTATGCTTGCTGAAAATGAGTGAGAAAAGCATAAAAACAATGCAATCAACTCAAACAAGTGATGTCTAAAGTCCTAAAACACTAAGCTTGTGAGGACTATTACACTAGAAACATGCAAAACAAGATTCAAATGACTTAACCAATCCAAAACAGAGACAAAACAATCTAAATCAGAGCCTAAAACATGCTGAAATTAAGCTACAACAAGCTAGAAAAATAAGCTAAAGCATGGCACCAACTAGGCTAGCAAACACGACATAAGGAAAGGAGGCTGTCCCCTCCAAATTAGAACTTCAAAACATGATTTTCACCACTGAAAAAACTCTAAAAATTAGTGTTTAAAAGCTTGGAAAAAGATAGTTTGAAAGTGGGAAACACAAGTGGAAAAGCCTTACAAACAAGGTACAAAGAATGGTGAACCATCCCTACCTTAAATGGCTTAAAACCACAAATTTTAACCCGCAAACACAGAGTTTTTATAGCCCAAAAACAGTGGGAAAATGATAGAAAAGCAAGTATGCAAAACAAGCTAATAGAGCAACTATTATACCTCTTGAAGCAAAGATCGATTCTAGGCAACAATTCAAGCCAAAACTAACTTCAAGAGCTCCAAGAAGGCCTCAAGGAACCTCAGCTCAAAGGTGATCAACTTTGGTTAAGGGAGTATAGGCAAGAGTGTAGTGTAAGTAGGCTAAAGAGTAGAGAATTAGTAGAGAGAGAGAGGAAAATTTCTGAGTTCAAAATTTTCTAACATTCATACAAGAGAGAGGGGGTCTCTATGTATAGAAAACATGAAATTCCCTCAAGGAGATCCAGCCTTCCAAATGTAGACAGATGCATGCATCTGTACAAACAGCTGGCACAGCTGGCATAAAATATTTGCAGAAAACACTGGTGGCCGGCAAGCCACATCAGTGGCCAGCAGCCAAAAAATGATGGCCGGTAGCCTCTAGAGATAGCCGGCAAGTTACCAGAGATTGTAGGCTGGAATGACTAAGGCATGGTTCAAAAATGGGACAAAAAGAATGCAGGGTTTGAAAGGCTCAAAGTTGTGGCTTTCCGCTGAGGACTTCGAGCACTTGGCGAGCAAACAGACTCATCATCGAGTGTGCATGCGAGGATGTCCAAGTCGTAAGGGCGTCTACAGTCTCCAACGAATATAACCATCACACAAACACTTCTATTTGCCATTTACGGATATTTCGTCCGCGAGAATCGGCACCCATGTATACTCGTGGTTTTCAGGACTTTCATCATGGACACTCCAGCCAACTTAATTCAATGGAGTACATCCATTTTCTTCTCCCAAACATGGAGTACAACCCCTTTCTTCTCCCAACATCATACATTTACAATGTATTAAAGATGTGACAACACTCAATGCAAATGGATGAGAAATTAGTTTCAATTCACCTAATTCTCATGCAATTTCTATAACAATCATAACTATCCTCTACTGATAGCCCAAAACAGATATCTCTAATAAATAGAAAATTTCAATAACAACATACATTATTATCATTTCCAAGATGTGAGCGATATACCATATCTAACTCCACCATCATCATCAATATCCTCTATCACCATCATCAAGACGTGAGTGATATTACAAAACCAATATCATTCTTCAATATTTTTCCAGCACATGTCAAACCCATGGTTTTAGAGAAAAACCTCATTTTCTTTCAAAATCATTTTTGAGTAGAGAAAGATATCGTTTCAATTACATAAAACCCAGCATCATTTCCATTATCTTTACAAGATCAACATTTAATATTTCTAGGGCAAAATCCCCTTTTTCTTTACAAATCATTTCCAAAGGTGAAAACCCATCACTTCATCATAGATCAACAATAGACACCTTTCTACAAACATTTCCAACAACCCATTTAAAAACCCAACTTTTTGATTTCTAACCAAAACGCTAGATTAGTTCAAAATCTTCAAAAAAATCATAATCAGTGTGTTTGGTTTGAGTTTTCTTAATTAAGTTTTTTGAAAACTGAGTTTTTTAGTTTTCGTGTTTTTTTATTTTTAGTGAATATTTTTAAAACTTTAAACATTTTTTTTTTACTTTTTTAGATGCACTTTACTTAGATGTATCTGAAAATTAAAAAATTTGTGAAAAAATATTTTTAAAAATTAATAAATACATAATAATATAAAAAAATGTACTGAATTCTCGTATTTTTTTTTGTATTTTGGTATTTAGTGAATTTTTAAAAGGTTTTTTTCATTTTTTTTTTTACTTTTTAGGTATATTTATGTTAGGTATGTCTAAAAATTTAAAAAAAAATATTCAAAATATTAAAAAAAATTAGTGAAAACAGAAAAATACGGAAAATAAAAAAATAGAATTTTCTGAAAAGTGTTTTTGAAAAATGGTAACCAAGCATAGTGAATGTTGTTTTAGAAATAACAAATAGCTAAGTTAAAATTCATAAGAGGGTGCGGAGAATCCCTACCTTAAACTTAGAAAAGGAAAAAGGAAGAAAACCCAAAAAGTCAACAGAGATGAAACGACGATTTGCTTCGATCAAAACGAAGCCCTGGACAAGCTCTATACTTAATCTCAAAGGAGCAAAGTGAGGAGATGGTTCCAAGTGAGTAGATTTGAAGATCTTTGAGCGAAAAAGTGAGTTTAGAGAGAGAAAAGAGAAGAAAAAATGAAGAAAATGATAAGTGAGAGCCCTATTTATAGTGCTAGGTTAAATTAGAATAAGGTCCCAAAGTCAACCTAAAAGAGCAAGTCAAAATCCCCAAGAAGTAGAGCCCAAAACCAAATTAAAATCTGAAGAAAAAAAAAAAAAAAAAAACTCACAGGGGTTAACCCTTGTGGAGGTGGTGTCGACCCTTTAGGAAGAAATGACAATGCTGGTAGCAAACAAGGTGTCGACCCTTCTAACACTGGTGTCGACACTAAATTTCAGCAACCAAATCCAGATTCTGCTGTATACAACGATCGACTATTCCCAAACTGGTGTCGACCCTTGAGGCCAACAACAAAAGACAAGTGTCGACACCACCAAGGCTGGTGTCGACCTTAAATTTTAGTAGCTATTCCAAGAACATAGCATCAAGATGGTTTTGACCCTTCCAACACTGGTGTCGACCCTTGGAGCTTGGAGCTTAACAAAACAAAGACAAGAGGGCAGTGTCGACCCTAACAAGGGCAGTGTCGACCCCAGAAGCCAAAGCCAAATATGAAGAGAAAAGAACGACCATCATGAATATGGTTTCCTGGATTCAAAAGCAATAAATGGATTGGGTCTAAGCCCTGATCGCTATACACCCGCAACCTACAACATAGCAATATTGGGAATTGCATCCAACCTACTGTAGGTTCGAAACCGCTCACACATGCGCGGTTCGAATCGGATTGGGCAATTTTAATGGGTTGGATGACCCTATGCCCAACCCTACTAACACCTCTATTCGTCATATTTGTATCTAGATTTTACCAACTCTGAGATCAAATAGGACTTTTATTGGGAGTCAAATAGGGTTAGGGATAGGTAAGAGAATGGGTAAGAATCATCATCTCTGTAGACGTCCCCGAACACCCCGGGAGGGATGGCTCCCCCCCGTTCCGTTCGTATTGGGCTCACTGCAATTCAGACTCTCAAATTGTCACGGTTCTAAATCTGAACCAAAGAGTCCAAATCCGGCAAATCGTTTTGAGAAAACAGATTTTGAAAGAAGTACCAAACATGGACTGCTTTGCCAGATACAGAGTCGCCACCTAAATGTTTTATTTTGGGGAAATTTAGGAAACCATGACTCGTTGCCTAAGGCCACGTGTCCGTCATCACCAAAGTTGCCTCGGCTCGAGAACTTGGGTACGATTGGGGAAGGTCACTTCGTGAGCACCCCCGCTCGCCCGATCAAAGATCGGCCTCTACTAACCATGATATCTATTTTTGAAAACATTATGCGTTCTTATTCCGGTTATTAGCTTAGATTTACTATGTGATGCGCACAGCATACAAGTATAGACTAGATCGCCTGAATTGGAACAAAACGTTTCATGTTTGTTTGTTTTGAAAATGGTTTGATGGTGCTACCCGCAAGTAGGCTAAGACGTGGATTTGCCACCCTCGGGTGGGCTTAGAAAAACATGATTTTGCCACTATCTAGTGGGCTTAAAACTCACAATTGAATGAATTGTTCCAATCCAAATAACCCAACCTTCACCCACAGGCATTCAGGCAGTTATATCACATAAGCAATTAGCCTCATGGTAAGCATGCTATCATGGCAGTCACTCACACGCATGCAAGGATGCTAAAGCATAAAACTTACCGAGTACTCCAAGCCAAAACAGAAGCTAATTAGAAATCCATGCATGATCCTAATTATACAGAAATGCCTAATGCAACACATGCAAAAATGCAACTATAGCAGGCTCGGCTATTCTAGACATGGCATATGAAATGCTACAGCTAACATGTATTCAACTTGGAATTGAAAATACAATGCAGTTAGTATGATGCGCCGAGCCCGGTGCATGCAAAACAGATGAATGAATGCAAACATGCTATCATACTGTGTGCTAATTGAAACATGCCCTAATCTAACCATCATAAGCGGGTAAATAAAAGGGAGAAAGACGTGGGGTTGGAAGACATACATCACACACACGCACACTTATTACAGTTGTGCCCTCGCGCAGAGGGTCCGAATAAATAATATACAGTCCCAAATGAATAATTACAGTCCAAATATGTACAAAACTCTAATTAATTAACAAATTAAACTAGGAAAGCAATAAATTGGCATGCAAATCAGGGACTGCCTCAAATCTGCTCCGGATGATGAATGATGCATGCTCGGGTTGCCTTGTGCGGAGAATCCCTCGCGATGCCCCGGTTTGCCTCTGTTTGCAATTGTTCTCGAAATGCGTGCCAAGCTCCGGAAGGCTGTCGATTTCTGATTTGCTGCAACAGAGAGTAACAAAGGGGCATGGTAAAGTATTTTCACATATGTATGCATGACTACTCTTCGAGGAGTGTAGTCCTCGATCCTCGTGCCACCAATCACGCATATCGATGCATGATGGCCGAGGAGTCGAATTGCACGACTCAATATGAAATGAATGCACATGTAAACACAACAAGACCTAAACTCCATCATGGATTATCCGGAGTGTCGGTGACTGGGATTTGAGACACGTTCCGTCACTCGAAGTACGAAACGTCCCTCGTTTACCGTGCTCGGGCTAACTCCTATCCCAAACACAATACGATATGCATGACATGCATGAATGCAATCCTAACATGCGACCTAGCATACACAATGCACGATGTAACGAGGCATACACAATGCTCTAACATACAACTTAGCATACACAATGCTATGAAATGAAGTGGCATACACAATGCACAATGGACTTACACCAATATGAGTGGACCTCAGCCACACTCACATCAGTAGCCATGAGATGAAAATGAGATACTCGAAATGCGTGCACACATGCACGCAAACCGAGGACCAAGCCTAAGGCACAAATGCCACTCTAAAAAGACATGGTAAGGCACGAAATATGGCATACAAACATGCAAGTTTCAGCACTGAAATGTGATGCAAAATGATCCCGAAACATGGAAACATGGCACCCGATGCATGGAATGACCCCGAAACACAAAACTAGGCATACGCATTGGCCTATAGCTATACAAAGCATGCATTATTTGATCATGAAGAATGAAGACAGATTCAAGACAGTCCCAAAACATTCATATTTCCAGTTTATAACAAGTCCCAAAAATGAATGCAAATAGGGCTAATCTATCATGCAAAAATGGCCCTAAAATAGAGATTAAACACAAAGGGACAGCAGATGGCCCCAAATGGAAAAGAACCCTTCAAAAAAGTTGAAGAGGGGATCAAAAAAGGGCACTTTACAGTTTACATCAAGCCACTAAAATAATCACAAATAAGGATAAACTATCATGCAAGAAAAGGCCTAAAAGAGGGGTAAAGAGACAAGTGGCAGCTTCTGTTCTCAAACAGAGGAGAGCCCTTCAACAATGTTGAAGAGGGACTCAAAAAAAGATATTTCACAGTTTATGGAAAGGTCCAAAATAGCTCAAAAATAGGCCTAAAATACTATACAAAAATTGGCCTAAAAGAGAGATAAAGAAGCAAGTGATAGCTGGAGACCTCAAACAGAGTACATCCCTTCAACAATGTTGAATAGGGGCTCAAAAAAAGATGTTTCACAGTTTATGGAAACGTCCAAAACAGCTCACAAATAGGCCTAAAATACTATGCAAAAATAAGGCCTAAAGGAGAGTTTAAACACAAAGGGTGAGGAGGAGACCGCAAACAGGGAAACACCCTTAATCAAACATGGATATGAGCATAAAATATGACTATTTACAGTTCGGGTTAGAGCCCAAAAATGCAAGCAACAAAGGCTAAAATAGCATTCAAAATAAGACAAGAAAGAGGGAAAATGGGACTCACCCTTGTAGAACCAAGATTCAACAGCTTTTGGACCAGGTTTGGGAGCTTTTAACCTCTGGAAAACAGCCTCAAGTTTTTGGAATGGATGTTGGAGGTGTGGTGCTATGAGTTGTAGTGTAAAGGGTGCAAGAACCTTAGGGTTTGAAGGGTTTGGAAGAGAGGGAGAGGGAGAGTTGTATGCAAGGCTTAAAATAAATTTTGTAACCCCTAAAATGCAGCCGAGGGTGCTGGTTTTATAGGGAAAGGAGTGGAGGAAAGGGGGGGAAAATGGGGGGGGAAACCAATTCAAATTTCCCCCCAAAGGAAAGACCCTCGGATATAGGGTCTGGAGGAAAACAAATTGCACACTTGGAACACACTTGGGGAGGGGATTATGGCCGGCCAGCTCAAAAGGGCCAAAATGGTAATCCAACCACGTAGGTGGTCGGCCTGCCACCTTTTCTGGTCGGACTGCTACTTTTCAGGACAAAAAATGGGTCTGCCGGAAAGAAAGGTGGTCGGCCAATGGTAGGGAAGTCCAATGGTGGCCATTCAAGTGTCCAAATTGAAGCCCCGGAAGTTATATTTCCAATGGTGCAAACCTTGCATTAAAATTCCTTCTGTGAAAAAAGTTATGCCTGTTTTGGTGAAGCCGCGCAGATTCGGTTCAACCGGAGTGATGCCTCACTTCAATCAACCTTATCTCCCCCGTCCGGAATTGGCTTTAGGAGATTCTTGAGTGAAAAATGAATCCCCGGAAGTCTTATTTCCAACAGTGTTGGCCTCATAGCTTGATTCCAAGTATGAAAATGAATAGTCCCGATTCGGCGAGGGCTGCTTGCCTTTTTCTTAACGGTTCATGCCCATTTTCTCCCCCAACTGGATTTCTTCCCTCTTCTCTTCTTTTCTTCAACTTCAGACCCCTAAGTAAGGTGTTTTGAAAGATTTTTCAAAGATTTCATCTCTCTTTCATTCATCTATGCTTTGTCCTTGCTTGGTTTACCGAAAAGCGCAACATTTAACAAAATGCGAGCGTTGGAACATCGTAGAAACTTTATTTCAAAAACGTTTTGAAAGAGAGGGTTTTAAGGTCTAAAATCTTTTGATCAAGATTGTTTTGGTCAAAAAAGGGGTATGAAGTTGAGTTTTGACTCTCTCCTTGCCGAAGAAACTGAACCTTTCCCCTGCACACCTTTCTCCACCATGTAAACCATCAGTCGCGTCCAAGTCTTAAGGGCGGTCAAAAATGGGGTGTCTACAATCTCCTTTTTTTAGTGTAAGAGAACAGCCAAAATTATTATGTCATGCTTTTGACATTCTCTTTCTTCAACAATATGTACCAATGTAGACTCATTTCCATAATCTTACTTGTTTTTTTAAAATCTTTTTTATTCTTTTTTTTTTTTTTTTGGTTGAATTTTTCCCTTCTTCTTCTCTATTATCTTCCTTATTTGATTCTTCCATTCTTTTGCTCTTGAAGACAGTGGCCAATTATCACCAGGGGTTTATTGATGAAAGGTTCGCAATGTATGCTCAAATTGGTTTCTAAGGGTATTTTGGGTGTAGAGAAAGAAATGTTAAAGCTCAAATAATACAAAAATGGCTTAAATCATTTCCCAAATTTTGGTACAATCTTTCAACTTTCTTGATTTTTACAGGGTGTAAATGCAAAATGTTTTCACATTCAACCAAAATGAAAAATATGATACTGAACAATGAAGTGGTGCGCTTCCAAATGAATAGTTAAGAGTAAATTTAATAAACCTCCAACAAGAAAATGGCTCTAAACTCAAAAGGGTTAAAGAGTCTCCACATTAGTCATCAAGATGTTCAAGTCTAAGTCCAAAAATTAATCAAAGAATATTTATGTGGCTATGTGCATGTGCAAATTCGAGATGAGACAGAAAATTATTTTTAATCAAAAAATAGTATAATAAACTAAGATATAATTAAATTGCTAAGGCAACAAAATTAACAATTAGTTGCATAAATATTTCAATTTTTTTTTTTTTTTTTTTTGGAACACAACGCACGCACACAACACAAAACACTAAACACTATTTTTATTTATTATTTATTTTACAACACAGCAGCACACGAACAAGAGTAATAATTTTTTTTAAATAAAAAACAACAATAAAATAAAAACAAACACAACAGCACACAAAGAAAAATATTTATTTTTATTTTTTTATTCTTTTTTTTTTAAAATCAAAACTCAACTCCCCAACTTAAATTGCATTGTCCTCAATGACACATATCACAGAAATGGTAAAAGGAATAAAATTAAAACACGATAAAATACATATCACCAAGATGTAGGAGAAAGATACCTGACTTGAAGGAAACTATTCCTACATAAAGGTTCGAAAATAACCACAAATATACAACCAAAAATATAAAAAATAAATAAATATATAATAAAAAAAACACTTTGGCCATACTCCCGGCATGTACCTTCATGCAGTTGAACGATCTGCTCGAAGATTGTGGTGAAGATATGGCAATGTTTGGTCGGGATGCAATGTAAAACATTGTGTGCTCATCTGACAGAGATTGAGATTGCACCGATTTGTGAGCTTTGTCTTATTACCTCCTTGGATGCGATATATACCCTTGTATTTCATAAATGTTTGCATTCAGAAAATTACAAAAGTATCAACTTTAATATCTCTTCTAACATTTTACACAATGTTATCTCCTTCATCAATTCAAGGTCCTTTAAACTTGAATGCTCCACCACAAGTTCAACAGGAACCATCGCTACCATAATTCGAGGTTCAAGGCCATCTCATTTCCAAGCAGGCTTCTGTCATATAGAATGATGTAGCAGTGCTGGCCGTGGCCGAAAACATCATCACTTCATGTGATCAACAAATGTTTACAGCAGTGACGGATGCGAAGGAAGTTGATAAAGCGTTGATTCTTAATATGAGAGCCACTACATCTCTGTCGAATGTGGCACAACGATTGTAGGCGTGGAGTTTGGAAGTGCAAACTCTAAACAATCAACTGGCTGCCTCTCATCATCAAGTGAGCACACTGAGACAACAAAACAGAGAGCTTAAGATTAAGGTGTGCACTCTAAGATGACAAGGTGCAGAGATGGAGACTCGATTAAATTTTTATTGAGATTTCGTCAACACACACATCCTTGAGTTTGAAGAAGAAATGGACGAAGTCCATGATCTGCAGGCAGCAATCCGTGGTCATGCAAATATGCCATTAAATGAGAGAATGAAAGCAGATTCTATGTTACAATAAAATTTTTTTTTTGTATATATATATATAAATAAATATGTACGAGCACGAAATAATCTTCTCGTATAATCCTGTTGATCAAGCTTGCACTCCTCTAAACATCTTCGCTTTGCCACCTGAAAATACAAACGTGAGCTAACCAGCGGGAAACCCCTCCGATGCCTAAGTCAGCAACTAGACAATAGACAATAAGCTCTGTGTATTCTAGAATAAGAATTGGGATATCTGTACATAGGTCTGGTCATGAGCTTTTATAGACTTAGCCTGGCCCAATCCTAGTGGGATTCCAACTCTCCTTATAAGAGTCCTTCTAGGAATCACACGCCCTACTCACTACCAACCAAGTGAGATGGTTTACACAATCCTAGCAGGACTTTACTCTCCTTAGCAGAGTCCTCCTATGAGTCACACTCCTACTCACTACCAACCAAGTGAGATGGTTTTGCATAATCCTAGTAGGACTCTACTCTCCTTAGTAGAGTCCTCCTAGGAGTCTCAAGCCCCAGGATAATGATTATCCCTAAAACACCCTCATCATTGCAAGCCAAGTGAGATGGTTGAACCCTTACCTCGGCTGACATTGCGGTCAACCGTGCTCACATAGCTCGCTGATACTTTAAGCACCACTGTCAGTCTTGACTCTGAGATGACACCCTGCAGAGCTATCCTTTAGCTCAGTTCTCTCTCTACTGATACCTCGGTCCAGGATAGCTAGGTCACGTCACTGGTAGCCCATCTCTGACTGACCCGATGTTTAGATGATCAAGGACTGTGCTACATAAATAATTACCTTGGCCCATAGTTCGGCCCAAACCCGAAATATGAGATATCTTCTTGGCCTAAGACTGAGCTACACCAGCCCTTATTTCGACCCATTATGCGGCCCAACTCCCAAAGAAGACTCTTCCTAGCTCGGCCAAATTTGTTTACAAATTACCCTCTTAAAATAGATAAAACAAAATAAAAAAATTGGTCTTTTATCAGTAGATTCCAAGACGTTTTAGGGCTGAAAATCCTTCTTCCTTTAAGTTACCCATCTTAGACCAAATTTCTTTGGTCTTACTCAGCGGTTCCCGTCAAAGGTATACTCGTCCAATTTTCCCTAACACACAACACTATAAACACAAAAAAAATTAAATAAATAAAAAATAATAATAATAATAATTTAAAAGGATTTATCATGCTAGAATGCATCAAATCCACTTTTTTCGCTTCTTATGATTTATGAGATATGAGTCATCCCAATAAAAATTATTTGACCCGTCCAAAAGTGGACAAAAGTGAGTTAAAAATTCATCCTTCATCAAAACGGGAGCAATATATGCAAACCAAGGGTATGTGTCTTTTAGTAGCAAATCATGTAAACAGACCTTAGGAACAAAGATCAAAAGATCATCGCCAAAAATGAAGTCCCAGTCCAAATCATTATCAAATCCCCTCAACTCACTCATTACTTTCTCATAAACTAGATAAACAGGTAGAGGAGTATCGATGGAGACAATCTTTAAAATATCATCACTATCATCAGAGGGTAAGGCTCTGACTCCAAATGGGGTTCTTCCACACAAGATGAAAAAGATGGGGTTGAGAGTGGATCATCCTCAATAGAAGAAAAATGTAGTTCTCTAGAAAGGGTAGACAATGGCTTATCCATATCACTTTGATCAAAATCAAAATGAGCCAGACATTCTCCTAAAACATTTTCTATTGAAAAATGGGAAACGATCCTTTCTTCCCTACTGACAACATTAGATATTTGCTCTACATAGGTTTCTATCTTGGTAAACAATTGATTCTAGGTATACAGCTCTGCACTGTATGAATCTATGCTTTGAAGACGTGTTAAAACTCTATCCTCAAAATTGAAATATTCTTAAGGAGGAATTTGGGAGTGCAACGATTGTATACTAGATTCTATATTTTAAAGAATTTACAACATTCTCTTTTCAAAATAAGAATTTTGTTCAAGTGATAGAGTATAATATTCATATTGAAAATAATCAAATGGGGTCTCAAAATAATCAAAATGCTGACTCTCATATTGTCACGCCCCGAAATAACTAGCAATAAAACTATCTCGTGATAATAATGAAATAAAGATACAATACAGAATATAATGCCTTTCCATTTCATATGATCTTAAATGTACAAAAGATAACACATGCGATTATACATTCATGAGTTCTAACCCTAAATTTATAGCATGTGTTATAGACAAAAGATACGAAATCTAAGCTGAACAGGTAATTAAATGCCTTAAAGGCTACAACTTTCCAAGACGATGCTTGGTTACAACAAAAGTGAGTCCAAGCTCAATACAGTTTGAGCCCTAGGCTTGCACAGAAGAAATACAATAAGTAAACAAAAAGAAGCCTTGTCATAACCCCAACCCGCCCCTATAGGTTGGCCTCGTAACCAAAGGCCTATGAGCAAATTAACAGATAATAAAGGGCTACAGAAGCAGATATATAAAACATACATAGTCCATTAAGCTGTGCAGGCATATATGGGATAGAAAATCTAAAACTTTACATACGCACATGTAACATCATAGTTACATTAGTCTTACGCCACTCACATATGCAGATAAAGCCAAAAAGGGACTTAGCCCAAAAAAAGATAAACAGAAACTTGTTCAAATTTCACAAAAAGGAAAACAAAGTCTTAAACTTAGTTCACAAAACTCGACCACTTGACTTTTTCCGGAACCTCTTCGGGAGGCACAAAAGTTGGCTGACAAAACAAAATTCCAGGCAATCATCACTGAGCCTGGTCATGTGTCTGGTCATCTACATACATAAATAATACAGTGAGTTACAGCCCAGTGAATAATAACAGAGTAAAGGATTTAATGAATGTTGTCCATATGAGATACAGAAAACAGAATTCAGCTCATATCAGAAGTGGAATCATATTCTTATTTAGAAATCAGTATTCATAATAGAAATGGAATCAGAATCATATTCATAATCAGAATTCACAGTCAATCATACATAGTACATCCATTAGCACTAACAAAAATAGTTGACCCATAAAGAGATGGCCATAAAGGCATACAGTTGACTCACGTGCATGAAGACGGTACAGTTGGCTCACAAGACGTACAGTTGGCCCATAAATGGGACGTATACAGAAGGATCCATAACAGTTGGCTCATGAGACGTACAATTGGCCCATAATTAGGACATAATAGAACAGATAACATATGTCATCTGAAGCTAATGATGCCACGAGTACATTTTAGAAACATTGGACAACCATTCATTCATACAGAAAATAATATTTCAAAAAACAGATCATCTTATATCATTCAGGAAATACTTATAAATTGAGCATAGCTTTACAAAGTTATTACTCACAATTAGCTCCAAAAGTAGACAAATAGAACAGATAAAGCAGACAAATGAAGCAGATAACTAGATAGCCCACAATGCGCGACCTACACCAACTCAGAACGGATACACATTGGAAACACATGCTCACAAAATACTTAGCTCATTACGTTTCGTTCTTAGTGTGTTTCTAAGTCTTATCCTCCATATAATATCTTAATGCTTTGAAACACTTAGCCAAATTTTCAAAAACAGGGCCTTCCACTCGAGCTCAACTTCTGTCGATTGAGTGGCCCGTAAAGTCTGCAAAAGTACTGGTTGCATGATTTTTTCACTCGACGGTTGCTCAAGCGTAAGACTGAGTAAAAAGGATCTCTGCTCGAGCGGTCTGCAAAATTCTGTAAAACTTTTGGGAGCTCTCATTGTACGCTCGAGCGCAACTTCGGTTGCTCGAGCGGAAGGTCAAAAATAAGAGTGGCTGCTCAAGTGTAGATTATGTTGCTCGAGCCAACCCTCAAACTCTACAAAAGTACTAGGAGCTCACATTCTCCGCTCGAGCGCAAACTCCACCGCCCGAGTGGAGGGTGCAAATTCTGGAATTTCCTGACTGATGTTCTAAGTCCAAAACTCAAATTCAAAGCTGGAAAACATATTCTTTTGGGCCAAAAGCTTGAGGAACATATGTAAACTTGTAAAACATTGTGAATTCAAAATCATTTCGCAAAATTAAAGCCCAAAAGCATGCCAATTGTGCAAAATCACAGTTGAAATTCCAATTGTATTACATGCATGAAGTGGTATGAACTTTGGTCTTCCAAAACACGATCAAGTGATATAAAATAGCATGAAACTTGATGAATTTCCAAAACCAAGGTGAAACAATGACATACATGAGAGAATTACTTGAAATCAACTCCAAAATGCTATGGAATATGCATGCATCTATGTCTTGAGTCTTAATTCTCCACTCTTAGCTCAATTCTTGCATTAATCAACTTAGTTCTCTTGAATCCATGTGTTAAGTGACTTAATTACAACTAGAGGCTTGAATTCCTACCTTGAAACCTTGAATTTCCAAGTGTTGAAGCCTAATCTTTCAAATTCTCTTTTATTCTTCAACAATTTCTAGCAATTCTCCCTTTTGTTGTTGATCTCACTTTCTCTCTTAGTCTCTCTCTCTCTCTCTCTCTCTCTCTCTCTCTCTCTCTCTCTCTTTTGTAGCTTCAAGAATGATGAAATGAGAGTATAAAAGTGTATTCTAGAGATCACTTGTGCCTTATATAGGCTAATTAAGGAACTTAATTACAAATTGGCTTAAGACTAATCAAGTAACATTATTTTATTCTAATTACTTCGTTCTGAATCGAATTTCAATTAAACCCATCATAAAATTCGAAAATCCTAAATAACACGAAGTCTCAGTCAATTTCGCATTCTGTGGCCAAGAAGGCCTTCCATTCACACAATGAAACAGAAACACAGACAGATCTTTCTACAGCAAACAGATATAAACACAAATAATGCAATACACATGTAATTAATTCAGAATTTGTTCTTAATTACTTATTAGGCATTCTTAATCAAAGGTTATAGGCTAATCACAGGTCGGGGTTGTTACAAGCCTTCAGCTCCAAGTTCCTCCCAAACTGCGTTCTTAGTAAAGGCATAACATCAGCACCTAAAAATAGTTTTCCCACATAGGGTGAGCCAAAACCCAGTAGAAATACTCTAACACAGTTTATGAATTTTAACAAAGATATAAGGTGAATACTAGTGCTGAAAACGTTTTTATATCTCTTTGCAAAACCATGCAAAGCCAAGTCCATATCACAATTCAAGAAATCATTTCCTTTATAATAGAAAACAAGACTGTGAATATGACTCTGGGAATCCCTAGCTATGTGTCTGCAAGCAGGCTGTATAAGCACTACCAATTGTCATTTTTACCAGTATTAACCGGAAGGCTCGACACCTAACCGCACAGGTTTCTGGACTTTCACCAAGGACACACAGGCCAATAAAATACCGTAATCACACCCCTAACAAGATTCACCAAGGTATTCACCCATTTTTCTTAAAACAGTAGATATTTTGAATGCGTTAACTATGCAACAATGCCCAATGCAAATGGATAAAAAAAATAGTTTCAATTCTCCTAGTTCTAATGCAATTTCTACTACAATCATAGCTATCCTTCACCGATAGCCCAAAGCAGATATCTCTAAATAGATAAATAATTTCCATAAAGATAAACTTTCCAAAAATTTCAAGATGGGAGTGATAATACATGTCCAACTCCGCCATCCTTATCAATATCAATCCAATTCCATATTTCCAACATCAATTCCATTTATCATTACAAAATCAACATTTGATATTCTTAAGGAAAAATCCTTTTTCCTTTATAAATCAATTTCAGAGATAAAAATCCATCATTTCATCATAACTCAACAATAAATACATTTCTTCAATCATTTTCAATAACCCATTTGAAAACCCCTCTTTTTGATTTCAAACCAAAACCCTAGATTTGTTCAAAATCCCTAAATCACAATGTTGTTTCAAAACTTAAATAACTAAGTTAGAAATCATAAGAAAGTGCAAAGATATCCTTACCTCAAGCTTAGAAGATGAGAGAGTGGAAGAACCTCCAAGACGCCAAAAATCAACTTTGTTCTGATTAAGAGGAAGCTCTCGCTGTGCTCTATCTTTTTATCAAAGAGACTAGGGTGAAGAAATCGATGAATCTATGTGTATTTGTAGAGAGAATGTGAGTTCCAGAGAAAGGGGCTCTCAACTTAGTGTTTTGAAATGTTTAAAGAGAGAGAGAGAGAGATGAAAAAGTGAGCCAAAAATGTGACTTTACGGACTGATATGCGCGCAGACTGCTCAAGTGCAAGAAGTGTTGCTCGAGCGACCAGACACAATAAGTGGGATAGCTCGAGCGCACAAACTGACTGCTCAAACTAAAAATGCCAACTCTCAGAAGTTTTACAGATAGAGGATATAGCTATTATCGTTTAAGACCTAACCCATTTGATATTCTGGATTCAGGTTTCTTGATTTTGTACTGTTGTTCTGGTCTTATTCCTCTTTTCCCTCCTTGAGTTTGCCTATTGGGATATATGTTGGTTGTGTTTGAAATGGGTTGGCAGCTTGTTTTTCAAAACTTTGGTTACCGAAATTTTGACCTTTACGCTCGAGGGTAGCTTCTTGCGCTTGAGCAATCTTTGCAAAATTTTAGTACTTTTGTAGGTCTGCAAAACTATTGGGAGAGTGTATTCTACGCTCAAGCAATACTTCTTGGGCTCGAGCGGTCTTGGCTCAAACGGCCCTTTGTAGACACCCCATTTTTGACCGCCCTTAAGACTTGGGCACCACTGATGTTTTGCTTGGCGGAGAAAGGTGTGCAGGGCAAATGTTTAGTTTCTTCGGCAAGGAGAGAGGCAAATCCTTCAAAACACTTTGTTTAGGGGTTTGGAGTTGATGAAGAGAGGAAAGGAAAGGAGAAAGCTAGTTTGGGAGAAGTTCGGCATGGATCTGGGTAGAAACGACTTGAGCGGCCCTCGCTGAATCGGGCTCATCTGTCTGTACACTTGGATTTAATCTATGAGGCCACCACCGTCGGAAAGCTTACTTCCAGGGCTTCATTTTTCACTCAAGAATCTCTTAAAGCCAAGTCCGGGTGGGGGAGATATGATTGGTTGAAGTTGGGTATCATCCCGGTTGGATCGAATCTGCGCGGCTTCACGAAAAAGGGCATAACTTTTTGCACAGAAGGAATTTTAATGCAAGGTTTACGCCATTGGAAAGCTAACTTCCGGGGCTTCAATTTGAACACCAACCGGCTGTTTTTTGACCTTACCGGCCATCCACCGGCACTATATTTATCCGACCGGCCAGTATAAATTGCAGGTCGGCAATATATTGTGCCGACCGGCCATTTATTTTGCCGATGACCTCCTTTCATGGCCGATATGCCCCTTTTTCATCCCTCAAGCATGGTGCATGCCAGCTGTGCCAGCTGGGATGCACAGACCCTACTCCACGTGCATATATGTGGCTATTTTGCACCCTTTGCACACCCTTTGGCCCCTTTTCTTGCACCCTTTGCTCAACGCTTCTTGAGGAAGCCTTGACCCCTTATCTTGGCTTCCTCAAGAAGCCTACCAGCTCTCCAAGCTTCTCCAATAAGCCTTGACCTCCCCTTTAAACCCCTTTGACCCTTTGAAGCTTGTCTTAGAAGCTTAGGATTGCCTATATAAGGAAGCGATCCTCCTCCATTGTTTTGGTTCAGCAAAAACCAGACCTAATACATACATATAACATATATATCACCCTCTCTCTCTATATATCTCCCTCTCTCTCTACATTTGGGTGTGTTAGAGTGATCAAACACCCTTGTTCTTGGGCCATTTCTTCATCAACTCATAGCACAAGGCATCCAACGCCCATTCCAGCAGCTTGAGGCTGTTCTCCAGAGCTTAGGAGCACCTAAACTAGGTCCAAGAGGTGCTGGTTCATTGGTCTACAAAGGTGAGTCCTCTTCTTCCCTTTTCTAGCCTATTCTTGCATCATATCTAAGCCATAGTTGCTTGCATCTTTGGGCTCCGACCCAAACTGTAACTCATCATATTTTGAGGTCCTCTTCATGTTTGATTGAGGACCTCTTGCTGTTTGAGGACAGTAGCTGGCACTTGCTTCAATATCCTCCTTGAATGCCATAATCTTGCATAGAATTTTTGGCTTGTGTGCGATCTGTTTTAGAGCCTGATTTAAACTGAAAATAGGCTTATTTTGAGCCCCTCTTCAACATTGAAGAAGGGCTCAACACTGTTTGGGACCTCCATGTTATACTTTCCTTTATATCCTCTCTTTGGTCCCCATTTTTGCATGCTTTGGCAGCCTATCATGCTTCTGTTTTTGGCCTTTTTACAGTTCTGTAAATATGCTTATTTTTGGTCCCTCTTCAATTTTGTAGAAGGGAATTTTTTAGTTTGGGCTTTTTATCTACCACTTGCCTCTTTGGCCACCTTTTGGCCCTTTTTCTTGCACAAAAGCTTAGCCATACCTGTGTTTGTTTTTAGGGTTTTTACAGTTCTGTAAAGTGGCTTATTTTTGGCCCCTCTTCAATGTTTTTGAAGGGCCCTAACCTATTCGGGGTCAGAAGCTGTGAGTTGCTTCATAATCTCATGTTTAGGGCCGTTTTTGTATGCCATTTTAGCCCTATCTTTGCTTGCTGTTTGGCCATGTCATAAACTGTAAAAATGCTTGTCTCAGAGCTGTCTTGCTTCTGCCTTCATGCTCCATGTCCATATTGTGCATGCTTTGTATAGCTGTAAGCCATTTCGGGTGCCAAAAGTCCATGTTTCGGGACTATTCCATGCATCGGGTGTGTTTTCGCCTCATTTCGGGGCTGTTTTCCCCCACATTTCAGTGATGAAATCCCATTGGCATGTTTGCATATCATTTTCCATGCCATTGCATTGCATATGCCATTGCCTCGGTTTGCGTGCTCGTGTGCACGCATTTCGAGGCACTTCATTTTCATCCATCGGCCTCTTATGTGAGTGTGGCTGAGTCTCTCTCTCATGTTAGTATAAGTCCATGTTGCATTCTATATGCCATTGTAGCCATTGCATTGCATATGCCATTGCCTCGATTTGCGTGCCCGTGTGCACGCATTTCGAGGCACTTCATTTTCATCCATTGGCCACTGATGTGGGTGCGGCTGAGGTCCACTCACATTGGTGTAAGTCCACCTTGCATTGTGTATGCCATGTTTCAAAGCGTTGCGCATGTTATGTTGTTAGCATTGTGTATGCCATGTAGTTGCATAGCATGCTTGTATTCTTGTTTGCATACCTAGGTTGCATTGCATTGGCATGCATGCCTTGCCTCTTGATCATGTGATAGAGGTTGGGCTTTAGTTTGTTTGATTGGTTTGCATTTCATTTGACATGAAAGTTGCATACTTGATTCCTTGGGCCATCATGCATGGAAATGCGTGATTGGTGGTCCGAGAATCGAGACACATGCCCCTTTGAGTCATTACCATGATAAGGGACATGAATGGTGCATATATGCCTTGAATTATGCTGCCATGCTTTGCTTTGCACTCTGCTGCTGTCAATTGCAGGTTCTGCAGACATTCCTTGCCGACCGGCAGTATATATTGCCGACCGGCAGTAAACAAGCAGCCGATGGATTCATCTTGTGCCGGTGACTACAACACACTGCCGGTGGCAATTCTACTCAGCCGGTGGCACTCCTCAGTGTCCAAGGAAGCAGTCCTGAGGTTTTGGTAGCCTTCAGAGGAGCAGAGGAAAGAAAACAGAGGCAGCCTATGCATGGCGGCGCATTTCCCGAGGCGGTTTACCTGTTTTCCTAGATTAGTTAATTTGTTAATTAATTAATTAATTTGTGATATTTAATTAGCTTGCGTAGTTAATTAATTTGTAATATTTATTTGGTCCCTCCGAGCGAGGGCATATTTGTAATAAGTGTGCGTGCGTGTGATGTATGCCTTCCAACCCCACTTCTTTCTTCCCTTTTATTTACCTGCTTATGATGGTAGATTAGGGCACATTTATTTTAGCATACCTTATGCTATGCATGCGTGCATTCATGCATTTGTTGACATGCATCAGGCTCGGAACATCATGCTAACTGCATTTGTACTTTAATTTCAAAATTGAATACGTGCATCAATTGATTGCATCTCACATGCCATGCTTAGGTTAGCCGAGCCTACTTCAATTGCATCCCGTATGTGTTGCATTAGTCAATATAACATGAACTAGGACATGCATGTTTGCTAACTAGTTTATTATTTTGGCACGGAGTACTAGGTAAGCTTTTATGCTTTAGCATATCGCATGCGTGTGAGTGTTGCCATGACAGTATGATTACCATGAGGCTAGCTGCTTATGTGATATAACTGCTTGAATGCCTGTGGATGGAGGTTGAATTACCTAAATTGGAATAATGCATTAAAACTGTGAGTTTTAAGCCCACTAGATAGTGGCAAAATCATCTTTTCTAAAAGCCCACTTGAGGGTGGCAAAATCTGCATTTTAGCCTACTTGCGAGTAGCAAACCATTTTCAAAACAAACATGAAATGTTTTGTTCCAATTTGGGTGATTTGGTCTATACTTGTTTGCTGCGCGCACAACATAGCAATTCTAGGCTAATAACCGGATTAAGAACACATAACGTTTTCAAAATTGGATATCACGGTTAGTAGAGGTCGGTCTTCGGACCGGCCGAAAGGGGGTGCTCATAGCTGACCTTCCCCGATCGTACCCAAGCTCCCGAGCCGAGACAACTCCGGTGATGACGGACATGTGGCCTTCGGCACCGAGTCAGGGTTTCCTAAATTCTCCCATTTTAAAACATTTAGGTGGCGACTCTGTATCTGGCAAAGCAGTCCATGTTTGGCACTTCTTTCAAAAAATCTGTTTCTCAAAACGATTTGCCAGATTTGGACTCTTTGGTTCAGATTAAGAACCGTGACACAAATCGAGTCCGAACTGTAGCATGAGGCCTCCGCGGACGTCTACAGTTTCTGGCGACTCCGCTGGGGATATTTAGAGCGCTTGACTCGAACTCGTGATATCCTATTTTGATTTCACTTATGTGTTTCTTTGCATTGCATGTGCATTGGTGCGCCTAGGAACACAGTGTTTGCCATCTGTCATTCCTGAACGGTTTGCCGGAGGCTTGTCTTGTCAAGGCATGTCCATAAGGCTGACCGGCTATGGGCTCTGACAGTATGGGAGCACAAACCCCGGTTTTTACCGGGGCACCCTTTTGACCATTCGACCTAGTGCATATTCGGAATCCATAGTGACCATTCCAAGTTAGGACAGGTTGCTTACCCACTTATAGGTTGTTTGAAACCGTTGTGTGCGTAGTGAAACCCTAGCTCCTGACAAAATAGGACAGGGAAACCCTACCCCAACATAGGGGTGTTTTGGCTCTCACTTCTCTGCTATGTGCTTTAGAGTGCGTCTCTACAGGGAATACGTGTATCAGTTTGCAAGTTTGGGCATCAGGCCTGCGGGCACCAGTTCGGTATTTTGGGATTCAGTTTACCTGAGGGTATCAGTTTACCGGCAGAATTTTGGGCAGAATTTAGTAGAGAGCACAGTCGTTCAGTTATGTGCATACCTGTTCTAGTGAAATCAAGCTGAGATACTGTCTATTTTCTCTTTTGCAAGGTAGTCGTGGAACTATAGCTTCAGAGGGCTCCAATATCCCCCGAGGTTCATTGGATTTGTACTGATAGACTTTGTCAGGTCAGAGACTCAGTTCAAGGATAATCAGGGCTAGAGAAGGCTAGTCAGGCATAGACCACCAGTACAACAGCTACCAGATCAGTGATCTTTGAGCAGTCGGGCTGAGATTCCCGAGCCTATTGCCGACACAGATATACCGGTCACTCAGTTAGATTAGAACAATATGTCGAGTCTGGAAGAGATGGTGCGCCAACTCCAGGATAGTATGAAGGCCATGCAGCAAGACACTGTCCGTCAAGTAGAATTCGCCAAACAACAGGCTGTGGCCATAACCCAACAGGCAGAGACAATTGCCAGATTGGAGCAGCAAACTGGAGTATCTACTTCGCACCAGACTCCTCCCCCACCAAGAGTTCCCATACTCGGGGAGGCAACCCACGTCCAGGAGGATATCGACCTTCCAACGGGGCCAGCTCCGCCCCCGATCTCGCCTCAACTATCCAAAGCACCCACTCCTATCAATCAATCGGATTCTCCCTTCGAGTCCGAGGTGGACCCCATGGCATTAAAAATGAGCAAGCTTGAAAAGCTGTTTAAGAAATCTCAAGGCGTGAAGTCCATCCCAGACATTGGGGACGGATACACTGACGCAGCCGTGACGCTGCCAGACCGGTTTAAGATGCCACAAATTGATCGTTTTGATGGATCTGGGGATCCTATGGTGCACCTACGACTGTTTTTAGACATCCTAAGGCCAATGGGCCTCACTAGACTGCAGAAGCTATCTTTATTTGGCCGGACCCTGTCGGGTGTAGCGGCCACATGGTATGCCAAATTGGAGGATGACGTCAAGAGAAGTTGGGACGAGATGGCTGAGGCCTTCATCCTGCAGTACTCATACAATACGCAAATCGAGATCACGACCCGGGATCTCAAGACAACGAGGCAAGAACCTAAGGAGAACTTTTCAGAATTTGTAGCCAGATGGCGGGCTAAGGCCTCGATGATGACCTTAAGGCCCACGGACAAGGACCAGATTCGGATGATTGTGCGCAATCTTCAGCCGAAGCTAATGCAGAAGATGATTGTACTCCCCTTTCCTACCTTTTCAGATCTACATGAAATGGGGGTACAAATTGAGGATGCTATGAAGCAGGGCCTCATTGACCAGGAGAAGGAGCAGCCTAGGAGGGCGTTTTCCCGCAGTTCGAATGCGACCACCAGTGGTGATGCAGGTTCAAGATCTTCTGAAGCAGACATGGTTACCACCACTGCATCAAAAACGGCCACCTCATTCACCGGTGCGTCCGGAAGTAGCTCACAAAAAACCAAATATCCACCTCGAGTCAAGAGGGTCTTCACTCCGCTTCATATGCCTTTGTCAAAGGCTCTAGAGGTCTTACTCCGGAAAGGACATCTGAAACCGTTGGAACAACGGCCCCTACCCGATCTTATCCCTGCAAAGCATGACCAGACTAAGTACTGTGCGTACCACCAACAAACCGGTCATGAGACCGATAGCTGTTTTCGTCTGCGCCATGATGTACAGGATTTGTTTGACAACAAGGTCATTGCCGCACCAGCTCAGTAAAGTCTATCACCACTGGATCAGTGAACTTGTGGGGGATAATGTGATGTGATCGATGGATGAACCACCTGCAGGCGGTGCTCAGTTTACTCCGGATGTGGTGTATGGCACGCACTGTTTTGAGCATTTGTGAATGCTGGGTTTTGTACATTCTGACTTGGGTATTGGGTCAGTCTTGTCATTTTGTATCGAGTCAGTCTTTTCATACTGAGTCAGTTGGGTCTGTCTTGTTGTGTCAAGTCAGTCTTGTTTTGGTAGAGTCGGGTGATTCCGGGGGTGTTACTTCGGATATCACTATTTTGCTTTGTGTTTGTCCTTTTGAGTCTGTTTCTGCCAGGGAGCCAGTTGTGCCAACAGATTTGAATGAACAGCAGTGATTTTCACACTCTTGTGTTTGCTTCTGCCGTGTGCCAGTTGTGCCAGAAGTATTGAATGGAATGACAGTGCTCTTTGCCTGCCTTTTCTGTGCCTTGAAATCATTGTATCGACCTAAGTTTTTTCAAAACTTTTTTTGAACACTGCGGTGAAAACGAAGAGGAAGGAATTCCTCGGGATTTGCAAAATTTTGATCATTTGAGAGAAAGAGAGGCATGCTACCTTAATGAATGAGATCATGTTTGTTAATGTGAGTACTGAGAAGGATCCTGGCTTGATCCAGATTGGTCCCACACTGTCTTCAGCGCGAGCGATTTGTCGCTTTCTTAAAAACTTTCGAAAAATGTTTTGCGCAGTCCTGTGAAGACTTGTGTGGAATCACTCTTGAGATTGTGCAGCCTAGGATCGCTCTCAGCCTCAAGATTCTGTCCATTTGTTTTTAAACCTCGGACTTAAATTCAGAATGTTCAATGGTCAACCGCCATATGAGGCCTGTGTGGCCAGATTCGAAGCAGCCCTCGGACAAGAGGCAAGAAAGTCAGATTAAGAAGATTAGACCTCATCAGAAGAAGCTTGCAAAGCTAGAACAGAAGTACCCTTCAAACTAGGGGCAAAGATGTCAGACGTGCTCGAAGAGCCGAAGATGAGTCTTCTTGCAAATCAACAGCCACTCTCCTGGATACGGATGGCTTCAAAACCCTAAAACCATTTGGCATGGATTTGCGACACTTTTACCCTTTGAGAGGCTCGCTGGGCCGAAAACCCGGAAGGGCGACCCAGGCAAAAGTTAGAGCAAGAGAAAAATACAAAAAAGGAAAAAATGCAAAGAAAAGAACAAAAAACAAAACAAAAAAAAAAGGAAATGAAACGAAAAGAAAAGAAATGAAAAGAATTGAAAAGAAAAGAAAAACAAAGCTCGCAAGGTCGAAAACCCGCATCGGGCGCCTTGGCAAAAGTTAGAGACTAAAAAGGAGAGGTTAAATACCCGAGTGTACCTTAACCCCGAACTACGTAAGGCTTGATTCCCATGTTTGGGATACGTAGGCAACTTCATTCTGAAGTCCAGCCGTAAAATACTTCAAATTCAACTTGTGTCCATGTGATGGTTCTAGTCATCTTTGTCTTTTCTGTATCCGGGAGTTCGGTTGCAATCATCGCTCTGAGGACTGATTACAATACACTACGGGGCCATTTAGACAAGGGGCAACTTTCCGTTGCCATGTAGCTCTCTTCGAGCAAGGGGGTAATTTTCCTCCAAATCCGAGGTTGTGCGTCTCAAGAGTGGGTTCCGTGCTTGTTAAGCATTGGCCGTTTGCAAAAATAGTTTTTGAGAATTTTTACTGAAGCTGATTACTTTTCTCGAAAATTGTTCCATCTTTTCCAAAAACTGGACCATTTCTTGGACCCAAAAAGGAAAATTTTCAGTGCTCATAGCCTGACTCGCATGATTTCAAATCAAAAATCGAACAAGTATGTTAATCTAACTCTCATATTGGTCAAAATTGTTTTAGTAGAAAACCAAAACAAAAAATGGTCAAAATGATGAACTAGGGGCACAGTTGAGTCAGGCTTCCTGTCTTTCCCCCGCTGTCAATGCATCTGCCAGAAAGGGCACCTGCCAGAAAAGAGCACCTCTGAAGCTGACCGCAAAAGGGCAGAAGGCTCTCACATCCTCCACGCAACGAGGTATCAAGCCAAGTGCGAAGCACGGACGGGAACGGATCAAGATATTCCACTCCTTTGTTTGGACAGATCTAACCACGTCCAAACTCCCCAGCAGGGCATCATCAACCGATGTTAGCTGCAGATTTGCTACACACCCAGTTGTAGCACAACCCCTCTATGGGAGAGACTTACTATTGTGAACAAGAGTCTGGTAAAATACCAGGGGCAAGAGCCCACAATTTCCAGCTTATCGATCAACCACCCAGGGGAGGGATGAAAAACGAGAGATTAAAGAATAGAGAGATGTGCGCTGAGAGAAAAAGCGAGAAAAGGGTTTTGAGAGAAAAACCGAGCTTGAGAGCCGAGTGATGTGAGAATCACAAATAAGAAAGGGTGGGAATAATACCCGGTGAAACAGGCTCCCTGTGCACGTCTGTGTGTCGTGTCTTTTGTTTTGTTTGTCTCGATTCTTGCTTTGAGTCGTTCCGAGCGTGTCTCGACGTGTTTAGGTTGCTTACCTTTTGTTTTCCGTTGTTGAGTCTTTCTCGCTGTGTTCAGTCGTAGGCTCAATACCTGGTCGAAAACTCATCTCTCAATTTCAAAAATAAATCGTTTTGTGCTCAGAGTGCTGTTCCATCCTTCACGTTTGTGCAAAACAAGATTCTTTTTTCCATAAAACTGCAGGGTCCACCCCCGATAAGTGTGAACGGTGAAACTAGGACCTATCTGAAGCTATGAAGGTTCCAGACTGCAAAGCAAAGACAAAAGAGCGAAAATCGAAGTATCTGAGTTTGTGTCAACTTCAGAAAATTCCGTGATTGTACTCCGGACGTACCTCTTCAGGGCCTTGTCAATGCTCCGAAATATGAGTGTACCTCTACCTCAGGCGCAAGATCAATCCTGCTTCAAGGTTATACACTCTTCCACTTACATTGTTATGCACCCACTTCACTTGCATTGTAATGCATTATACCTATCAAGTTTCTTCCTCAGTCATGCACGATATTGTATGCACGGTTCATTCAAAGAAGTTCCGTTTTAAGGTCATTCACTTTTGTGTATCAATCACACACACTCACTTTAGTGTATCAATCACACTTCATTTGCCTTAGTGTATCAATCACACTTCACTCGCTTTGAGTATCTATCACCCACATTCTCATTTAGTGTATCAATCACACTCTCTTCACTTAGTGTATCAATCACATTTCTTTTATTTTGTGCATCTATCACACACATTCTCATTTTGTGTATCTATCACGCACATATTCGCTTTTGTGTATCTATTGCACTCTCACTCAGTGTATCAATCACACTTCTTTCATTTTGTGTATCTATCACACACATTCTCGTTTTCTGTATCACACTTTCAGTGTATCAATCACACTTCATTGATTTAGTATATCAATCATACTTGTTCACTAAGTGCATCTATCACACTTCGTGTTCACCTTTAGTGTATCAATCACACTCTGTTCACTAAGTGCATCTATCACACTTTGTGTTCATTTTCAGTATATCAATCATACTTTGTTCACACTATGCATCTATCACACTTTGTGTTCACTTTTAGTGTATCAATCACACTCTGTTCACATAGTGCATCTATCACACTTTGTGTTCATTTTCAGTATATCAATCATACTTTGTTCACACTGTGCATCTATCACACTTTGTGTTCACTTTTAGTGTATCAATCACACTCTGTTCACATAGTGCATCTATCACACTTTGTGTTCATTTTCAGTATATCAATCATACTTTGTTCACACTGTGCATCTATCACACTTTGTGTTCACTTTTAGTGTATCAATCACACTCTGTTCACATAGTGCATCTATCACACTTTGTGTTCATTTTCAATATATCAATCATACTTTGTTCACACTGTGCATCTATCACACTTCGTGTTCGCTTTCAGTATATCTATCATACTTGTTCACCAGGTGCATCTACCACAGTTTGTGTTCACCTTTTGTGTATCCATCACACTTGTTCACTTAGTGCATCTATCACACTTTGTGCACACCTTTTGTGTATCTATCACACGCTCACACTTTGCCTCATATAGTGTATCCATCACACTAGCTTCACCTTTTATGTATCTATCACACTATGCTCACTTTGTGTATCTATCACACGTTCACTTTGTGTATCCATCACACGCTCCCTTTGTGCATCCACCACACACGGTTGCTTAGTGTATCTATCACATATTTGCTCAGTGTATCCATCACACTTGTTTCGCTTTGTGTATCTATCACACTTTGCTTTGCTTAGCGTATCAATCACACTTTATTCGTGTAAGCATGTCCATCACACTCTCTTCACTATGTGTATCTATCACGCATGTTTGTCCACTTAGTGTATCTATCACGCTTCGTTCACTTTTGTGTATCTAACGCACATGTTCGTGAGAATTGCATAATTCTCTTACATCCTTTCTGCATGAGATGTAGTTTGGTTCATGTCTACTTGCTGGCATAGCATTCGCTTAAAATGTTGCATTTATTTTGCATAATTGCTTCATCACAGCTACATTCGCGCTATTTTGCGCACCTCACTTGTACTTGTTAGTACATTGCATTGTTTTGAGTGCAAACTGGCTTCGCGTGGCGTATAAGTCCAATTATCAAAGTCTTCATGCATATCATTTGCATCCTGCCCCTGAACTACGCTGGTTTGATTCCTTGCAAAAGGATACGTAGGCAGCCTGTGGGCACAACCATTTATTTATCGGTATTTTTTTTGTTTGTCCAAGTCTTCGGCCTTGTCAAAAATGGGTCGTCTCTGGGCTTTGACATTCACTCCCGTCATTGTTATGACTTTCGACTTCTGTCAAAGAGGGGCAACTGTAGACACCCCATTTTTGACCGCCCTTAAGACTTGGGCACCACTGATGTTTTGCTTGGCGGAGAAAGGTGTGCAAGGCAAATGTTTAGTTTCTTCGGCAAGGAGAGAGGCAAATCCTTCAAAACACTTTGTTTAGGGGTTTGGAGTTGATGGAGAGAGGAAAGGAAAGGAGAAAGCTAGTTTGGGAGAAGTTCGGCATGGATCTGGGTAGAAGCGAGTTGAGCGGCCCTCGCTGAATCGGGCTCATCTGTCTGTACACTTGGATTTAATCTATGAGGCCACCACCGTCGGAAAGCTTACTTCCAGGGCTTCATTTTTCACTCAAGAATCTCTTAAAGCCAAGTCCGGGTGGGGGAGATATGATTGGTTGAAGTTGGGTATCATCCCGGTTGGATCGAATCTGCGCGGCTTCACGAAAAAGGGCATAACGTTTTGCACAGAAGGAATTTTAATGCAAGGTTTGCGCCATTGGAAAGCTAACGTCCGGGGCTTCAATTTGAACACCAACCGGCTGTTTTTTGACCTTACCGGCCATCCACCGGCACTATATTTATCCGACCGGCCAGTATAAATTGCAGGTCGGCAATATATTGTGCCGACCGGCCATTTATTTTGCCGATGACCTCCTTTCATGGCCGATATGCCCCTTTTTCATCCCTCAAGCATGGTGCATGCCAGCTGTGCCAGCTGGGATGCACAGACCCTACTCCACGTGCATATATGTGGCTATTTTGCACCCTTTGCACACCCTTTGGCCCCTTTTCTTGCACCCTTTGCTCAAGGCTTCTTGAGGAAGCCTTGACCCCTTATCTTGGCTTCCTCAAGAAGCCTACCAGCTGTCCAAGCTTCTCCAATAAGCCTTGACCTCCCCTTTAAACCCCTTTGACCCTTTGAAGCTTGTCTTAGAAGCTTAGGATTGCCTATATAAGGAAGCGATCCTCCTCCATTGTTTTGGTTCAGCAAAAACCAGACCTAATACATACATATAACATATATATCACCCTCTCTCTCTATATATCTCCCTCTCTCTCTACATTTGGGTGTGTTAGAGTGATCAAACACCCTTGTTCTTGGGCCATTTCTTCATCAACTCATAGCACAAGGCATCCAACGCCCATTCTAGCAGCTTGAGGCTGTTCTCCAGAGCTTAGGAGCACCTAAACTTGGTCCAAGAGGTGCTGGTTCATTGGTCTACAAAGGTGAGTCCTCTTCTTCCCTTTTCTAGCCTATTCTTGCATCATATCTAAGCCATAGTTGCTTGCATCTTTGGGCTCCGACCCAAACTGTAACTCATCATATTTTGAGGTCCTCTTCATGTTTGATTGAGGACCTCTTGCTGTTTGAGGACAGTAGCTTGCACTTGCTTCAATATCCTCCTTGAATGCCATAATCTTGCATAGAATTTTTGGCTTGTGTGCGATCTGTTTTAGAGCCTGATTTAAACTGAAAATAGGCTTATTTTGAGCCCCTCTTCAACATTGAAGAAGGGCTCAACACTGTTTGGGACCTCCATGTTATACTTTCCTTTATATCCTCTCTTTGGTCCCCATTTTTGCATGCTTTGGCAGCCTATCATGCTTCTGTTTTTGGCCTTTTTACAGTTCTGTAAATATACTTATTTTTGGTCCCTCTTCAATTTTGTAGAAGGGAATTTTTTAGTTTGGGCTTTTTATCTACCACTTGCCTCTTTGGCCACCTTTTGGCCCTTTTTCTTGCACAAAAGCTTAGCCATACCTGTGTTTGTTTTTAGGGTTTTTACAGTTCTGTAAAGTGGCTTATTTTTGGCCCCTCTTCAATGTTGTTGAAGGGCCCTAACCTATTCGGGGTCAGCAGCTGTGAGTTGCTTCATAATCTCATGTTTATGGCCGTTTTTGTATGCCATTTTAGCCCTATCTTTGCTTGCTGTTTGGCCATGTCATAAACTGTAAAAATGCTTGTCTCAAAGCTGTCTTGCTTCTGCCTTCGGGACTATTCCATGCATCGGGTGTGTTTTCGCCTCATTTCGGGGCTGTTTTCCCCCACATTTCAGTGCTGAAATCCCATTGGCATGTTTGCATATAATTTTCCATGCCATTGCATTGCATATGCCATTGCCTCGGTTTGCGTGCCCGTGTGCACGCATTTCGAGGCACTTCATTTTCATCCATCGGCCTCTTATGTGAGTGTGGCTGAGTCTCTCTCTCATGTTAGTATAAGTCCATGTTGCATTCTATATGCCATTTTAGCCATTGCATTGCATATGCCATTGCCTCTATTTGCGTGCCCGTGTGCACGCATTTCGAGGCACTTCATTTTCATCCATTGGCCACTGATGTGGGTGTGGCTGAGGTCCACTCACATTGGTGTAAGTCCACCTTGCATTGTGTATGCCATGTTTCAAAGCGTTGCGCATGTTATGTTGTTAGCATTGTGTATGCCATGTAGTTGCATAGCATGCTTGTATTCTTGTTTGCATACCTAGGTTGCATTGCATTGGCATGCATGCCTTGCCTCTTGATCATGTGATAGAGGTTGGGCTTTAGTTTGTTTGATTGGTTTGCATTTCATTTGACATGAAAGTTGCATACTTGATTCCTTGGACCATCATGCATGGAAATGCGTGATTGGTGGTCCGAGAATCGAGGCACATGCCCCTTTGAGTCATTACCATGATAAGGGACATGAATGGTGCATATATGCCTTGAATTGTGCTGCCATGCTTTGCTTTGCACTCTGCTGCTGTCAATTGCAGGTTCTGCAGACATTCCTTGCCGACCGGCAGTAAACAAGCAGCCGATGGATTCATCTTGTGCCGGTGACTACAACACACTGCCGGTGGCAATTCTACTCAGCCGGTGGCACTCCTCAGTGTCCAAGGAAGCAGTCCTGAGGTTTTGGTAGCCTTCAGAGGAGCAGAGGAAAGAAAACAGAGGCAGCCTATGCATGGCGGCGCATTTCCCGAGGCGGTTTACCTGTTTTCCTAGATTAGTTAATTTGTTAATTAATTAATTAATTTGTGATATTTAATTAGCTTGCGTAGTTAATTAATTTGTAATATTTATTTGGTCCCTCTGAGCGAGGGCATATTTGTAATAAGTGTGCGTGCGTGTGATGTATGCCTTCCAACCCCACTTCTTTCTTCCCTTTTATTTACCTGCTTATGATGGTAGATTAGGGCACATTTATTTTAGCATACCTTATGCTATGCATGCGTGCATTCATGCATTTGTTGACATGCATCAGGCTCGGAACATCATGCTAACTGCATTTGTACTTTAATTTCAAAATTGAATACGTGCATCAATTGATTGCATCTCACATGCCATGCTTAGGTTAGCCGAGCCTACTTCAATTGCATCCCGTATGTGTTGCATTAGTCAATATAACATGAACTAGGACATGCATGTTTGCTAACTAGTTTATTATTTTGGCACGGAGTACTAGGTAAGCTTTTATGCTTTAGCATATCGCATGCGTGTGAGTGTTGCCATGACAGTATGATTACCATGAGGCTAGCTGCTTATGTGATATAACTGCTTGAATGCCTGTGGATGGAGGTTGAATTACCTAAATTGGAATAATGCATTAAAACTGTGAGTTTTAAGCCCACTAGATAGTGGCAAAATCATCTTTTCTAAAAGCCCACTTGAGGGTGGCAAAATCTGCATTTTAGCCTACTTGCGAGTAGCAAACCATTTTCAAAACAAACATGAAATGTTTTGTTCCAATTTGGGTGATTTGGTCTATACTTGTTTGCTGCGCGCACAACATAGCAATTCTAGGCTAATAACCGGATTAAGAACACATAACGTTTTCAAAATTGGATATCACGGTTAGTAGAGGCCGGTCTTCGGACCGGGCGAAAGGGGGTGCTCATAGCTGACCTTCCCCGATCGTACCCAAGCTCCCGAGCCGAGACAACTCCGGTGATGACGGACATGTGGCCTTCGGCACCGAGTCAGGGTTTCCTAAATTCTCCCATTTTAAAACATTTAGGTGGCGACTCTGTATCTGGCAAAGCAGTCCATGTTTGGCACTTCTTTCAAAAAATCTGTTTCTCAAAACGATTTGCCAGATTTGGACTCTTTGGTTCAGATTAAGAACCGTGACACAAATCGAGTCCGAACTGTAGCATGAGGCCTCCGCGGACGTCTACACCCTTCTTGTGCTCAAACGTTGGTCTGATGTCTGCAAAACTACTGGGAGTGTGTATTCTGTGCTCGAGCGAAGCTTCTTACACTCGAGCGGAACAACTTATTGTGTCTGGCCACTCGAGCGACACATCTTGCGCTCGAGCGGACTGTGTGTATATAAGTTCGTAAAAGTCACTTTTTCATCTCTTTCTATCTAAACTTTCTAAAAATCCTAAGTTGAGACTCTCTCTCTCTCTCTCTCTCTCTAAAGCTCACATTCTCTCTACAAATATACCAAGATCTACCCGTTTCTCCACCCCACTCCCTACGTAAAAAAGGTAGAGCTCACCTAGAGCTTCGTTTTCATCCAAATAGAGTTGGGTTTCAACTTCATCCAAGTTTCACTCATGCTTATCTCGTCTTCTAACTTTGAGGTAGAGATTTTCTACACTCTTTTATGATTTTTAACTTAGCTATTTGTTTTTCATAAACAATCTTGTGGTTTTAGAGGATTTTGAACAAACCTAGGGTTTGGTTTAAATCAAAAGAGGGGTTTTCAAAGGGATGTATGGAAAATGGTTGTGGAAGTGGAAATGAGATTGAGTTGTGATAAAATTATTGATTTTGATACTTGGATTGGATTTTAGAAGAAAAAAGGGTTTGCCTTAAATGTTTCAAATATTTATTTTGTATAAATAAATAGAATTAATGTTGGAAATGTGAAATTTGATGGATATTGATATGAATGGTGGAGTTGGATATGTATTATCACTCACCTTGAAATTTGGAAAGTTTATCCATATTGGAGACTTTTATAGCTGTTTAGAAATATCTGTTTTGGGCTATCAGTGGAGGATTGTTATGATTGTTGTAGAAATTGCATGAGGATTAAGTGAATTAAAACAAATTTCTCATCCATGTGCATTAAACATTGTTGCTCATTCAATACATTGCATATGTATATGAATTTGAGAAAAAATGGGTGAATGTTGGAAAGAAGTGTGTATCACTAAATTAAGTTGGCCTGTATGTCCAGAGTGAAAGTTCCAAAAAACGCGCGTATACATGGGTGTCAATTCCCGCGGACAAAATATCCGTAAAATGGCAATAGTAGCGCTTGTATAGGCTACATTTACATGGGTGTCGTTTGACGATTTTCTGCGAACAAAATATCCATGAAAGGTTGTACCGGGTTAAGATTTCTCTCTTATTTTCTATTGTAAAAGACATGATTTGAGAATTGTGATATAAACTGAGCTGGACATGGTTTTTGAGAAAGAAATGTAAAAATTTTTGGACTTAATCATTGCATATGCATTTCACCCTTATACATTTGTTAAGATTCATATATTGTGTTGGATTATTTCTACTGGGCTTTAGCTCACCCTATATGGGAAAACCATTTTCAGGTGCTGGTGATATATCTCCACCAAGGACTTAGCTTGGAAGGACTGTGAAGCTAAAGACTCAGTGTTGTATTTTATTATTATTATTATTATTATTATTATTATTATTATTTAATTTGGTACAAGCCTAGAGCTTTATATGTATTGAGTTAAAGACTCATTTTTTATGTATCTAAGCATTGGCTTGGAAAGGTGTAAGCCTTTAGGGCATATGATTATCTGTTCAGCTTTCATTTCTTTTTCTCAATTTTGTAACACATGTAGATTCAAAATGTACTGTTATTGAATGTATATCGCATGTGTCACCTTTTGTGTATCAAACTCTGATTAATGAAAGCTTATAATTCATATATGTTGCCACTTGTCGATTGTTATGAGATGGGTACATTCTATTTATTTCAAAGCGTTACAGAGGACCATCGCTCAAGCACAAAAAGACCGCTTGAGCTAACATCGCTTGAGCGCAAGAAGGACCGCTTGAGCCAACACCGCTCGAGCGCAAAGAAGACCGCTCAAGCGAAGAATGCTATCTCCCGGTATCTGTACAAACCTGCAAAAGTACTAGAAGTTCATAAAGACCGCTCGAGCGAAGAGGCAAAATTCTGGGTAACAATCGTTTTGAAAAAAAAGCTACTAGCCTAGTCCAAACGCAACCAAGACACTCCAATAACGAAACTCAATGAGGAATGAGAAGAAATAAAACATGAACAACCACATAAGACAATGAAACCCGGATCCAAAATATCAAATGGGTCGATTCTAAACCAGAATCGCTATACATATCCCCAAAAATTATTTTCAAAATATGCCATATCTCCACTATACACAAGTCTCCAAAATGCTAGATAGCTCCTATCCCTGTTTCAGTTAAAAGGATTTTAAAGGTATGCTCAACATCTCTTTTTTTTTTTTTTTTATTTGAAACCTGCAACATAAACTAAAACCTGCAAAGCAAAATAACTAGTACAATAGAACGAGCAATTCAACCATCCCTAAAAAAAAAAAAAAAAAATTACGATAAATTAAAGTGCAATAAAATAAAAGGAAGTATAAAATTACGTCCGGGTATTCACAAACTACCATTGGCAACTTAACACGAGTCCCGTTACTCTCACTATCCAAGAGAGTAGCAAGAAGACCGCCAAGCTCGTTTCTACTATAAGGGTCAAATACTGGCGATAAGGCCTGATCGACCCTATCCTCCACAAAGTGGCTCTGAATCTGAGTGAGCCTGTTGGTGGCTCTGAATCTGCCTCGACCCTGATGCGCCAGATGCACCTCCCAACTATAGGCAAGCTCTCTTCATGTGCCCTGATTGACCGCATTGATAGCAAGTGGGCCCCTACCCCCTACTCTGAGACTGACTCTGAGATCGGTTAGGTGGTGGTGGTGGCAACATCTACTGTCCTCCTCCCTTCTGTGGACATGCAAAAGCCTTGTGACCTAGTTAGCCACATTTGAAGCAAGAAAACCCACTCGATGCACTCTTCCCTGGGCCCGCACTAGGCAAGGGAAAGGTAGATCTAGACTGTTGTGGTTGAGACTACGATGAAAAGGGGTTTCTACTCTTCTTGTTGGGCCTATAGTCCCCTTGTGACCCTTGGCCCCTAGACCTTAAACTCCGAAGTCTCTCCTCCTCGGCCTCCACAGTAATTTCCACATGCGCGGCCACCTCCACATGACGATCATAATTTTGAATCATGTTCCCGGCAACCTTGAACAAGATCTTAGGTCTCCACTTCTTCTTGAACTCAATGCAACGGCGCTTTTCCATCGTTACCAACTCCGGTGCAAACCGGGACAAACTAGAAAAGGCCGCTTCAAACTCGACCATGGATATATTGAGTTGCTTAAGGTCCTGGAACTCCTGCCTCAACCTCTCCCTAGTAGTGGGAGGTAGATACTTGTCTTGGAAAGCCACTATAAACGCTTCCGATGTCGGTTCTATTCGGCCCTTGGCATACTTCCACTATTGGCCTGCGTCCCCCTTAAGGTAGCAACTCGCAAGAGTCGCTCTAAGCTCACTATCTTCGATGTGAAGCATCTCAAATGTCTTCACTGTCTATTCGAGCCATTCATCCTCTTTCTTAGGCTCGGGGCCACCATGGAACTCATCTGGCTTGGCCCACAAAAACTCCCTCGTGAGGAAACTCGCCCTCGCCTCTACAGCATTCTCCCTAGCTTGGTTCTCCACCCTTAGGATGTTCATAGACTCCCTCAAGGCCCCCGCCATTCCTCTGGCTAGGGCCCCCATTGCGGCTGGACCCGCTTGCCCCACTTGCTCGGCCATATTAGCTTGTCCCAACCCCTCCTCTTGCACCGGAACCCCTTGGACCGGTACTTCATGCACACCCCGGCGACCCCTACCACGCCTTCTACCTCTAACACCACGAGTTTGACCCCTTCCTGACATCCTAATTAAGGAACAAGATAGATAATTTAGCACATAATTCCAAATGTGCTCACAACTTGCCTCACATGTTAAACTACAACAATTATATATATTCTACCACACAAACAATTCAATTCACTCCACATAAGCACTTAGTCACGTAAGCACATACAGATTAATCTTTTGTGATGAGATTCATCCCACGAAAAACCAAGAATTCTTAGCAGAACGAGTATTGATCAGATACCCTTTTAATAAGACCTCAAGGAATTTGATAGGCGCAAATAACATCCCGAAAGTCCAATCTCATACCCATATAGTCACATAAGCATGTTATCACGTAATCACGAAAAACAAAACATTTCCTAATCATGCGAAATGAACCCATTGTGGCAAAACAACCACTTCCCACGAGCCCCAGGTATTCAAACCCAGTAGCTCTGATACCAAATTGTAAAGCCCTGAAATATTCCAACATAAATTTAATACATCAACCCACGTCCACTAAACAATAATAATGATACTCCAATCTTTGCACCATTAATCAACAAGGTTTATATAAAAGTCCCACATGCGAATTATACATTCAATGATATAGAAATACATGAATCTATAGCATGTAGAGCATCACGTCCCAAAAATAATAAAATGCCCTCATGGGTTTACAATTTCTAAGGCTCAAGCCTAGTTACACAAAAATGGCCTCTCGGACCCATACATGAATAACCCTTGGCTAGCAAAATAAATCACAACAAAATAGAGTCATATACTCTTCACAAAATATATCTACGCTCTCAACTCGGCGGGATCACTACATCTTTTCCTGCACCAAATCCCATAGGGGTGAGCACAAAGCCTAGTAGAAAATTCTTACAAAGTATATACAGTTATGCAAATTTCCAATGTTAAATGCAAATGCCGATGTTTAAATACAAATGCCAATGCAATACCATTTAAAGAGAATTTCATTTACATGCTCTTTTGAAAATCACCATGTTTCAATAATAACTTGGAATCTTAATAATTTTGAAAACTTCCAATTTTATTCAATAGGGGCGGTAAATATGACTCAGGTAATCCCTAGGTTGGTGTTTGCAAGTAGGCTCAACAAGAACTACCAAAAATCCCACTTTACCGATTGCTAATAGGAACGGAAGTGGTACCCCCTCCGTGCGTGTTTTCGGTCTTTCACCACGGACACTCAGCCCAACTTAATCAGTTTCATCTACACCTCCTATCTGGACTTACCACCGTATTTACCCCAAAACAATTCAATAATATCATTTCACATTATTCATTTCTCAAAGTAAATGATTTCAAATCTCAACTCAACACTTGCAACAATAGATGCTAGAAATGTCTATACAACATGCCAAAGCTAAATAAAAATATTGTAATAATCAATTAAATGAGTATGCAGTGCCATAATTGTCCACTTTCAACATAATATCAACAATATACAATAATGATCAAATTTCCTCTTTCTCCTTGCAATGCCATTCCACAAATAGCCCAAAGTTTGCTACCAATTATCACTAATACAACAACATGTCCACAATCCATGTACTTCCATCATTTTCATCATTTCAAACGATTGCAAAATTTAAACAACAATCTCCAATCTCAACAATTTTCATGAGCAGAGAAGCCCAACATCACTATATATATGCATTTGTAATTAAACAAGGAAAACCTCCGCTTACCAACATGAGTTTATATATATATATATATAATATCACCCATAAAACTCTCATCTTCTTTTATTCAAGAAACCCCCGTAAAATTCTAGGTTTTCCTCTTTACAAACAACACAGACACACACACACACACACACACACACACACACCAAACACTTGAAAGGGGCCCTCAAGAACACATCCGTTTCTTACCTAAAACAATTTCAACCCTCAAGGTGCTATCTTAAAAGGATTTAAGATTTTTGAAACTCACTTTTGAAAATCTCTACATTTTGAGCCATAAAATCAAAACCAACATAATAGCTTCAAGAGAACCTTTAAACCAACATCAATAATGCAAAACATGTATATATAACTCAAGAAGTCCCTACCTCAAGGTTTGATGAAGAAAAAGAGATGAAACCCTAGAAACCAAAGATGCTAAAGCCCAATCTCCACTATACACAATGAAGCTCTTAAGGAGTTCTTCCGCTTTGATGAAGGAACTAGGGTTAGAAATGCAATAGATCTTGAGAAATCAAGAACTCCAAGTGTTTTGGTGGGTGAAATGTAGAGAGAAGGGAGAGGAGATGATTTTTACAAAGAGAGAGATGAGCCAAAAGTGATACAAACACAGCCCTAGAGAGAAAATAAAATAGAGATTCGGACTGCCCAACATCCCGCAAGTGTGGCATGTGCCCCCGTACGTGCGGCCTTCATCCCCGCACGTGCGGTCATCCCCTCCCGCACCTAGCTCCGCACCTGCATATATTGCAATGTGCTGCCCTAAACCTCCCCTAAATTCTGCACGTGCGGCCCCTCCCTCGCACGTGCAGCCCTATTTCTCCAACCCAAAATTTTTCTCCGCTCAATTCTAGGCACTTCGGACCGGGTCTCGCACTCTTTGGAACAGGTGAAAATCAACACCAAACAAACAAAAATAAGAATTTACTTGAGGAACAACTTTCAAACACCACAAATCTAAAATTAAACAAAGTAGAAAACCTCCCCACCATAGAAAATTTCATCCCCGAAATTTAAACAAAGCAACCAAATTAAAGGGCTCTAGCAATTATGACCATTCTATTAAAATTCCAAATCGCAACATTGACCTTCAACTAATGTTTACCATTCTCATTAACATCATTTCATCAAGACAACAATTGCTTATAATAGACATCTGAAATGAAGCATTTTTAACAAAACATCATTCCTTCACAACATCATGCTTAGATTAACCATACATACAATAACACATGATTAACAATTTTAACACTATTCCTTTCAATACTAGGAAATATTACAACTCAAAACAACTATGCATTTTCAAACAAATTTGGATACTTGGAGCGGACCTCCACCTCCCTTTCCCACGTTGCTTCTTCAACCCCGTGGTGCCTCCACAACACCTTTACTAACGATATGGTTTGCCCCGTAGCACTTGCTCTCGGGTATCTAATATTTGTACCAGTTGCTCTTCGTAAGAGGCGTCTTTATCCACCTCCAAATCAACCCAATCTAGCACATGAGAAGGGTCGGATTCGTAATTCCTAAGCTTTGACACATGAAACACATTGTGAACCCCCGAAAGTTGTGGCGGTAAGGCTAACCGGTATGCCACTTCCCCAATTCTCTCCAATATCTCGAAAGGCCTAATGAACCTCGGAGACAACTTACCACTCTTACCGAACCTCATTAAACCCCGTCTAGGTGTGATCTTAAGGAAAACGCGGTCGCCCACTTCAAAAGATAAAGGTCGTCTCTCCTTATCAGCATAACTTTTCTGTCGGCTTTGGGCTGTAGCTAACCTTTTTTGAATGAGAGCAACTTTCTCGGTTGTCTCCCTAACAATTTTCAAACCCAACAATGGCGCATCCCCCACCTTGGCCCAACAAACTGGTGATCTACAAGGTCTATAGTGATCCCAGTTTTGCCCCGGCCTTCATTGTGTTCCAGACTCGAGTTCCGTGATTGAATATTGTGTCCATGTCTTGTTTTTTTTCCCCCTCTTTGACCCTTTGCATTTGAGTTTTAGAACTTGTTCGGCGAATTTGGAACAGGTTGGTTGTCAGTTGGGTTAGATTGTTGTTGTCCCGATTTTGGCCTCTTCGCTCGAGCGAGCTTTTTGTAATTTGCTTCTTCGCTCGAGCGAGGTTTTTTCCACTTGAGCGAGAATTAGGAGTTCTTGGGTTTCCTTCTAGATGCAGCATTTTTGGGAAAGATGAAGTTATTCACTCGAGCAAGGCATCTTGTGTTCGAGTGAGCCTTGTGTTATTTGTTCCTTCGCACGAGCGAGGCTTCTTGCACTCGAGCGAGGGTGTGCGTCTGTGAAATACCTGAAGGTATGTATTCTATACTCGAGCGAGGTCACTTGTTGTGTCTGGTTGCTCAAGCGACAACTCCTTTGCTCGAGCGAAGATCGCGTATATGTGGGCTTGCCTTTTTTCGCGCCCCCGCCTTTCGAAAAGGGTTTGAAAAGAAGGCCTCACAGTTCGGACTCTACCTACGGTTTTGAATCTAGTCTCACAAGTGCAATGTGAAACTGATAAACACCAAAGAGTCCAATCCGGCAAATCATTTTGGAAAATCAATTTTAAATCAAATAATGTCAAAATTAGACTGCTTTGCCAGATTACAGAGTCACCACCTAAATATTTTGTTTTTGGGAAATTTAGGAAATCCTGACTCGTGCCAAAGGCCACGTGTCCATCATCACCAAAGTTGCCTCGGCTCGGGAACTTGGGTACGAGAGGGGAAGGTCCTGAAATGAGCACCCCCGCTCGCCCGATCAAAGATCGGCCTCTACTA
This sequence comes from Camellia sinensis, assembly GCF_055761805.1. NCBI lineage: Eukaryota > Viridiplantae > Streptophyta > Magnoliopsida > Ericales > Theaceae > Camellia > Camellia sinensis. Next base: position 46,232,252 of record NC_138961.1, read on the forward strand.
ATCATGATATATTGTTTTATAAGCCTCATGTGTTCTTATTTCGGTTATTAGCTAACTTTACTATGTGACACACACAAGCAAGTGTAGACTAAGTTGCAAGACTTGAAACAATTCAATTCATGTTTGTTTTCGAAAATGATTCGAATTTGCCACCCTCAAGTGAGCTTAGAAATGCGGATTTGCCACCTTAAGTGGGCTTAAAACATAATTTGCCACAACAAAGTGAGCTTAAAACGCACATTTGTTGAATTGTTCCAATTCAAACAACAAGCCTTCATCCACAGGCATTCAAGCAGTTTAGCATTTAAGCACATAGCCTCATGGCAAGCATGCAAAACATGGCAATATGGCAATCACACTCATGCAAGTATGCTAAAGTGTAAAACTTACCGAGTACTCCAAACCAAAATAAAAACAAGTTAGAAAAATGAATGATCTTAACTATACAAGATGCCTAATGCAACACATGCAATAATGTAATTAATAGGTGTGGCTACTAATATGGCATACGAAGGAACACTTCGATAGCATGCTTTGAAATACGTATTCAAATAAGTGTATTGAAATAACGATGCAATTTGAATGATGCACCGAGCCTCGGTGCATGCAAGACAAATGAATGGATGCAAACATGCGAGCATAAGGTATGCTAATTGAAAATGTCCCTAATCTAACCATTGAAAGCAATTAAATAAAAGGAAGAAAGGCGTTGGGTTGGAAGACATGCACACACACACACACACTTATTACAACATTGTGCCCTCACGAAGGAGGGTCCGAATGAATAAGAGCTAAGCTACTCCAAGCTAATTAAAACTAATCTAATTAGACTAATTATTACAAACCAATCGAACAACAAGCAAACTTATTACTAATTATTACAACACTTTAATAAACTAGTAAACTAATTAATTAAAATAAGTACGCACTAACTAAACATGCGAGATATTAAACTATGCTGCCTCTGCTCTACCTCGGGAAGTGGAATATGCATATGCTCGGTTCTCACCCCGAAAAGCCCTTCATTATGCTCTCGAGAGGCTCTGTTTGCAAGGTTGACCATACTCTAGAATCTTTCTGCTCCACCTTACCAAAAACTTACTGAGGATTGCACCAATGGCCTGCCGGTCATGGGAGGTTGCTGCCAGCCATCTGCCGGCCAAAAATGTGCCTTGCTGGCCAAGAATAAGGCACTGTCGGCCACTGGTGCTTTGAGTCACCACACTGCAACAGAGCACAAACAGAGGAAAATGAAGGTTTTTCCAGGGGTTAATTTGTACTGTGCCTCTCCTTATCATCTCAAATCCTCAAAGGAGTGGCACACTTGGATCCAAAACCACCAACTAAGCATCTTCGATGCATGATGGTCAAAGAACCAAGGAGTACATTTTCATTGTATGCAAAAACAAGACTCAAGACCACCACCTTATCATGTGTGATCAAAGGCAATGGAGACCAAGGAGATTGGCTCATTTCATCTCTTTGAGTATAAAATACTCCAATCTTCCTTGTGTTCAATATAACGTCCAATTGAACACATGCAATACAACACAACATGCTTATCTTGCTCAAGTTTTACTTGTCACTTTTGTTTACTCATTTTAAGTTACCAACTCATTCTTTAATTGATTTAGTCAAATGGTAAGAGTCCTCTAAAGAGAAAGAAGCATCAACCAAATGATGATGTAAGGCAAGAGAGAGTTCATGCCGTTGGTTAGTAGAAACCCTCAAAAGAGGATTAAAACCATTAAGCATAAACTCTATCTCAAGCTTAAAAGATCCCAAGCTTGAAAAAACTCTCAAAAGAAATTTAAAGAGTGAAACAAATGAGAACATGACAGAGCTATATATGCTGAAATTACATGCAAAATGACACTACAACATGCTTTCAACTCAAAGTAATGATGCTCAAAGCTTTAAAACACCAAGCTATCGAAGGAATTAGCCCTACAACTATGCAATACCAGCCTCAAATGAATTAACCAGCCCAAAATAGAGCCAAAATAGGTCAAAACAATGGCAAAAACATGCTGGACAAAAGCTAAGTTAGGCTAGAAAAACATGCTAACACACAAAGCTATCTAGGCATGCAAACAAGACACATGGAGGGGAGGCTAACCCCTCCTATTTTGAACTTCAAAACATGCTTTTTGCTACTAAAAATCCTCTAAAATTCAATGGTTAAAAGGGCCAAAAAATTTGATTTGAAAGTGTTGGAAGATAGCACAAAAGCTTTAGCAAACTGAGGAACAAAAGGGTGAACCACCCCTAACTCAAAAGGAACCTCAAACCACCATTTTTAAACCATAAAAATAGATATTTTAAGAGGTTAAAACCAGCCTTAAAATAATATGTAAAGATGGAAAAACAAGTATTTAAATAAAGCTCAAAATACAAGTGTTTTACCTCTTGAAGACAAGATGCAATTTAGGCACCAAAACCAAGCCAAACCAAGCTAAAATCCTCTTCTAAAGCTCAAAGAAGGCCTCAAGTAACCTCAACTCAATGGTGATTGTAGACACCCCATTTTTGACCGACCTTAAGACTCAGACATCATCGATTGAGCGCTCGGTGATTGCGCATGTTGTGCTCGTTTCGAGGTTTCGGAGTTTTAACTGAGAGCCTTGCCCCCGGGCCTCTGAACTCTTTATGCTTTGGCTCGGTTTGCAGACCAAGTCTTGTTTTCTCTTCCCGGAGGAAGGGAGAGGTCTTGTAGACCATCTCTTTGTGGTCATAGACCACTTTTCGTGGTCGTAGGCCACTTTTCCCGTTTGGAGACTAGTTTCCGATTTTTGGAGCCTTCGGCCGCGCGCCTTGTCTCGGGACCGCTTAACGTTCTCCATTTGGCATGGTTTTTGAACCACACCTTATTTCCTTGGCCTAGAGGGCCACTTTGGTTTGGGAGACCACTTTTGTGGTCGTAAACCACTTTTGGTGCTTGTCAACTAGTTTTCGAGGCTCCGGGCTGTGCGCTTTGCCTCCCGAACTTTCGTCTTGCATCCGTTTTGGTTTGTTTTTGGTACAAACCTTGTTTTCCTTGTTTGGAAGGTGGTACAGGGGTGGGAGACCAGTTCTTCCCCTTGTAAACCACTTTTCTGAGCCAGCCAATTTTCTGGCCGGGAAACTGGTTTGCTTGATCTTTGGGCCACCTTTTCTGGCCGGCCACCACACCATTGCATTGTTTTCATGCTCTAGACTCTCTCCCACCATGGCCAACTAGTTTTTGTTCCTGGAGAACACTTAAAGTGGTCGGCCGACCACTTTAAGTAGCTAGCCGACCACTTCAAGTGGAGATATTTTTGACACCTTTTTGGAGATATTTTTGGCCAGCTGGCACAGCTGGAGAGCACAAGAACCATCCTCCATACACGTGTATGGAGGGATGGCCTTGAGCCTTAGCTTCTTCAAGAAGCTTGTGCTTTTTCTCTCTATAAGAGGGAGGCTCCTCCACCCTCCTCTAGGTTCAGAAAAATTGAGGCTTCAGAGATAGATATACATTTGTATCTATTCTTCCTTGTTTGCTCTTGTTTTGTGCCTAAAAGTGTCATTTTGTCACACTATTGCACCCAAACACACACTCAAACACCATCCTTTTGGAGCTGAGGTCCCTTGAGGTTGCTTTTGAAGTTTTTGAACTAGTTTTGGTTGGAAAAAGCTGCTGGAGTTTTGGTTTTGAAGGTGGTCTTCAAGGGTGAGCCTTTAACCTCTTAAACCCCTATTCTTGCTTAAGCTTTTGGACCTTTTTGCACATTGTTTTAATCTTAACTCTTAACTATAAAAAGTTCTCAATTTTGGTGCTTAAGATCTTTGTTTAAGGTCACTTTTATGTTTAGGGTTGCTTACCCCCTCTTAGGCCTTGTTTGGCCTTGCTTTTGTGCCTTCTTTGTGAGCTTTGGGATCACCTTGTTTTGGCCTTCCTACCACTGAAATCCAAAGGGATTTCAGTGGTGGGGATGGTGTTTTAAGGTCCCAGAAATGGGAGGGTCATCCCCTCTCCTTGTATCTTCAATACTTCTCTTGAATGCCTCATGTGTGAGCATGTTTGTTAAGCTTGTGTTAGCTTGTTCCTAGCTTGTATTTGGGGTTATTTTGAGATGGAATTCCACTGTTTTTGGTTGTCTTGATCACCTCATGTATGCATAATACACTTGTAATGTAAATCACACAAACTAGTCTTGTATGCTTCTTGAAGTAGCATGTCATTCTAGCTTATGTTGAGTCCATTTCAGCATGTTTTAGGTGATTTTTTTCCATGTCATACCTCTGTTAGGGTTTGGTTTGGTTGGCCTTTGCATGCTCCATGCACTTGTAGTGCAATTCCATGAAATAGCCTAACATGCATCATGCTTTACCATGTCATTCTAGCATGCCTTTGGCTTAACCTTAAGAAGCTTTTGTCCATGTTTTAACATGCTTTAGCTCTGATTTGTGTTGTTTTGACCATGCATGACTTGCTTTGTATAGCCATGGTTCAATCTAGCTTGTTAGCTTTGTGCACCAAGTCCATTAGCATGCTTTCCTTGGCCTATTTGAATGATTTGGCATCATTTATTATGTGATTTCAGTCCATGTTTTATGCTCATGCACTTGCATTTATCACTCATTCAATGCATTGGAGGGTTTGCCCCTTTATGCCTTAACATGAACCATTGCGTATGCCTTCATGCCTTAGCTTGTGAGCCATCATTTCAATGTGTTTTTGGGATTATTTTGCCATGATATAACTCTGATTTTTATTGGTTAAGTCATCCCATGCTTGGTCTTAATAGGTGTAGTGTAATCCACCTTATTCGCCTTGTATGCATCATGCCTTATACCCCTCATGCTAGCTTGTTTTGGCTTCCTTCCATGCATGTTTTAGACTCATTTTGACATGTTCTAGGACTATTTTGGATTTCCTTGGTCACATGCTTCATGCTTTGTATAGCTGTAGTGCAATTGGCCTTACTAGCTTTGTGTTTTGGTAACTCATGCATGCTATCTTTGAGCTATTTGGATGATTTGGCATCATTTAATACTTCATTTCAGAGCATATAGCATGACTATATTCCCACTTCATTCATGCTTTAAGTGCCTTTGAGTGTTGTGCATTGTTGCCTAGTTTGTGGCCTAGCATGTATGCCATCTTGCCTAGGTACTTGAGCCTCCATCTTAGCATGTTTTGGTCTTTGTTTAGACCTAATTAAGCTATGTCCATGGTTGTTTCATGCATATTTGCCATGTATTGCATGCCTCCTTTGTAGTCCTCTTTATTAGCTTTCATGCTTTAGGACCTTTGCATGCTTTACTTGCTTTGTTTGAATGATTTGGCATCATTTCTTACCTCATTTCAGTGCATTTAGTGTTGTTACACTTCCGCATTTGTCACTTCTTGAGCACTCTTGAGAGTTGTGCTTTTAGGCCTACTTGGTTGGCCAATGCATTGTGCATGCATGCTTTGTATTTTGTGCCTTTATTTTGGTGTTATGGCCACTAATTTGGGCATGGCTGAGGTCTATCCATTTTGGTTTAAGTCCATTGAGCATTGTGTATGCCATGTTACATCGCATCGTGCATGTTATGTTATTATTGGCATTGTGCATGCCATGCTCTTGATTTGCATTGAGTATGCCATGATCATATCGCATGGAGTATGCTAGTTAACATTCGCATTGTGTATGCTAGTTGCATTGTATCATATTGCTGCATACTTATGCTGTCTTGCATTGAGTGGGCATGCATTAGCATTGTGCATGTCATTAGCCTTGTCAGGTTGTTCATGTTGCATTGCATGTTTGCATGCTCAAGTCATATTGCATATTTGCATGCTTGTGTTGCATTGCATTTTCGCATATTCCATGTTACATAGCATTGTGCATGCCATGTTATGTGTTGCATTTTGTTTGGAATAGGTGTTAGTCCAAACACGAGAAATGAGGGGCGTTTCATACTTAAAGTGATGAAACGTACCTCAATTCTCGGTCGCCGACGCTTTTGATCATACATGATAGAGTTATAGGCCTTATGTGTTTACTTGTGCATTCATTTCATATTGAATTGTGCAACTTCGCCTCTCGGCCATCATGCATCGAGATGCGCGATTGGTGGCCCGAGGGTCGAGAACCATACTCTCTTGAGCTTATAAAATGATAGGGAGAGTGGTTGTGCACACATATCTTGAAAATACGTTGCCATGCCCTTTCTTGCTCTCTGTTGCAACAAAGTGGACAAATGCAGCAACAACTGGTCGGCCAGCCAAAAAAACTAGCTGGCCGACCACTTTTTCTAGTTTACAATAGCAAAAAGTGGTCGGCCAGTGGCTGGAGAGAGCAACAACTGGTCGACCACCCTCCCACAGGTCCCCAAGATGTGTTAGAAGCTATCTGGAGCTTGGTGCAAGTTTCTGAGAACAAATGAAAACAGAGGCAAGTCGGGGCATTGCGTTGGATTTCCGAACGAAGCGACCGGGCATGCATGAATTCTTCTCGCCTCGAGGCTCCTGTTTTTTATTGCTTTCCTTAGCTGCCATGCTTAGATAGCTAGCTTAGGCTTTTGTTTGTACTTAAATAGTTAATGCTCTTAACTATTCGATTTATGTTGTAATAGCTTAATTAATTAGCTTGTTAGTTAATTAGTTTGGTGATGTAATAATTAGTTTAATTAGCTTAGATTAGCTAGTTAGCTATTCGGTCACTTTGTCGAGAGGGCCAATTGTTGTAATAAGCGTGCGTGTGTGTGATGCATGTCTTCTAACCCCTATTTCTTTCTCTCTTTTACTTAACCGCTTACGATGGTTAGTTTTAGGGCATATTTCATTTAGCATACCTTATGCTTGCATGCATGCATCCATTCATCTGTTTTGCATGCACTGGGCTCGGTGCATCATACAAACCAGCATTGTATTTCAATACACTTACTTGAATACGTGTTCAAACAGCATGTTATCGAGTTGCATTTCACATGACATTCTAGAATAGCCGAGCTTATTTTAGCTGCATTTTTGCATGTGTTGCATTAGCCATTTTAACATAAACTAGGATCATGCATAATTTTTAACTAGTTCTTTATTTTGGCTCGGAGTACACTGTGAGTGTTTACGCTTTAGCATACTGCATGTGTGTTATCAATTACTATGAAAGCATGCTTGCCATGAGGCTAATTGCTTATTTGATATAACTGCCTGAATGCCTATGGGTGAAGGTTGGATTACTTGAATTGGAACAATTCATCGAATCCCGAATTTAGCATACTTGCAAGTAGCAAACTTCAAACCATTTTCAAACAAACGAATATGCAATGTTTTGTTCCAAATTAGGCGATCTAGTCTATACTTGTATGCTGTGCGCATCGCGTAGTAAGATTAGCTAATTAAGCAGAATAAGAGCACATGTGTTTTCGAAAACAAAATATCATGCTTAGTACAGGCCAATATTTGATCGGGCGAGCGGGGGTGCTCATTGCATGACCTTCCCCTCTCGTACCCAAGTTCTCAAGCCGAGGCAACTTTGGTGATGACGGACATGTGGCCTTAGACACGAGTCAGGGTTTCCTAAATCCCCAAAATAAAAGATTTAGGTGGCGACTCTGTATCTGGCAAAGCAGTCCATGTTTGGTACTTCTTTATTAAAATCAATTTTCCAAAACGATTTGTCGGATTTGGACTCTTTGGTGATTTATCAGTCTTGCATTGCATTTTGCGACATTAGATTCAGAACCGTGACATTGAGTCCGAACTGTGGTAGCTCAAAACAAAACGAGATTCGCGCGCGCCCTTATCGAGAGTGCGGATGTCGGAGAGTTCCCAGGAGCGCGTCCACAGTGATCAAGTTTGATCAAGGGTTCATATGCAAGAGTGTACAGAATTTAGGCTATAAGGCACAAAATATCAAGAGAGAGAGAATTCTAAAGAGAGAGAGAATTTTTTTGTCTTCAAAATTTTCTAACCCCTCCACATGCAAGAGAGGGCTTCTATATATAGACAATGCAAAATCCCCTCATAAAGATCCAGCCACACACGTGTTGGAAGATGCTTCAATCTGTGCAAACAGCTAGCACAAAATATCAAAAAATATCTGCTGATACACAGGTGGCCAGCTGACCATCAATGATGACCGGCAGGGCCTCATTGATGGCCGGCAGGGCACATCAATGGCTGCAAGCCAAGAGCCATGGCCGGCAGTGCCCAAGGATGGCCGGCAGGCCATCAACAACATCATGTTAAAAGGTCCTAAACATGGTCCAAAGATGAGACAAAATGGATGCAGGGTTTGGAAAACTCAAACCTGTGGCGTTCCGTCACGGACTTCGAATGCTCGGCGAGCAATCAAACTCATCATCGGATGTACCTGCAAGAACATCCAAGTCTTGAGGACGGTCAAAAATGGGGTGTCTACAGTTGTCCCTCTTTAACAGAACTTAGAGTCACAAAATGATGTGAGTGAATGTCTAAGCCCAGAGGCGACCCATTTTGACAAGGTCGCAAGACTTAACAGACATTCAAGATAACAATATATAGTTGCGCCTGCAGGCTGGGGCAAAATGCAAATGGTATGCACAACGCAAGAACATAACTTATAATCATGCAATGAGGCTGTAATGAAGCATTTAAATGCAAATGTCATGAAAGGAAAATGCCACATTTTAAACAAACCAACGAGGTACAGTAATCTTATGCATGAAAAGAAATAAGTAAATAAACACGCCACACATGAGAATCACTAGTCGAACCGTATTTCATGTAGAAAGGATGTAAGAAAACTATACAAACTTAACTACGCAATGCGCAGGAAAGGCTAAGAGCGATCGTCAGGCGCACCCGAGGTCTCAAACAAGATTCTGACGCGTTGCATGTGAAAGGAAAGAAGGGATGATGTGAACACCGGGACTCGCCCAAATGTTTCTAAAGTGTAACGTCCTAATGCGTTGCACGTGAGAGGAGAAAAAGCAACGAGAACACTGGGATACGCCCACGTGTCTCTAACCGAAAACGTCCTAACGTATCGTACGCGAGAGGAGAAAAGGCAACGAGAACACCGGGACGCGCCAATGTGTCTCTAACCGAAAATGTCCTAACACGTCGCACGTGGAAAAAGAAAGGGCAACGAGAACACCGGGATGCGCCCACGTGTCTCTAACCGAAAGCGTCCTAACATATCGCACGCGAGAGGAGAAAGAGAGTGGTGTAAACACCGAGGGGGTGGTATAAACATCGGAGCACGTCCCAATGTTTCTAACCAAAATAGGATGGTATAAGCATCGGAACACGTCCCAAAAGCTTCTAACCGAAACAGGGTGGTATAAGCATCGGAACACGTCCCAAATGCTTCTAATCGAAACAGGGTGGTATAAGCATCGAAACACGTCCCAAATGCTTCTAATCGAAACAGGGTGGTATAAGTATCAAAACACGTCCCAAATTCTTTTAACCGAAACACGGTGGTATAAGCATCAGAACACGTCCCAAATGCTTCTAATCGAAACGGGGTGGATCAAAGGGCAGGAGCAATCACACCTGGAACTCCTCTTAATGAACCGTACATACAAAATCGTGCATGTAGAGAAAGACACTTAACAAGTGTGATATGATAAGAACGCACGTTCTATGCAAGCTAAACAACCGATATATGAAGGTGACGACATACTCTATGCAAAATTGAAAGCATATTTTATGCATGAGACAAGAGCATTTTCTATGTAAAGTTGAAAACAAGAGCACACTCCGAGCAACACCAAAAGGCATATTCTATGCAACTATGCAAATGCACATTCTATTCAAGATTAGAAAATGCAGCAACCGCAATGGCGAAATGCACGTGCAATGCAACAATAAAATGCAAATTCTATGCAAATGTAGCAAATGCGTGTTCTATGCAAAATCAGAAAATGCACATTCTTATGCAATAACAAAGATACAATCATTTAACCCAACTTTGAGAATAGCTTCCGATTTACCACTTGGAAGAGTTGCAATATGACAAAAATGATACACCTTGTTTGCGTTGATGAGTGACGACCATCGCACACTGGAAATGCAATTCTGACCTTCCGTGAAGCCATTCTGAATCAAACACTGAATAGCCACTGCACTTCTTGGAATCCAAGGACACAAAACCGAGCCAGGGATACTAGGGAGACTTTTGGAAACCTGCCGACCACCAGAGGGAGCTGCCGGCCACCTGCCAGCCATTGGTGTGCCCTGCCGGCCACCAGTGTGCCCCTGCCGGCCATCGATGGCAGATTTGGACAAAATGGACTTTTCACTCTTGGGTCTTTAAGTACACAACTCCAAACTTCATTTCCCCACAAACCCTTGCTCAAAAATCACTTCCCTCTCTCTCTAGGTGCTCCTTCTCTCTAGATCCACGCTTTCTACGCGTTTTCCAACACCCTATACAAACTTTATTCACGAAACCTTCCCAGTTCTCTTCACTTTGAACCGATTGGAATTTGATTTGGACGCCTCTTTCCTCATTTCCACCATTCTAGGCTCATTCCCCTCAAGTTTTTCTCGAGTTCTATACACTTTTCCTGGCTTTGACTTTCTTTGACTTTTGTCTCTCCTAGGGTTGACCTTTTCAAAGTTTTTCCCTTTTCTTCACTTTTCCTCATTTTTTACTCATCTTACACCTATTTCAGATGGCAGATGATGTTCCTCGTGACGAGGCTCTCCCCGAGCTTCCTCCAGTAGATTTAGAGGCAGACTTCGCGGCCGAGCCAGAGGCAGAGCCAAAGCCATTACCGCTGAGCATACGCACCTTTAATCCAGCTAGGTACCATCCTCAGACACACATAGTACCCACCGCATGAGGCATCAAATCCTTTACTAACTTTGCTGAGGACGCACCAAAGGACCTCCTACTGAGAGAGCCAGCGCCTCATTTGTCGGCCATCGTCGTAAAGGTACGAAAACTGCTTTTCTGCAGTACTACCCTTAACTATTTGCATTTCTTGCACTGTTTTGATCTGATCTCATGCACTGCCTTGATCCAACTGTATCTCATACATTACCTTGATCTGATTGCATCTCATGCATTACCACATGATGGGTCCCGCGCCTTCAGAAGCTATGGCACGACAACCGCTCGAGATTGGTACGGTGAGCTCCCAGCTGGAGTTTGCGACATCGTTGATGAGACAGGCTTCGGTATCTTCTGCTCCAGCCTGACTCGGGTTATAGCGAGCTGTCCTTTCTTAGGGGCTCTGGTGGAGAGGTAGTGGGACACTACCAACTCCTTCCATTTTTTCACCACGGGAGAGATGACGATGACCCCTTACGACTTTGCCATGATCACTAGCTTAGGCATAAGGTGTGATCCGATCCCTCTTGACCCTGATATGGGGGAGTGAGAGGCAGCATGGGTAGTGCTGCTTGGGGTACATCCACCGACACTCCGGGCAGGCATGGTCCGGTACAGCTGGTTTGAGGAGCAGTTCAGGGGGACTAAGCCCGAGACGGTCGAAGAGACAAAGCAGTACGCTAGAGGCTTCCTCATGTTCATTTTCGGTACCACCTTGTTTTTAAACATGTGGAATATCGTGGGCTTGTATTTGCTGAGCACCTTGGTAGTGCTCCATCGAGTTCAGTTCTATGATTAGGGCAGAGCCGACCTCACCACTTTGTACGGATATATGAGCTCGACTTCCTGCAGGAGTAGAAGCTTGATTGGAGGCTACTGGCGGGCTAGGGAGGTACACAGCTTAGTCCCTCCCTTTTTTTCGCTTTTTATTTTCTGCTCGGCATTTCTTGCTTTACACTTGTTCAGCACATGTACTTTCTGCTCTGCATTTTCTGTATTTGTTCATGCACTATATGCTTTCTGCTTTGCATTTTCTTTTCTATTCATGCACTGTATTGATCACATATCGTCGCACTTTCCCTGCAGCTATGGGTGTACGCGTACTTCCCGGCTCTCACTCTAGAGCCTGTGGAGGAGGTTCTAGTGACAGTCCCCTTTTCTCGAGTATACGACGGCCAGCTCCGCCGTAGGACCAGGGAAAACTTCATGTTTTTTCGCTAGTATTTTGATGTGGTTGCGGCGCATAAAGTAACCCAAAACAAAGTCATCTTACTTTTTAACCATTTTAACTCACATAATAACAACCGACAGCAACTAATAATCTGTTTACTTTCTCTTTCAAATCACATGGCAGCCTTGGGCCATGATATCGTCAGGGCTCTGAGCCCAATATGATACAGCTCGGGTCATCACCCACCATCACATTCTTTTTGAGGGCCCAGTTTGCCGCACTTGGTTCTTGGGTAAGCGTTTCGCACGCCAGACTTTGGGCTTGTATGCCCCACTCATACCGATGGCACCTCCAGCGTCCATGAGAGCGACACATTGTCTATCTACCGACAAGGTGATCCAGTTCATGGTAGGGTTGGAGGCAGAGTATTTCCGTATAGAGGGCGATTACGCAACCTTCATCCAGACACACCTGATGCCACCTCTGACCAGCGTTCATGGGGGTGAGGGAGTGAGAGCTCCTGCTGTGAGGGTGAGACGCAGAGCGAGTCGGGCAAGCACAGCCCGTGGCAGAGGGACTCCCCATGTAGAGCAGAAGGCTGGTTGGCCAAAGCTTCCGACCGAGCTGACAGGTTGGCGGTACTCCGGAGAGGCTTATCAAATTCTAATCGAGCCTCCATTGGCTGGTCACTGATACGTCAAGGCGCCTGATGCACCTCCAATATGCACTTCATTTTTCATTTCATTTTTCATTCTTGCTTAAATACTCAGACATTCATTCATTCCAGACACTGATCATTCCAAATTGCATTTGCAGACCTCCACAGAGTACGTTGAGGGGTTACTCGAGATGCTGGCCTCATTCGAGGGCATGATCTTGAGGAGGGAGGCGATACTCGGCTTCCATGGCATTGAGGTAAAAAATTTCAATTTTCTTGTATTTTGGTCATCAAATCTATGCTGATATATTGAAACTGGCATTTCAACTGAACACTTCTTCACCCTGCACTGATACACTGCATGTATAGATCACATCTGACACACTGCGTTCTCACATTGTATGTATGTACCTATTCTGCACACCACTCTTGCATCTGATACACATACTGTGGCTGACATACACCAACTGCCTTTTCAGGTCCCACCTTTACCGAAGGCAGTAGCGGCAGCCACAACAGGACCTTCAGTACCTCCTCCAGCAACAAGGAAGAGAGGGAGACAAGCTCCAGCATGTAGCCGAGGTAGAGATAGGGGCATCCGTGATGAGAGTGGCCCTTTAGAGCCCATCCTAGACAATGATGATGACGAGACGAGCGAGGATGAGGAGGCAGCGAGTCTACAGTCAGAGTCATCTGAGGACGGCAGACGCCAACGCTGGCTCAGATTCTACTAGTGGTGAGGCTGCGGAGGTTAAGGAGGGTTCTGATTCAGACTCTGACTCAGTTTCAAACAGTGACGCCGATGGAGACAATGCTACAGAGTCCGCTCCACCGAGGAAGAGGACGAAGAGGGCCTCTCAAGCCTGAGATAGTTGGCCCTGATCTATCTATATTTTGACTTAGTTTCTTTTTGCTAGTAGTGTTGACACTTTGTACAACTCAGACGAGTTTTATTTCTTTAAAAATTTGTACTCTTTTGCAAAAAGTGACCATGATTGGAATGAGAACAGCTTTTGATGAAAAAGTGTTATATTTTTCATTCTGAGCATCGCATAACATCGCACAGCATTAAAAACGAAATTGATCTTGATTGAAAATTGCACATTGTATTGGCACTTTCTTAATTAGGTAATGAACCAACCAACAACTGAAATGACAAACAAAGTAAAACAACACAACAACTCGACAGGCTAATTAACGCAAATACAACTCAATAAGCAAAACAAAACTTGATAACCAACACAAATACAACCCAATAAGAAAAACAAGACAAATACAACTCAATTAAGCATGCTCAAGCCCAAAGGGATTGAAAACAAGACCTTAAAAGACGCGAATAACAGAATACAACTATTTGCATGCAACTGAATCTTCACAAAGGAGAACAGTGGGCATAAAAGGGAAATTGTCGGCCATGAAGTATGGACTGCCAGCCATCTATGTGCCCCTGCCGGCCATTGATGAGCCTCTGTCGGCCATCAATGAGCCTCGCCAACCATCGATGTACACAACCTCCAAAATGTTGACACTTGTCTTCCACTCAGCACCTTATCTTCTACAAAAGTTAGGACTTCGTAGTTTCTTCATTCCATCTCTGTTTTTGCCACAAATGGAGCCATTCTTCACCGAAAAACTCTCAACTTGGATTGCAACTTTAGATGGAAAAAAAAAAGTGAATTTACGGGGTTTCGGGATAAACTCACTATTCCCGCTAAGTCATACCCCGCTACGTTTTCCGTTCCTTCATGCCGTGGCTAGATATTGGAACCCGGTTACACATGTGTTTAACTTCAGGGGGCAAAAGATGTGTCCAACAATTGAAGAGTTCCAAGTTTTGACGGAATCCTAGCGTGACGAGGAGATCTTGCCCCAATCCCGTTTTGGCCACATCCAGGCTTTAGAAAGGATGTATGGGCTCACTTTACACGATGCCCAATCTTTGGTTCACAACAGAGAGTTGGATATTCCCCATTTCATTCACCAATTTTCTGATGTCGGTGACCGTGGCGACCGTCTTTGGCAAGGTTTTCGGTAACATGCCCTTTGCTTGTGTATGTTGGCCCATTTCCTGCGTGCCCCTGGCTTCGGAGGGTCTAGTGTTCGCTTGATCGAAGTAGCTCAAGGCTTGAAAGAGGGCAAGAGCTGCATTGGCTTGACACTAGCCGAAACTTTGATGGGCTTGGATGCTTTCCATCGCCGGGAGACAACCAAGTTCACAAAAAGTCCACTACTCTTGCAAGTAATGTTTCCTACCCTTCTCACATGTGTTTCTCACATCACTCGGCCCTCAAGCTCTGTTTTTCTCTCAAAACCTTTTCTCACTTTTCCCTCCACATACACCTCTCTATTCTTTAATCTCTCTTATTTTTCATCCGTCCCCAGATATGGCTCATGGATAGATTGAAAGTAGTGGACTCTTGTCCTGCACATTCAGCGCACGGCTATTTTTTTCGCCCACGGCTAGTTGACTTCCTAAACGAGGGATGGTGGTGCCACTGGATGTGCTGATGTTGACATTGCTTGGCGTTGTCCCTGGTTTGATTTGCCTTAGATGAGCTACAGCATGTCCCAGCAGCCTGGCATTCAGTTGATCGGTTTGACACACTGTGTCTTCTATTTCCCATTTCGATTCCCGCTTCCAATTTCAGTTGCACCCTTTCTAGCGAATACATAGCTTGGCTTGAAGATGAGGCGCAAACCGGGCCTACTTTAGCATTTAAAGCTTCCACAGCTCTGGGAGGGGACGTAGGAACACCTGACTCATCGATGCCCCAAGTTTATTACTTTGATCTAACTTTCAAGTTTTCCTTTTGAATGTAATAAAAAGCAACTTTGATTTGTATCGAGAGTTAGAGAACTCTGTACTGAAATCAATGAAATTGAAGGTTGTGGGCACTGAAAATTTTCCTTTTGGTCAAAAAATGGTCTAAGTTCTAAAAAGATTAATTTGAACAAAATCAACTTTTATTAAAACTTTTCAAAACCATTTTCAATAAAGATCATAGCTGGACACACCTGAAATCTATCCTTAAGATGTACAATCCCAAATCCAGCAAATGGAAAGTTGCCCCTTGTCTGAACTGCACTGTATTGTAACAAGCTCTCACAGTGAAGACCACAACCGAACTCTTGGATGAAGAAAAGACAAAGATGACCAGAACAATCTCATGGACACAATTGATTTGGAAGTGTTTATGGCTGGACTTCAAAATGAAGTTGCCTATGTATCCCAAAGATGGAAATCAAGCCTTACGTAGTTCAGTTCGGGTTCACTCGAGTATTAACACTCTCCTTTTGTGCTCTAACTTTTGCCAAGGCCGCCCTTTCTGGGTTTTCAACCTTGGGAGCTTAGTTTTTCTTATTTCAAATTTTTTTGTGCTCTAACTTTTACCTAGGTCGCCCTTTCGGGTTTTTGGCCTAGTGAGCCTCTCGAGGGTAGTATTTCTTCAACTTGTCCATGTTGATTGGTTGGGAGAATTCAAGGCCATCTAGGTCTATAAGAATGACAGCTCCACCCGACCAAATAGATTTGATGATATAAGGACCAGTTCAATTAGATCTGAACTTGCCCCTAGGGTCATGGATGGGAGCTCGGTTGTCTTTGAACACCAAATCCCCTTCTTTCAGATTCCTGAACGTAACTTTCTTATTGAAAGCCCTGGCAATCCTACGTTGATAACTTTGAACGTGGTATAGTGCTTTTAGCCTCCTCTTGTCGAACAGCATTAGTTCCTCGAACCTACTCTACTGCCAATCTACTTCTGCTATCTGGCACTCAACCATAACTCGCAGCGACGGAACCTCAACTTCAATCAGCAGAACAACTTCTATTCCATAAACCAGAGAATACGGAGTTTCCCCAGTAGATGTTCAAATTGAAGTCCTGTAGCCCCAAAGAGCAAATGGCAACTTGTCTGGCTAGTCCCTATGGGTTTCCACCATCTTTTGTAGAATGTGTTTGATGTTCTTGTTGGTGGCCTCAATAGCTCCATTGGTTTGCGGCCGATATGTGGATGACTTATGAAAAGCCACGTTGTATTTCTCCAACAAGTCAATCACTTCTTTCTTGATGTGGGAACCATTGTCCGAGATGATCTCATTCGGGACCCCATAACGACAGATGATGTTATTCCTGATGAACTTGGCTACATGTGACGCTTTCAGCACTGACCCACTTTGTAAAATAGTCTATTGCCACTAGGATATACTCATGCCCGTTTGACCCATTCGGAGTAACTACCCCAACAATATCAATTTCCCAAACTGAAAATGGCCATGGTGAAGTCATGTTGTACAGCTTCGACAGCGGGATGTTCATGATATTTGCATGAATCTGATATTTGTGGCATCGCCGAACAAAACCAATACAATCCTCCTCCATGGTTGACCAGTAATAACCCTGTCTGAGAATCTTCCGAGCAAGCATCACTCCACTCATGTGTAATCCACACTCTCCTCCGTGGATGGCCTCCATTAAGCGCTTCGACTCTTCTGCATCAACACACAGCTTGTGCATTCCCAGATGGCCTCGTTTGTATAATTTACCCCCGTAGATGATAAACTAAGCGGCCATTCGCCGTATTGCCCTTTTATCTTTGGCATTTGCCTCTAGTGGATAAGTCTCCTTTTCCAAAAAGTTCCAAATATCATGATACAGGGGTTTTGATCTTGTACTTCATCTATCGCGGAAATCAACTCGTAGACCGGCACATATCTCTGTTCAATAATGATCGGACACATCCGAACTCCCAAAGGGATGTCTATCATGGAAGATAGAGTTGATAAAGCATCAGTGAACTTGTTGTTCTCTCTTAACAAATGCGTGAAGGTTAGCTTCTCAAACCTAGAAATCAGGACGCTCAGGGTTTGGTGATAGATTTTCATCCTTTCTTCTTTAACCTTCCAATCTCCTTTTGCTTGAGGCACAACCAGGTTCAAGTCCCCAATAACGTCCAACTGTTTTGCCCCTAGTTCCAGGGCGGCTTTCAAGCCAGCGATACATGTCTCGTATTCTGTTTCATTGTTTGATACCTTGAACCGGAGTTTGAAAGCTAAAGGTATGTGGGAATTGTCGGGTGCTATCAACAATACCCCTATCCCATAACCGTACTAGTTAGACGCTCTATCAAAGTACATTGTCCAAATCTCTTCCTCAACCTGCAGAATGGCCTCATCTAGGAACAAATACTCTACTACTTCGTCTCCCTCCACTGGGTGGTCGGCTAGGAACTCCACTACCGCTCTCCCCTTTACAGACTTGTGAGTCATATATTTCAAATCAAATTCGGAGAGAAAAAGCAACCAACAAGCTAGCCTACCCGTAAGTGCTGGTTTCTCGAAGAGATATTTGATGGGATCTAATCGCGAAATCAGAATTGTGGAGTGAGCTAATAGGTAGTGCCTCAACTTCCTGGTAGCCCATACCAAGGCCAAGCAAGCCTTCTCCAACGGGATGTAACGGGTCTCATATTCTACCATCTTCTTGCTCAGGTAATAGATGGCTTTCTCCAGTCTATCCTCAGGTTCCTGTGCAAGCATGCAGCCCATTGTCGTGTCGGTTACCGAAAGATACAAAATCAATGGCTTCCTCGACTCCGGCGGTAACAACACGGGTGGGTTCTGTAGATACTGCTTGATCTGCTCAAAAGCAACCTGGCATTGGTCATCCCATTGGAATTTCTTTCCTTTCTTCAGGAGACCAAATAATGGTTCACAAGCCAAGGTTAATTTTGCAATAAACCATCTTATAAATGGCACTTTACCTAAAAAGCCTCGCACCTCCTTTTCTGTCCTTGGTGGTGGCATTTCTAGGATGGCCTTGATTTTGGAATGATCAACCTCAATACCCCTTTGTGTGATCAAGAACCCAGCATCTTCCCTGCTGTGACACCAAAAGTGCATTTCTATGGGTTTAGCCTCAACCGATATTCTCTGATCCGTTGGAAAATTTTCTTCAAGGCGATGTAGTGGCCTTCTCTTTCCTTGGACTTGACAATCATGTCGTCCACATACACCTCAACCTCTTTGTGGATCATACCATGCAAGATCGTGGTTACAGCCTGTTGATAAGTAGCCCCAGCATTTTTCAGACGGAACGGCATCAACCTGTAGCAGTAGGTTCCCCACGGCGTGGTGAAGGCAGTCTTCTCCCTATCCTCGGGTGCCATTAAGATCTAGTCATACCCGGAAAACCCATCCATAAAGGAGAGTAACGCATGGCCTGTGGTGAAGTCCATCAATTCATTAATGTGCAGTACAGGAAAGTCGTCCTTCAGACTAGCTTTGTTCAGATCTCTGAAATCCACACACACCCGAATTCTGCCATCCTTCTTCGGCACCGGAACAATATTGGCCAACCAAGTAAGATACTCAGATACTAGCAAAAACCCTACATCTATCTACTTTGTGACCTCTTCCTTGATTTTCAAAGCCCAATCCGGGCATATTCTCCGAAGCTTCTACTTGATGGGTCGGGCCTCAGGGTCAAGAGGGATCCAATACTATACAATCTCAGGATCGATTCCAGGCATGTCTTCGTAGGACCACACGAAAATATCTTTGAAATCTTTTAATAAAGCGACTAAGCACTTGCGTTCCTCCGAAGACAACGTGAACCCGATCTGGACCAGATGTGGATCCTTCTCAGTACCTAAATCAATTGAAATGATTTCATCGATCAAGGGTTTTACAAACCTCTCCTCCTCTCGATCAATCAAATGTTTCAAAACCTGAAGAATTCCTTCCTCATCATTTTTATCAAAATTTTGAAAGTCATGATCAATGCAATATACAAGTGGCACAAAAAAGTACTCAGAAATAGCAGTGGTACCATTCTCATTCAAAGCTTCCAGCTCATCCAACTCCTTGGTTACAACCAACTCAAAAGAAAAGGAAAATGACGACCTGGACAAAACAACGACATCTGGGTTTTCAACCCCAGGAATACCAGACTCTAACTTAGAAGAACTGGAATCTGATTTTGACTCCACAGACTCTATGGAATCAGATCCTGGTTCACTACCTGATTCAGAACTGCTGGACAAAAAGCCTTCCTTAAACTGCCAAATGAGGGAGGATGCGATAGATGCGTCTAGAATACCACCGGAAGGGTCCACAGCCGATTGATCTCCGATCATGGAAATGGTGAAGTCATCCCCCAAGCTCTCAAGTTTGATCTGAGGATCTGAAAGGAGACAAGCCAGCGCTACTCCTATCTCAAGTTCACTACCATTGGACTCATCCTCTGTACTCTGTTCAGCTTCAGCTGGTAGGTCATTCTGTCCCTCTGTAACTTCATACCCTTGCAGTTGTAGATCAAAGAAGATCTTAAAGCCAGGCAAACACCGTTTCTCATAGTTCAGCCATGGCTCAGAAAAGACGCAAAATGGGAAATCTTCCCTCTCCCAGGGTTCCTTGAATGGGTCTATGCACCAGCTCATGGTGCTTCCCACTTCGCTTTGCCTTGGCTCTTTCTGCCATTTCCTTCTCCTTTCTGACTCAGTCTTCTTTGGTAGGCATGTAACCTAAACCAAAGGTATGAGGGTTATGTGGCACTTCGGCCAACACAGCAACGCCCTTCCGGCCGCTCCTTCCTAATCCCATTCCGGGTACATATTGTAGCTTATTCATGAGGTAGACTGATTGAGCACTAATGTACAACCCCTCATCAATAGCCAAGATATCTTGCACCACCCGGGCCTCAGCCAAGGTGAACCCAAACATGAAAACATCCTTATCGCCGTGCAAAATTTCCCATACTGGTGTAGTGACTTCCGGCGAAAGTTGTATAGAAGAATTCCCAAAAACAATAGCTACCCCTTCCCATGGGGGTACTTCAACATCGAATGTAGAGTGGAAGAGACAGCTTTCACTTTGTGCAGCCATGACCATCCAAGGAGTAAGTTAAAAGTGGCCGAGACATCTAGGACGTGAAACTCAACATCTTGTTGTACCAGGCCAACCTGCGTTCTGATCCGAACTGTCCTCGTCACTTCCTAACTTGTATTGTCATAAGCCCAAATCACCTGGGTCGTTGGTGCAAAATCTGCTAGCTTCAAGCCAATAGCATAGGCCGTGCGCAACAGGCACACATTTATTGCAGACCCGGTATTAACCAAGACGACTAGTATCCACTTCTCTTTACATTCAACAGAGATGTATAGTGGTTTGTTATGCTCAGAGCCCTCAGGCGACAATTTCTTATCTGTAAAGGTCAAAGTCAGCGAAGGCCCTCCCAGGAAGACCAGTCCCACTAACTGCTCAGGGGTTATGTCGATAGAGAGCTTAGCCTTATCCATTACTGATAGGATGGCTTGTCTGTGCACCCGTGAAACCATGAGCAATCCCCAAATGGATATGTCTGCTTGAATCTTCTTTAGCTGCTTCAGTACAGCTTCTTTTTCTAGCAATTTCTCCTTCTATTTTTCTGCCTCCTTATCCTTCCCAGATGTTTCTAGTTGGTCCAAGTGCGGAGGCTTAAAATACCGCCCGTTCCGAGTCATGTGATCGACTTCTTTGGAATACCAAGTATCATCTAGTAGATTTTGTTCCCAATCTTCATCTGTGTAGGCAAGATGCAAATCATCATCTTCCCACCACATTCCTCCGGCAACCGATAAGCAACTGTTCGGTTCCGTTGTAAGCACTCCTACATCCACAACACAGTTAGTCCCCACAGGGCCTTTGGCTTTTCTAGCCTTCTGATCATTCTCAATTCTTTCATGCTAGAACCACTTCAACACGGCCTCCTATTCTGTATCGGCACTACTCAACTCCTGAGCATAATTCTTAGTACCGGTGCTCTCCGACAACTTTCCCTTGTCATCGACCGTTCTGGCTGTTGTAGTAATTCCTGTTTCTAGCTATTCCTGCTTTGGCTGAGACCCCTCATCAACATCCGGTTCATCACTAAGCCACCTCGTATTATCTGCTGATCCATTCATATCAAACCAGTCAATTTGTACACTCCCCAGATCTTGTTCATTGAAGAACTACAGATTACTGATGTCCTCCTCGAGCTCAGCTAAGTCATCCAGTCCCTGGCTTAGTCCATCCTCCCGGATTACATTAACCTCTATTCCCGTCGGCAACTCCACCTCTAATCTAGCCTGATCGATTGGCACAATGTGGCAGCACAGGTTGTATTCCTCTTCAGTTAAGCTTATGGAGCTCTCAGGCATGCTTTCTTCTACCACAGCCACCACCACAGGTTCGGGTTGGGATACGGACGTGCTCATCATGCACAAGTCTGTGCTTTCTGGGATGAACAGCGCCGGCTTAGGTAAGTGGGAGGGGGTGATGTATATACTGGGGTCGTATGGGACGACCAGTGTTTGGGTAAGGTTTATTTGCCGGGGTGGAGGGGTTTGGTTATGTGGTGGGAGAGGATTTGTAGTGACGTTAGGCTTTTGAGGAGGCGTTATCACTTTGTTGTCAATGGGATCCTGAATCTCATGACGTAATCTAAAGCATAGGTCAATATCATGACCATCCTATTGGTGGAAGGCGCAGTATTTGGCCGGGTTGTGCGTAGGAGGGAGGGGATTAGGCAATGGACATGGCTCCAGGGGCTTCAGATGTCCCTTTTTGATCAGGACCCTCAAGGCCGCAAATAGAGACCTGTAGAGTGGGTTGAAAACCCTCTGTCCACGGGGTTGGTGTTTCACGGTTTGTGGGATCATGTCGGATGTACCGGCAAAGGGGGTGGTTGTTTTCAGTGTAGTGGTGACCATACCAACATTAGAGGTTCTTGCAGCTGCATTACTACTCGTAGCCGCATTGGAACTTCGTGTAAAACCCCTCTTGGGCTGCTCTTTCTCAGGGTCTATCGGACCCTATTTCATTGCATCCTCTATCTGCACCCCTATTTCATGGAGGTCAGCAAATATAGGCAAAGGTAAGACTATCATCTTCTGTAGCAGCCTCAGTTGCAGATTACGGATGACCATTCTGATTTGGTCCTTTTCAGTTGGCCGAGTGGTCATCATAGAGGCCTTAGCCCTCTACCGAGTGACGAAATCGAAGAAGCCCTCCTTCAGCTCCTGACGAGTTGCCTCGAGATCAGGAGTTGTGACCTCAATTTAAGTGCTATAGGAGTATTGAGCAATAAAGGCCTCAGTCATCTCATCCCAGTTCCTTTTTACAGAATCCTCAAGTTTAGCATACCAAATGGCTGCGATACCTAACGAGGTCCGACTGAAAAGGGCTAACTTCTGCAATCTAGTTAGGCCCATTGGCCACAAAATGTCTGAAAATAGCCGCAAACAGATCATGGGATCACCCAAACCATCAAAGCGGTCTATATGCCGCATTTTAAACCTATCTGGCAAGGTGACCACTGCATCGGTATAGCCATCCTCTATATCTGGGATCGAATTGACACCCTGAGCTAGTTTGAAAAGTTTCTCAAGCTTGCTCACTTTTAATGCGGTAGGGTCAACCTCAAACTCAAACGGTGCCTCCGTTGGGTAAACCGGTGCTTTGGAAGTCTGGGGTGGAATCAGATCCACTGGGATGTCCGCATTTTCCTGGACATTGGCTGTGGGAGCAAGAGCTCTGGGTACTGGAATGTTTGCAGGATGTGGATGGGATGCAGAAATTGTTCCCTGTTGCAGCTGTTGTTGCTGTAGCCTAGCAATCAACTCAGCCTGCTGGGATACAATTTCTACTTGGTGGGTAGTATCCAACTGTACATTCTCTATAGTCTGTTGAAGTTGGTGCATCATATCCTCTATGTTGACTAAGGGGTGTTGGTCTATCAAAACTGGTGTGTTCTCCCCTTCCGAAGTAGAAGCAGATAACTGGGTTCGACTGAGCACAGGTGAAGTAGTCAGTAGCTGCTGAATTGGCGACTGCTGAACCGGTGAGCTATGTCTGACTCTCCTCCATCTTGTAACCGGGGGTAGCGAAGCAAACACTAGTTGTCCTCTTACAAGATCCCCAGATCGGTAAAGTCGCCTTACTCAAGTCCAAAGTGCTCGGGGGGTAACTGCATCATCTAAAGCAATTTTGAAACACTACCTTGCAAAATGAAAAATAAAGAAAAAGAAACAAAAATCAAAAAACGCACAGCACCTCGGCTGAAACAAAGACAACACACAGTTGAAATCATAAGCTGGACGACTGTACTCAAACACTGATTTCTGCCCCAAATTTTCTGCCTCAAAACTGATGCCCTCAAACTGATACCCATACTTGAAACTGATACATACATTCTTGCAGAGTTTCACTCTAAAAGCACATATCAATCAAGTGAGAGCCAAAACATCCCTATGATGGGGTAGGGTTACCCTGTCCTAATCTCGTCAGGAGCTAGGGGTTCACTACACAAACAAGTGGTTTCATACAATCCTGCATTCGGGTGAACAACCTGTCCTAGTTTGGAATAGTCTCTATGGCTTCCGATATGCAACTAGGCCGATTGGTCAAAGGGGGTACCTCAGCAAGACTACCTAATATACCTCTCACACCTAACACCGAGAAGTGAAAGGAGGATCAAACAGTGCAACGGTAGTCCAGATCCAAGGCTTGTGTTCCCATCGTGGCAGAGCCCGCAACCAGTCAGGCTTATGGCACGCTTTTCCAAGCAAACCTCTGGCAAACCACTTAGCAATAGCAAATGGCAAACACTATGACTTAGGCGCACCGATGCAAATGCAAATGCAAAGAAACACACAAGTGTAAATAAAACAGCATCATGAATACGAGTCAAGTTCTCTAAATCCCCAGTAGAGTCACCAGAAACTGTGGGCTCGCCTTTTTCCACGCCCCTGCCTTTCGAAAAGGGTTTGAAAAAAAGGCCTCACAGTTCGGACTCTACCTATGGTTTTGAATTTAGTCTCACAAATGCAATGTGAAACTGATAAACACCAAAGAGTCCAATCCAGCAAATCATTTTGGAAAATTGATTTTAAATCAAATAATGCCAAAATTGGACTGCTTTGCCAGATTACAGAGTCGCCACCTAAATATTTTATTTTTGAGAAATTTAGGAAACCCTAACTCGTGCCAAAAGCCACGTGTCCGTCATCACCAAAGTTGCCTCGGCTCGGAAACTTGGGTACGAGAGGGAAAGGTCCTTAAATGAGTACCCCCGCTCGCCCAATCAAAGATCGGCCTCTACTAATCATGATATGTTGTTTTATAAACCTCATGTGTTCTTATTCTGGTTATTAGCTAACTTTACTATGTGACGCACACAAGCAAGTATAGACTAAGTTGCAAGACTTGAAACAATTCAACTCATGTTTGTTTTCGAAAATGGTTTGAATTTGCCACCCTCAAGTGGGCTTAAAACATGATTTGCCACAACAAAGTGAGCTTAAAACGAACATTTGTTGAATTGTTCCAATTCAAACAACAAGCCTTCATCCACAGGAATTCAAGCAGTTTAGCATTTAAGCACATAGCCTCATGGCAAGCATGCAAAACATGGCAATATAGCAATCACACTCATAAGTATGCTCAAGCGTAAAACTTACCGAGTACTCCTAGCCAAAACAAAAACTAGTTAGAAAAATGCATGATCCTAACTATACAAGATGCCTAATACAACATATGCAATAATGCAATTAATAGGCTCGACTACTAATATGGCATACGAAGCAACACTTCGATAGCATGCTTTGAAACGCGTATTCAAAGAAGTGTATTGAAATAACGATGCAATTTGAATGATGCGCCGAGCCTCGGTGCATGCAAGACAAATGAATGGATGAAAACATGCGAGCATAAGGTATGCTAATTGAAAATGTTCCTAATCTAACCATCGAAAGCAATTAAATAAAAGGGAGAAAGACGCGGGGTTAGAAGACATGCACACACACACACGCACACTTATTACAACATTGTGCCCTTGCAAAGGAGGGTCCGAATAAATAAGAGCTAAGCTACTCCAAGCTAATTAAAACTAATCTAATTAAACTAATTAGACTAATTACTACAAACTAATTGAATAACTAGTAAACTTATTACTAATTATTACAACACTTTAATAAACTAGTAAACTAATTAATTAAAACAAATACGCACTAACTAAACATGCGAGATATTAAACTATGCTGCCACTACTCTGCCTCGGGAAGTGGAATATGTATATGCTTGGTTCTCGTCCCAAAAAGCCCTTCATTATGCTCTCAAGAGGCTCTATTTGCAGGGTTGACCATACTCTAGAATCTTTCTACTCCACCTTACCAAACACTTGCTGAGGATTGCACAAGTGGCCTGCCGGCCATGGGAGGTTGATGCCGGCCATCTGCCGACCAAAAGTGTGCCTTGCCGGCCAAGAATGAGGCACTGTCGGCCAATGGTGCTCTGAGTCACCACACTGCAACAGAGCACAAACAGAGGAAAATGAAGGTTTTTTCAGGGGTTTATTTGTACTACGCCTCTCCTTATCATCTCAAATCCTCAAAGGAGTGGCACACTTGGATCCAAAACCACCAACCAAGAATCTTCGATGCATAATGGTCAAAGAACCAAGGAGTACAATTTCATTGTATGCAAAAACAAGACTCAAGACCATCACCTTATCATGTGTGATCAAAGGCAATGGAGACTAAGGAGATTGGCTCATTTCATCACTTTGAGTATGAAATACTCCAATCTTCCTTGTGTTCAATATAACGTCCGATTGAACATATGCAATGCAACACAACATGCTTATCTTGCTCAAGTTTTACTTGTCACTTTTGTTTACTCATTTTAAGTAACCAACTCATTCTTTAATTGATTTAGTCCAATGGTGAGAGTCATCTAAAGAGAAAGAAGCGTCAACCAAAGGATGATGTAAGGCAAGAGAGAGTTCATGTCGTTGGTTAGTAGAAACTCTCAAAAGAGGATTAAAACCATTAAGCACAAACTCTATCTCAAGCTTAAAAGACCCCAAGCTTAAAGCAACTCTCAAAAGCAATTTAAAGAGTGAAACAAATGAGAACATGACAGAGCTATATATGCTGAAATTACATGCAAAATGACACTACAACATGCTTTCAACTCGAAGTAATGATGCTCAAAGCTTTAAAACACCAAGCTAATGAAGGAATTAACCCTATAACTATGTAATACTGTAGACACCCCATTTTTGACCGTCCTCAAGACTTGGACGTCATCATTTGAACACTCGATGATCATCAATGCTCGTGTTCATTTTGAGTTCTTGGGGGTCTCGGGTACGTGCCTTGCCTCAAGATCTCTTAAGTTATCTGTTTTGTGCTTGGTTGTGGACCAAGCACTTGGGTTTTTGCCTTTGAGGGCAAGGAATGGCTTGTTGGCCATCCCCACTAGGGGTGTGCGCGGTGCGGGTCGGTGCGGTGCGGTTTGAGAGAAAAATAGAAAATGTATGGCAGGTGGCGGATTGATAAAAGTGTCACTAGAATTTGCCATTTTCCTTGTCAAAAACCAGCGGTTCGGTTGGCAAATAATGACGGATTTGCCTTGGCGGTTCGGGCGGATTGGCGGTTCATAAAAAATATAATTCAAATTACAAAACTTAAATCAAAGAGTAAAAAAAAGATGAGAGATACCGTGATGTTAAGCATCTTGCGAAGCTTTTTTCTGATGCAGCAAGTGTAGCAACAACCTGATAATATCAACAACTATGCCATCAGTTCTTTACAAGCATCTGTGAAAGCTACAATGATCAAATACAATACATAAAATTAATATCATTCAGGGTTTACAATATATTGAAAATGTTTACTGTTGAAAAGTATTTAGATTGAAAAGTGAGTTGATGCAAGTTTGCAACATGGCCAGAAAAAATAAATAAATAAATAAATAATAAATAAAAAAAAAAAAAATTGAAAAGTGAATTGGAATCTAACTTTATTTTGGACTACTGACATCTTGAATTCCCCTAGAGTAGTAATGTAATACTATATTCTAAGGTATAGAACAACAAGCAAACTTAAGTAAAAAGAATTTTTAGAATCTTATAAAACATGATTTAATAGCGGTGCGGGTCGGTGCGGTTTGGAAGAAAAATAGAAACCGACGGATTGATAAAAATGTCACTAGAATTTGCCATTTTTCTTACCAAAAACCAGCGGTTCGATTGGCAAATAATAACGAATTTGCCTTGGCAGTGCGGTTCGGTGCAGTTTTGGCGGTTTCGGCAGGATTATGCACACCCCTAATCCCCACACCTCACCGGCCATGGCTTGAGGCCACCAGCCTTGTTTTCTTGCTACCGGCCAAAGGTGTTGGCCGGTCAGCAATGTTTTTGGTCGGCCGGCCATTGTTTTGATCAATCGGCCACTTTTTCTGGCCGAGACCTTTTCTTGAGGAGGTTTGAACCTTTTGAACCCTTGTTTTAGCTTCTTGAGGAAGCTTGAACCTTTTGAACCCTTGGTTTTAGCTTCTTGAGGAAGCTTGAACCTTTTGAACCCTTGGTTTTAGCTTCTCCAAGAAGCTTGAACCTTTTTAGCTTCTCCAAGAAGCATTGACCCTTTTGCTCTAGCTTCTCCAAGAAGCTTGACCCTTTTGTTTTGGCTTCTTAGAGAAGCTTGATCCCTTTGCTTAGCTTCTTGAGGAAGCTTGACCCCTTTGCTCTAGCTTCCTCAAGAAGCTTGGCCCTTTTGCTACAAGCTTCTAAGAGAAGCTTGGCCCCTTTGCTCCAAGCTTCTTCAAGAAGCTTGGACCTTTGTTCCTCTATAAAAGAAGAGCTCCTCTTCCATTGCAAGGGTTCCAAAAATTTTGGCTAAGGCAAACAATATACATCTCTCTATATCTCTCTATTTTGAGCTCCAAATTGCTTGGTTCTTGGCCCCTTTGCACACCAACTCTTAGCCTAACACCTCCATCATCAACCTAAGCATCTTGGAGGCTATTTTCAGAGGCTAAAGGACTGGTTTTTGGTCCAAGAACCTGCTGGTTTCGCAGCTGTGCATCAAGGGTGAGAAACACCTATTTATTCCCCATTTTTGCATAGACTTTTAGCCTATCTTGCATGCCGTTTTGAGCTTAACTTATAACTGATAAAAGTTTTTTTTTTGCATTCTTTTGAAGTTTGTTTAAGATTACTTTTGTGTTTGGGATTGTTTACCCCCTCTTAGGCCTTGTTTGGCCTCTTTTTTGTGCCTTTTTTGTGAGCTTCGGGACCACCTTGTATTGGCCCTCTGGTGTTTTGAGGTCCTAAGACGGAGAGGGGTGATCCTCTCCTTTGTTGTCTTGTTTACTAGCATATTTGGCCTTCCAAAGGGGCCTATATTTGCACACTTCTTGAGCATGTTTCAGGCCTTTTTCAGTGAGTTTTAGGGCCTGCATAACCCCTTTCTAGAGTTTTTTTTTCCATGTTAGATGTCATTCTTGCATGTGTAGAACAACCCCTTACATGGCCTTCCAAAGGAGCACCTCATTCTAGCATGTATTCGACACATTTCAGTTTGTATTTGGTCATATTTTGTCATGTCATGAATCTGTTTTTGGCTGGTTTAGTGGCCCCTTGAATGCTTCATATACATGTAGTGTAATCCATGCTTACTAGCCTATGTTGCATGTTGTTTTGGCCCTCCATTCTAGCATGTTTTGGCCATAATCCAAACATGTTTTGTTCATATTTTGGGCTGCCTTAGCTCTGGTTTTACGCCTCTTGGTCGATTGGTGCTTGCCATGCATGCTTGTAGTGTAATAGTCATGCTTAGCTTTGAGTTTTGAAGCCTATTGCATGCTTATATCGAGGTGTTTGCATGTTTTAGTATCATTGTGTATGATATTTCAGAGCTTATACTTGTGCCATACTCCCCTATTATCCATGCTTTAAATGTGTTTGAGAGTTGTGCTTGTATGCCCCATTTATGAGCCTTTGCATGAGCTTCATTTAAATGCATTTCGAGCCACCATCTCATATCATTTTGCCACTGTTTTAGGGCTGTATAAGGTCTATTTGGGGTTGGTTCCATCATTTGAACATAGCTTTGCATGACTATAGTGTAATGCACTTCACTAGTCTTTGGTGTTTGAGCCTTCTAGCATGCATAGCATGAGTGTTTGCATACTTCGAAGTCATTTGGAATCATTTAGTATGCCATTTCAGAGCTGGAATGTATGCCATTGTATGCCATGTTTTATCCTTGCATTGCTCTTGGAAAGTTACATTTTGTGCCTTAGGCTTGGAGCCCTTGCATTGTGCATGTTTGCATGAATCTTGGGCCTTGTTCTCATCTCATATGGCCACTGATTTAGGCATGGCTGAGGCTTGTCCATATTAGTTTAAGTCCATCTTTTGCATGTTGCTAAAATGTTGTTACATTGCTTCATGTTTGCATGCTTTGGTTGCATCATGTCTTGCATGCTCATTGTTTGAATATTATCACATGCTTGCATGTTTGCATGTTTGTCCACATGTTCATGTTGCATACTTAGCTCGCATGCTTAGGCTGCATAGCATATCATGCATCTCTTGCCTCTTGATCAAACCATGATAGAGGTTGGAGGCACCTTGTTTGTTTTGTGTGCATTTCATTTGACATTGAAATTGCACACTTTGGCTCCTCGGGCCATCCTGCATTGAAATGCATGATTGGTGGCCCGAGGACCGAGGGCCACACTCCCTTGAGTCCATGACATGATAGGGAGAGTGGTTGTGCACATATTTGCTTTGAAAATGCATTGCCATACTCTGTCTATCCTCTGTTGCTGTCAAATAGGGTCCTGCAGGAACAGATGGCCGGTCGGCCATCTTTAGTGCCGGCCGGCTACCAAAATCCAGCCGATGGCTCCACTTTTGGTCGATGACCATGTTTCCATGGCCGGTGGCTTTTTATCTTGGCCGGTGGCATCCCATTCTGATCAAGGGGTGGTTTAGAAGCAACCTTGGGATTTGTGCAAGTCTCAGAGGCGCATAACAGTGTAAACAGAGGCAATAGTGGCATGGCATTGGGTTTCCGAGCGAAGCCAATCCGAGCATGCATTCATCCCTCTTCCCGAGGCTGTTTTACTGCTTTAGTAGCTTAATTAATTTGTTAATTAGTTAATGGTTTTGTAATATTTAATTAGCTAGGGTAGTTAATTATTTATTCGGTTTGTATTATTATTCGGACCCTCCGAACGAGGGCAATGTTGTAATAATTGTGCGTGCGTGTGTGCATGTCTTCCAACCCCACGTCTTTCTCCCTTTTATTTACCAGCTTTCGATGGTTAGATTAGGGCATGTTTCAATTAGCATACTTATGCTCGCATGTTTGCATCCATTCATTCGTCTTGCATGCACCGGGCTCAGCGCATCATACTAACTGCATTGTATTTCAATTCCAAGTTAAATACATGTATCGATTGTTGCATCTCATATTCCATTCTTAGATCAGCCGAGCCTAGCTTAGTTGCATTTTGCATGTGTTGCATTAGCCATCTTAACATGAACTAGGATCATGCATTGATTACTAACTAGTTTCTATTTTGGCTCGGAGTACTCGGTGAGTGTTTATGCTTTAGCATCCTTGCATGTGTGTGAGTGACTGCCATGATAGCATGCTTACCATGAGGCTATTTGCTTATGTGATATAACTGCCTAAATGCCTGTGGGTGAAGGTTAGATTGCTTGAATTAGGATAATTCATTGAAATCCGTGTTTTAAGCCTACTTGCGAGTAGCAAACTTCAAACCATTTCCAAACAAATGGATATGCGATGCTTTGTTCCAAATTAGGCAATCTAGTCTATACTTTTTTTGTTGTGCGCATCACGTAGTACAGATTAGCTAATTAACCGAAATAAGAACGCATGCGTTTTCAAAAATAAGATGTCATGTTTAGTAGTGGCCGATCTTTGATCGGGCGAGCAGGGGTGCTCATAGCTGACCTTTCCCAATCGTACCCAAGTTCCCGAGCCGAGGCAACTTTGGTGATGATGGACACGTGGCCTTGGGCACAAGTCAGGGTTTCCTAAATTCCCCCAAAATAAAATATTTAAGTGGCGACTCTGTATCTGGAAAAGCAGTCCTAGTTTGGCACTTCTTTCAAAAAATCTGTTTTCAAAAACGATTTGCTGGATATGGACTCTTTGATGATTCATCGGTCTTGCATTGCACTCTGCGAGATTAGATACAAGACTGTGACATTGAGTCCTGAACTGTAGTGAGCCCAATGAACAAAATGGGGTATTCCCTCCCGAGACGTTCGGGGACTTCTACAAATACCAGCCTCAAATGAATTAACCGGCCCAAAACAGAGCCAAAATAGGTCAAAACAATGGCAAAAATATGCTGGACAAAAGCTAAGTTAGGCTAGAAAAATATGCTAACACACAAAGCTATCTAGGCATGCAAACAAGACACAAGGAAGGGTGGCTAACCCCTCCTATTTTGGACTTCAAAACATGCTTTTTGCTACTAAAAATCCTCTAAAAATCAGTGGTTAAAAGGGCCAAAAAAGTTGATTTGAAAGTGTTGGAAGATAGCACAAAAGCTTTAACAAACCGAGGAACAAAAGGGTGAACCACCCCTAACTCAAAAGGAACCTCAAACCACCATCTTTAAACGATAAAAATAGATATTTTAAGAGGTTAAAACCAGCCTTAAAATAGTATGTAAAGATGGAAAAACGAATATTTAAATAAAGCTCAAAATACAAGTGTTTTACCTCTTGAAGACAAGATGCAATTTAGGCACCAAAACCAAGCTAAACCAAGCTAAAATCCTCTTCTAAATCTCAAAGAGGGCCTCAAGTAACCTCAACTCAATGGTGATCAAGTTTGATCAAGGGTTCATATGCAAGAGTGTAGAGAATTTAGGCTATAAAGCACAAAATATCAAGAGAGAGAGAATTCTAGAGAGAGAATTTTTTCGTCTTCAAAATTTTCTAACCCCTCCACATGCAAGAGAGGGCTTCTATATATAGACAATGCAAAATCCCCTCAAAAAGATCCAGCCACACACGTGTTGGAAGATGCTTCAATCTGTGCAAACAGCTAGCACAAAATATCAGAAAATATCTGATGATACACTGGTGGCCGGCCGGCCATCAGTGATGGCCTGCAAGGCCTTATTGATGGCCGGCAGGGCACATCAATGGCCGGCAAGCCAAGAGTGATGGCCAGCAGTGCCCAAGGATGGCCGGCAGGCCATCAATAACATCATGCTGAAAGGACCTAAACATGGTCCAAAGATGAGACAAAATGGATGCAGGGTTTGGAAAACTCAAACCTGTGGCGTTCCGCTGCGGACTTCGAGCGCTCAACGAGCAATCAAACTCATCATCGAATCTACCTGCAAGAACATTCAAGTCTTGAGGACGGTAAAAAATGGAGTGTCTACAGTATATCAGTTCGCAGCAGAACTTTTCTACATCACTTTTTGTATGTCTTTCAGTCAAAACCCTAGCCCAGCTCCTTCTCTCTCTAAAATACTCTCTCTCTCTATAAATACACCTTGATTTGGGGATCTCTCAACCCCAGTCCCTTCATTAAAAAGGTAGAGCACCTTGAGGGCTTTATGTTGATCCGAATAGATCGTGGTGTCGGCTTGTTTGAAGTGTCTCAATCTTCTCCTTTGCTCTCCTAACATTGAGGTAAGGATATTCTAATCTTTTATATGGATTTTAACCTAGGTATTGGTCATTTTGTGTAAATGGTGGAATTTGGGAAGATTTGGGGGAAAACTAGTGTTTGGATTTGAATTTTGAAAGAGGGGTTTCTATATTTGGCTCCATATATGTAGGTGAGGACTTGACTATGATGTTATATGAAAGTAAATGGTGAGATTGGGCCTTGGGGCTGATATTGGGAAAGAGGGAAGGTTTTGCCCTAATTTGTGTTAAAGAACTATTTTGAATAAATAATAAAATTGATGTGGGAAATATGAAATTGGAAGGGTATATAATTGAATGGTGTAGTTGGATTTGTTAAATCACTCACCTATGGAAATTTGATAAATTATCTGTTTGATGGATTGTATATCTATTTTGGGCTATCGGTAGAGGATAGGTATGATTGTTGTAGAAACTACACGAGGATTAGGTGAATTGAAACTAATCATTTGAATTATGTCATTGAATATGACGGTTTGATTAAACTACTGAATATGTGACTTGGTTAGTTATTGTATATGACAACGCTTTTAAATACATTGTATATGTATCACTGTTTGGGAGGAGATAGGAGATGTACTCCATTGTTTGGGAGGAGATAGGGGATGGACTACATTGAAAACTAAGTTAGCGGAGTGTTCAGGGTGAAAGTTCGGAAATCTTATATCTATGGTGTAGACACCCCATTTTTGACCGTCCTCGAGACTTGGTTGTGCTTGCAGGTACACCCAACAACTAGTTCGATTGCTCGCTGAGTACTCGACTGTCGCGGCGGAACGTCACCGGTTCGAGCTTCCCGGACCCTGTATCCTTTCTGCCTTTTTTTTTGGACCTTGACTAGGTCCTTTCAAAGTGACCTTCTTGGTGCACTGTCGGCCATGGCATGGAACTGCCGGCCATTGCCTTGTTCCTGCCGGCCATTGGTGATGCCCTACCGGCCATCAGTGAGCCACTGCCAGCCATTGATGATGGCTGGCACCCCCTGTCTCAGCTGGTTTTCCTCCAGATCTTTTGAGCCAGCTGGTTTTTTGTTTGCTCACCTCCATACACGTGTATGAAGGGATGAAGCCCTTGTAAAGCTTCTTGAAGAAGCTTTGGCTTTGCATTCCTCTATATAAGCAAGAGACCTCCCTCTTTGCCAGGGGTTCTGCAACTTTGGAAGAAAAAACCTCTCTTTCTCTCTATATTGTTTGTGTCTTGTGCTTTGGAGTTAGATTTCCTTGCACTTTTACACTACAACACCTAGATATACACCACCACCATTGGACAAAGCTTCTTAGGAGGTCTTCTTGAGGTCTGAAAGTGAGTTTCTACCCCCTAAAGTTGCTGGTTTCGAAGAGGGTCTTCAAGGGTAAGTATTTTTCCCATTTTTGCACTTTCTTGCACCTTGCTTTATCCCTCTTTGCATATTGATTTAGGCTTTTCTTATAACTGAAAAAAGTCTTGTATTTAAGTCCTTTTTAAGTTTGTTTAAGGTCATTTTGCTGTTAGGGGTGTGTAGCCCTCTTGCATGCTTTGTTTTGCTTTGTTTTAAGCCATATCTTGGAACCTCCGAGCTAGCCTTGGTTTGGTCTTCCTACCACTGAAATCCAGCAGATTTTCAGTGGTAAAGGTGTGGTTTTGAGGTCCTTAATCAGTGGGGGTGGCCCCCTCTCTTTTGGTTCCTTTTTTCTTGCATTTTTGGCCTTCCAAAGGACCATCCTTCTATGTATTTTTGAGGCTTGGTTCAGGCCTATTTTTGTGACTTTTAGGACCTAACTTGGCCCTGTCCATGGCTGGTTTGGTCATATTTTGCATGCATATAGTATGTGTAGTGTAACTCCATCCATAGCACATCAAAGTAGCATGTGTGCTTAGCTTGTGTTGAGTCCATTTCAGTAGATTTTTGGTGATATTTTACCATGCCATGAACCTGTTTTGGGTTGGTTTTGTTACTTCATGCTTGCATGATGCACTTGTAGTGTAAATCTCCTAAACTAGCTTCATATGATCCATGCCATGCCATGTCATTTTAGCTTGTTTGGTTTACATTTCAGCATATTTTTGGTCATCATTTGGCATGTTATGACCCTATCCATAGTTGGTTCGATCATCCTTTGCATGCTCCATATAGGTGTAGAACAAATCTTGTTTACTAGCCATTTGTGCATGATGTTTTGACTCATCATACTAGCATATTTTGGCTTTACTCAAACTTGATTTTATGCTTATTTTGAAGTGTTCTAGGACAGTTTTGGGCTGCCATGGCCATATCACTCGTGCTTTGTATAGCTATAGTGTAAATGCTTAGGCGAGTCTTGGGTTTTGAGGCCCCTACCATGCCATACGTGTGATGTTTGCATGCTTTGCCCTCATTCCATATGCTATTTCAGTCCACGAAATGTTGTCATACACTTGCATTTGACATGCCTTGAATGCTTTATAGAGCTTGTGCTTTATGACTCAAGAATGAGCTTTTGTGCATGCCATTAAGCCTAAGCCTTTGGCTCATCATTTCAGCGCATTTTGGGTCCTATTATACCATGGATGTAACTCTGTTTTATGTTGCCCAAGTCATGCCATGTTTGGTTCCAGTAGGTGTAGTGCATTGCCTCTTTAAAGCCTTGCATGATCCATGTTTTTGGCTTTGTGTTCTAGCCTTTGTTGGCTAGCTTTAAGCTTAGTTTTGGTCTTGTTTGGACCTACCCTAGTACTGTTTTAGGTCCCCTCAGCCCCTTGGGGCTTGCCTTGTATGGCCGTGGCTTAAGTCCCTTTGCTTACCTTGAGCTTTGAGCATCATGACATGCTATGCTTGCATGGTTGATTTGATTTGGCATCACTTTACATGAAATTTCAGAGCTTACCTCATTGTCATACATCCGTGTTTGTTGCTCCTTAAGTGTGCTTAAGAGTTTTCCTCTTTGTGCCTTAATACTTGAGCCACTTGGCATACATGTTTGCCTTGCCATTTCATGCTTTTCATGCCATCAATTCATCACTTACTGATTTGGACCTATTTGAGAGCTGTCCATCTTTGGTGTAAGCCCATCTTACCATGTTGCATACTTGTCCACCTTTGTGTGCCTTGCATGTTTGCATATCCATGTTGCATTTTGCCATGTTGTTCAAGGTTGTCACCTCACATCATGCCTATGTGCTTGTTGCATGTCATTAGCCTTGTTAGGTTATTCACATTACATGTTTGCCATCCTTACGCATTGCATTGTTTGGATTAAGTGTTAATCCGAACACGAGGAATGAGGGGCGTTTCATACTCCGAGTGATGGAACGTGTCTCAATTCTCGGTCGCCGAAGCTCTTGATGATTCATGATAGAGTTCTAGGCTTTACTTGCTTTATTTGTGCATTCATTTTCATATTGATTTGCACAAGTTGGATCATTGGCCATCATGCATCGGGATGCGTGATTGATGGTCGTGGATCCGACTAGGCCTCTCCCTCGATGTTTTGAGGTGATTTGGGGTGGCATAGTGCGTATATACCCTTGGGAGACCCTCTCATTCCTCTATTTTGTGCTTTGTTGCAGTTTGGTGTCACAGCACACCAGTGGCCGGCAGTGCACCACTGATGGCCGGCAGTGTCACACCTTTGGCCGGCAGTGCCCTATTGTTGGCCGACATCTCTCCTTTCATAGCCGGCAGGCCACTGGTGAATTCCCCAGCAGTGTTTTGGTAAGTTACAGCAACAAACACTGGAAGACACCCTGCAAACAGAGCCTCTAAAGAGCAACCGGAAGGCGTTTCGAGGCAAGGAACCGAAGCGAGCATGCATACCCTCCTCTTCTTCAAACAGAGCTGGAGCAATTCTCTTTTACTGCTTACTAGTTAGTTAGCATTTGTTATTTGTAATAATTAATTTGTTAATTAATTAAGTTGTGTAATAATTAGTTGTAACTAGTTATTCATAGGGTTTTGTAATATTTAAGTAGCTTGTTAGCTAGTTAATTAGGCGGCTTGTATTATTTATTCAGACCCTCCGAGCGAGGGCACAATTGTAATAAGTGTGCGTGTGTTTGATGTATGTCTTCCAACCTACGTCTTTCTCCCTTTTATTTACCCGCTTAGGATGGTTAGATTAGGGCATGTTTTAATTAGCATACTTATGCTTGCATGTTTGCATCATTCATCTGTATTGCATGCACCGAGCTCGGCGCATCATACTAACTGCATTGTATTTCAATTCCGAGTTGAATACTTGTTAGTTGTAGCATTTCACATGCCATCCTTAGAATAGCCAAGCCTACTATAGTTGCATTTTGCATGTGTTGCATTAAGCATTTCTGTATATTTAGGATCATGCATGATTTCTAATCAGCTTCTGTTTTGGCTTGGAATACTCGGTAAGTTTTATGCTTTAGCATCCTTGCATGCGTGTGAGTGACTGCCATGATAGCATGCTTACCATGAGGCTATTTGCTTATGTGATATAACTGCCTGAATGCCTGTGGGTGAAGGTTGGGCTACTTGGATTGGAATAATTCATCAATTGTGAGTTTTAAGCCCACTTGAGAGTGGCAAATCATCTTGTTTTCTAAGCCCACCCAAGGGTGGCAAATCCACGTCTTAGCCTACTTGCGTGTAGCACCATCAAACCATTTTCAAATAAACAAACATGAAATGTTTTGTTCCAATTCAGGCAACCCAGTCTATACTTGTATGCTGTGCGCATCACGTAGTAAATCTAGGCTAATAACCGGAATAAGAACGCATAATGTTTTCTAAACTCGATATCGTGGTTAGTAGAGGCCGATCTTTGATCGGGCGAGCGGGGGTGTTCACGAAGTGACATTCCCCAATCGTACCCAAGTTCCCGAGCCGAGACAACTTTGGTGATGACGGACACGTGGCCTTAGGCAACGAGTCAGGGTTTCTTAAATTTTCCAAAATAAAATAATTAGATGGCGACTCTGTATCTGGCAAAGCAGTCCATGTTTGGCACTTCTTTCAAAAAATCTATTTTCAAAAACGATTTGCCGGATTTGGACTCTTTGATTATTCATCGGTCTTGCATTGCACTCTGCGAGATTAGATACAGGACCGTGACATTTGAGTCCGAACTGTAGTGAGCCCAAATGAACAAAACGGGATTTCCCACCCGGGGCATTCGGGGACGTCTACAGTTTCTGGCGACTCTGCTAGGGAGTTAGAAAACTTGACTCGAACTCATGATATCTTGTTTTGATTACACTTATGTGTTTCTTTGCATTGCATGTGCATTGGTGCGCCTAGGACACCGTGTTTGCCGTATGCTATTCCTGAACGGTTTGTCGGAGGCTCGCTTCGAGAAGTGTGCCATAAGGCTGACCGGTTGCGAGCTCTGCCACGACGGGAACACAAACCCCGATTTTACCGGGGCACCCCTTTTGACCATTCGACCTAGTGCATATTCGGTATCCATAGTGACCATTCCAAACTAGGATAGGTTGCTTACCCGTTTATAGGTTGTTTGAAACCGCTGCGTGCGTAGTGAAACCCTAGCTCCTAACAAAATAGGACTGGGAAACCTTACCCCAACATAAGGGTGTTTTGGCTCTCACTTGTTTATTATGTGCTTTTAGAGTGTGTCTCTATACAAATGCATGTATCAGTTTACAAGTTTGGGCATCAGGCCTGCGGGCACCAGTTCAGTATTTTGGGTATCAGGCCTGCGAGCACCAGTTCGATATTTTCAGAATTAGTTATCTGCGAGTATCAGATTCAGCTTCGGGGACCGTGATTTCGGAATAATGATCAGTCTTTGAGAACGGTGTATCAATTGCGTGTTAATTATACCCGACTGTGTGTTGTGTTTATTTATGCTGTTATGCTGTCCGTTTGTCTGCTCGTTTATTCCCTTATTATTGCTTTATTTATCTTTTTGCTAGGTAGTTTAGCACAATTGCTTCAGACCAAGCAGATATTCCCCAAGCACTCTGGACAAGAGGTTGCCGACTCAATCGATCTAAGGATCTGGTCGATGAACAACCAGTGTTCCACTCTCTACCCCCGATTATCTGACGGAGGCCGAGAAGACGCAGTGTATCCAAGCAGAGATTGCCAGATCGGTGGACTTTGAACAGTCAGGTTGAGCTTCCTGAGGTTACTCCAGAGTTAGGCCTTCCGATATTTCAGAGAGATCAGGGCAGTATGGCGGGAACGACAGGACTTGAGGAAATGATGCATCAGATGCAGGACACCATGAGAGCCATGCAGCAGGATGCTGTTCGTCGAGATAAATTTTCCAAACAACAGGCCGAGATCATGGCCCAACAGGCAGAGTTAATTGCCAGGCTGTAACAACAAACCGGGGCATTTGCTTCACACCCAGCTCCTCTTCCACCAAGAGTTTCGCCACTCAGAGAGGTACCAAATGTCCAGGGAGATACGGACATCCCGACGGGGCCGGCTCCGCCCCCGATTCTACCATAGTTATCCAAGGCACCTACGCCTATTAATCAATCGGACTCTCCCTTTGAGTTCGAGGTAGACCACACAGCATTGAAATTGAGCAAGCTCGAGAAGTTGTTCAAGAAATCCCAGGGGGTGAAGTCCATACCAGACATCGAGGACGAATATACCGATGTGGCTGTGATGCTGCCAGATAGGTTCAAAATGCCACAAATCGACCGCTTTGACGGATCCGGGGATCCCATGGTCCATCTTCGGTTGTTCTCAGATATACTGTGACCGATGGGCCTCACCAGACCACAGAAGCTTCACTGTTCGGTCGGACCTTATCAGGGGTGGCCGCTATCTGGTATGCAAAATTAGAAGATGATGTTAAACGAAACTGGGACGAGATGGCCGAGGCTTTCATTGCGCAGTACTCCTATAACACTCAAATCGAGATTACAACCCGTGATCTTGAGACAACAAGGCAGGAGCCTAAGGAGAGCTTTTCGGATTTTGTGGCCCGTTGGAGGGCGAAGGCCTCAATGATGACCCTAAGGCCCACAGATAAAGATCAAATCTAGATGATTGTGCGCAATCTCCAACCAAAACTGATACAGAAAATGATTGTGCTCCCCTTCCCTACCTTTTCAGATTTGCACAAGATGGGGGTACAAATAGAGGATGCTATGAAACAAGGTCTGATTGACCAAGATAGAGAGCAACCCCGAAGAACTTTCAACCGCAACAACAACACAGGCACCAGCAATACCGCAAATGCTAGAGCTTCAGAAGTGAGCATGGTCACCACCCTTCCCCCTCCAAGACCCATGGCAGCTACACCTTTCTTCGGCGCATCCGAAAGCAACACACAAACCACTCGATTCCAACCCAGAGGCCAAAGAACCTTCACCCCACTGTATATGCTCCTGTCCAAGGCTCTAGGGGTATTAATCAGGGAAGGGCACTTGACGCCCCTAGAGCCGTGGCCATTGCCAAAAAAACTTCCCCCTTCCCATAATCCTGCCAAATACTGCGCGTATCACCAATAACATGGTCACGACACTGACCAGTGTTTTAGATTGTGTCATGAGATTCAAGATCTCGTTGACAAGCAGGTGATTGTGCCTCCAGAAAAACCCAATGTCACAACAAACCCTCTCCCACCGCACAACCAAGCTCCACCTCCCAAAAGAATCAACTTTATCCAGACTGGGGTAGTATCTTACGATCCCAGCATATATATTACCCCAACCCACCTACCCAAGCCAGAGGTGCTCCTTCCTGACTGCACTGACTTGTGCATGTTGGACATCTCCAGAGCCCAACCCGAACCATTGGTGGTGGCTGTCGAAGACAGAACGGGGGAGATTCCAAGGGAAAATGGGATTGTCGAGCCAGGATCTGAGGAATCTAAGAGTTTTTTATGCAGTCCG
This sequence comes from Camellia sinensis, assembly GCF_055761805.1. NCBI lineage: Eukaryota > Viridiplantae > Streptophyta > Magnoliopsida > Ericales > Theaceae > Camellia > Camellia sinensis. The sequence goes on from NC_138961.1 coordinate 46,273,177, forward strand.
AGCGACTACATCCTATCAGTGGGCCAAGTTGGGCCGAACTTTGAATCGCCGGCGGGGGCAGAGCTTTGTATGATACAAGGGGATGAATCTGGTCAGAGGATAGATGACCTGGCAGCTGTGGAAGAGGACTTTGCTAACCTCTAATTTTTCAATGAACAAGAGCTAGAGGGCATGGTAGTCAACTAGTCAGATTTTGAGGAGTCAGCAGAGATCACCAGGTGGCTTGATGACCTGCCAGACGTTGTTGACAAAGCTCAGTTGGAACAGAGCCTGGCAGGGGCAAGAATATCAGTTATGGCCGGAAGGGCCGGAAATCAGAATGAATCGCCAGAGAGCGTCGGTGCTAAGAATTTTGCTCAAGGCTTGAGCATTGTGAATGCAGAAATTGTTGAACAGCCAGCTGTACTGACATAGTTGGAACAAGAAAGGTTTGAGGACTCGAAGAGAACCAGGAAAGCTAAGGGCCCTGAGGGGACCGAAAGTGCTGTGTGCACGAGGATAGAGAATGTTGCGAGCATGTGGACAGAGAGTACTGCGGATGCAATTATACCGGAGCCAGACAGGTGTCTGTTGGCTGTCGACGGAATGTGGTGGGAGGACGATGATTTATGTCTTGCCCACACAGATGAGGATTGGGGGAGCAATCTGCCAGATGATACCTGGTATATCGGCAAAGTCGGTCATATGACCAGGAGCGGGCGGTATTTCAAGCCCCCGCACCTAGACCAGCCAGAGGCATCTGGGAAAGATAAGGAGGCGGAGAAGCAGAAAGAGAAGCAACTCGAAGAAGAGGCTGTACTGAAGCAATTGAAAAGGATACAGGCAGACATCTCTATCTGGGGACTGCTTATGGCATCACGAGTGCATCGACAAGCCATCTTATCAGCCATGGACAAGGCCAAGCTCTCAATAGACACCACGCCCGAGCAGCTGGTGGGCCTAGTTTTTCCGGGAGGAGCTACCCCGATGTTGACCTTTTCTGACAAAGAACTGCCACCTGAGGGTGCGAACCATAACAAGCCACTCTACATCTCCGTGGAGTGCAGAAACAAATGGATACCCATGGTGCTTGTCGACACAGGGTCCGTCATCAATGTGTGTCCAGTAAAGACTGCCTATGCAATCGGTTTGAAGATTGCGGACTTTGTGCCAACAGCCCAGGTGATTCGGGCATACGACAACACAAGCAGAGAAGTCATGGGGACAGTGAAAATTCAGACCAAGGTTGGGCCGGGGCAGCATGAAATTGACTTTCACGTCCTAGAGGTTCCCGCCACTTTCAATCTACTCTTGAGGCGGCCATGGCTACATTAAGTGAAGGCAGTTTCTTCTACCTTGCATCAAATGGTGAAATACCCCCATAGAAAGGGAGTAGCCATTGTTTTTGGGAATTCATCGATCCATCCACCGCCGGAAGTATCTACGCCAGTTTTGGAAATTGAGCACAGTATGGAGGATGTGTTCTTATCCAGTTTTACCCTAGCTGAGGCCCGGGTCGTGCAGAACATCTTAGCTGTTAATGAGGGGGTGTATGTCAGTGCTCAATCAGTGTACCTCATGAACAAGCTTCAACACATCCCCGGGATGGGATTGGAAAAGAGTGGCCAGAAGGGCGTCGCAGCATTGGCCGAAGTGCCACACAACCCACATACCTTTGGCTTGGGTTATCTGCCCACCAAAGACGATTGGATAAGGAAAGGCAAGGAGATGGCTGGAAGAGCCAGAGCGAAGCAGACGGGGAAGCCTTTTGAATTAATGCACCGGCCCATCCAGGGTACCCTAAACGGACGCTTCGTCCGGGAGGGAGAGGACTTTCCGTTTTGTGGCTTCCCAGAGCCGTGGCTGAACACGGAGAGGAAGCGCGTGCCAGGCTTTGAGATTTTCTTTGACCTACAGTTATCTGGGGATGACGTTGTCGAAGAGCAGACAAACCCATTAGCTGAGGTTGAGTAGAGCAAGAAAGTGGAGTCTGAGGACGCCGAAAGTGAAATGGGGGTAGTGCTGGCGTGTCTACTTTCAGATCCTCCGATCGAACAGAAGTGCTTGGGGGATAACTTCTCGGTATACGTGATCGGGAATGGAACGGCTGCGGGCCTACCAGCAAACATTTTGGATACATCTATCGCACCTTCTCTCATCTGGCAGTATGAAGAGGGATTTTTGTCAAGCAGCACCGGGTTAGGTAGTGAGCCGGAATCTGATTCCACCGAGTCTGTTGAGTCAGAATCAGGTTCCAGCTCGACTGAGTCTGAGTTCAGTATTCCTGGAGGTGATAACCCGGATACCACAGTCCTGTCCAGGTCGTCTTTTTCTTTCTCTTTTGAGTCTGTTGTAACCGAAGAATCGGACAATTTGGACGTGCTTAATGAGAATGATGTGGCTATGATTTCTGAGTATTTCTCTGTGCCCTTGATTTATTGCTTGAATCAGGACTTTCAAAATTTTGATAAAAACGACGAGGAAGAAATTCCTCCAGTTTTGCAACGCTTAATTGAACAAGAGCAAGAAAGATTTGTTAAACCCTTAATGGATGAAATCACTACTGTGAATGTCAGTACTGAGGAGGACCCACGGCTGGTCCAGATTGGGTCCACGTTGTCTTCGGAGGAACGCGAGCGCTTAGTCGCTTTATTAAACGATTTCAAAGACATTTTCGTGTGGTCCTACGAAGACATGCCTAGAATCGATCCTGAGATCGTATAGCACCGGATCCCTCTTGACCCCGAGGCCCGACCCGTTAAACAAAAACTCAGAAGGATCCGCCCGGACTGGGCTCTCAAGATTAAGGAAGAGGTCACCAAGCAAATCGACGCAGGTTTCCTACTGGTATCTGAATACCCGACTTGGTTGGCCAACATTGTTCCAATGCCGAAGAAGGATGGCAGGATCCGGGTATGCATGGATTTCAAGGACTTAAACAGAGCCAGTCCGAAGGACGACTTCCTCTTGCCGCATATCGATGAGTTAGTGGACTTCACGGCGGGGCATGCTTTGCTTTCGTTCATGGATGACTTCTCAGGCTATAATCAGATAGTGATGGCACCTGAAGACCAGGAAAAGACTGCATTCACCACCCCGTGGGGGACCTACTGCTACAGAGTGATGCCATTTGGGCTGAAGAACGCTGGAGCTACATATCAACGGGCCGCGACCACAATATTGCACGACATGATCCACAAAGAGGTTGAGGTGTATATGGACGACATGATTGTTAAGTCCAAAGAAAGGGAGGGCCACTACACCGCCTTGCAAAAGTTCTTTCAAAAGATCAGAGAATTCCGATTGCGGCTGAATCCTCAGAAGTGTACGTTCGGTGTTATAGCAGGGAAAATGCTGGGGTTCCTCATTACACAGAGAGGTATCGAAGTCGACCCTTCCAAAATCAAGGCCATCTTAGAAATGCCACCACCAAGGACTGAAAAGGAGGTGCGAGGCTTTCTGGGTAAAGTGCAATTCATAAGACGGTTTATCTCAAAATTAACCTTGACTTGTGAACCACTTTTTGGTCTCCTGAAGAAAGGAAAAAAATTTCAATGGGACGGCAGATGCCAAGCTGCTTTTGAACAGGTCAAGGAATATTTACAGAACCCACCCGTGTTGTCACCGCCAGAGCCGGGGAGACCGTTGATATTGTACCTTTCAATAACTGAGACCACAATAGGCTGCATGCTCGCGCAGGAATCAGAGGACAAAGTGGAAAGAGTCATCTACTATCTGAGCAAGAAGATGCTAGAGTATAAGACCCGTTACACGCCATTGGAGAAGGCTTGCTTAGCCTTGGTATGGGCTACCAGGAAGCTGCGGCACTACCTGTTAGCTCACTCCGTAATGTTGGTTTCACGTCTAGATCCCATCAAATATCTCTTTGAGAAACCGGCACTTACGAGTAGGCTAGCTCGTTGGTTGCTGTTGCTTTCCGAATTCGATCTGAAATATGTGACGTGCAAGTCAGTTAAGGGAAGAGCAGTAGCAGAATTCTTAGCTGATCACCCGGTGGAAGAGGGCGAAGCAGTTGAGTACTTATTTCCAGATGAGGCCATTTTGCATATCGACGATGAGTTTTGGACGATGTATTTTGACGGAGCGTCCAACCAGTACGGGTATGGGATAGGAGTGTTGCTGATAGCACCCGACAATTCCCGTATCCCTCTGGCCTTCAAACTCCAGTTCAAAGTCTCGAACAATGAAGCAGAATATGAGGCATGCATTGCCGGTCTAGAAGCAGCTCTGGAACTAGGGGCAAAACGGTTGGACGTCATCGGGGACTCAAATCTCATTGTGTCTTAAGCAAAAGGAGACTGGAAAGTCAAAGAAGAAAAGATGATAATGTATCACCAAACCTTGGATCTGCTGATTCCTCGGTTTGAGAAGCTAAACTTCACTCATTTGCTAAGAGAGAACAATAGGTTCGCAGATTCACTAGCAACTCTATCTTCCATGATAGATATCCTGTTTGGAGTCCGGATGCGTCCAGTCATCATCGACCAGAAATTTATGCCGGCTTACGAGTCAATTGCTGCTATAGATGAGGTTCAGGATGAGAACCCCTGGTATTACGATATTTGGAATTTCTTAGAGAAAGAGTCGTATCCACCAGAGGCAAATGCCAAGGATAAAAGGGCAGTCAGAAGAATGGCCGTTCAGTTCATCATCTGTGGAGGTAAATTATACAAGAGAGGTCATCTGGGAATGCATAAGTTGTGCGTTGAAGCTGAAGAATCAAAACGACTGATGGAGGCCATCCATGGAGGGGAATGCGATGCGCATATGAACGGAGTAATGCTGGCACGGAAAATCCTCAAACAAGGTTACTATTAGTCCACCATGGAGGAGGATTGTATCAGCTTTGTTCGGCGATGCCACAAGTGTCAGATCCATGCAAACCGCATGAATATTCCGCCGTCGAAGCTGTACAATATGACTTCGCCATGGCCATTTTCAGTTTGGGGAATCGATGTGATCGGGGCTGTCACTCCAAAGGGGTCGAATGGGCATGAGTTCATCTTAGTCGCGATAGATTATTTCGTAAAGTGGGTTGAGGCCCAATCCTATGTGGTGTTGAAGGCGTCGCAGGTTGCAAAATTCATCAGAAACAACATCATCTGTCGTTATGGGGTCCCAAACGAAGTCATTTCAGATAATGGTTCCCACTTCAAAAGGAAGTAATTGATTTGTTAGAAAATACAATGTGGCTTTTCATAAGTCATCCACATACCGACCGCAAACCAATGGAGCGGTTGAGGCCGCCAACAAGAACATCAAGCACATATTGCAGAAGATGGTGGAAACCTACCGGGATTAGCCAGACAAGCTGCCGTTTGCTCTGTGGGGGTACCGGACTTCAATTAGAACTTCTACTGGGGCGACTCCGTATTCATTAGTTTATGGGATGGAGGCCGTTCTACCTATTGAGATTGAGCTTCCGTCATTGCAAGTACTGGCCGAGTGTCAGATAGCCGAAGCAGATTGGCAACAGAGCAGATTTGAAGAACTCATGTTTTTTGACGAACGCAGGCTGAAAGCACAGTACCATGTTCAAGGCTATCAGCGCAGAATTGCCAGGGCTTTTAACAAGAAAGTTAAGTCCAGGAATCTAAAAGAAGGAGATTTGGTGCTCAAGGACAACCGAGCTCCCATCCACGACCCTAGGGGCAAGTTCAGACCCAATTGGACTGGTCCCTACATCATCAAGTCCATCTGGTCAGGTGGAGCTGTGGTTCTGATGGACCTAGATGGCCTAGAGTTTTCACAACCGATCAATATGGACAAGTTGAAGAAATATTACCCCTGAGAGGCTCGCTAGGCCGAAAACCCAAAAGGGCGACCTAGGTAAAAGTTAGAGCACAGAAAATTAGAAAATATAAAAACTGAGCTCGCAAGGTTGAAAACCCGCAAAGGGCGGCCTTGGCAAAAGTTAGAGCACAAAAGGAGAGGTTAATACCCGAGTGTACCTTAGCCTGAACTACGTAAGGCTTGATTCCCATCTTTGGGATACGTAAGCAACTTCATCCTGAAGTTCAGCCATAAACTTTTCCCCGATCAACTTAGTCCATTTGATCATCTCGGCCATCTTTGTCTATTCAGTATTCAAGAGTTCGGTTATGATCTCCGGTGCAGCGCTCTTCAGACTAGGGGCAACTTTCCGTTGCTGCGCAGTGCTGCGGTACTATTCAGACTAGGGACAACTTTCCAGTTGCTAGGATCCGAGGTTGTGTATCTCAGTGACAGATTTCAGGCATGTCCAGTTCTGATCCATATCGAAAATGGTTTTGAAAAGTTTTAATAAAAGTTGACTCTGTTCAAAATTAATCTTTTTACAACTTAGACCATTTTTGGACCAAAGCGGAAAATTTTCAGTACCCACAACCTTCAATTTCATTGATTTCAAATACAGAGTTCTCCTGCTCTTGCATACAAATTGAAGTTGCTTTTTATTACAATCATAAAGAAAACTTGAAAGTACGAATAAAGCAATAAATCCGGGGCATAGCTAAGTCAGGTGTTCCTGCGCCCCCTCCCAGAGCTGGTCGAAGCCTCTGATACCAAAGTGGGCCCTTCCTGTGCCTCTTCATTGAGCCAATCCAAGCACTCATCAGACAAAGTGCAACTGAAAGTGGGAGCAAAGGCCAGGAGCTCTCTAGTCCTCCATGCTGTGGCATACCGGGCAAGCTGTGCGCCTCGAACCAGGAATGCAGCAGGATACTCTATCCCCTCTGGCGGGCAAGTCTGATCATGTCCGAATTGGCGTTAGAACTGGAACGGAAAATAGAAGACACAGTGTGTCATGCCAATCAATTGAATCCCAGGTTGACAGGTCATGTTGTAACTCATTGCCGGCAGATTGAGCCAAGGGCAGCGCCAAGCAATGTAGTTTGCAGACAAATTGCACATCCAATTAAACCACCACCTCTCATCAAGGGCATCGACCAGGCGTTGTCGGAAAAAGTAGCCGCGAGCTGAGTATGCGAGGCAAGAATCCACAATCTGTAACTTGTCCATCAACCACACCTGGGGAGGGATTGAAAAATGAGAGAATAAAGAATAGAGAGATGTACGATGAGAGAAAAGTAAGAAAAGGGCTTTGCGAGAAAAACCGAGCCTGAGGGCCGAGTGATGTGAGCAATACATATGTAAGATTAGGTGGGAAACATTACCTGCAGTAGTAGTGGACTCCCCGCAAATCTGGTCGTCTCTCGGTGATAGAAGGCGTCTAAGCCCATCAATGTCTCAGCCAGAGTCATGGCAACGCAGCTCTTGCCCTCCTTCAAGCCTTGGGCAATCTCGATCAACCGGACACTGAATCCTCCAGAGCCTGGGGCAAACAAGAAATGAGATAGCAAGCATAGGCAAAGCGCGTGTCGTCGATGGCCCTGTCGATAATGGTCACCGCGGTCGCCAGCATCAGAAAACTGACAAACCAAGCTTAGGATGTCCAGCTCTCCATCGTGAATCAATGATCGAGCATCATGCAAAGTGAGGCCGCACATTTGTCCTAGAGCTTGGACGTGGCCAAATCGGAGTTGAGGCAAGATTTCCTCGTTACACTCGGATTCCATCAAAGCTTGGAAATCCTCGAAGGTAGGACACATCTCTTGCCCGCTAAAGCTAAAGACATGTGTTACCGGATTCCAAAACCTTGTCGCGGCATGGAGGAAAGGAAGGTGCAGCGGAGTACGGCCCAGCGTGAATAGTGCATTCAAGCTGAAGCCCCGAAAGTTCAACTTTTTCGAGCCATCTAGAGAAGCGATCCAATTTGTGAGGTTTTGGGCAAGGAGTGCTTCCATTTGGTGCAAATTTGAGCTGAAATGAAGAGAATCCCGAAGCTGGAACTCATATAGAAGATAAGGAAGTGAATGGAGGACAGATGTCGTCATTTCAGAGAGTCTGCCATCGATGGCCGGCAATGGCTCATCAGTGGCCGGCAGTGGCACACTGATGGCCGGCAGGGCTCCATTGATGGCCGGCAGTACTTCCCTCTTGCTCATTGGCTCCCTCGCTGAAGACCCAGTTGTTCGTTGCAGTGGAGTCCTATCCCTTGTGTCTTTCAAGGTCTTGTTTTGTCCTGTTGGACTTTGTCGTGTCTCGTTTAAGGCATATTATTTTATTTTTCTGTGTTAGGTTGTAATTATCTTCCTTTCATTTATCGAGTTGTTGCAATTTGCTTATCGAGTTATAACTTGCTAGGCTTTGTTTTGTTTATCGAGTTGTTTTGTTATTAGTCAATTCACGACCTGATTAGTGCAATTTAAGCGTTTGGTTTTCAAAACAAAAAACTTCGATTCCATTTACATTGTTGTGTAAAGTAATGCGATGCAATGCGATGCATGTACAAACAAAACAATTTTTCAACAAAAAGGCTGTTTTCATTCCGTCATAGTTTCTTTTCACAAAAGAGATTGGTTTTAAACCAAATCTGCCTAACGCAGTACAATGTGCAAAACTACTAGTAAAAAAGAAAATAAAACAAAAGAGGATCAGCATCTGAAGTAGCAAAATGTCAGGATCAACGCCAGTGGCCTCAAGTGCGGGAACCCATCCTGGTCCTCTTCCTGGACGAAGGTCCCGGACCTCCACCGTCAGCATCCGACTCTGAATCTGACTGAGGACTCATCACCTCCTCGTCAGACTCATCATCATCAGGGGCAGGCCCTCGTGAACTAGTCCCTCGTCCTGCTCCCTCTGCTGCTTGAGGAGGTGCTGAAGGACCCACCCCTGCTCCTGCTGGAACACCCGATGGGCCTGGCGGCAAGAAAGGAATCTGAAGGAGGGACAATCCACCAAAATGCATTAGTAATCAAAATGTATCAGATGTAAAAAAAAATGATGTACTGTGAATAGTGAATGATTTGCAATGAATGTATGCCGTGAGTGGTGTATGGGAACAATGTATCAGATCAATGCAGTGTGTAAGCCGTACAAATGATGGTGTGTGAAGAAAAGACTTCATGGCACGAAGTGCAGTTTGAGCGAACTTACTAGAATGCTGTAGATACTGAGTAGGTCCATGCTCGTCTGCAACATCCCTATCACTGAAGCCGTCCTCGCCAGAGACTGACGAGTATATTCAATGGGAGCCTGCAAAAATGATTGAAATCATTAGTACTCGGCAGAATATCAAGTGGAATCGGATGACTGTACAAGGGATGACAGTGTAGTATATACCGGAGTCGAGCCATAACCTCCAACAAGCTCGTGACCAGCTGGAGGAGGAGCAAAGGGAACCTGATAGATCTCTCTAGCTCGCCCTCGAAGTGTCATAGTAGCAGGCAGCACTGGCCATCTAGACCCCTGCCTCTCCTCAGGACCTCTCCTCTTACGAGACCTGGTCGCTCCACCTCTGCCCCTTGTAGCTGGAGCCCTCGCTCCCTCTCCTCCTTGGGCACCAGTCAAAGGCGGCATCAGATGTGTCTGAATGAAGGTCGCGTAGTCGCCCTCGGCATGGAAGCAATCTGTCTCCAACCCTACCATGAACTGGATCACCTGGTCGACGGATAACATGTGTGTCTCCCTCATCGATGGTGGAGGCGCCATCGGCACAAATGGGGCGGGTAACCCCAAAGTCTGACGTACAAAGCGCTCACTCAGAAACCAGGCCTGACAGATCGGCCCCTCGAAGAGGATACGGTACTGAGACATAATCTGGGCAATGCAATACCGATCCCGGAGTCCTGACGGAATCACCTCCCATGGTCGCCATGTAATCTGAGAAAGAGAATCAGCAAGATGATCAATCGTCAAATAACTAAGGCAGGTGCATTGGTTTAATTGAAATAATCCTATTGCAGACTTACCTCGCCCGCCGTAACCATGTCAAAGTACTGCCGAAAGAACATGAAGCCCTCCCGAGTCCTACGACGGAGTGAACCGTCATATACATCAGAGAACGGGACCGTCACTGCAGTCTCCTCCACCGGATCTGGAGCAAGTGCTGGGAAGTATGCATATACCCAAAGCTGTTGAACAGATGTGATCAGTACAGCGTATGAACAAGAATGCAGAAAGCAGAATGCAGAATGCAGTACAGTACATAACAGGGGCAGGCCTAGAAAAGCGGACATTAGATCTAGTGTGCAGTGTATGGTGTGCAGTGTGCAGTGTATGGTGTACAAAAAATGCAAAGCAGAAAGCATACAGTGTGATAGTGAGTACGGAAAGTACAAATGTTGAACAAAGCAAAACGTACAAATGCTAAGCAAAGTAATGAAAAGGGGAAATTAGGTTGTGCACCTCACAAGCTCGCCAGTAGCCTCCAATCAATCTCCCACGCATCCGAGAAGTGGAGCTCATGTATCCATAAAGAGTGGTGAGGCCGGCTGCGCCCCAGTTGTAGGAGCGGACCCGCGGAAGCACCACCAGGGCGCTCAAGAAGTACAAGCCCACGGTATTCCACCTGTTCGAAAACAAGGTGGTACCAAAAAGGAATAGGAGGAAGCCCCTGGCATACTGCTCCACTCCCTCATCGGTCTCAGGATCCTCCCCACGGAACTGCTCCTCGAACTAAGAGTATCTAACCATACCTGCTCGAGCAAGGGGTGGACGTGCTCTAAGTAACATATCCCATGCAGCCACCCACTCCCCCATGTCGGGATCTAGGGGAATCGGATCACCTCCCACGTTCAGACCGGTGATCATAGCAAAATCAAAAGGAGTCATGGTCATCTCCCCTGCTGTGGAAAAATGGAAGGAATTGGTGGTGTCCCACCACCTCTCCACAAGAGCCCCCAGGAGAGGGCGACTCGCTGTAACCCGCATCAGGCTGCAGCAAAATATACCGAAGCCGGTCTCGTTGACAATCCGGCAAACCCCCGCGGGGAGCACATCGTACCAATCTCGAGCGGTCATAGCGCCATAGCCTCGGAAGGAGCGAGATCCCTCATGTTGAAAATATAGTTTCAAACCAAATCAGTACAGTTTCAAACCAGATCAGCACAGTTCAGATCAGATCAGTGATGTATTGAAAATACAGTTGCATCCAGAGCAGTGATGTGTCAAAATGCATTTGAATTCAGAACAGTGACGCATGAGATGCGATTGTGTGCAGTATATACAGGGCAATGATGTGTAAAGTACAGTCAAGTGCAGATCAACAATGTATGAAATACAGTCAGATCAAAGCATGCGACACAATCAGATTGAAACAGTGCAAGAAATGCAGGTATTCGAAAGTGATACTACAGAAAAACAGAGGCAGTACCTCCACGGCAATGGCCGACAAGTAAGACATCGGCTCTCTCAACAACAGGTCGTCTGGCACATCCTCATCTAAATCGGTAAAAGCATGGATGCCTCCCGCCACCGGAATGATGTGAGTCTCCGGATGGTACACCGCGGGGTCGAAGGGACGTACGTCCAATGGTAATGGCTGAGGCTCAACCTCTGGCTCAGCCGCAAACTCTGTCGCTAACTCTACTGGAGGAAGTGCGGGGAAGCCCTTGCCATGAGGCACATCGTTAGCCATCTGAGGTGGATGCAAAAGAATGATGCGAAAATGAGCAAAAGTGAGCAAAATGTTGAAATTTTGAATAAACTCAAACCCTAAGAGAGAGAAAATTCAAGAAAAGTTGAAAAACCCGGGAAAGTGAACTAACCTCGAGAGAAGATCGGGGGAAATGATCCTTGAATGCAGGAAATGATGAAAGAAGCCTCAGATGCAATTTTTGATCGGTTCAAATCGAAGGATACCAAGAATCCTTAGTGATGCAAGGTTGTATAGGGTGTTGGGAAACACGTAAAATGCGCGAATCTAGAGAGAAGGCACACCTAGGAAGGAAGAAAATTGTTTTCTATGGAAGAGTTTGTGAAGAAATGGGTTGGTTTTGAGCCTATTTAAAGACCCACGGCTTAAAAGCCCTCTTTGCCCAAATCTGCCACCGATGGTTGGCAGGTGCCCATCGATGGCCGGCAGACTGTTGTCGATGGCCGGCAGTGTATTCTGATGGCCGGCGATGGCCGACAGTTGCCCCTAGTGACCAACAGCCTCATATCAACTTTCTTTGCCTATTTGATCTTGGTATGTGTCCCCGGGTGCCAACAATCCCGAGGAATGCTTGAAAATTGATTTGAATCGCCTCCGTGGGAACTCGGGAATCACATCCTCAATATACGGTGATTTACACCAATCAAGGCGCACGAGGTGTATCCTTTTGACGCATCCCAAACCCTCCGGGAGGTAAACCGGAGGTCTCTTTTTAAGATGGTCCTTATTAAGCGTCTTCCTCTTCTGTTGTTGTCAATTAGCATTCGTCTGTTACTGTAAACACCCGTCTAGTTCACATGCATTGTTTTTGCATATTTCTAAAATGCATTGTCATGCATTTTCTCTATCTTGCATTGACATGCATTTCCTTGTCACACATCGTTATGCACTTCCTCATCATGAGTTGTCACAGTTTCCTGCCATACACATTGCTTGCGTTACTGCATGCTTTACTTACATGTGTATATGTATTCTTAGGTGGTTACACATTGTATACGTTTCGACGTGTGCTTTACTTACATGTGTTCATACCTTGCTTGCTTACACATTGCATGCGTTTCCACGTATGCTTTACTTACATGTGTTTATGCATCTCACAGGAGGTTACACATTGTATGCATTACTGCATACTTTACTTACATGTGTTCATTCCTGCCATACACATTGCTTGCATTACTGCATGCTTTACTTACATGTGTATATGTATTCTTAGTACGTTTCGATGTGTGCTTTACTTACATGTGTTCATACCTTGCTTGCTTACACATTGCATGCGTTTCTACGTATGCTTTACTTACATGTGTTTATGCATCTCACAGGAGGTTACACATTGTATGCGTTACTGCATACTTTACTTACATGTGTTCTTTCCTGCCATACACATTGCATGCGTTTCCACGTATGCTTTACTTACATGTGTTTATGCATCTCACAGGAGGTTACACATTGTATGCGTTACTGCATACTTTACTTACATGTGTTCATTCCTGCCATACACATTGCTTGCATTACTGCATGCTTTACTTATATGTGTATATGTATTCTTAGGTGGTTATACATTGTATACGTTTCAATGTGTGCTTTACTTACATGTGTTCATACCTTGCTTGCTTACACATTGCATGCGTTTCCACGTATGCTTTACTTACATGTGTTTATGCATCTCGCAGGAGTTTACACATTGTATGTGTTACTGCATACTTTACTTACATGTGTTCATTCTTGCCATACACATTGCCTGCGTTAATCCCGCATGCTTTACTTACATGTGTTCATACCTTGCTTGCTTACACATTGCATGCGTTTCCACGTATGCTTTACTTACATGTGTTTAGGGAACCTCCCGCATTGTTATGCTTGTTTCGAATCGCATTGTTATGCACGCGCCTGCGTCGCATTGTTATGAACCCCCTTCCACCCGCATTGTCATGCATCCCCTCACTTGCGCTGTCACGCACTTTCCATTGCATTGTTATGCACACTTTTAACAAAATTGTACATGTTAAGTTTTGTTTCTCTTTCAGGCACGATATTGTATGTACGGTTCATTTGAAGCTGGCACAACCAGACGAGCCGCACGGGTATTATATGCACTCCGTGTGAAACGTGGTAAGACTTGCATAATTTTCTTACATCCTTCCTGTCGAAATATGTAGAACTGTTGTTCACCTGCTTAAAATTGTTGCATGATTTGCTTCATTATAGCATTCTTGGCATAACTATAAGTCATGCTATTGCATCTTGCATACCATTTGCGTTATGCCCAGCCTTCAGGCACATCTCCGCATGCCTATATTGATTGATTGTTTGAGTCTTCGACCTTGTCAAAAATGGGTCGTCTCTGGGCTTTGACACTCACTCCCGTCACTTTGTGACTGTCGAGTTCTGTCAAACAAGGGCAACTGTAGACACCCCATTTTTGACCGTCCTCGAGACTTGGTTGTGCTTGCAGGTACACCCAACAACTAGTTCGATTGCTCGCTGAGTACTCGACTGTCGCGACGGAACGTCACCGGTTCGAGCTTCCCGGACCCTGTATCCTTTCTGCCTTTTTTTTTGGACCTTGACTAGGTCCTTTCAAATTGACCTTCTTGGTGCACTGCCGGCCATTGCCTTGTTCCTGCCGGCCATTGGTGATGCCTTACCGGCCATCAGTGAGCCACTGTCGGCCATTGATGATGGCCGGCACCCCCCTGTCTCAGCTGGTTTTCCTCCAGATCTTTTGAGCTAGCTGGTTTTTTGTTTGCTCCCCTCCATACACGTGTATAAAGGGATGAAGCCCTTGTAAAGCTTCTTGAAGAAGCTTTGGCTTTGCATTCCTCTATATAAGAAAGAGACCTCCCTCTTTGCCAGGGGTTTTGCAACTTTGGAAGAAAAAACCTCTCTTTCTCTCTATATTGTTTGTGTCTTGTGCTTTGGAGTTGGATTTCCTTGCACTTTTACACTACAACACCTAGATATACACCACCACCATTGGACAAAGCTTCTTGGGAGGTCTTCTTGAGGTCTGAAAGTGAGTTTCTACCCCCTGAAGTTGCTGGTTTCAAAGAGGGACTTCAAGAGTAAGTATTTTCCCCATTTTTGCACTTTCTTGCACCTTGCTTTAGCCCTCTTTGCATATTAATTTAGGCTTTTCTTATAACTGAAAAAAGTCTTGTATTTAAGTCCTTTTTAAGTTTGTTTAAGGTCATTTTGCTGTTAGGGGTGTGTAGCCCTCTTGCATGCTTTGTTTGGTTTTGTTTTAAGCCATATCTTGGAACCTCCGAGCTAGCCTTGGTTTGGTCTTCCTACCACTGAAATCCAGCGGATTTTCAGTGGTAAAGGTGTGGTTTTGAGGTCCTTAATCAGAGGGGGTGGCCCCCTCTCTTTTGGTTCCTCTTTGCTTGCATTTTTGGCCTTCCAAAGGACCATCCTTCTATGTATTTTTGAGGCTTGGTTCAGGCCTATTTTTGTGACTTTTAGGACCTGCCTTGGCCCTTTCCATGGCCAGTTTGGTCATGTTTTGCATGCATATAGTATGTGTAGTGTAACTCCATCCATAGCTCATCAAAGTAGCATGCGTGCTTAGCTTGTGTTGAGTCCATTTCAGTGGATTTTTGGTGATATTTTACCATGCCATGAACCTGTTTTGGGTTGGTTTTGTTACTCCATGCTTGCATGATGCACTTGTACTGTAAATCTCCTAAACTAGCTTCATATGATCCATGCCATGCCATGTCATTTTAGCTTGTTTGGTTTACATTTCAGCATATATTTGGTCATCATTTGGCATGTTATGACCCTATCCATAGTTGGTTTGATCATCCTTTGCATGCTCCATATAGGTGTAGAACAAATCTTGTTTACTAGCCATTTGTGCATGATGTTTTGACTCATCATACTAGCATATTTTGGCTTTACTCAAACTTTATTTTATGCTTATTTTGAAGTGTTCTAGGACTGTTTTGGGCTGCCATGGCCATATCACTCGTGCTTTGTATAGCTATAGTGTAAATGCTTAGGCTAGTCTTGGGTTTTGAGGCCTCTACCATGCCATACATGTGATGTTTGCATGCTTTGCCCTCATTCCATATGCTATTTCAGTCCATGAAATGTTGTCATACACTTGCATTTGACATGCCTTGAATGCTTTATAGATCTTGTGCTTTATGCCTCAAGAATGAGCTTTTGTGCATGCCATTAAGCCTAAGCCTTTGGCTCATCATTTCAGCGCATTTTGGGTCCTATTATACCATGGATGTAACTCTGTTTTATGTCACCCAAGTCATGCCATGTTTGGTTCCAATAGGTGTAGTGCATTGCCTCTTTAAAGCCTTGCATGCTCCATGTTTTTGGCTTTGTGTTCTAGCCTTTGTTGGCTAGCTTTGAGCTTAGTTTTGGTCTTGTTTGGACCTACCCTAGGACTGTTTTAGGTCCCCTCGGCCCCTTGGGGCTTGCCTTGTATGGCCGTGGCTTAAGTCCCTTTGCTTACCTTGAGCTTTGAGCATCATGGCATGCTATGCTTGCATGGTTGATTTGATTTGGCATCACTTTACATGAAATTTCAGAGCTTACCTCATTGTCATACATCCGTGTTTGTTGCTCCTTAAGTGTTCTTAAGAGTTGTCCTCTTTGTGCCTTAATACTTGAGCCACTTGGCATACATGTTTGCCTTGCCATTTCATGCTTTTCATGCCATCAATTCATCACTTATGGCTACTGATTTGGACCTATTTGAGAGTTGTCCATCTTTGGTGTAAGCTCATCTTACCATGTCGTCTCATGCTTGTTTCATCTTGTATGTTGTTGCATACTTGTCCACCTTTGCGTGCCTTGCATGTTTGCATATCCATGTTGCATTTTGCCATGTTGTTCAAGGTTGTCACCTCACATCATGCCTATGTGCTTGTTGCATGTCATTAGCCTTGTTAGGTTATTCACATTGCTTGTTTGCCATCCTTACGCGTTGCATTGTTTGGATTAAGTATTAATCCGAACACGAGGAACGAGGGGCGTTTCATACTCCGAGTGATAGAATGTGTCTCAATTCTCGGTCGCCGAAGCTCTTGATGATTCATGATAGAGTTCTAGGCTTTACTCTCTTTATTTGTGCATTCATTTTCATATTGATCTGCACAAGTTGGATCTTTGGCCATCATGCATCGGGATGCGTGATTGATGGTCGTGGATCCCACTAGGCCTCTCCCTCGATGTTTTGAGGTGATTTGGGATGGCATAGTGCGAATATACCCTTGGGAGACCCTCCCATTCCTCTATTTTGTGCTTTGTTGCAGTTTGGTGTCACAGCACACCAGTGGTCGGCAGTGCACTACTGATGGCCGGCAGTGTCACACCCTTGGCCGGCAGTGCCCTGTTGTTGGCCGGCATCTCTCCTTTCATGGCCGGTAGGCCACTGGTGAATTCCCCAGCAGTGTTTTGGTAAGTTGCAGCAACAAACACTGGAAGACACCCTGCAAACAGAGCCTCTAAAGAGCAACCGGAAGGCGTTTCGAGGCAAGGAACCGAAACGAGCATGCATACCCTGCTCTTCTTCGATGGTTAGATTAGTGCATGTTTTAATTAGCATACTTATGCTTGCTTGTTTGCATCATTCATCTGTATTGCATGCACCGGGCTGGGCGCATCATACTAACTGCATTGTATTTCAATTCCGAGTTGAATACTTATTAGTTGTAGCATTTCACATGCCATCCTTAGAATAGCTGAGCCTACTATAGTTGCATTTTGCATGTGTTGCATTAAGCATTTCTGTATATTTAGGATCATGCATGATTTCTAATCAGCTTCTGTTTTGGCTTGGAATACTCGGTAAGTTTTATGCTTTAGTATCCTTGCATGCGTGTGAGTGACTGCCATGATAGCATGCTTACCATGAGGCTATTTGCTTATGTGATATAACTGCCTGAATGCTTGTGGGTGAAGGTTGGGTTATTTGGATTGGAATAATTCATCAATTGTGAGTTTTTAGCCCACTTGAGAGTGGCAAATCATCTTGTTTTCTAAGCCCACCCAAGGGTGGCAAATCCACGTCCTAGCCTACTTGCGGGTAGTACCATCAAATCATTTTCAAATAAACAAACATGAAATGTTTTGTTCCAATTCAGGCGACCCAGTCTATACTTGTATGATGTGCGCATCACGTAGTAAATCTAGGCTAATAACCGAAATAAGAACGCATAATGTTCTCAAAACTCGATATCATGGTTAGTAAAGGCCGATCTTTGATCGGGCGAACGGGGGTGCTCACGAAGTGACCTTCCCCAATCGTACCCAAGTTCCCGAGCCAAGACAACTTTGGTGATGACGGACACGTAGCCTTAGGCAACGAGTCAGGGTTTCCTAAATTTCCCAAAATAAAATATTTAGGTGGCGACTCTGTATCTAGCAAAGCAGTCCATGTTTGGCACTTCTTTCAAAAAATCTGTTTTCAAAAACGATTTGCCGGATTTGGACTCTTTGATGATTCATCGGTCTTGCATTGCACTCTGCGAGATTAGATACAGGACCGTGACATTTGAGTCCTAACTGTAGTGAGCCCAAATGAACAAAACGGGATTTCCCTCCCAGGGCGTTCGGGGACGTCTACATGTGGGTGCCGATTCCCTCGGATGTGAATTCCATAAAATGGCAAGAAAATAGAAGTGTTGGATTGATGAATGTATTGAATTGTGAACCATTGGGTGTAATCTCATTTTGGTTGATTGGATAATAATGAATTTGGTTAATAAATCAACCCGAAATGGATGAATGGAAATGGATTGAGGTATGGTTATCTATTTTAAATGGTCTTGGAAAGTATTTGTGTTGGTTATGATTATTGAATATTTACCTGATGCTCATATCTTAGTTAAATCTCATATATTGTTTTAGCATATCTCTACTGGACTTTGGCTCACCCTACTTGGGAAACCATTTTCAGGTATAGGTGACATGCCACCTCCAAGAATATAGCTTGGAAGGATTTGGGGCTGAAGGCTCCATTTTTGTTATTTTGCCTTGTGTTAAATGTTTATTCAAGCTAAGGGCTTTATATGTATAGAGCTTAGGACTCTTTTGTTGTAAACAAGTAATATCTTGGAAAGATGTAAACCCATAAAGAATTTATTTTGTTGTAATTAATTAGTGTTACATGCTGTAGTTTCAGAATGAACATTTATGAAAGTATAATGCATGTAATCTTTTTGTAATATAAGCCCTAATGAATGAAAGTAATACATTTCCTATTATGTTTATGGATCTCTCGAGTTGGATTATTCTCTTTATTTTTGAGGACATTACAAGGTCAGCCATACAAGGTCTCAAACGGTGCCATCTCAATACTAGCTTGATAACTATTGTTGTAGGTAAACTCAATCAATGGTAAATGCCTCTCCCAAGACCCCTTGAAATCTAGGACACAAGCTCTAGGCATGTCCTCCAAAATCTAAATGATATGCTCCGATTTCCCATCGATTTGAGGGTGATAAGCGATACTAAAGGTCAACTTGGTCCCCAATGCCTCTTGAAGGCTTTGCCACAACCGGGCTGTAAAGCGGGGATCCCTATCCGACACAATGGTTACTGGAACCCCATGAAGTCAAACTATCTCTCTAACGTACAACTCTGCCAAGTGCTCAACTGAGTCGCCGGTACGTATCGGGATGAAATCTGTAGACTTAGTCAACCTATCAACAATCACCCATATGGCATCATTGCCCCGCTGCATTCTAGGAAGCCCACCTGCGAAATCCATGGTAACATGCTCCCATTTCCACTCGGCTATTGGTAAGGGTTGTAACAAACTCGTTGGTCTTTGGTGTTCGGCCTTCACTTATTGACAAGTATGGCACTTCGACACAAAGGATGCGACATCCCGCTTCATACCCCTCCACCAAAACTGACGGCTAAGGTCACGATACATTTTGGTGCCTCCCGAATGTACCGCAAGGCGTGAGTGATGGAACTCTCGAAGCACTTCCTCTCTACAAGATTCAGGTACAAACAAACGGTCTAGGTAACATTCACTCTGATTCGAGCAAATGTTCAAACCCTTCTCTTCCTTTCCGTTAGAGATTCTATCACGAATCGACTCTACTTCACAGTCTCCTTGTTGTGCCTCTACAACTTTGCTAATTAAGATTGGTTGAGCACTCAAAGTAAACAATGTTGCACCCCCTTCGGACTCACCCAAGCGCAATTCAAACTTTCCGATTTCTCCCAACATAACCCACTCCCAAATGGCCACACTCGCCAAACTACTCACGAATTTCCGACTCAAGGCATCGGCCACTACATTGGCCTTCCCCGGATGATAGTGTAACTCGAAGTCATAATCCTCCAAAAACTCTATCCACCTCCGTTGACATAAATTCAAGTCTTTTTAGGAAAGCGAATACTTTAGACTCTTATGATCGGAGAAAACCTCAAACTTCTCGCCACACAAATAATGCCTCCAAATTTTCAAGGCAAACACTATTGCTGCTAACTCCAAGTCATGGGTGGGGTAATTCTTCTCATGAGTTTTCAATTGCCGTTAACAGTAGGCTACAACCTTTCCCCCTTGCATCAAGACACAACCAAGCCTATCCCGAGACGCATCACAATAGACAGTATAACCCAAACCCCTTTCGGGAATTATCAACACTAGTGATGTATTCAATCTAGTTTTAAGCTCTTGAAAAGACTTTTCACAAGCCTCACTCTACACAAACTTAACCCCCTTTCTAGTCAATCTAGTCAAAGGCATGGCTAGTCTAGAGAAATCCCTCATAAAACGCCGATAGTACCCCGCCAATCCTAAGAAACTTTAGATCTCAAAAACATTTTTGGGATACTTCCAATCCTGTACAGAATCTATCTTTGAAGAATCTACAGCTACTCTCTCTCTTGACACTTGTAGACACCCCATTTTTGACCGTCCTCAAGACTTGGATGTCACCGTTTGAACACCCGGTGATCATCCATGTTTGTGTTCATCTTGAGTTCCCGGAGGTCTCGGCTTGCGCGCCTTGCCTCAGAATCTCTCGACTCGACTGTTTAGTGTCTGGTTTTGCACCAAACACTTGTGTTTTGCCTTGGAAGGGCAAGGAATGCCTTGTGAGGCATCCCCACACATCACCAGCCATGGCCATGGGCCACCGGCTGGTATTTTGTTGCCATCGGCAATGTATACTGCCGGTCGGCATTATTTGTTGCCGGTCGGCACTTCTTTTTTGTCAAATGGCAATTTTGAGCAGCCGACTACTGTCTATCTACTTTTTGTAGATATTTTGTGCCAGCTGTGATAGCTGGCACCCACTCTGTTCCCCTCCATACACGTGTATGGAGGGATTTCCCTCTAAGAAGCTTGTTCGGAAAGCTTTGCAAAGGAGGACTTCTATAAGAGGAGGGCTCTTCTCCTTGTTCTAGGGTTAGACATTTTAGAGAGAAAAGTTGTGTGAGAGTTCTGGTTTTAGGTCTAGGGTTCCATACACATTCTATCTCTATACCTCTCTCTCATTTGGCCTTTGTGTGTGTATAAGTGTGTTTGTGTCTTACTATTGCACACAAACACATAGTGTTACACCTTTGCTTGATTCCTTGAAGAACCAGAGGTTGTTCTTGGTGTTCTTGGGTGGTTTTGAGCTTGAAGAATCAGCTGGTCCACCATTTGTGAAGAAAGTCTACAAGGGTAAGAATCTTGCCCTTTTATTCCCCATTTTTGCATTGTATTTTTGCCTATCTTAGAACTATTTTTGAGCTTAGTATATAATACAAAAAATTTCTATTTTTAGGCCCTCTAAATAGTTTGTTTAGAGTGTTTTGTGGTTTGGAGGTGTTTGACCCCTCTTAGGCCTTGAAAGGCCCCATTTTGTGCTATTTTGAGTGAGCTCCGGGACCTTGGTGTTTGGGCCTCCTCATCACTGAAATATTGAGGGATTTCAGAGGTGAGGATGGTGCCTTGAGGTCCTAGGGAGGAGAGGGCCACCCCCTCTCCTTGTTGTCCTTGAAAAGGACCATTTTTGGCCTCTTGAGGGAGCACCTAGCTAAGCTTCATGTTGACCATGCCTTAGTTGTTTTTTGTGCTTATTATGTCATAATATGCCTCTATTTTTTGTTGGTTTTGGTACACCATGCATACTTAGCATACCTACCTTGTAATGCCATGTTTAGGCCTTAACATGCCTTAGGTTGTAAACCGTTGTTCGAGCATGTTTTAGGTCTAGCTTTGTGAAGCTTTTGTGCTTATTTTGCCATGCTAGAGGTCTGTCCATAGTTGTTTGGGTCGGCTTTGGCATGCATTATATAGCCCCTTTGTATTTTTGGCTTGTTGGCCTTAAGTATGTGAATGTGTAGCATGCATCCTTGCCCTAATTTAGTGATTTGGGACCATTTGCCATGATATTTCAGTCCCTTTGACATGCTTGTATGCTTGCCTTGGATGCCTCTTTGAAGCTTTGGAAGCTTGTGTAGCATGCTCCATGTTTCGGCATTTGTGCATGCTTTGGAATTTAGGTCATTTAGATGCCATCTAGGTGATTCTTGAGGCTTACTTTTGCATGATTTGGGACTATTTTGATTCAATTTGGTCATTTGCTTCATGAGTCATATGATCATGTTTTAGGTCCTTAGGCTTGGTTGCATGCGTAGCTTGCATTGGTAGGTTGATTTGGCATCATTTCCTACATGTTTTCAAGGCTTAATTTGCATG
Organism: Camellia sinensis; assembly: GCF_055761805.1. NCBI lineage: Eukaryota > Viridiplantae > Streptophyta > Magnoliopsida > Ericales > Theaceae > Camellia > Camellia sinensis. The sequence continues at coordinate 46,295,322 of NC_138961.1, forward strand.
CCATATGTCCATGTTTACACCCTCTTGAGTGTGCTCGAGAATTGCTCTTTAAGGCTTAAGTGTTGGCCCTTGTGTGCATGCATATTTGCATGTCATTTAGTCCTCATTTCATGGCACTTTGGCCACTGTTTTGGGCCTAGCATAGGGCTGTCCAAATTAGTGTAAGACCATCCTCTTATGTCATTGCATGCATGCCTTGCATATCACCACATATTCGCTCCATTTCACCTTATGGTGCATGCCATGCGTAATTGCATTTTGTCGCAATGCTTGAGTTGCATAATATGTTGTTGTATGCTTAGGTTGTAGTACATTTGGCATGTATTCTCTCCTTTAGCCACTTAACATGTTGTTCCATGTTTGTGCATTGCCCATGTTTATGCTTGCATGCTTGCTCTCATGATCATATTGCATGCTAGTTTACATGCTTAGGATTGCATTCCACTTGCATGCATGCTTGGCCTCTTGAAATGTTTGTGATAGAGGTTAAGTCTCTTTGGTTTATTGGTTTGCATTACATTTGACATGAAAATGCATGACTTGGTCTCTTGGGCCATCACGCATTGAAATGCGCAATTGATGGTCCGAGAACCAAGAAGCATGTCCGCTCGAGTCACTGACATGATAAGGGACATGATTGGTGCATACATTGCTTGAATTGTATTGCCATGCTCTGCCTTGCCCTCTGTTGCTGTCAATTGCAGATTCTACAGGAGCTCTCTGTCGACCGGCAGTGCTAAGTGCCGACCGGCAATCCTCCCTCTGCTGATAGATTCACCAATGGCCGGTGACCACATACCACTGCCGGTGGCAGTCCTACTCAGCCGGTGGTGTCTCCCAGTGTCCAGAGAAGCAATTTTGAGATTTTGGCAGCCTTCAGAGGAGCAGAACAAGGAAAACAGAGGCAGCTTGCGCATGGCAGTGTACTTCCGAGCAAGACCGAGCATGCATTGCATCGAGCTCTCTTCCCAAGGCGGTTTACTATTTTTCCTAGCTTAGTTAGTTTGTTAACTAATTAGGTAATTTGTAATAATTAATTAGCTAGGATAGTTAATTCATTATTCGATTTGTATTATTTTTTCGGTCCCTCCGAGTGAGGGTGAATTTGTAATAAGTGTGGGTGCGTGTGTGTGCATGTCTTCCAATCCCCACTTCTTTCTTCCCTTTTACTTACCTGCTTTGATGGTTAGTAATAGGTCATGTTTAAATTAGCATACCTTATGCTATGCATGCGTGCATTCATGCATTTGTATTGCATGCACCGGGCTCGGTTCATCATGCTAACTACATTTGTATTTCAATTCCAAATTGAATACGTGCATCAATTGATTGCATTTCATATGCCATGTCTAGGTTAGCCGAGCCTACTCTAAACGCATCCTGTATGTGTTGCATTAGACATTTAAACATGGACTTGGATCATGCATTGATTGTTAACGAGTTCTTTGTTTTGGCACGGAGTACGATGTAAGTATTTTTCCTGCTTTAGCATATCGCATGCGTGTGAATGCTATCATGACAGCATGTTTACCATGTGGCTAGATGCTTATGTGATAAACTGTTTAAATGCCTGTGGGTGAAGGTTGGATTGTCTGAGTTAGAAAAACTTATTGAAATCCGTATTTTAGCCTACTCGCGAGTAACAAATTCCAAAGTGTTTTTCAAGACAAACGGATATGCAATGTTTATTTCCAAATTAGGCAATCTAGTCTATACTTGTGTGCTGTGCGCATAACATAGTAATTCTAGGCTAATAAATGGAATAAGAACACATAACGTTTTCAAAACTAGATATCACGGTTAGTAGAGGCCGGTCTTCAGACCGGGCGAAGGGGGTGCTCATAGCTGACCTTTCCCGATCGTACCCAAGTTCCCGAGCCGAGGCAACTTTGGTGATGACGAACACGTGGCCTTTGGCACCGAGTCAGGATTTCCTAAATTCCCCCATTTTAAAATATTTAGGTGGCGACTCTGTATCTGGCAAAGCAGTCCATGTTTGGCACTTCTTTTCAAAAATCTGTTTCTCAAAACGATTTGCCAGATTTGGACTCTTTGGTTCAGATTAAGAACCGTGACACAAATCGAGTCCGAACTGTAGCGTGAGGCCCACACGGGCGCGTGTTACAACACTACATGGCCCAAAAACTTCACCTCGGTGAGCCAAAACTTGCACTTCTCGAATTTGGCATACAATTGATGCTTCCTAAGCAAATCAAGCACTACCCTCAACTGAGCCTCATGTTCCTCCTCGGAAGTCTAATAGATTAGAATGTCATCCACAAACATGACCACAAAATGATCTAAGTATTCTCTAAAAATTTGGTTCATCAAATCCATAAAGGAAGCCGGTGCATTAGTTAACCCAAATGGCATTACAAGGAACTTATAATGGCCATAACGCGTACGAAAGGTTCTGGATGTCCTCCTCCCGGACTCTCAAGTGATGGTACCCCGACCTCAAATCTATCTTCGAAAAACAACAAGACCCCCTAAGTTGGTCAAACAAGTCATCAATTCCGGGTAAGGGGTAATTGTTCTTGACGATAACTCGATTCAACTTGCGATAATCGATACACAACTGTAACGACCCATCCTTCTTCTTGGCAAAGAGAGCCGACGCTCCCCAAGGCGATGTACTAGGGCAAATAAAACCCTTGTCTAAAAATTCTTAGAGTTGAATCTTCAACTCATACAACTCCGCGGGTGCAAATCTATATGGCGCCATGAAAATCGGTGTCGTTCCAGACACTAAGTCAATGGTGAACTAGATCTCCCGGTGGGGTGGCAAACTAGTAAGATCCTCAGGAAATACGTCCAGGTATTCACAATTTACCCTTAGCAACTTAACACGAGTCCCGTCACTCTCACTATCCAACAGAGTAGCAAGAAGACCGCCAAGCTCATTTCTACTACGAGGGTCAAATACTGGCAATAAAGCCCGATCGACCTTGTCCCCCAGAAAGTAAAAACAATCACCACCCGAGGTGCACACTGTGACCCTCTGACGAAAACAATCAATCACTGCTCGATACAAAGACAACCAATCCATGCCTAGAATAACATCAAAACTCGACATGTCTAACAACATAAAAGCAAACGGGAGTCGACGCCCGGCAACCTCTATTCACAACCACGACACACCCGATCTAAGTCAACTATACCCCCAACCGGTGACTCAACTCTGAGTGGAGGCGTTAACCGTGCCACCTCTAACCCCGATGTAGATGCGAATGAAGCAGATATGAATGAATGAGACACACCCGTGTCTATCAATACATTAGCCAAAGAGCTACACACAACAAAAATACCTCTTACAACTGAGGATCCTGGCAACTGCTCTGGCGCGGTAACAGCATACACGCGCCCTTGTGGCCTCTAATCAACCTGCTCATCCCTCGGAGCATAGGCCTGCTGCACTGACTGAGCCGAAGCGGCTCCTTGATTAGCTCGCGAAGTCTGGACTGAATGAGCCTGCTAGTGGCTCTGAGTCTGCCTCGACCCTGATGCGTCAGATGCGCCTCCCAACTGTGGGCAAGCTCTCTTCATGTGCCCTAACTGACCGCACTGATAGCAAGTAGGCCCCTACCCCCTACTCTGAGACTGACTCTGAGATCGGTTAGGTGGTGGCAGTGGCAACGTCTGATGTCCTCCTCCCTTCTGTGGACACGCAAAAGCCTTGTGACCTGGTTGGCCACATTTGAATTAAGAAAACCCACTCGGTGCACTCTTCCCTGGGCCCACACTAGGCAAGGGAAAGGTAGATCTAGACTGTTGTGGTTGAGACTGCGATGAAAATGTGTTTCTACTTTTCTTGTTGGGCCTATAGTCCCCTTGTGACCTTGGCCCCTAGACCTCAAACTCTGAAGTCTCTCCTCCTTGGCCTCCACAGTAATTTCCACATGCGCAGCCGCCTCCACATGACGGTCATAATTTTGAATCATGTTCCCGGCAACCTTGAAGAAGATCTTAGTTCTCAACTTCTTCTCGAACTCAATGCAATGGCGCTCTTCCGTCGCTACCAACTCCAGTGCAAACCGGGACAAACCAGAAAAGACTGATTCAAACTCGGCCACGGATATATTGAGTTGCTTAAGGTCCTGGAACTCCCACCTCAACCTCTTCCTAGCAGTGGAAGGTAGATACTTGTCTTGGAAAGCCACTACAAACACTTCCCATGTCGGTTCTATTTGGCCCTTGGCATACTTTCACCATTGGCCCGCGTCCCCCTTAAGGTAGTAACTCGCAAGAGTCGCTCTAAGCTCACTGCCTTTGATGTGAAGCATCTCAAATGTCTTCACTGTCTATTCGAGCCATTCATTCGCTTTCTTAGGCTCAGGGCCACCATGGAACTTATCCAGCTTGGCCCACAAAAACTCCCTCGTGAGGAAACTCGCCCTCGTCTCTACGACGTTCTCTTTAGCTTGGTTCTCCACCCTTAGGATGTTCATAGACTCCCTCAAGGCCCCCGCCATTTCTCGGGCTAGGGCCCTGATTAAGGCCGAATTGTGCAACATTGAGGCCGTTAATTAGGATCTCTTAACTTTACTTACTTGTCAAACTATATATTTTATGTGTGTTTAATGTCAATCAGGTTGTACATAGTCGGAGCATAAAATGGGCAAAAAGACAAAATTTGGAGAGAAAATAGATTCCCGCACGTGCGTTAACTTTTCTAGGAAAACGGGCCCGATGTTTTAAACCTGTTTGCAAGACATCAGAAGTATAAATAGGCAAGAAAGGGGCTGGATTAGGGTTCAAAAATTGTTTTTGCAAGGAAAAAGAGGCTAAGGTTCCAAGAGGTGATTTTCTCCAAAAAGCTTGAAGGACACTTCCATGGGGTCTTCTTCCTCATCTTCTTCCTTATCTTCTTCCTCTTCCCACTCCTCCATGAGTGGCTAGTCTTCTTTTCTAGGGTTTTGATGAAACCCTGGCCATGTAATTAGGTTTTTCTTTTTGATTTTCAATTATGTAAAGGTTTGAACAATTGTATGGTGTTTTAGAAGTTTCATATATATATTTTCCATTACTCCCTCAAATATTCAACTTTTTGTGATTGTTGAATGTTTTCCATACAAGAGTTTTCTATTCTTTCACATTCAAGGTATGACGTTTAGAGTGAACGATTCATACTACTTGAGATGGTTTGTGCTCATACATTTTCTTGTTAAATGCTTTGAACTTGTAGTTGCAAAGCATTATTTTGTTCAAACCATATCATAATTGTTTTCAATTTGAAACCCTATTTACGTAACTAGTGGTGGACTCATTGCCCTAGGTTTTTCCCCAAATCAGTAAATCCAATTTTATTTATAATTGTTAATTTAATTACTTAGTTTAATTTATTTGTTATTAAATTAGGTTATGAACAATCAATCTTTTCATCAAAATTAATTTAGGAATTTAACAATTAAATTAGTTTAATTTCACAATTGTCTCTGTGGATCGATACTTGGACTTGCCACTATTCTAAAAGAATTTGGTGTAGTTTTGTGTTTAATTTTGGTGTGTGTAACGACCCATCAAATTTTGGCGCCGTTGCCGGGGACTTCTGGCGAAATTAATTAATTTAAAGTTATATTCTTATTTTAATTTTTAGTTTAGGATTTTATGCTTTTGTGTTGCTAAGTGTGCAGAGCGTTTGAAAGTGGAAGCTATCACTGAAGTGCAAACGGAGCCAACCGAGCTCTAAAAAAATAAAAAAATAAAAAACCACAGCGCTAAAGTGCTTAAACAGAAGCAAACACTCGCAAGCAAAGCACCAAAGTACTAAAAAGAAAGATAAAACTCAATTAGAGGTCACAGACAATGTCTACACGTCAAGCACCCGCAAGACGAGTAAAGCGTTTTTGTTAAACCGCTGTGAGTATTTCTCCCTTTGTTATTTTGCTTTCGTAACTTAGTGCACAGAGTCAGAACTTTTTGTGTGTGTATGAGTAGTGTATGCACGGGCACCGTTCTTGTTGCCCTGAATTATGGAGTTTGGACCTTGAACTAGAAATGACTCTTAGGAGACTTAGAGCCTCTACCCGTGTTCCTAGGCTTGAATATTCATATTCATACATTGAGCCATTAGAGATGGAAAATCCAAATGTCCTGAATGTGCCCAATAGGACCCTTAAGGATTATTTCACACCCACTGCATATACATCACCATCATGTATCCAATTACCCAACACCACTGCTACTCATTATTGGATTAAGCCCAACACCATACAAATGCTCCCATCATTCCATGGACTAGCTCATGATGATCCTTACAAACATTTGAATGAATTTCTGGAAATTTGCTCAACAGTGAGGATCCAGAATTTCACAGAGGCCTTAATGTTGCGATTGTTTCCATTATCATTAAAGGATAAAGCCAAACACTGGCTGAATTCCTTACCTGCTAATTCAATCACAACTTGAGACCAATTACAGCAATGGTTCTTGGAGAAGTACTTTTCCATAGGTAAAACCAACCAAATTAGGCAAGCCATCACCAATTTTGCTCAAATTGATGGCGAGCAATTTCATGAGACGTAGGAAAGACTTCGTGACCTTCTCTAACAGTGTCCCCACCACCAAGTGCCTGATTGGCAACTTGTTCAAACATTTTATTATAGCTTAACTGAGCCGCACGGCCAAATGGTGGATTCATCCTGTTGTGGGACATTCATGTCCAAAAATGATGCCGAGGCATGACAATTGTTTGAGAACCTAAGTGATAATTCCCTTCACCATGCCTCCGCAGCCCGACAAGTTCGGCAACCAGTAGTTGGAGCCCCGAAGAGAGGTGGCTTTTATGAGATCGGGCAAAACCTAAAGTTAGCCTAACAAATAGAGGCATTGTCTCACAAAATTGGCCAATTATTAGCTGCGAGACATGCCCCTACACAGCAAGATCAGCGTCAATTTCACGAGGCATGTGTTATATGTGCGAGCCCTGCTCATGACTTGAGTGAGTGCCCTTCGACATCACAATTTCCGGAGTTAGTCCAAGTGCATGTGAATGCGGCTCAAGGATTCTCCAACCCGAGTAATGACTCATATTCCAATACCTATAACCCCGGATGGAGAAATCACCTCAATTTTTCATGGAGACCTCCTTTACAAGGCACTTCTTACAGTCCTCCACCACCAAGGCAGAATTTTAATAATTTTTCCAACCAATTATCCTATCGACCACCACAACCTTATCGACCGCCACAGCCGTACCGGCAACCACAACCCCCTCATGTTCCTCAAGGCAACTCGGCCTTTGAGACTCAGGTATTAGAAGTTCTTTCAGAACTTAAGGGGTTAGCACCAGTAGTTCACTCTCATACTCACTCCATTGCCAAGCTAGAGAACCAATTGGGTCAAATGGCTAACAACATGAATAGGAGTGAGGAGGGAAAATTACCGAGTCAAACTGTGGCCAACCCTAAGGGACAATACGGGGCAGAGAGTTCAGGTGGAAATGGGAAGCACCATGAGCAGGTGCAAGCGGTGATTACGTTAAGAAGTGGGAGGGAGTTAGAGCCTCAGTCAGTTGCGTCTGATGCATCTAGAGCTAAGAAGGGTGACCACGGTGGTTCACCCAATGAGAGCAAGGGTGAGGGGGAAACACTTAAGAGGGATGACTTAGTCCCTAACATTTCACATGAGCCCAAGGCACCATATGTGCCTAAGGCACCCTTTCCCCAATGCCTTGATATACCATCTCCTTTTAATAAGAAGGCGGCATCCCTGGAAACAATGGTGGAGGTTTTTAAACAAGTAAAAATCAACCTCCCCCTGTTGGAGGCAGTTAAGCAAGTACCTTCCTATGCAAAATTTCTGAAGGACCTTTGTAGGCAAAAGCGTAAATCTAGGACACATGTGTCCCAAAAAGTCATACTCACAGAGCAAGTAAGCTCCATCTTGTTGAATGACACACCCCCTAAGCTTAAAGACCCGGGTGCCCCAACCATTGCATGCATTATAGGGGACCATTTCATTGATAGGGCCTTATTAGATTTAGGAACTAGTGTCAATTTGTTGTCGTACTCTATGTACGAAGAATTTGGGCTTGGCGAGTTGAAGCCCACTACTATTACTCTCCAGTTGGCTAACCGGTCCCTCAAAGTGCCACGTGGCATGATCGAGGATGTGCTAGTAAAGGTTGATAGGTTTTACTTTCCTGTTGATTTTTTCGTGTTAGCTATGGAACTGGTAGCCAGTTCTAGGAAACAAATCCCGGTGATTTTAGGTTGACCTTTTTTGGCTACGGCCAATGCATGCATTAATTGTCGTACCGGGGTTATGGAAGTTTCATTTGGTAACATGCAAGTGAAACTTAATGTTTTCTAAGCATCCCAACAACCCCATGAGAGAGAGGAGTGCTTATTTGTGGATGTTATGGATAGGATTATGGAGGAGGCTTTGCCCTCCATTCTTGTAGAAGACCCTCTAGAGGATTGTCTAGCTCATTTTGGGTTCGAAAATTCTGATATTGACGGGTCGGTTGAGGAGGTGAATGCCTTACTTAATGCTTCTTCTACACCGGATTTTCCTCCATGGAAAACCCGGTTTGAGTCACTTCCCCCTTCGTCGAGAGAGCCCGCCATACTATCTTTGATCACACCACCTACACTTGAGTTGAAGCCACTCCCGGCAACACTCAAGTATGCATTTTTAGGGCCCCAGGATACTTTACCTGTCATCATTGCATCTGACTTGACTACAGAGCAGGAGAGTCAGTTAATGAATGTTCTTGTGGCACATCGGAGTGCTATAGGGTGGTCGGTGGCTGATTTGAAAGGAATAGATCCCTCTATGTGCATGCATTATATACACCTAGAGGAGGACACCAAACCTTCTCGTGAAATGCAACAGAGACTTAAGCCTAATATGAAAAATGTGGTAAAAAATGAGGTATTGAAACTATTAGATACGGGTATTATATACCCCATCTTGGATAGCAAGTGGGTGAGTCCCACACAAGTGGTGCCCAAGAAATCAGGCATCACTGTTGTTGAGAATGAGAGAGAAAAGTTAGTCCCCACACGAACCACTACTGGGTGGCGAGTGTGCATTGATTATAGGAGACTGAATTCCTTGACTAAGAATGATCATTTTCTCTTACCTTTCATTGACCAGATCCTAGAGCGGTTAGCAGGGCAGGGTTTCTATTATTTTTTTGATGGCTATTCGGGGTATAATCAAGTCCTGTACCCCGCTGACGAGGAAAAGACCACATTCACATGCCCTTTTGGCACTTTTGCTTACAGGGGCATTCCCTTTGGGCTATGCAATGCACCGTTGACTTTTCAACGGTGTATGATGGCCATTTTCTCCGATATGGTGGAGAAATTCTTAGAGGTTTTCATGGATGATTTTTCGATGTTTGGACTGTCTTTTGGGGAATGCCTTAGGAACTTGACTAGAGTGTTGGAACAATGTACTGAGGCAAACCTAATCTTGAGTTGGGAAAAGAGCCATTTTATGGTTCGTGAGGGTATAGTGTTGGGACACATTGCGTCCCCTCGAGGTATAGAGGTAGACAAGGCTAAGGTTGACCTCATTGCAGGCCTTCCTCCACCCAATTCTGTGCGTCAAATTAGGTCTTTCCTAGGGCATGCAGGTTTTTACCGTAGGTTCATCATAGACTTTAGTAAAATATCACGTCCTTTGTGTAGTTTACTTGTTAAGGACGCGCCTTTTATCTTTGATGAGGCATGCTTGAAGGCATTTGAAACACTGAGAATGGCCCTGACCACCGCCGCAATCATGAAATCACCAGATTGGTCGCTTCCCTTTGAAATTATGTGTGATGCCTCCGATTATGCTGTTGGGGCTGTGTTGGGCCAAAGGGTCAACAAGGCACCATTTGCTATATACTATGCTAGTCGCACTCTCTCGAATGCACAATTGAACTATACTACCACCGAGAAAGAGTTGCTAGCTGTGGTCTTTGCCTTAGATAAATTCCGATCCTATCTCCTAGGTTCCAAGGTCATAGTCTTCGCTGATCATGCCGCTTTATGGTATTTACTATCAAAGAAAGAGACCAAACCTAGGTTAATTAGATAGATTTTGTTGCTTTAGGAATTTGACCTAGAGATCAGAGATAAGAAAGGGTCTAAGAATGTGGTGGCGGATCACCTCTCCCAAATCCTCGTTGAGTATACTAGTGACCCTCTTATTTTGCATGATTCGTTTCCAGACGAACAACTCCTTGAGCTGTCGCGAGCAAGCCCCCCGTGGTTTGCACATATTGTGAATTACTTGGCCATTGGGCAAATTTTGCAAATTGGTCTAAACAAGACAAAGACCGATTCTTTTCGCAAGTCAGGTATTATTTTTGAGAGGATCCGGAGTTGTTTAAATATTGCTCCGACCAAGTGATCCGACGGTGTGTGCCGGAGAGTGAGGTGCATAGCATTCTTACATTTTGTCATTCTTCTGCATGTGGCGGTCATTTAGTGGGCATAAAAAGGCCACCAAGATTTTACAGAGCGGGTTTTATTGGCTCACAATTTTTAAAGATGCCCATCAATTTTGTAGAACTTGTTTGCGCTGTCAGCAAATGGGTTCGATATCTTGGCATGACATGATGCCAATGTCCCCTATTCTTGTGGTAGAGATGTTTGATGTTTGGGGGATTGATTTTATGAAGCCTTTCCCGCCGTCATTCGGGTTTGAGTATATTCTCTTGGCAGTAGATTATGTGTCTAAGTAGGTGGAGACGATAGCTACCCGAAAAACGATCATAGAGTGGTAATCAAATTTTTGCATGAAAACATCTTTAGTCGTTTTGGGTTTCCTAGAGCCATAATAAGTGATCAGGGTACGCATTTTTGTAACCGATTCTTTGAGTTGGTAGTCAAGAAATACTCTATCACTCATAAAGTTGGCACTCCATACCACCCTCAAACTAGTAGCCAAGTAGAAGTCTCAAATAGGGAGGTAAAGCACATAATAGAAAAAACGGTGAGGCCAGATAGGAAAGATTGGTCACAACAATTGATTAATGCATTATGGGCCTACTGCACTGCTTATAAGACACCCATTGGGATGTCACCATATAGGGCGGTGCTTGGCAAAGCTTGCCATCTCCTGGTTGAACTTGAGCACCGAGCATTGTGGGCCATAAAGAAGTTTAACTTCGATATGGCCGCAGCTGGGCTCAACCGGAAATTGCAACTCAATGAGTTTGAGGAAATCCTGGATGATGCATATGAGAGTTCAAGAATTTTTAAAGCTCGGACTAAAGAATTCCATGACAAGCACATTAATAGAAAATCCTTTGAACCCGGCCAAAATGTGTGGCTTTTTAACTCAAAATTGAGACTCTTTCCGGGTAAGCTTAGATCAAGATGGGTTGGTCCATTTGTGGTTGTTGAGGCATTTATTCATGGCGCCGTTGAGGTGCAAGATCCAAAGACTGGCCACACTTTCAACGTGAATGGCCAAAGACTAAAGCCATCTATAGAGGGGATTGGGAATGGGGAAATGATTGAGTCCATTGCTTTGATGGACCCTTTTTACTATGATTAATAGATCGATTTCTTGTTCTTTTTTGTTTCCCTTCTATTCTATTCTGTTTTTCTTTGTTCTTGTTGTGCTTTATTTGCGTCTAGGAGACTTTAAATCCTCTAAAGGTGTAATTTCTTTGGTGTTATCTGTGCCCGAACAGCATATGACGATCTGGTATAGCCACCTAACTGTGTTTGTAGTGAGTTCCTAGGAGACCAACTGAGATGGTAGAAACCAGAGTTCGAATGGCAAAGCCTAGAACACAAAGGTTTGGAATTTCCGAGACTAGAGTCTAGTTTAAATACCCAAGGGTGTGGAGATTGCTTCAAAACCAACCCGGCTTGAACTCTGTATGGCAGCCTCATAGGTCAAGTTAGCTTTATGCCCCTCGATTCTGGATCCCGAATCAACCTAATCTGTCACCCTGTTGGAGAATAGGGAAAGTTACACACACTGTTAGGGAGAAAAGTAGTATTCGTGTTTTTCGCGTGAAGATTATACCCTTGTTAAGCATTCTGATATTTTCTAAAGTGCTATAGTTATTTCAGATGTCAAATGAAGGTAGAAATGGTTAAGTATGCTTTGGGTTGTACTTGGTTTTTATTTACTTTTCTTTAATCTTTTAAAAATATATTTATATATAGTTATACTAAAAAATGTTGCATTTGGTATAAGTTAGGTTGAAAAAAAAAAAATTCGCACGTGCGGCAAAAGTTCATCCCCCAAATGTGCACACTGCATTGAAAGCAAGTACGGAGGAGGAGTGCGGCTTGCACAGCGCACATGCGGCCTGGACCCCGCACATGCAGAACGTCGTTCTTCAAAAAAAAAAAAATCCCGCACGTGCGGAAATACCCACCACATGTGCAGCAATTCTTTGACTTTACCAAAGAGCACACTGCTTTAAAAGTAGGTGCGGAGGAGGACATGCGAGCTGTGCGTCCGCACGTGCGGCGTACACTCCCGTACGTGCGGCGATTCTCTTGAAAAAAAATAAATAAATAAATAATAAAATAAAATAAAAATTTGCAGATTTTGTTTTGTTTTTATTATTATTTTAATTTACTTACTTATTTAAAAAATATATTTTTTTATTTTATTTTATTTATTTACAAATTTTATTCTTTATTTTATTTTTAAAAAAAATACAAATAAAATAAATGTACAAATTTTATTTCTTTATTTATTTACATATAAAAAAATAATAATAAATAAATAAATAAATAAGAAAAATCTGATTTATTTTTTTATTTTCGTTAAAAAAAAAAGAATAATTGACCTTATCAACACCTAACCCACTTCTCTCATAATCACTCACAGATTTTCTCTTTACCTCTTTCTACCTCTCATCTATCTCTATCTATCTCTATCTATCTTTCTCTCTCTCACAACCCCATAAACCCACCAATTCATCACACTCCACCATCACCAACCTTTCAACTCTCAACCCTCCTTCCTTCTTCCTCACCACCATCTCACCGTCGGCATCACTATTTCCTCTCCGTCCGTCGAATCTCCAGCGACCACCATTTTTTTCGACGAATCATTCTTCTTTCTCCCTCTTTTTTCCACTATTTTAAGGTAACTTTTCCTTTTTGTGTAGATTTGTGAGTGTAGGACTAAATATGTAGAGTTTTTGTTTTTGTTTGTTGTTCATCTATGGTTCATCCTTAAAAAAAAAACAAAAAAAAAAAGGGGGTTTCTTATACTACTTAGCCATGTTTGTTCATAGGTGATTTACTTATTTATTTAGTTGTTTAATCTTTCTGTTATTTTATTATTATTATTATTATTATTATTATTATTATTATTATTATTATTATTATTATTATTATTATTATTATTATTATTTGTGTTTATTTAGTTGTAGTATACTAATTTAGCCATGTTTATTTAGTTTGTTCATCCTTAAAAATAAAAAAAAATAAAAAAAAAAGTTAAGTTTAGTTTATTTTATTTTATAGTTTAGTTTAGTGTATTTTATTTTATAGTTTAAGGTTATTTTGTTTTATAATTTAGTTTATCTTATTTTTCTGTTATTTTATTGTATTACTCCATTCTTTACTTGATAGTTTAGGTCATTTAAATAGTTTAGTTCTGTTAGTTTAATTATTTAGTCATTAGTTACTTCAATAAAATTGTACTGTCGTTCAGTAGCTAATTTAATTTAAAGTCATTTTTATTCATTTATTTATTTCTTTTCATTTATATATATATATATACATATATAATTTTTAAAAAAAATCTAATACCTAGTTTTTCTAATTCATTGTATTTTCCATCTATTTAGTTGTTTAGATATATTCTATTATTTTAGGTTAATTCAAAAAAAAAAAAAAAAAAAAAGAATTGCATGTGGTATATTGGTGGGCAGACTTGTGCTTTCATATTTTGCTTTATTCTCCTGATTGGTTCCACGGGTCTGTGTCTATTTGTTGTTGGTGTATGCAGGATATAAGTAGACGGCTATCCACCCGAGCCTCCAAAAAGGCCAGAGGTTCCACCTCCTCGGCCCCACCGCCGCCACCGTCACCACCATCTTCACCAGTACCATCGGGTGACTTGCCACGGCCAGAGTGGGCTTCACGCTCACTTCACAAGCTCACGCAGTTCAACATTTCATATTTTCAGCGTGACCCAGCCACTTCTTGGGTCGTTGAACAGCTCGAACTCCGGCAATAGTTAGGCCTTTGCACTGTGACAGCGCCAACTTATCCTCGTCTGGTATGACTATTCTACCAGAACCTGTATGAGTCACTCACCGAGGACAGACTGTTGTGCATTATTAATGGTCATCTCGTTTGCATCACCGAATCCATGATTGCCAACGTGTTAGGGTTCTTTTCCAAGACGGAACACTAGCCCTTCCCGGAAGTTGAAGACCAACGACCTATACACAGCCTCATCCAAGAGTACTTCCCGGAAGCCCACGGTGACGCGAGTTATACATGCTTGCGCCGGAGCAAGTTGCTTGGTCGCTTGCTATTCATTGATTCCGTGGTACATAAGAATGCCCTTCCACTAGGGCATAAAGCTGAGCGCCGTTTGGAGTTTGTTCGGGTCTCACATGGGTATCAGCATGGCTATCAGGTCCCGCTTGTGCACATCATCTGGATGCATATGCGCAAATTTCTACGAGATGCAGTTCGGCCTCAACCTATGCAGAACCTGACTTGGCCCCTGCCATTTGTCGACATGCTCACACTTGTCTTCGAGCTGAGCGGCCTTCCCATGGATTCGAATGAGGAGATTGATAGAGCTTATCTAACTTTCGGCCCGCGTGAATGACAGCATAGCATATCTCGCATCCTGCAGTAAGTTAGTGCCTCGGTTGATGAGGCCTAGGACCCTGTCTACGACCAACCACCTCATCCTACTTCCCTTGTGCCTCCCCGAGGGGACCCATTCTACATGACTCGCGAGGAGTACCTACAGCTTCAGCACTCTGTGGATCAGGTCCACAGCACTCTTCGTGATCACCACCAAAGTCTCATGGGGTTACGCACAGATTTTCACGCGCATAGAGACTATTCTCATGCGGTCTTTGACCAGCTACACGCCCGCCAGCTCGACATTCAGCAGTCAGTTGCATCACTGTAAACTGACTTTCATACATATGGGGAGTCGAGCCAGCAACGTTTTGATCAGCTCGGCCAACGGGTTCAGGATGAAGCCTTTGAAACATGCTCTTTGATGAACACCTTGTTTGCCCAGAATTTTCCGCCACCACTGCCACCGGATTCTCTCTAGTACCGGCCTATAATCTACTTTGTCTTTTTCATTTTTATTTTTCTTTTTAGTTATTATCTTTTCAAAAAAAAAAAAATTGTGAAGTGTGTGTGTGTGTGTGTGTGTTACTATATGCCTACCTGGATGTGCACCTACAATCTCTGGTAATCTTCTTTCATTTGTTTTTACTTTTCTATTGAGGACAATGTCATATTCAAGTTGGGGGATGAGGGTTGTATTTTCTTTTGTGCATTTCTATTTGGCTCATAATTAATGTTTATACCTGTTTCACTTGATTGCATTACTTCACTTAATGTGACTTGTTGCTAGTAGGGTGATGATATTTGCATATGTTAATTAGAGAGCATAGTAGACTTGTATGAAAAGGGTTTATTGGGTAGATACTTGCGTGCAATGTTTGCACGAGGAGAGTTGTTTGTGTTTGTGGTATTAGTACACTTATCATGAGTATGCCTTAATTTACATGAACACACTATCATAGCAGTTATCTTTTTATTATAATCCCTGGTGTACATCATTGATAATAGTTAGGGTTGCAGAAAAGAATAAATAAGGAGCCAAGATTCTTAATAAATAAATAAATAAATAAATAAAAAAAACTTGACTTGTTTGGGTTCATAGCCTTTTTAACTCGAATTATTAAGCCCGTAGGGGTGTCTCTACACCTAGTGCCCTAAAACCGTCTGGTTTGGAAGTCATTGGCCCAATACTTGCTACATGGGTTAATTCAAAAGCTTAATGGATCAAGACATTGCACAGTCATTTAAAAAACAAAAAAAAAAAAAAAAAAAAACTTTTGAGAATCTTGGCTGCAACAGGTTAGTTTTTCAGTATATGTTGGGTGTTATTATGAATTACACTGGGCTGTTATAGTAGATAGTTAACTAATATGGAGATTGCGCTTTACACCGAGAATACTGATGATTTGTCTACTAGCATGCACAAGTACAGGGGACTTTACTTTTGTATTAACTGAATTGTGGTTTTGACTCAATAGATTCCTTCATGCTTGTCCACTGTACCTTTAATGACTCATTATGTCTTAATATCGCACTATAGTGGCACATAAGTTGATTGTTAGGTGGATTAGTGTGTTTAATTATTGTTGAGTATATATAAATATGTTAATGTTTATGGGCATCATTTCTGGAAACCCTCACGAGACTTTACTCGTCCACTTGGGGTAACTTTGTGGTTTAAAAGCTTGTTGCATATGCTAAATGCAACCTTTTTCCCACGAAAGAGGAAATAGCTACATTTTGTTTTATTTTATTTTATTTTTATTACTTGCTTGTGGACTAGCAAGTTGTAAGTTGGGGGATGTGATTAAGGCCGAATTGTGCAACATTGAGGCCTTTAATTAGGATCTCTTAACTTTACTTACTTGTCAAACTGTATATTTTATGTGTCTTTAATGTCAATCAGGTTGTACATAGTCGGAGCATAAAATGGGCAAAAAGACAGAATTTGGAGAGCAAATAGATTCCCGCACGTGTGTTGACTTTCACGCACTTGCGTTGACTTTTCTGGGAAAACGGGCCCGATGTTTTAAACCTGTTTACAAGACATCAGAAGTATAAATAGGCAAGAAAAGGGCTGGATTAGGGTTCAAAAATTGTTTTTGCAAGGAAAAATAGGCTAAGGTTCCAAGAGGTGATTTTCTCCAAAAAGCTTGAAGGACACTTCCATGGGGTCTTCTTCCTTATCTTCTTCCTCTTCCCACTCCTTCATGAGTGGCTAGTCTTCTTTTCTAGGGTTTTGAAGAAACCCTAGCCATGTAATTAGGTTTTTCTTTTTGATTTTCAATTATGTAAAGGTTTGAACAATTATATAGTGTTTTAGAAGTTTCATATATATATTTTCCATTACTCTCTCAAATATTCAACTTTTTGTGATTGTTGAATGTTTTCCATACAAGAGTTTTCTATTCTTTCACATTCAAGGTATGAGACGAACCATACTACGAGAGACGAGTCGTGTCACTACCTTAGTTTAGAGTGAACGATTCGTACTACTTGAGATGGTTCGTGCTCATACATTGAACGTGATGATTTTCTTGTTAAATGCTTTGAACTTGTAGTTGCAAAGCATTATTCCGTTCAAACCATGTCATAATTGTTTTCAATTTGAAACCCTATTTACGTAACCAGTGGTGGACTCATTGCCCTAGGTTTTTTCCCAAATTAGTAAATCCAATTTTATTTATAATTGTTAATTTAATTACTTAGTTTAATTTATTTGTTACCACGCATTCCACCTCTACCACCACGAGTTTGACCCCTTCCTGACATCCTAATTAAGGAACAAGATAGATAATTCAGCACATAATTCCAAATGTGCTCACAACTTACCTCACAGGTTAAACTACAACAATTTTATATATTCTACCACACAAACAATTCAATTCACTCCACATAAGCACTTAGTCACGTAAGCACATATGGATTACCCTTTTGTGATGAGATTCGTCCCACGAAAAATCAAGAATTCTTAGCAGAACGAGTATTGATCAGGTACCCTTCTAATAAGACCTCAAGGAATTTAATAGGCGCAAATAACATCCCAAAAGTCCAATCTCATACCCATATAGTCACATAAGCATATTATCACGTAATCACGAAAAACAAAAACATTTCCTAATCATGTGAAATGAACCCATTATGGCAAAACAACCATTTCCCGCGAGCCCTAAGTATTCAAACCCAGTAGCTCTGATACCAAGTTGTAACGCTCTGAAATATTCCAACATAAATTTAATACATCAACCTACGTCCACTAAACAATAGTAATAATACTCCAATCTTTGCACCATTAATCAACAAGGTTTATACAAAAGTCCCACATGCGAATTATACATTCAATGATATAGAAATACATGAATCTATAGCATGTAGAGCATCAAGTCCCAAAAATAATAAAATGTCCTCATGGGCTTACAATTTCCAAGGCTTAAGCCCGGTTACACAAAAATGGCCTCTCAGGCCCATACATGAATAGCCCTTGGCTAGCAAAATAAATCACAACAAAATAGAGTCATCTACTCTTCACAAAATATATCCACGCTCTCAATTCGGCAGGATCACCACATCTTTTCATGCACCAAATCCCATAGGGGTGAGCACAAAGCCCAGTAGAGAATCCTTACAAAGTATATACAGTTATTCAAATTTCCAATGTTAAATGCAAATGCCAACGTTTAAATGAAAATGCCAGTGCAATACCATTTAAAGAGAATTTCATTTACAAAGAATTTCATTTACATGCTCTTTTGAAAATCACCATGTTTCAATAATAACTTGGAAGCTCGATAATTTCGAAAACTTCCAATTTTGTTCAATAGGGGCGGTAAATACGACTCAGGTAATCCTTAGGTTGGTATCTGCAAGTAGGCTCAACAAGCACTGCCAAAAACCCCACTTTACCGATTGCTAACCGGAAGGGAAGTGGTACCTCCTCCGCACGTGTTTCGGTCTTTCACCCCGGACACTCAGGCCAGCTTAATTAGTTTCATCTACACCTCCTATTCGGACTCATCAACGTATTTACCCCAAAACATTTCAATAATATCATTTCACATTATTCCTTTCTCAAAGTAAATGATTTCAAATCTCAACTCAATACTTGCAACAATAGATGCTAGAAATGTCTATACAACATGCCAAAGCTAAATAAAAATCTTGTAATAATTAATTAAATGAGTATGCAGTGCCATAATTGTCCACTTTCAACATAATATCAACAATATACAATAATGATCAAATTTCCTTTTTCTCCTTGCAATGCCATTCCACAAATAGCCCAAAGTTTGCTACCAATTATCACTAATACAACAACATGTCCATAATCCGTGTACTTCCATCATTTTCATCATTTCAAACGATTGCAAAATTTAAACAACAATCTCCAATCTCAACAATTTTCATGAGTAGAGAAGCCCAACATCACTATATATATGCATTTTTAATTAAACAAGAAAAACCTCCGCTTTCTTTACTTATCATGGCACACCAACATGAGTTTATATATATATATATATATATATAATATCACCCATAAAACTCTCATCTTCTTTTATTCAAGAAACCCCCACAAAATTCTAGGTTTTCCTCTTTACAAACAACACACACACACACACAAAACATTTGAAAGGGGCCCTCAAGAACACATCATTTTCTTACCTAAAATAATTTCAACCCTCAAGGTACTATCTTAAAAGGATTTAAGATTTTTGAAACTCACTTTTGAAAATCTCTACATTTTGAGCCATAAAATCAAAACCAACATAATAGCTTCAAGAGAACTTTTAAATCAACATCAATAATGCAAAACATGTATATATAACTCAAGAAGTCCCCACCTCAAGTTTTGATGAAGAAAAATAAATGAAACCCTAGAAACCAAAGATGCTAAAGCTTAATCTCCACCGTACACAATGAAGCTCTTGAGGAGCTCTTCTGCTTTGATGAAGGAACTAGGGTTATAAATGCAATAGATCTTGAGAAATCAAGAACTCCAAGTGTTTTGGTGGGTGAAATGTAGAGAGAAGGGAGAGGAGATGATTTTTATAGAGAGAGAGATGAGCCAAAAGTGATACAAATACAACCCTAGAGAGAAAATAAAACAGAGATTCGGACTGCCCAGCGTCCCGCACGTGCGGAGCCTCCTTCCCGCACGTACGGCCTTCATCCCCGCACGTGCGCCCATCCCCTCTCGCACCTAGCTCCGCACCTGCATATATTGCAGTGTGCTGCCCCAAACCTCCCCTGAATTCCGCACGTGCCCAAGGCCCCGCACGTGCAGCCCTGTTTCTCCAGCCCAGAATTTTTCTCCGCTCAATTCTAGGCACTTTGGACCTGGTCTCGCACTCTTTGGAACAGATGAAAATCAACACCAAACAAACAAGAATAAGAATTTACTTGAGAAACAACTTCCGAACACCACGAATCTAAAGTTAAACAAAGTAGAACGGGGCGAATAATACCCCCAGTCATCATAGTAAGAGTAAGAGTTGGAGTAAGAGAAGACTATACATCATCAGATTAATTCACATGTTTAAAAAAATTCAACAAAGTTTAAAAAATAAAGAATATTAAAAAAAAAAAAAAAAGAGATGTTATATATTAGTTTCATTTTGAACATTAGAATTATATTTCTTTTTATTATTTTGGTAATATAAAAATAAAAAAAATTTAAAAAAAAAAGGACAATTATTTTTTTAAAAAAATTCAAAGTTTTAGCCTTGTGACAAAATAAATTTTTAATTTTTAATTTTATCAATTTAAACATAATCCATTAAGGGAAATTTATTATAAAATTCTCCTTCATGTACTTGTATCCCAATTAATTCATAAAATATTCTTGTATTCTAATAAGTCTTATTATTTTAGATATTTGATCCACTAAATCCTAATTTTCATATTTAAGATATTTTATAGACAATTTTATCCTTACAAATATTTTTTGAAGTCATAACAACTTGGTGATATAAACATTCACATTAAATAAATTTGACAGAGTAAATTTTCACGTTGACAATGTAAATGTTCATATTGACAATGTGAATGTTCACATTATGGAACATTGTGAACATTCACACTGTTAATGTAAATATTAATAGGCGTTTCACCCTATTATTATTAAGGATATTTTAGTAACTATATCACCTATAGGACTTATTGGAATATAAGAAAATAATTTAGACTAAGTAGAACATAAATATGTGAAAA
Organism: Camellia sinensis; assembly: GCF_055761805.1. Classification (NCBI taxonomy): domain Eukaryota; kingdom Viridiplantae; phylum Streptophyta; class Magnoliopsida; order Ericales; family Theaceae; genus Camellia; species Camellia sinensis. Next base: position 46,316,279 of record NC_138961.1, read on the forward strand.
GTGATTTATGAATCAATGCCCCATCTTTTAATTTGTTTTTAATATAAATCATTCGTCTATTTTCATTAAATAAAACTAACGAAAAAATATATATTTTAGTCATTGAAATTTATGTACGTATATATAAAATGTTTACAATTCCCTTTTCTACAATACCCTTTTCAATAATTCAGATTGATAAAATTAAAAACTTAAAATTTGTTTTTTTACAAGGCTCAAATCTTGGAAAAAAACTTTACAATTTCTCCAAAAAATTAAAAAAAAAATAAGACAATTATATATTACTAGATTAATTTAAACATGTTTAAAAAAATTCAACAAGTTAAAAAATATATATATTTGAAAAAAATAAAAGAAAGAAATGTCATACATTTGGCTCAATTTCGTCATTTAACTAGTTAATTTGTAGTTTCACTTGGTTCATCCATTTTTTTCACACATCCCTTCATGAGATTGAGTTATCCCACACATGTGAGACTTAAGAATGGCAACGGGGCGGCGTGGGGCCGGGGATCACCCTCCCCATCCCCGATCCCCGAAGCTACAAACTTCCCCATCCCCGGCCCCGATCCCCGGCGGAGAACCCCTCACCTCCTCCGGCCCCACCCCCAGCGGGGATCGGGTTTCCCCGACCCCAGATTAGCCCCGTAACTCTATCTCTCTCTCTGTTTAGGTTTCTCTCTCAATAACAAATTGTAGACACCCCATTTTTGACCGACCTTGAGACTCAGACGTCACCAATTGAGCACTTGGTGATATTGCATAATGTGCTCGTTCAGAAGTTTCAGAGTCTTGGCTGCGAGCCCTGCCTCCGGACTTCCGAACCCTCTTCTGTGCCTTGCCTCGGTTTGTGAACCAGACTCGATTTTCTCTGTTTCTTTTTCCTGAGGGGAGGGAGAGGTCCTGTAGACCATCTCTTGGTGGCCGTGGGCTACATTTTGTGGCCATAGGCCATTTTGCCCATTTCGGGGCCCGGTTCCCGGTTTTCGGAGCTGTCAGGCCGTGTGCCTCAGTTCGGGACCGCTTAACCATCTCCGTTTGTTCTAAATTTTGGCATGCCTCTTATTTTCTCCCTTTTGAGGGACACTAGGGTCTGAGAAACCCACTGCGTGGCCGAACGCCACTTTCGATGCTTAACAGCCCATTTTCGGGACCCCGAACTGCGCGTTTTGGCCCCCGAACTTTCGTTTTGCATCGGTTTTTGTTCATTTTTGGCAGGTGCCTCTGTTTTATCACCAGGGAGGTCACTGAAGGGTGGGAGGCCAGCAATTATCTTGGCAACCAGTTATGTTCCATTTTCGCCCTCCGACACCCGTCTTTCGCACTTCCGGGCCAATGTTGAACACCTTGGAGCCATTTTCTTCAAACCCAAACCACATATTTGTGATGTACACACATGGGAGGACCCTAAAAGTTCATGGCCGGCCACTAATGTTTCTTGACCCTTTTGAACCCCTCCTTCCGAGCCAATGTTGAACACCCTTGGGCCACTTTCTTGAACTTTGAACCACATATTTGTGATGTACACACATGGGAGGACCCTAAAAGTTTATGGCCGGCCATTAATTCCATTTGAACCTTTTGAACCCCTCCTCAAAATGGCTTGTTCTCTCTCCTGTTTTAGAGTTTCCAAATTCGAACCACAGGGTTGTGATGAGGGGACCTAGAAGGCCACCTTTTTGTGGTGGCCGGCCACTATTTGAACTTAGCCTTTTTGACCCCTAGCCGGCCGGCTAGGGGTGGTGGCTGGCCGGCCACCTGCAACAAAAATACCTGGCCGGCCTGCTTCCCCACTGTGTGTACTTTACAGCTGTACAGCTGTTTCCCCCAGAAAATATCTATATCCGGGGGATATTTTGTGGGGGAACAAGAGGCCTCAATTCCCTCCACTTTGGCCTAGAGTCTTCTCTCCCTCTCTTGCATAGATTGCTGGCCTCCCAACTCTAGAAAAAGGGTTACAAGGATTGGTTGGAGCATATACATACATATCACCCCATTTCCTTCAAGTTTTGGGCTCCATTTCTTCATCATCTTCAAGCTCTACCCTCACCACTCCATTTCAGCAGCAAGGGGAGGAACTCCAACAGCTTAGAGTCATCAAAGTTGGTCCAAGAAGCAACAAAAGCATTGGTCTTCAAGGGTGAGTAGCATTTCCCCCTTTTTGGTCCATTTCTTGCACCTTTTGTAAGCCATACATGCTTATTGATTTGAGCTCCGACCAAAACTGAAAAGGTCATTTTTTTGAGCTCATTTTCTTGTTTCATTAAGGGCTCAACCCGGTTTGAGCCCTCCATATTGCACTTGCTTCAATATCCTCCTTGAATGTCATTTTCTTGCATGCTTTGGCAGCCTATCATGCTTCTGTTTTTGGTCCTTTTACAGGCCTAGAAATAGTCTTATTTTGACCTTCTTAACATGTTTTATTAAGGGTCTTTGGCTGTTTGGTGAATGCTTTGCATACTTCATGTTATAGCCTATTTTTTAGCCTCATTTTGCATTGCATTTCTAGCATGTTTTTATTCTGTTTTTGGGTTTTTACAGTTCTGTAAATATGCTTATTTTTGGTCCCTCTTCAATTTTTTAGAAGGGAATTTTTCAGTTTGGGCTTTGCATATACCACTTGCCTCTTTGGCCACCTTTTGGACCTTTTTCTTGCATGGGAGTGCAGCCATACTTGTGTTTGTTTTTGGGGTTTTTACAGTTCTGGAAAACATCATATTTTTGGCCCCTCTTCAACTTTGTTGAAGGGCCCTAACCTATTTGAGGACAGCAGATGTGAGTTGCTTCTTAATCTCATGTTCAGGGCCATTTCTTGCATGCTAATTTTTCCCTGTCTTGGTTTGCTGTTTGCCCATGCTATAAACTGAAAAAGTGCATATTTAGGGGCTGCCTTGCTTCTGTCTATTCATTGTATGTGCCAATTTTGCATGTTTGGTATAGCTGTAGGCCATTTCGGGTGCCAAAATTCATATTTCGGGACTATTCCCTGCATCGGGTGTGTTTTCGCCTCATTTCGGGGCTGTTTTCCCCCACATTTCATTGCTGAAAATCCATTAGCATGCTTGCATATGTCATTTCCATGCCATTGCATTGCGTATGTCGTCGCCTCGGTTTGCATGCCCGTGTGCACGCATTTCGAGGCACTTCATTTTCCTCCAGTGGCCTCTTATGTGAGTGCGGCTGAGGCTCTCTCATGTTAGTATAAGTCCATGTTGCATTCTATATGTCATTTCCATGCCATTGCATTGCGTATGCCGTTGCCTCGGTTTGCGTGCCCGTGTGCACGCATTTCGAGGCACTTCATTTTCATCCATCGGCCTCTTATGTGAGTGCGGCTGAAGCTCTCTCATGTTAGTATAAGTCCATGTTGCATTCTATATGTCATTTCCATGCCATTTTAGCCATTGCATTACGTATGCCGTTGCCTCGGTTTGCGTGCCCGTGTGCACGCATTTTGAGGCACTTCATTTTCATCCATCGGCCTCTTATCTAAGTGCGGCTGAGGCTCTCTCATGTTAGTATAAGTCCATGTCGCATTCTATATGCCATTTTCATGCCATTGCATTGCATACGCCATCGTCTCGGTTTGCGTGCCTGTGTGCACGCATTTCGAGGCGCTTCATTTTCATCCACCGGCCTCTTGTGAGTGTGACTGAGGCTCTCTCATGTTAGTATAAGTCCATGTCGCATTCTATATGCCATTTCCATGCCATTGCGTTGCA